>NC_064852.1:52482061-53202686 GCF_024139225.1 Suncus etruscus
TAGTGAATGAAAGTTTATGTTGCTATGTTCAAATATAACTTCATTCCCTGCCAACCATTGGTTGATGATGCTGTGACTGGGGAAAAAAACTGACTAATATTCACAGCATATCTACAGACTAGGATCCTTTGTTTTTGATTATTGAACTCTTCCTTTGATAAAGTTACTATAATTTTATGAGCATTGATATGGAACACACACATTTCATATCTTTTGCCCAAATTTACTTGATACAAATATCCAATCACCTTATTTCCAAGTGTGTGACTATTCAGATAAATCACTGATCCAATCCATGAGTACATTAAGTATATCATAATTTCTCCAGCTAAGGTTAATAAAAAACCAAGTATGCTGCTCAGAATCCCTCCTACTACAAGCATTTCAGTTCACCATTGTCTCTGCAAGAGCCACTTCCACAGAGAGTGTTGAAAGACATTTCCTTTGCACAGATCTGCACAGATCCATCCCCAGCACTTCATTTGGTTCCCTCAGCCCAATCACATATGGATTCAGTCTGAATTCAGTCAGAAATATACACTGAACCGGTCTTGGCTCCCCCAAAATAATAATAAAAAAAAACTAGAAGCTCATTGGTCCTAGTTACACCAGAGGGTGTGTTTTTTTTTCTTTGCATATTCCTTTTCCAAATTGAAGTTCACATTCTTTTTCAATCAAGCCAGCACCTTAAAGTAGACACATGGGGTCAGAGAGCTTGTACACTTGGTAGGGTACTTACTTTGCATGTATCTCACCTGGGTTCAATCTCTGGCATTCTATATGGTCCCATGAGCCCCTAAGATTGATCTCTACATTCAAAAGTCAGGAGTAAGCTGTGAACACAACTTGGTGTGTCACCTACCACCAAAAATAGACACATGAGAATCTGAATCAATAGTCTAGGGGTAGGGGTATTAGCCCTGCATGTAGTCAAACTGAATTTGAACTCCAGCATACCATATGATCTCATGACACCACCAGGAGTAATTTTTACATGTAGTTTCAGAAGAAACCCCTGAGCAGTGTTTGGTTTAGCCCCCAAACAAACAAACAACAACAACAACAACAAAATCTAGACACATGGGCCTGTAAGATAATACAGCTCTTGTCTTGTATGGGAGTGACAGGCTTTGATCTCTGCTAGTACCTGAGCTAAACTAGAAGATATCACCTAATTATAGACCCAGAAGACCTGAGCACCACTGGATATAAAAAGAGACAAAGAAAGAGACAAAAAAACAAAAAGTAGGTATCCTGACATTATGAAAGTTTAACTTGCACTGTAACTCAGGCTTAGCATGAAAGTCTGCATTTAATATTTAGTGATCTAAGTCCTATAACAGTAGAAGATGTTGCATACATAAAAGCATTCAGGTCATTTATATGACATTTGAGCTGGTTATTTGAGTCCTTGAATTTATTTTTCCATCAATTGATATAACAATATTAGGAATGAGTAGTCAATAAAATTATGCTTAATAGGTTTTTTAAATGTTTGAAAATATCATTGTGTAACCACTCAACTCTATTTCCTAAGTTGTTGCTTATATATTCCAATGCAGATATGGTTTTTAATTTATTTATTTATTTTATTTAAACCATTTTGATCTACAATGTCCTTCATAGTTGGATTTCAGGCATACAGTGGATCAGGGCCATTTCCACCACCAGTGTCAACCTCCCTCTACCAATGATCCCAGAGTACATCCTAAACCATCATTTGCCCCCTACCCTGCCAGTATAACAGACCTATTTAAGTTTATATTGTTAAAGTTTAGGTCTCTTGATTCTATTGCTGTTACTTTAGCTTGGATATTTAGTTCTGTTCTTTTATTCTCCACCAATAAATATAAGACCTCTTGGCCCCTGACTCCCATCTGTTCTTTTTTTCCTTTCTTCTTAATTTTATAGAAAAATGCAGAAATATGAGGTAAATCAAAGTAATCTGTATTCCAAGGTTCTATGTAAAAGGCAGGTGGTCAGTGCCTTTTAAAAGATAAAAATATAATAAAAAGAAACAGAAAAGGGGGTTAGCATTTTGTATAGGCATAGCAAAAGTTGGGGAAAGTAGAAAGGAAAAACCTTTGGGCTAAAAATGGGGAGACCCTAACCATAAAGCATCCAGCTATAAAACCAACCACAGGCTTCGAGTAACTAAGTTGTCTAACCTCAAAGTCTTTCTTTATGATCCCAGTAAAAGTTTTCAATCATGGTTGTCAAATAAGGTTTCTGTAATTAGAGATCTTGTTTTTTTTCACAGATCCTATATCTAAGTCAGGGTATCACAGAGCATTTTCAGGTTTCATCTCATTGTTAGGTGGCTATGCAGGGAAACCTGCCCTGAAAGCAAGTTTTTGCTGTTTATAAGTCATCAAGGTGCCATATGAACCCTCTCCGGAGTAAGTCAGTGCCAGTTCAGAATTAGGGATTTCCCTGGTAGAAGTTTGATTCCTGATGTTGGTGCAGAAAACCATTCTGGTTCCAAATATGGGATCCAAGGTTCAGGGGTGAACAGTCAATATCCAATTGACTAAAGCTTTAGTCAAGTCACTGTGACAAATGTTTAGGGTGAAAGCCCACCCACCCCGCATTTTAAAATTTATGAGCTACAGGGCAGGAGCAATAGCACAACTGTAGGGCCTTTGCCTTGCACACAGCCAACCCTGGGTGGACCCCAATTTAATTCCCAGCATCCCATATGTTCCCCTGAGTCTGCAGGTGTGACATTTGAACATAGAGCCAGGAGTAACCCAAGAGCACTGCGTGTGTGGCCCAAAAAACAAAAATAAATTTAAAAAATTATGAGTTCCTATCCATATTGGATAAGATTTAACACGATTTTAGATAAGACAGATATTCATAATATCCCCTTATTTTATTGTGCCTATGCAAAAAGGAACAATATCACATGATACTACTGTTTCATATTGGGTAAAAATAACAAGCGAAACAATCCCTATGACTGGTTCTAACATGAACTTAGAACCCAAAAGAAACCTATCTACTAGAATTTACTACTAAACAAATCCCAAAAAGGGATAGGAAAAACTACATCTACATAAGGAAATAAACAAGAAGTCTACCTATTAAGGAAATATATCTAAAAGAATATACAAAGGAATATAGATATCCTCTTTAAGTCTTTTGAAGTAGTGGGGGAGGGTGACAAAATCTAGAGCACAGCTTCAGCCTGCGACATGGTCTTGTGGAGTCTGAGAAACAGCTCCCAACAGTCATGGATCAGGACATATTAACAACAAGATGTCAGTGTCTGTTGGTATCTAGCTCCCCTCATTTTTTATAGATGCACAGTGAGTATTATGACATTTGATGAACAGGTCATATGTCATCTCTGAGTGAGTAGGTTAGTTACAGTGTCGATAGTTTCCATTATTAGGGCCAGAGTGATAGTACAGTTTCTTTCCCTTTTCTTTCTTTTCAATAAAGACATACAGAATATCAGATATTCTTTCAGATATATAATGTTATATATTATATGATATATTTTAGATATATAATATTTTCATGGGTTTGAAGTATTTTTTAATATTACCTTCCTCTGTACAGGTTATTTGCTCTGTGTCATCTTATTTCTACTAGTGTTGTGACCTGATGTGACTTCAGGAATACTAAACAGGTGTGAGTCCTTTCAAACTCCTTGCTACATCAATCTAGTATTTTTACTAAAACACTTTTGTAAATGTTCTAAATATTTTGTTTGTCTTATATATCTGACATATCTATTTATTAGTCATATATATGGTAAGCACTATAAAGAAACTATGCCCATTTGATTCATTATCATATCAAGCTATTAAATATAGTATTTAAAAACGAGAATAGCTTCTGTACTACAGTGGCAATGTTCCTCAAATTGTTCACTTGGAATGTCATTAAGGGAGTGGAGACTAGAAAAATGTGAAGTAATTTATATGAGAAACTTTACTTCTTAGTCATAGTTGCATATTTCAACAAACTGAATTTATTACATATACTATAAATTCTATATAATAAAAGTATACACATAATATAGATTCCATATATCAAAGGGTTCAGATGAAAGTTATATTTTGTCAGAGTTTTATAAGAAATCTTATTAGGGGAAATAGCAGATTGCTGTCCACAAAAAAAAAAACAAGCTAAACTTTCAGTCCACTTTATTTATGAAAATGTTGTGTTTTTTTTCTAGTTTGATGTGAAGTAGCTTGAGTGTTACAGTGAATTAAACGTCACTGATCTATTTGTCACTCTCTTTTATTCTCTTTAGTATCCCCCACCGTTTTTATTCCTCAGGCCAACAAGATGAGTGAAAATATTTTGCTTTATTACAAGCACTGTAATTTTCATCACATAAAAATGAGCCAAGACAATTAATTCATGAGAATGCTCAACAACATTTTTCAGTAAATATTAAAATTTAATGTCATGTTCTGTTATGTGTGGTAAAAATACCTACCCATTTGCCACTTTCAAAATGCAGAATTTTGCTAAGCATTTTTTCAAATAAATCTAAAAATGTCAATTTGATAATAATTTATTAGTAGTATTAAAATTTATTGAATCATCTAGTTATACCTTTTATTTTTATAGTCTTTTCTTCTTTATAAATTAAAAAAAAAACCAACAGTTTAAAACCTAGGAATCCTGCTAGGAGATCCTCTTTCATACTATTATAGACTTTCTGCCCTTTTCCCTTTCTCTTCTCTTATATAAGATCTTTTTGTTAATTTTGGGAAAAAAATAGCACTAAACTAACATTTTTATTGAGTTAACATATGCTTATTTTATAAGAGAATCAGTTTTAAAGTGTTATCTTTCTTTAAGTATTTCTTAAATATAAATATTTACATATTTAATGTTCTCCAAATTTACATCCATTGAGCACAATAGAACTGATAAGTAAAACATAGCCATGTACTAAGGCCGGAATGGTAGCACAGCAGTAGAGCATTTGCCTTGCACTCAACTGACCCAGGATGGACCCGGTTTTGATCTCCAGTATCCTTTATGGTCCCCCAGTCAGCAGTGATTTCTGAGCACAGAACCAGGAGTAACCCCCAAAATCAGCCAAGAGTGAGCCAAAAAACAAAACAACAACAACAACAAAAAAAAATAAATAAAACCCATAACCATGTAAATTGATGATGAAATGGATTCTGGAGTACAAAGGTTTTGATAAAAGCTACCATTCTCACAAATCTTTTATGTCATGTTCCTTATGAGCAACCTCAAGTAACATAAAATATACTTAGGACATAAGATTTTATGTATAGAATTTTTTCCTATCTCAGACAAGTTTTGAATAATGCATTAATATCTGATTTGATCCACAATTTTATATTCTCCATTAAATTTGAATTTCAAAACAGAACAAGATTTGATATTAAAATTATTAATCTCCCATTTTTGACATTTGCAATTAATGAGTAATTCAATGAGCAGTATTACTAAGTAAAATTAATTGCAATTTTTACTGATTTGTGGGAAATCATCCAAAAAAAAAAAGTGAGCAAAACCTTCTGGGTAAAATAAGTATACTTTAGATTAGACATGAGACGCTACAAATTTTAACCAAACAAGTAGTGTGAAACTTTAATTTATATGTCACCATTTGTTTATTTTTGCTTTTATTTTTGTTTGCTTTGTTTATTTTCATTGCAAACTATTGTAAGCTATTTTAAACTCAGTTAGCATAGTAAATTTTGTCTACGTTTTTGTATAAAATACACTTATGTATTTTATCAGTTCGGTTGTAATATTAAAGTTTGAAACTATTTTAAATCAACCTATTTATGGTCTGAGATAGCATTCTAGTTTAATATTTTTGCATGTGCCTAATTATATTTACCTACACAATTTGTGGAAGAGGTTTTCTTGCTCATTTCATGCACCTAGTTCTCTTATCATAAATTGTTCGTTTATACTGTTCATTTATCTGAAGTTTTAAGCACAGGTCTTGCAATTCTATTCCATTGTTCTTTTCGTTTGTTTTTGTTTAGGGGACACACCAATGGGGCTCAGGTGTTACTCCTAGCTCTGCATTCAGAAATCATTCCTGGCAGGCTCAGGAGACTATATGGGATGCCTAGGATCGAACCCAGGTCCATACCAGATTGGCAACCTGCAAGGCAAACACCCTACTGCTGTGCTATCACTCTATGCCCCTCTATTCCATTGTTTTGAGAGTCAAAGTATCAGACTACTTTGACTATAACTTTAGAGTATAATTTAAGGTCAAGTAATGTGCTCCCTTCTATCTTCTATTTTCTTTTTTTGCTTTTCTTTTCTTCCTTTCTTTATTCTCTTTTGTAAGAATTACTTTGTATAATGATAAAATTTTTGGCTATAGATAATTTTAGTGTATTACAAATAATATATTTTCCTAAATGTAATTGACTACTTAGTCCTAAAACGTAGTAAAGAAAATTAAAAGATTTCTCTTAAAAAAATAAACAGGGCCAGAGTGGTGGCACCTTCCATATGGTACCCCAAGCCAGGAACAATTTCTGAGGATATAGCCAGAAATAACCTCTGAACATCAACATGTGTGCCCCCAAAAAATAATTAAAAATAAATAAATAAATAAATAACTTTTTCTTCTCCAAGTCAAGGAATTATATTTAAAATCTACAGTAACAAAATTATAAAAGCAAAGTAAATAAAAAAAACACAAAACTTTCCATGTCTGATAACTTACCTAAGTAAAAATTTAAACATAGCAAAAATATAAATGTCTTTTAAACTGGATCTATAGATTTTCCTCATTTTTATGTTACACATGTTCCTGATGTTATATTTTATGCTCTCAAATGGTATATGATTTCAATTGATATAATTATTATTTTTTTATATCTGTTCATAATTTGTTTTAATGTGTTCTAGATATTAAAAAGATGACAGAATATAAAGGTATTTCAAAATGTTAAACTTCAAAGGGGAAATATCTGGCAAAGCTGAGGTAAAGAGAAAAATATTTGTCATTTTCTTTGAGAAACTGTTTTAAAATTATTTCTAAAGTATTAGTGAAACAATTCCTAAATATTGTTTGCTATACCCCCTTTTCATTAATTTAGGTTTTAGGGGCTTCACTAGAATACTATATAGAAATGAGACTCTCACAAAAAATTAATATAACAATAAAAACTCATGTGTGAACAGAGCACCAAGTGAAAAAGAATAACGTAATAGTGATAACTGTTACTTTGCATATAGCAATCTCTGAATAAACATTCATTTCGATGATACTCATTTCCGAAGTGATGACATGTACTTTGAACCTATATGTTTTGTGGATTTTGTTTTCTACTTTTGAAATTAAGATATATTAAATTATCATAATATGTCCAGTCAAATGATAATTACTATCAGTTGATAGTAATTATTATAAAATATTTTGTCCTTTTCTTATTGCCAGATTTTTTCTATTTTATGTCATATACTGTTACAAAGTTCCCTTCTTTTATGAATCACTTGGAAGCAAATATCATTTAATTTACTTCTCACTTCTCAAAATTCCATGTCTTTTATATTCTCTGTCAAGAATTCAGCTGTGCTCAGAGCTAACTCTTGGCTATATGCTCAGGTATCACACCTATGGGGGTTTTGTCAAACTCCACCCATGGTATTATAACTCCAGTCCTATTCTACTTTTGTAATGTAAATTTTATTCTGCCCCTGTGTTTTGATTTTTTTTTCATTCTCACTCTCATCCTTACCTTATATTTTTTGCCCTTCTACTCTCATCTTTTTATCTACCACTTATAAATATTAAGGCCCTCTGTCGCAGGCTAGCTGAATAGGGCAGCACTGAGAAAGGCTTCAGATTATTCGTTAGAACCGTGGAAGAGAGGAGTCAGTGAAGAGTGGGTACTCAGAAACTAGACAACTCAAGAGTAGTCAGAAGTGAGCCCAATTTGCTGGGAGTTCTGCTACATATTTAAGCAAATAGTGATCAATAGTAGAAAGTTGGGTAGATCAAGTGTAACATGGTTTCCAGCCAAAGAATTATGATCAACATTATGTATCATTAAACAGCCATCTAAAACATTGTATGTATTTTATAAATTCTTTTCATCAATTTTATTTACCATAAACAGAAATAAGAAAAATGCTTACTCTTTCCTCTTGAATATGATTCTTGCTAGTCAAGTATTAATCAACAAAATACAAGCCCATTGCCTATTAATGCTAAGCATTAATAATAAGAAACTATTGTAAAAACATTAATTAAAAACTATTAATAAAAACTATTGTAAAAACAGGGCAGAGATGAATAAAACTAAATGTCTTCATAGCCTACACATTACTTAGTAACTGACTTAAAATATTATTGTTGATTCTACCAGTTTGGAAAAATATTATTATAAATTCTTCCAACAGTTTAGGGTAAGTAGGGTGTGTGCCAGCAATTCTTGTTTTTTTGCATGGGGCAAAGACACACAATTTTTTTATGTACTTGGCATTGCTAGTTCTCATTATGCATTAATGTTTAATAAGATTATTGTTGCTATCCTGCCAAGTGCTAACCTAGGGCACAACTGGCCTTTTCTCAACAGTGGCTGCCAGGACTGCACCCCCTTTTCAGGCTAAGCCTGCACCATAGCAGTCCTGCTGGTATTCAGCCATCATGTTTGTAGGCCAAAAGCTATGGCAGCCTTGTCCTTTTTATTGATTTTGAGGACATCAAGCAATAATCTACCATTTTATTTCTTTTTAACCCATGTTAATAATGTTTAAACTACTGGTTTCAATACCAGTAATGTATTATTTATTACGACCTAAGGCCTAAGAAAGATGTCTTCAAAGTCAAGTGACTAAAACAGTAACTCTTCATGCCTAAGCTGAATTGAATTCTTGAATTCTTTTTTCAGAGTTTGTTCACCAGTCAACATGAATAAAATATTATTTAAGGGGCTAGAGAGATAATACAGCAGGTAAGGGGCTTGCCTTGCACACAGTTGACCAGTGTTCTATCCCTGGCATCCCATATGTTCCCCAAGAACCACCAAGAGTACCCTCTGAGTGCAGACTCAGAAATAAGACTTGAGCATTGCTAGATGTGCCCCCCCAACAAATATATTATACTATATACACATATAGATACACATATTATACAAGATTAGTCTTTAAAATCTGTTTATTATAATTATTAATAGGCAATTTATTGGTCCTTAAGTGATTGCAGACTCACTTTCTGGTGACTGAAGTTCCTTCATCTCTCTTCTCTAAGAGCTGCTATTTGCTATCATATTCATAAAGTGAGTCTATCTCCACTTGACCCAGACTTACTCTGTGAGTTGAATTTCTATTGGACTTCAAAATAGCTTTGAATAAGCTTCCTATTTCTTAGATGTATTCAAATGAACTGCTTAAAACATCCAGGCCTTCCCTCCTTTGTGTGTGTGTGTGTGTGTGTGTGTGTGTGTGTGTGTGTGTGTGTGTGTGTGTGTGTGTGTGTGTATAATCTGCCTTGTTTTAAAATACACAATTCTGGGCCCGGAGAGATAGTACAGCGGTGTTTGCCTTGCAAGCAGCCGATCCAGAACCAAAGGTGGTTGGTTCGAATCCCGGTGTCCCATATGGTCCCCCGTGCCTGCCAGGAGCTATTTCTGAGCAGACAGCCAGGAGTAGCCCCTGAGCACCGCCGGGTGTGGCCCCCCCCCAAAAAAAACAAAAAAAAATACACAATTCTGTTATTTAATTCTGTTCAATTAACAGAAGTTAGATAAAGATAATTTACACGTAAATGATTCCTAGTATTCAGGATTTGATAATGGACCTTGCAAATGGCAATATAAAAGGCCAAAATAAGTTTTATATTTACACTATAACTGACCTATGGTCTACTGACAAGATCTTACTTCAAAAGATAACTTGTGATGGGGGCCAGAGAGATAGCATGGAGGTAAAGCATTTGCTTTGCATGCAGAAGGTTGGTGGTTTGAATCCCTGAATCCCTTATGGTCCCCTGAGCCTGCCAGGAGCGACTTCTGAACATAGAACCAGGAGTAATATCTTAGCGCGGCCAGGTGTGACCCCCCCCCCAATATAACTTGTGATGATTAAGATCATTAATGAATCAATGCACATAATTTGTACTTGGCACAGTATTTTCAAGAAATTATTATTACTATTATTATTATTAAAGATATTATTAAAAGCCCCAAACTATCTTGTTTAGATTTTCCCAACTATCTACTAAACAAGTTTAATATGTGGCTTTTCCAAAGATAGAGGTCTGGTAGTCTATGTTAAAAAAAAAAATGTCTGAAATTTAAACCAGCCTGAAGGCATGAAGGCTTATGAACAAAAAGACTCAAAAAAAGGCCATTTTGTTTATGTTTTAGGGTCACACTCACAGTACTAAGTGATTGCTCATGTTGGGGTGGGAGCTAAGGGAATCATGGGGTGCCAGGGATCAAACCTGATCCACAGAGTGATAGACATGCTTCCCATAGTACTTCACAGTACTTTCAATAGAACCTCCACTAAAAATACCTTTCTTAGAAACTTGGAAAATCACTGAGATGCAGTATTTGAGACCAGATCCAGAGATGTCTCATGAGAGGAAAGGATACTGATCCCCTATAAATTCCACCTCTGGAACAAAGGTCATGCAAAGAACATCAAAAGCAGTGGAGAGGGGGAGCCTTAGAGATTAGTTTACTTTAGCAAAAATGTACATAAACTAACTTGGCAGAGGAAGCATTACCTTTTTCCACATCTACCTGTGATTTGGACTTTCTTACTTTAAGGACACATTTTCCCAAAATGAAGAAATAACCTACAGTTTCCTGCTTGGGAAATGTACTTGACTTTTTTCACTCTGGAAAAGCCCATTGGAAGATCAACTATCTTTATATCTACTTTTCTCATTCCTTCCCTTTAATTTCCAAATAAACCTATCTTCACTACTCATTTCTTCCTCAAATTCTCTTTTGTAAGGAAAACTTACTGTCCTAAAAAGTCTGAATAAGATTTAGGACTAACTTTCCTTCCTATAAAAATAATTATTCATTCCAGCCTGGGTTTCATGGCTTTGGACAAAGAGATCACAGAAATATCATTTTTCATTCAGTGCGGAACAAGTGGAAACTAAGTGTGGTTTGAAGACAGCCTTGTAGGGCTGGTTAGATCTAAGGACTTTACTATGCAGAAGCTCATCTGATATTCTCACCAGTTCTAGATTTCCTTGGCACTTCCCCAGCTGACAGAGGGTGGATAGAGAGGGGAGCAGTAGGTGTCCTTTTCTAGACTGCTCCATTTTCTCCTCTCCCCACATCATATAAACCCTCTGGGGACTCCTACTTCTTCATTGGTGTCTGTCACATCTTCCAGTAGCAACATCTATATAAAACAGAAAAATGATGGCAATCTTTCATTTTATCCCAGTGTATATTTATTGGGAATATCTCTTTTATTCACTAATGTGCTATAAAAACAATTTGGGTTTCATTTCCATTTAAATTTGACATATTCATGAATGTGTCATGTCTTCATGAAATTCAGAAATTACATTCTCAGAAGCCATATACAATGCTTCCTGTTTCATGTACCAAGACCTTAATGAAAGAAAGGGCACAGCTACATAACAAATTTAGCACCATTGTAAAGCTACTTAGAAATGCAGCATGTAATATTTGGCTGAAGACCAGACACTCTATTAGCAAGCTTAGAAGTTGAATATCATTGGTTCCCACAGGTTTTAGAGCCCATATGGTAAACTGCTCTTTATAAAGGTTTCTGAGGGGTGATCTGTGTTTGGGTCAAGATAAGTTTGGCTTCAAATATCCTGCTCTGGCAAAACAGTCCTTTTTACATTAAAATGATTTTGCTATGCACAAAGAACACAACAGCAACAATAAGCTTTCAAATATAGCTATCAGTAGTGAAAGATAAAGACATTATATCATTTCATGTCTCTTGTTCTACATCATATTATATTTTATTTTACTTATTTCTTTGGCTTTGAGTCTTACCCATTGATGTTCAGGCTAACTCCTGGCTCTCTACTCAGAGATCATTCCTGATGGTGCTTGGGAAACCATACAGGGTGTGAGAGACTAACCCCAGATCAGCAGCATACAAGGCAAATTTCCTACCCACTGTATTATCACTCAGACCCTAAAGCATATCAAATTCTATAGTTATGACAATAATAAATTTTTCACTTCTAAAGTTTGTATCCTATGTGTATTATTTATTTAAAAATAAAATTAGAATTATATTTATTTTTAGTTTTAGAGTCATATTTGGATCCCAGAACTTACTCTTGACTCTGCAGTGAGATCATATTTATTGGGTACATGAGGACCATGAGGTGATATGGTTCAAGCCTTGGTAGGCTGTGTGCAAGCTAAACACCTTAGCTACTGTATTAATTCTTCAACTCCATCTTTACTTTCTCATTACTGTATTTCATCTGATCATTGCTCTGTTTTAAAGCAATAGTAATAAAATTTCACATAATTATTAGCTTTAAGGACCATATATGAAACTTAAGTCATTGAACCTAGGTATTGAACCTAGAAAAGCCAAGTACCCTATCCACTATACTATTTCTCCAGCTTCTGCACCCCAATTTAAAAAAAAACACTTGAAAATCAGTGATGACTATTCAGTAAAATAAGAGAATTCTAGATATAACTATGTATTTTTTCCTGTGTTTATTCTGAACGTTTTTTTAAATATCTTTATTTAAGCACCATGATTACAAACAAGATTGTAGTTGGGTTTCAATCATAAAGAGAACACTCTCCTTTACCAGTGCTGCATTCCTGTCACCAATGTGCCACATCCCCACCCCACCCCCACCCCCGATGCCTGTATTTGAGACAGGCATTATACTTCTCTCATGCATTGACATTGTTATGATAGTTGTCAGTGCAGTTATTTCTCTAAATGCACTCACCACTCTTAGTGGTGAGCTTCGTATTATGGGCAAGTCCTTCCAGCCCTCATCTCTATTGTCTCTGGGCATTATTACAACATCTTTTATTTTTCTTAAAACCCATGGATGAGTGAGGCATTCTGCATCTACTTCTCTCCCTCTGACTTATTTCTCTCAGCATAATAGTTTCCATGTCCAGTCACGTATAGGAAAAAAAATTGTGTGTGTACAGGAAAATTTTATGACTTCATCTCTTCTGACAACTGCATAAAATTCCACTGTGTATATGTAACAGTTTCTTTAGTCATTCATCAGTTGAAGGACATCTTTGTGTTTCCAGATTCTAGGTATTGTAAATAGTACTGGAATGAATATAGGTGTGAGGAAGGGATGTGTGTGTGTGTGTGTGTGTGTGTGTGTGTGTGTGTGTTCCTGGGATATATTCCTAGGAGTGGTATAGATGAGTCATATAGGAGCTCAATTTGCAATTATTTTGTCCCCCCATTCACAATACAGACCAGGCAAAGGGCCTGGGTTGAGGTGTATATGGGGTGCATTTACTTGTACCTCCTCTTTCTATATAGTCAGTGTAAAGAACACAGCCTGTGTGTGGTAAGCATTGGAAGGCCTTATGTATTTTTTTTAAACTGGGAGTAGATTTGCTAAATTATTTGTCATAGAAGATGAAGTGGAATTTTTAGGTGAGAGAGCGAAGATACTGTGAGTTCAATTAGCATAAACTTCAATTAATACAAAACCACATTTTACAGTGTTGATCTCTGTGAGATCCTGCAGCTTTTTCCTTCTATTGACTATTGAAAGGTTCACATCGTGATCACCCAGCCTGATATTTTCTCAGAGAAATCATGTTCTCTTTCTTTATAAAAGAACAATCAATAGTCAAGACTGGAACAATAATGTAGTAATGAGAGTGTTTTGCATGCAGCCCACCTTGGTTCAATACTTGGCACCCAGTATGGTCTCTTGAGCATTGCCAGGTGTGATCTCTGAGAAGTGAGTCATGAGTAAGTCTTGAGCACCTCCCAAAAATTACCAGTTCAGGGTCCAGAGAGATAGTATGCTGGTAGGTCATTTGCTTTGCATGCAGCCAACCCTCAGCATCTCATGTGATTCCTGTAGCATTGCCAGGAATGATTCCTGAGTACAAGTCAGAATTAACTGGAACATCATCAGTTGTAGCTCAAAAACAAACAAATAAAATAAAATAAAAAGAGCCAATGGAGAATAGATCTAGAGTATAAAACTATAAATTACAAGTGTGAAGCAGTGTCACAAGTGGTAGAGTGTTTGCTTTACACACGCTAACCTTGGACAGACTGCAGTTCAATCCCCCAGCATCCCATATGGTCTCCAAGCTAGGAACAATTTCTGAGCGAATAGCCAGGAGTAACCCCTGAGCATCACTAGGTGTGCCCCCCCAAAAAAAACTATAAATTACAGAAAGCTATATAACACCATGTTCTCAATGCAATATGAACATTTATGTATAATACATGATTTGAATATAAAACAAGGAAAGACAAAAATCTTTTTGAGAGCTGAAAGCACTACTAAGATTCATTTTGAAAGAAGTTACAGAGCTGAGAAATAGGACCATAGTATTTGAAACAGAGGAAATTTATATAACTACAAAGATTCAAGAAAAAACACATTGGCTGTTTGGAGAAAAGCAAAATAATAATAATAATAATTGAAAGGAGCCTAGAAATGTGTGAAAACGTCAAGAGCAGAAAACAATAAACCCAGAGAGATGGGTTGGGTCTTTTCTTAAAGAGCTGTGGTTATAGTGCTGAGAAGTTTGATTTTCCAGTTAGGTAAAAGAGTAAATCAGGAAAGATAACTGACATTTGTATCTTGAGAAAGATGGAAGGGGGAGAAATTCATGGCTGGAGTTCAAACAAGAGGAGCTTACAGTACTCCATATGTGAGATGATAAGAATTTGGCCTACAGAGTTACATGAGTGAAAAGAAGAAAATAAATTCAAGGATATAGAAAATAGAAAACACAAAAACATATAGCTGACTAGATAACAACTAGGAGATAAATTAGGAATGAAACCTTGATATCTCTATGTAAGCAAATAATAAATAATTATTTATTTATTGAATAAATAATCGAAAGACAAGGATGTACTATCATAAATAAAAATTTTAACAATGCAGTGCTAATTAGAAATTTTGGGGTGACTCATAAATGGATGACTAATGACATTTGGAAATAAGGCTTTGGTATTCAATTGTGATGTCTGATTTGAGTTTATCAACACATAGTCATTAGAGCCATGGAAATGGATGAAATTCACCAAGGAGGCAGGTAGATCAAGAGAAACAAGATGACTGTCATCAGAATGATCTGTTCTGACCTGAGTTTTTCAACAGTTAGAATAAAAAGAAAAAATATCAGAAAAGATTTTGTATGTGAGCATCTCAGATGCAGTAAACAAAAAATCTGATTTAAATTAGTTTAATAAGAAGATATATTCTCTAAAATTATAATTTTTTCACAATTCTGGTCACAAAAATTTTCAGCTTTATTCTACTCATGCTGTTTCTACTACACCAACTGATTGCTAGAAACAAATGAAGTTGTCTGCTTGTAAGAAAAAGAGAGAAGGAGGAGAAAGAAAAATAAAATTACTCTTTCTGCATCATTATTGTTGGGATAGAAACTTCGCCCTTAAATGGAAACTTAGCCTTATTAGTCTTAAATAAAAACTTAACTTTGTGTTGACAAAATGGAGACTCTTCTACTTCAGGCTTCACAAAATCTACATAGATAAGGAAGTTGGGACTTAAAGGGCAGAAGTCAATGCTTAGATGTGGAAGCCCCAGGTTTTGTGGCAGGAATCAATAAGAATGTGGAATGTGGACTCAGAGGTAATGTCCTCACTGAGGAGGGAAAGCGGGGGAAGCCCTTCTTCCATGAATCTGACACCAAACCACTTCCCCAACAGTCACCTGGTCCTTCTCTAACAAACCAGTGGGGAAAAAATGTTCTTAATCCTGCTTCCTGCTTCTTTAGCTGGCTTGCTGAGGAATGAAATTATTTAAGCCACAC
The DNA here is from genome assembly GCF_024139225.1 of Suncus etruscus. Lineage (NCBI taxonomy): Eukaryota > Metazoa > Chordata > Mammalia > Eulipotyphla > Soricidae > Suncus > Suncus etruscus. The sequence continues at coordinate 52,498,030 of NC_064852.1, forward strand.
CCAGCTCCCATCTCTCCAAAGCTCCTGAATTTCAAGGCCACACAACTCCAAACTTCTCAGAGCTGATAACCAGTGTAAAAGAAGAAAAATCAGATGCGAAAATTGTGTAGAAACCCACTAAGCTCAATGAGTGTAAATGTAACAAAAATGGCTCAAATAGCAAGAATATGTTCAGTAAATCTTCAGGCAATTACTTTAGTAACACTTTTATAGATATGTATTGTAACAAGCAATATCAAGTAAAATATTTTTTACCTTCTTTTTACCTGCTCCTTCTAAGGGAGCAGCAGTCTTAGGGAGAGGCATTGCGGACAGTAGTGCGAGGTGGTAATGCTGGAACACTCAATGCCGAAACAACTTCATGAGTAACTCTGTAAAACAGAGGTCTCTGCCAGACCTTTGGAACTGGGGATCATGGTTGTTGTGCAGGTCGTAGTTCAAACCCTGGGAATGGGGCTTCTGGAAACACAAAGAAAGACGCTATCCTAGGTGCCATCCTAGGTTCAGTGCAAAGACCAAGACCACCAACCACAGAAGATGGATTGAAATGACATTGAGGGAACAGAACTCTAGAACCCAAAGAAAGACTTTATCATAAGTCCCACTCCTGGATCTGTGCAGATACTGAGATCTCTAGATACAGAGGTCTAATATTATCACCCAGGACGAAGCAGAAGTCTTCCAAACACGATGAAAGCACCACCGGGAGAGTAAATGATCCTGAACAGAGTCTACAGTTAATCCCATGACAATATACTCCAAGGGTGGAGAAACCCCATATCTCTTAGGCCAAGTGAATTCCTTTTCGAATGACCCCAATATTTACTGTGCCAGGACAGGAGGGAAAAAAAGCAAAAAGCACAAAACATTGTTTATTTTTATATATTATTTTTTATCTTCATTTATTATTATTATTATTATTATTATTATTATTATTTACCTATCTATTTTTGGTCGATTTCTTTGTTTTGGTCTGGTTATTGAAGTTTATACTTATTTTTTCTCTTTTTTTCTTTCTTTATGTGCTCTGCCATGTTTCTTATCTCAAGACCATGGCTCTTTTTTTTTTTTTTGTGGTGCTTATCGTTATTGTTGGAGTCCTCACTGGATATTTGACACTTCTTTGTGTACTGGTGGAGTGTTTCACCTTCTTTTTCTCTTTCATCTCTCAAACCGATGATGAGAGCCTCTAGAAGAATTCCGCCCATTATTGGCGTATTAGAATTTTACCCCAGTTTATTACTTTTCTCTTCTTTAAACAAAACCACGTAACTTGAACTAGCTTGTCCTGCCTCCCAGTTAGAGGGGAAAATATGGGAGGCACCTAGACCAAACAGGTGCAAGACTACTAAGTAGTAGGCTAGGTACAGAGGGGACCACATATTCTAGCAGCCCCGGGGGTGAGGAAAGAGGATATGGGAGGTAGGATGAAAATGGAGGTGTAGGGAGGACATATTGGTGATGGGAATCCCCCCCTGATTTTATGTAAATATGTACCTAAAATATTATTGTCAACAATATGTAAGCCACTATGATCAAAATAAAAATTATATTAAAAAAAAACAGAGATCTCAAACTCAATTTACCTAGGGGCCGCAGGAGACAAAGTCAGGGTGAGGCAGGGCTGCATAAGGGATTTCACAAAAAATGTCCTCAAATGTCATTATTAACAGTTTTAATTATTTCTTCTGAACATGAATAGAACATTGAGTGAAGATCATGAACAGTTCTTCTGAACATGGTATCTTTTGCCTATTCCTTGCTGCCAGAGACTTGACAGCGCTTCTTCTCACAAATCTGAACCACATGTGGCTTTAGAGAGGAAGCAGTTGAGACCCTCAGTATGGCTTGAAGATGATCATCATTAAGTGTAGACCTGTACTTTGACAAGTTCAATGTGGAGAATAACTTTCCACACAAATATGTGCTCCCAAAAAGGCACATGGTGTGCTTGAAATTCAAGAAAGCTCAGGGAAGCTGGGGAGCAATTCTCTCAAAAATTCCCCATGCATGTCTACTTTTCCACTAATATCCCTGAACTTGGCTTTGAGATCAGAGTTGCATTGCAGGTCAATGAGCTCCATTTGAAGCACAGGAGGGGCATCTTGTACAACAAAGGAAAAGGGGTCCACAAAAATGTGGAAAGTGGCTCTGTGCTATTTGAAGTCTGCAAATCTGTGATCAAATTCCTTCTCTAGCTTAAAAATAGCATCAGTATATTTCTCCCCACTGAATGGTATGCCTGCATCCACAAGTTCCTTGCATGCTGGGAAATGGCAAAGGTTTGTTTGAGAGAGCTGGGATTTCTATAACACAAGTTTTGTGGAGAATGCTCTCACGTTGTCATAGGCAGCACTGATAAGCTGCCCCTGACCTTGTAACATCTTATTTAATACATTCAGCTTATGTGTGATGTCAACAAGAAAAGCTAAGTCCATGAGCCATTTTGATCACTCAACTCAGAAACAGCATTCCCAACCTTCTCCATGAAGGCTTTCACTTCTTCTCTCAACTCAAAAATGTTTTCAGGACATTTCCCCTGCTGAGCCAACGTACCTCAGTGAAATAGGGCACATCTCCATATTCTGATTCCATTTCCTCTAAAAGAGCACGGGACCTCCTATGCTATAAGCCCCTGGATCTGATTTGGTTGATGCATTTCACAACAACAGACATCACATTGTCACAAGGCAGGCATTTACTGCAAAGGGCTTGCTGATGGATAATGCAGTGAAGAGCAATGGCTTTCTCTACACCCTCCTCTTCAAGTTTTTTTTTTTGAACAAGTGCCACCAGTTCATTTTTCCTCCCTATCATTGATGGCGCTCCATTGGTTATTATTCCATCAAACCTCTTCCATGGCAAACCTGCATTCTCAATGGCATCATACAGATGCCAAAATATCTCATTAGCAATGGTCTGGCCATGCATTGGAATTATTGTGAACTGCTCCCCTCTCAATTCAAAATTGCAATCAACACCACAGACATAAATTGTGAACTGCGCAGTGTCTGTTTTATCTGTGCCCTCGTCAAGAGCAACTGAGTATGCATCAAAACATTGGCTTTCTCACACAATTGATGATAAATATCACTTGACATGTCAGAAATGTGCTCTGCCACAGTGTTGGCAAAAAAGCTGATTTTGCTAAACTGACCTTTCTTTTCTGGACAGATAATACTTGCAGCCTATAACATGCATTCTTTTTTAAACAAACTCTCCTTCTGTGAATGGTTTCCCTGCCTTAGCAATCATCATACTAACCATGGTACTAGCTTCAACTGATGCAACATTCTCTTTGGTTGCTTTCTTGAAGAAATCTTGTTGCCTCATTAGACATGCTTTAAGACTGGCAGCCCACTTGGCTCTCTCATTTCCTTGATATTTTGCACATTCCTCAGCATGTTTAGTTGAATAATGGTGTTTCAAGTTGTATTCCTTGTGCACTGCAACTTTCTCTGAGAAAACAAGACATGTAAGGATGCCCCTGTGCTCAACAAAGAAATACTGCATCTCCCACTTTTCCTGAAATTGTCTGTGCTCGTCACCAATCTTTCTCTTCACTGCAGGCTTTGATGAAGTCATGATGAAGGTATGACCAAAATCTAATTCTGTAATAAACTTCTCTCCCTTCTCTCACTTAGGCCTCGATAATGCAAGGGACAGCGGGCAGGAGCAGCGGAAATGATGTCTGCACTAGGCGCAAAGTATTCGTGATTATTCACTTACCAAATATTCACAATAAAAAATTGCATTAGTAAGAAAAAAATCGCATTAAACATTTGCATACCTCGAACAGAACTGCTTGGGGTATGCAAATGTTTAATGTGATTTTTTCTTACTAATGCGATTTTTTAATATAATTTTTATTTTGATTATAGTGGCACTAATGCGATTTTTATTGCTATTATTCAGTAAGCGAATAATCGCAAATACTGAGATATTTGAAGGCCAGCGGCAGGCCACAAAATGTTGTACGGAGGGCCGCAAATAGCCCCCGGGGTGCTAGTTTGAGACCCCTGCTGTAAAACAATGCCGGTGGAGGACCCCAGGGCTATTTATGTGCAGTGGGAAGAATAGGGCAGCAGCCTCAAGAAGGGAATCTACAGCTTCCCCTCTACCCTTCTCCACTCTGGGAAAGTGACTGGGGGGATCTAGGACTGTTGGCCTTGCTCTGGCAAGGGAAGCAAAGTCAATCCTAGACCATGCCCAAGTCTTTTGGGTTCATTACCTTTCCTCATAGAAAAGAATTTTAGGAAGAGACAAGCAGTGAAGCAAAAACTTTTATTTGGAGGTAATGAGGAAGGAGAGGAAAAGGATAAAGAGAGTAACAAGAAACTCATTGAAGCGAGAATTTCAGCCTCTCCAGAGGCCCAGCATAGAAGTAGGAAAGTCTACATCTCAAGAGGAGAGATGCAGGTGAAATGTTCTTGAGTACTATGTCCACATGTGTGCACCTCCTTTGTTTTAAGTTGAATTTTATAATGTTTCCCCCATCCTGCCCCATGTAGGGCTTTCTACCAAAGGTAAGAGTCCTATTGATAGGATGGTTTTCAAAGGAAGGGTTGGGGTAGTTGATGCTCTACTTTGATATTCCTTTCCATCTTTGGTCTCCTTGTAGGAAGTCTAGTATTCTTTGGGTCTGTACTGATACCAGGTAAAACTGTTATCAATGATGAAATAATTTCTCCAATTCCTTTCTCTTGGATTTATTGCATCTCAATAACTCATTGTTTGGGGGAGCCCTTCCCTATGGGCCTACTTGCCTGCTTCACTACCAAAATAAGAAAAACGAAAAGCATGCATTTAAAGTTTAAAAATAAACAAAATGAAATTATTTAGGATGGCTGCCTTATGTTCTCGAACTTAAAGGTTTCAGCTAAAGAGATAATACGAGCTTTTTTGGTGTGGAGAAAAACAACCCAAAGTAACAAAGTACTCACATCACAGCCAAGCCACTTCACCAGAATGGGTTTATTCAGCCTGAAGTATACACATCTTAGGCAGAGATTTGGGAAAAAACCTTTTCTTCAACAAGTTAGTTTATAGACACTTTCAGTAAACTGCCCCCAAAGTCTGTTGCTAGCATCGTTGCCATGGGAATGAGCTTTGAGCTATTGAAGGTCCTTTTTTTCTATTCTTAGCTTGGCTTTTGTTACAGAGGTAGAGCTTCTCCCTAAGGGAGTTCAGCCTTGCCCTGAGCCAGGAAAAGGTTTTCTGGTTCCTCAGAGGGGTCTTTGTATCTCAAAGCATTCTAGCCTTTGGGCAAATTTAGATTCCAGACAGTATTTTTCCCAATACTTATTACTAGAGGGCTCCCTATATCTCTGCCTGCAAAATTAGGATTTCCTGTTGATGTAGTTCTGATTTTGAATTTAATATCTTAAAAGCTTCTAGCTGAGTCCCATGCTGTTTCCTAAATTGTAACTCAGTTGCCTTTAGACAAATTCTTTGATACTTCTCTGTTCCCAAACTTAATTTTTTTTCAAAAGACATTGTGATTACCAAGCCTAAACTGTTTCCATGGTTCAAGATCCAGTTATAAATATTTATGTGTCAAAAAGGATATATGTATGCTTTCACTTATTGCATCCCTTAGCATAACTGTTAGAATATGAAAACAACCCAGAAGTCCAAGACAGAGGCATAAATAATAAAGGTGTACAACTAACTGCAAGGGGTGATAAAAATCATGCAACTCACCAACACTTGGATGGAACTGGAGGATATCGTGTTTAAGTAAGTAAATTATAAGGACAAATTCCAAACTGGTGTATCAGACATTGATACTCAGGTTCTTATTCTCAAGCAGTCAAGATTGAAAGCAAGAGACTGAAGATTGAGTGGCTTAATTCAGAAAAGATTTTAAGGTAAAGTATTAAATTCTGACCTCAGGATCCGCCACCCAAAAGACCATCAGAGAAACAGTCAATAATGTAAATACGAGGGAATTTATTCTAGTAATCTGGGATCCAACATCTCCTAAGGATGAGGACCCGAGAATGGTTCACGGGCCAAATTTTTGTTTGTTTGTTTGTTTGTTTGTTTTGTTTGTTTTGTTTGTTTTTGTGGTTTTTTTTTTTTTTTTGGTCATGCCTGGCAGTGTTTGGGGAGGCTGAGGTTCTTGGCAGGCTCAGGAAACCAAATAGGATGCTGGGATTCGAACTACCATCCTTCTGCATGTAAGGAAGCACCCCGGCCAAATTTAAAGGATACTTAGGGCTCAGTCTAGGTTGGAGATTCTTGTCTCTGAGAAGTTGATCTTTAAAATTATTGGTCCTTAGTACAAGACTGGACTAGGATTGGTTGTAGTTCAAATGTAGCATCAGATAAATGGTTACGGTGGGCTGTCAGCTCAGTGAAGAGTGATTAGGCATCTCATCCATTGCTGCAGACTCAGGATGCAGTTGTCATCTGGCCATTTGTCAACTGCTGTTTAACCTTATATGAATGTATTTCTTTTCATACCTAGTCTTTATACCCTAAAACTTCAGTACTTATGTTAACAGCAAAGCCAAGATTACAGTAGTTAACTTCCTCAAGCAAGCAGAGTACAGAAGCCAAAGCAGTGTTATCTCCAAATATCTGCATTTTCTAACTTCAACATTTACTGTATTTTCTGGCGTATAAGACGACCCCCTAATTTTACAGTTAAAACATAGGTTTAGGCCTATATTTGCTGTATATGATAGAACGTTCCTGTGCTGCAACTGTATGTACCACAATGAGCCAATCACAGCAAGCAAAGTTCAAAATTATACTGTAATAGACTTCCTCTCTGACTCTGGCCAATCTGAGCAGGCTTTTTACAGAACATTGTCTAATTTGCATGCATAAAAACTCTGCTTGGATTGGCTGAGTTAGAGAGGCAGTCCAAGCAGCCTTGCAGTGATTGGTGCAGGATCAAGTTGGAAAATTCGTTTTGTGGCAATATCCATATATTTTTGTTTAGCGGCATATTAAAACGTTTTTCGGGGGTATTCTCGGCGGATAAGACTACCCCTGATTTTCAGTTGACTTTTTTCCATTTCAAAAGTTGTCTTATAAGCCGGAAAGTATGGTAGGTAGAGTTAATTCTAAATCTTAACTCCTAACAAGGAAAGGAAAAGGAAAGCAAGGAAGTTCCCAGACTATGGGAGAGATCTCCTAAAGAGGGATTCCAGAGAAAGGTAGAAGTTATTCTCCTTTTATGCCTTTTTTTTAACAAGAAGGGTTTGAGCATATTTATAATTTTGCTTCAAGAATGTGGGCCACCAAAGGATGCTGAAGATTATTATCTTCTGGTCTTCATCACCCAGATTATCTGATAGATCCTAGGTAATCCAGGTAATCCAACTAGGCCAAGTTTGTGACATACCACACTCATGATTCCCTTTCTTTAGGACCATATTCATTTTATTTTTTGTTGGGGGACACACCAAACTCAGAGGATATCTGACATATATGACAATAAAAATGCCTGAGATATTTGACAATAAAAATGGCCTTGATTCACATGTATCTTTCTCAATTCTACTGCTCCAGAGGCTTAAAACAAAATTGCAGGTATTAAAGTTTATCACTGCAGAGAAAATGAAAGGAAGGTAGTGGAGGATTTTGGATAATATGTTGCAGAAAACTTTGTTTGAGACCTAAACCAGCCTTAAGGCATGATTGTCTTTGAGACAAAAGTACCACTTCAGTAGCCTAGAAAACCAATGAATTGTAGAATTCCAGGCCTGATAAGTCTCCTCAGAAGAGTTGGCTAGAGGAAAGGCTCTACCTTGAAAGCAAATGTCTTCCAAAGAATATTAAAAGAAGATCATCAACTGCTCCAAACTGTTCCCTTTGGCAGCTACCCTAACAACAGATGGGGTGGGGGCAGGGCAATTTGGGGAAAGTATATAAACCAACTGAGCAAAGGAAAAGGTTCCTCTTTGCCTAAATGCATGAGATGTGGACTTTTTAAATACACCTTTGCTGGGATGCATTTAGATGTTTTTCACTTTAGAAAACCCTGTGTTCTCCACATACCATGTAGCTTTATATCTAATACTCCCCTTCCCTCCCTTTATTTCTCTGTTTCCCCCTGAAATTATTTTCTGTAAGGAAAGGCGTAGCCTCAACAAGCCTGGCTAAGATTTAGGACAGATTTTCCTCTCCTACAGAGAACTTTCCTACAGGATCGTACAGATACTTTCCTCCTTGGTCCAGCCTGAGTCCAAGGCTTCCCATCAAATCATATTTTCTGATCATTTCTCAGGTGGGGTGAGACAGGTGAACTCTCATCAGTCCTAGATTTCCCCATGCACCATTCACTAAGTAGGGTGACCAAGATGAAAAGAGAGACAGAGAGACAGAGTATTTTCTCAAGGCTACTACCTCTCTCTCTCTCTCTCTCTCTCTCTCTCTCTCTCTCTCTCTCTCTCTCTCTCTCTCTCTCTCTCTCTCTCTCTCTCTCTCTCTCTCTCTCTCTCTCTCCACTTCATATAGGCCACCCAAGGAACTCTGTTCCTTCCATGATGAAATCACATCTCCTATCTGCAACATAAACAATATAAATTTGGTCTAGCTGGTACTGCTGAAAAACTGTATATATAGTATTGTTAAAGCCAAAGCAAACCAGAAATCTTGAACTTACCTATAGAAAAAAAGAGAAAAAAAAGATATTTTCCAAAAAACTTAGATATTTTTGAAAGATGGTGGAATAGAAGAGTCAGAGACAGAGACATATTTGACCAACAGAGGTTTTTATTGGGGTTGGGGAGAACACTCCCAAGCAAGTTCTGACAGTTTCCACAGATCATTATACAGCTGCAAATGGTGGGAAAGAGTATAGGGGCTGTAAAGGGCATGTGCTGATGTGTTCTTAGTTAGGTTGTAAATTCTCTATTAATCCTGCAAACAGGTTGTTGGTCAGTCCTTATGACTTATGGTATGGGCAGATATCCTGCTATGACTTATGGTATGTCCTGTTTTTGTTTTCAAACTCCAACCCTTATCTGGTATCCTCAATCATGACAGGTCCTTCTCCTTGTGAAGATAAGGACTGCCTGATTTTTAACCCTTGCAAGACTTACCGTTTTCATTCTGTCAGTTTGAACTAATGTAATTGAGTTTAGAGCAGTGCTTCTCAATTATTTTCTGTCATGCCCCCCTAGGAAGAAGAAGAAAACATTTTTGTGCCCCCCCTGAGTGACTGTAAATAGTATTTTTATTAAAAATAACCTTTAGCCTGCAAAACAGTCTTATATAAAATAATTTGAGCTGATTTTTTTAATCAGAGATGATATCTGGATCAATGGTTACAATGAGCATGTTTTGCAATGCATAGCTTTTTGAAGTGGGGTTTGAAGCAGGACACAGCAACTCTCAACTCCAGAGACATACAGAGACATAAACATGGGGCTTAGCTTGTTATGACAGTGTTTGACGAGGTCAAACGTGCCTCCCTTTAGGGAGCCTCATGCGTGCCCCACTATTTGAGAAGCACTGCTTTAGAGAACTTAGTATACAAAGAAATGTCTGTGATTATGATGCCTGTGACAAAACCAATTTTTGTGAAATATTTTAGAGAAATTGTTTATAAAATAGGGACATTGTTTAGGTAATTGATTGCACTTGATTTATATTCCTATCTTTTGAGCCAAGTCATTATCTGAAATGTAATTCTTTTAATACTTTTTTTATTTCATTTACCCATTAAATAAGGGGTGGTTCAAAAATTAGCAAATGCTTTACTCAATAAGTTGAACACAAATATGTTGCCCAAATAAATGTAAAAGAACTAACATATATTGCTACATGTATTTTAAATATTTGACCTTTATTCCATTAATTTTGTGACACATTAATTTTGTGGTCTAAAACCTTCCATTTTTCGAGAGGAGAGGAACCTGGTAGTGATGGATCAAACAAACCCAAGACCTCAAAGTACTAGTATAAACTCTACCACTTGAACTCTCAATATTCTCCTCTGGCCTCATTTTTATATCCTAGTTAAAATTTGTTCTACCACATGTTTGTCACTTTTATTAAACCTGTAAGAAATGTCACATAATCAAAGTTATTAATTTATCTTGCTTGCAGCTTTACAAGCTACTTTTTGGGAATCTGGGTGTATACTATAAGCATAATTATTTTATAGTTGAAATTTTAATAATAGAAAGTTGGAAAATCCTATCATTTTATCACATAACAGATCATCAGTTTTTGTTTGTTTCTATGGAATTTTTTTTTAATTTTGTTTTGTTTTGTTTTACCAAAAGACATAATATAGATGAAATGTAAGGTTAGAAGAGCTATGGGATTGCAAGTAGTAAGTATCTGCTTTGCAAGCATGAGGTGATTGAGGTGGTAAATTTGATCCCCAGCTCTGTATCACAAATTTAGGCTTTGGTGTTTGGGATCTTTGGGGTTACAAAGAAAATATGTGACAAGGGACCTGGAACATGGTACAATTGCTATAACTCTTACTTTGCATAGAGCTGAACTGAGTTTGATACCTTACACCACATAGAGTTCCCAGAACTCCTCCAGTAGTGATCCTTGAGCACAGAGCCAGAAATAAATTCTGAGCAAAGTCTAGTGTGGCCAAAAACACAAAAATAAGCAGACAAACAGTGTGGTCTATAGCAACATATCCAAATGTGTGAGTATTATAACCAATTGTGTATGATTTTCAGTCATTACAGAAACATCACAGAACCACACAAGGGGAAGGAACAGAAGAAAAATAAGAATAGAAGTTAGAAATGCAAAGATGACAAGGAAATAAATCAAATGTGTTGTTCAAATGCAGAAGAGAATTGAGTACCATGCAATTTGATTTATAAGCATAACTTGATTAAAGGAAGCGACTTAAAATAAATAATTTTATATAGTTATTATAAAAACTAACTTCATACAAAAGTATGACAAATGCAGTATTTTAGTAATTAGTTTTTGATATACTAGTAAAACACATATATCATTGTATCAAAGTCAAGAGATGATATATTTGAGCCAACTTCACAATACTCATCATTTAGTCTTAAAATGATCTCAGTTCATATTAGCTATCTAACCTAATGTTTATATTCATAGTATCACATACTATGTTTATAAGGTATAGTTTATATGATTTATAATTTCATAATAATAACAATACCACTAATTTAATAATGTTTTAGTTTATTTTCTGGGCATGATACACCTGGCAATACTCAGGGCTTACACCTGACTAAGCTCAAAGATTTTTCTTGACAGGGCTTGAAGAACCATATGGGATGCCAGGGATTGAACCCAAGTTTTCAGTAAGGCAAGGGCTCCACCCACTATACTACTGTTGCAGCCTTCAATAACCTTTAAAATAACGGTAATGTATGTATTAAAAGATAGCAATTCTAGAGAGCTTACTATTATCTGAAAGTCAAGTGGAGTCAGTATTACAACATGCTCATGAGTTATGCACGTTCATAAGTTATTTTTAGTGTGCCAAGTAGAAAACAGAAACTAAGGTAAGTATTAATTTTTGGAAGTGGATTTTAAATATACATAAAAGTATTGATATTGAGCTAAAGTCATCAATATTGGAAAACATGAAAAATTTAAATAGTTCTCTGGAAGATCAAAATAAATTGATAGTTACTGAAGTATAATAGTGAGCAATGAATATCTAATTTCAGTGTTAGGAAAAGCATAATGAGAAAAATTTGGGTTATTAAAGTAAAAATCAGTACTAAGTAGCTACAGAGTACATTTCCCCATCATGTCTCGTCTCTCAGGAAAAGATTCCCAAGGCACTGTTGTGTATAGTTTTGCCATAAATTTATCATGCAAATTTAAGATCATTTGATATAAAAAGAAGAGCGAGTGCTAATTAATATAGAGTCAAACTGAGACTCTAGTGGCAAAAATATTTCCAGAGAAGGCCAAAAATAAAGTTTAACTCCAACTCCCACCAGTTATTTAATTTCTTTGAACATGTTTCTTATTCTTAATAAGCTTCTACTTTCTCCCCAGTGTGATGGGAGTAATAAAAACATATATTTTGCATATGTATTTATATATATCAAGTATAAATACTGTTATATACTAGAAATAAGTTTCCTTACATTACGTTGTTTAATTGTTGCTTAGAAATTCATTTATTATTACACTGTTTAACAAATTAATGCTATTTCTATTATCTTAGTGCTATAGAATTTATCATCCTACATTTAAGTGTTATACAACATGCATCAGTGTTGTTGCATTTATGACACTTTGTATGTGAGATTATATGTACATGTAAGTATATTGACATATATAATTTGAATATAAATTATATATAAATTAATTGCTTTATTTAAGCACTGTGGTTACAAAATTATCCATTGTTGAGTTTTAGTCATACAATGTACAGCATCCTTTACCAGTGCACCCTTCCCATAACTAATGTCTCTCTCTGTTTCTCTTGTTCTCCTATTTAACAATGGTTTGCACAATTGTTAGTGAATAAGTGCCTTGTCTGTTAGTTTCTCCAACTTTCAGTCCTGAGTTCTTGCCCAGAATGACCAGTTCCATCTATTATTGTCGTAGTAGACCTTTTTCTACTCTAGCTACACTCACTGCTCTCTGGTGAGCTTGCTACTTTGTGCTGGACCTCCTATGTCTATTGGCAATTTTTTGGTTTTTGGTTTTTGGTTTTTGGGCCACATCCGGTGGTTCTCAGGGATTATTCCTGGCTTTACCCTCAGATACAGGCTTGGGAGACCATGTGGGATGCCCGGGATCATTCCTGGGTCCATCCTGGGTAGGCAGAGTGCAAGGCAAACACCCTATATCTGTGCTATCACTCTGGCTCCTCCTTTTGGCTTTATCTAAATTTTTTTTTGGTAAATTCCTAGATATTGAATTGTTTAGTCAAAGTATGTGTACTAAATATACTTCAGAAGTGACACAAGTTGACTATTTCTTTTATATTTTCATGAAGATAGGTCAATAGCTACATATACTAGCACCATTATTTATAAAATAATCATATCACATGCTAGCATACATGTTTATTTCTGAAATTTCCCATTTATAAGTGATTATTAAATTACCTCCATAGGAAAATCTCTCCATAGCATTGACATTTCATTGATACATTGGGATGCTTCATTATATATTTCTTTGAAATTGTTGTACTTCTTAAAGTTTTATTTTAAGCTTTATTTTAAAAAGTATTTAATAAAATTTTTGTGTTTCAAATTAGAAAAGGAGTAAGAAAACAAGTAATAGCATGAAAATTGGTGTAATAGAGTGAATATTATTGAACTACACATTGGTTGTTCTTTTTTAATTCAGTTGGAGTACAGAAACAATTCATTTACCTTCAGCTTGACAGAATCATTTACATTTATTAAATGATTTATTGAACTTTGTTCATTTCATTTCTAACTTGCACTCTCATGCTGATGCTCTGCAATTCAAACTAATTACCAATTTCCAGAAGTTAACAATAATTACTTCCAGCTAATTATTTTAAATAAAGTAAGATTGTTAAGTAAAAATCAATTTGTTATTACTAATTATCAATAATGTTAATATCAGTGATTATACGTATGCTAAATCTTAAAATGTTTGCTGCCTAGAGTTTCTGGAAGCACCTGAACTTAGTCACATATATTTATTTTTAGATCAACTGCCTAATGTTTTCAAGGATTAAATTTCTCTAAGAGGCTTGAACTTCAGTTGTTCTCAGAGATCATTGACTCAGTCATGCAGTTTATTAGTTTTTTTTCTCCTCCCTTCTCTCCAAATTTTTTTTAATTTTTATTTTGATCATAATGGCTTACATATCTTTCACAGTAGTATTTTAGGTACATATCAACATTGAATCAGGGGAATACCCATCACTAAATTTGTCCTCCCCCCATCCCAGTTCCCCTTCTGCAACCCATATACCCCACAATCACCCCCGGACTGCTAGAGTAGGTGGTCCCCTCTTTGTCCGGCTCATTATTAGTGATCATATATCTGTTTGGTCCTGGTACCCTCCCCTGTCTCCCCCTCTATTTAAGAAGCGAAGCTAGATAAATCGAGTTATGTGGCTTTGTTTGAAGGAAAGAAAAGCAATAGATTGGGGTACAAAATAAGAGGGGAAAAAAAGAAGTCAAATATGTTGAGAGGATGTGAAAAATGCAATTGAAACACCACCACAATACAGAAAGAAATATCAAATTAAATATCCAGTGAGCTCCACAGCAATAAAGACAAGCACCGCACAACAGTTTCGGTTCTGAAATCAGCTCATGCCAGAGTGCAAAAAGAAAGAGAAAGATAAAATAAAATAAAATAATATTGGAGACATCAACTTCAATCTCTACACTAATATAAAGACGTCAAAAAAATTAATCAATCGATAAGTAAATATGTGCGAAAATGATTGTTTTGTGCTTTTTTTTCCTTTCCCCCCTGCATAGGCACAGTAACTATTGGGGTTATTATAGAGGGAATTCCCTTGGCCTAGGAGATACAGCATTTTTCCTCCCCCTGAAGTGTACTGTCATGGGATTAACTATAGACTCCTTGCATGATCATTTACTCTCCCCTCAGTGTTTTCCTGGTGTATGGAAGACCTCTGCTTCGTCGTGGATGGTAAAATCAGACCTCCATATCTAGAGATCTTGGTGACTGTGCAGCTCAAGGAATGGAGCTTATGATGAAGTCTTTCTTTGTGATTGTAGGAGTTCTGCTTCTTCAGTGTCGTTTTAATCCATCTTCTGTAGTTGGTGGTCTTGGTCATTATGTTGCTCCTAGGATGGAGCCTGGGATAAAGTCTTTCGTTATGTTTCCGGAAGATGCGTTCAATTGCAGTTGTCTCAGTCAGACCTCTGGAATTGGAGCTCTTGTTTGTTGAACAAGTTGTAGACCAAAAGCTAGGCTAGAGCTTTTTGATGCTGTTGTTGTTGTTGTTGGTCCCTGGATGTGTACTGTCCAGTCCTGGTTGTAACATCCAGTCATCTGTATATAGCAATCTTGGCTTTTGCACAGATCAAAGGGTGACACGTTTTCTGATTTTGTCTTATCGTTGGCTGATGAGGAAGGACAACTTGCTCTTAGATTAAGTTGTTCCCATTTCCTCGTTGTCAGGTTATCAATTTAGCACTGGCACATATTGATGTCAGAGCAGCATTATGCATGCCCTGGAGAGACTTGGGCTCCTGGAGCTATTGTGTAGAACTCTGTCGTTTCTATGTCTGGGGTCCAGGAGTCAAGGCTGAATGGTCGGTGTCTAGTTCCCTGGAGTCTAGGTTGATTCCACATGACATACGTTCAGGGTGGGAGATGTTCCTGTGTTGTAAACAAGTATGAGTTCTTATCCCTAGTAGATAAGAGCTAGTTTTTACACATAAAATTTCCCCTTTGTTTAATATGTTTTTGTAGGAAGAAGTGGTGCTATATTATATTGCTGGTGGATTTGGGGGTGGCCTTCTCTCCAATTTTTAAAAACAATTTTCTGAACTCATATTTCCTAAAACATGTTTACATAACTACCTTTCTCAAGGTCTATTGCTAGAAGGAACTTATTTGACTTCAGATTCTTTCATAATCTTTAATTAACCAACTAACTAGAAAGAATTGCAATAGTTCAATAGTTTTGGTGTTTAGACTTTTCAGTATATTCTAATGAAATCAAAAGAAAATAATGTTATAATCTCCATAATATCTTTTAATTATAGTGAAGTCAATGTTGACTCTCTTGCAAATTCTAGAATATTATTACAATGAAGCAGCTGAAGAGATTTTTGTCTTAGTCATTTTTAAGGCCATAGTAAAAACACAAATCAACCTACAATTGTTACCACTTGAAGAACTTAATCTAGTACCTCTTATCCTTTTAAAAATACTTACTCTTGCAGCAAAGAATCATACCTTATTCTACTAACTTGTTTCAAAGCTAGTCCTGCAAACATTTCTAGAAAAACCAAAGTAACTATTTTTTAAATGTTAGATTGGAAAGTCTTAAAAATAAATTCAGATTATCACCAAGTTCTTTTTAATAACCAGAAAGCCATACATGAAAGTTTTTATTTCAACTTCTTAAGATAGTTTAAATAGTAAATAAACCATAGATAATATCAGAAATTCATTGTCCCTCCTAATAAATATTTGTAATTTTCCTTATAACCCTATATTAAGTTTTGAATATTTTCAAAAAATATTGTGTGAAAATCTAGGGAATCTTCTACCTATATATTAGCATTTTTTAAACTATTCTTGACTAAATGACCCTACCTATAAATGGGTTAAAAGAATTAAATAAGGTAATCACCCTAAAATGCTACCATTAGTACATGACCTATAATAAACTATAATGTAATATAATGATGTAGTCAATCACATTTATGATCAAGCTTCATTAATACAATAATATTATCATCATTTTTTAAAAAGTAGATAAAATTGTCTCTCATTTTTACAACAGAATAAAGGGAAATAGCGTCATTCTTGAAGCAACTTTATTAGATAGTAAAATATTTATGTACCCATTTCCAATCATAACATTTGTTATAAAATTTTTCTAACAGTATTATTATTGTTTCATATTTTTTATTTAAAAGTCTAGTCTTGGGGGTGGAGAGATGGTGCTAGAGGTAAGGCATCTGCCTTGCAAGCAGTAACCTCAGACAGACCACGGTTCCGTGGCATCCTGGCGTTTCATATGGTCCCCCCAAGCCAGGGGTGGTTTCTGAGCGCACTGCCAGGAGTAAACCCTGAGCATCAAATAAGTATGGTCCAACAACAAAACAAAAACAAAACATACAAAAAAAGTCTAGTCTTACCTTGTTTTTAAATTATTTCTAAAGTATTTTTATTTGTTTGTTTTTAGTTCTTAGCTTCTGGGCCACACCTGGCAATGCTCAGAAATTACTCCTGGCTCTGAGTTCAGAAATTAACTTTTGGCCTGCTTTGGAGATCACAGGGGATGCAGGAGATCAAACTCAGATCTGCTGCTTACAAGACAAATGCCCTACCCACTCTACTATAGCTGTCGGTTCAGAGTGACGTTTTTAAATACATTTTTATTATTCATTAACTATATTATTCATTTAGAGATATATGTTATTAGCTTCTAATATTCACGATCATTTCTATTTTTGAACTTGTGAAAGTAAATGTATATTATTTTCTGGGTTTTTGAAAGATAAAGTGCCTTTTGGTACACTAACCTTGCAAATGTTATCCCAGCAGGAGAACTTTTGGAAAGCTCTGAGCTGTAGAAAACAGTTTACTAATCATAGTTATCTTGCTGGCAAGTTTCTTTTGAAAACACTATTATACACATATCCAAAGATTACTGAGTTACAAATGGTGGGCATAAAGGTAGCTGAAGCATTTTCCCACAATATTTTTTCATCTTTTACCTAGTGTTTATTTTTAAACATAGTAAAAACATACTATTATTTGAACTTAAAGTACTTATTCTAGAAAATATAGTGGTTGCAGTAGTAGAGCATATTTTTTTCTGGCAGAAAAAGAATATTTTAATTTACAACTCACTGTTTGGGAGAGGAAGAGGTCATTCTAATTGGTGTTCAGGAACTCCTAACTCACTCAGGTGATGTTGGTTCCAGCTGTGGGCTAGACATTCAATGTTCTGGTCTAGTGGGTTCAGTGGTTCCAGGAGTAACTAAAGCTCTATGCAGCAATGCTTAGGGACCAAGCAGTGTTGTGCTCCAACCACTGGACTATCTTCCTGGTGTCTAGTAACCCATGCTTGTCAAGAATCTATGATTCGTATGTTTTATTTATTGATTGATTGGTTTTTGGCATATACCCAGCGGTACTTGGGTGTTTATACCATGACTGGGATCAAATCAGGTATCCAACCTGGGGAAATTATTTTAGTCATATAATTTATTTGTAGTTACATACATATGTATATGTCCTAGAAAATATATATTAATTCCAAGTAATGCTTTTAAATTTTCTGTCAAGATATAAAAGTGATCACCTGTTTAACAAAAATTGAGCAAATAAATATTTGTTACATTCTTAGATATTTTTAGTTATTTATGCACTAATGTGCATTTAGTGAGTAAAGTTGATTCAGCACATTTCCCAAAAATGCGTAAATTTCCCTTAACTTACTTATACTTTACCAGTGTTTTTCACACCTTTCCCATAACATATGATTTTTTTCTTTATTCACATGTTTTTATTCTAATTCACGTTTCCATAGGTTTGTTTAGTAGTTTTTTCTTTGTTATCCTTCTAACTTTAAGATCAAGGCAACCCTTTATACTTCTATAAGAGTTTAATAGTCTAATGATAGTATTATTATTAATAATAATAGTCTAATAGTCTAACATACTACCCCTAATCCATAAGATAATACAAAAGACTATAAAGGGGCCGGAGAGATAGCATGGAGGTAAAATGTTTGCCTGACATGCAAGAGGTCAGTGGTTTGAATCCCGGCATCCCATATGGTTCCCTGAGCTTGCCAGGAGCAATTTCTGAGCATAGAGCCAGGAGTAGCTCATGAGCGCTGCAGGGTGTAATCAAAAAAAAAAAAAAAAAAAAAGACTATAAAAAAGAAATGAGAGGTCCAAAGACGCAGCCCGCGCGAGCAGTCTGGCTCTGCCCCTGGGGACATCCTTCAGTATTCCTCAGGTAGGGAGACCCCGCCCAAACACGCTGCCTGCGCGAGCAGCTCGGCCCCGCCCCCGGCGACTTCCTGAAGCTCTCCCCAGCTAGGGAGACACCGTCCAAAGACTCAGCCCACACGAGCAGTTTGGCTCTGCCCCTGGGGACATCCTTCAGTATTCCTCAGGTAGGGAGACCCCGCCCAAACACGCTGCCTGCGCGAGCAGCTCGGCCCCGCCCCCGGCGACTTCCTGAAGCTCTCCCCAGCTAGGGAGACACCGTCCAAAGACGCAGCCCGATAGCGTTCGCGCGAATATAGCTTAACACAACTTATAGGTATAGCCAGTTCAGACCTAACACCAAAATTTCTTAAATAATCAAGAACCCATAAAATTGGGAAAAAAATAAAAAGGTGGGCATTCAGAGACCTCTGTGCCCCACAGTCTGCGTGCTTCTCCCTAAAGTGAGTGCAGCGCCCAGAGGCCACTCCACCTGGGGCATAGGGATCCCCGCATCCACGACCCCCCGCACCAGTGCCCAGAAAGAGTGCATTCCCCTAGGACCATTCCACGTGGGTGTACTCCAAAGCATACCAATAGACGCAAAGAAATATGGGTAAATCAAAGAGAACCCTAACATCTGAAAATACAGAGACAGACCCTATCAAGTTTCCAAGTCCGCCAAAACGCACAGATCCATGGGAAGGTGACCTAAAAGCAGCAATGAGGAAGGAAATGCAAGAATTAATACAACAAATGAAAGAAACCTTAGCTACCGAGTATAAGAAATCTATGGAGGAACGAATCAGCCAAATTGAAGAAGAAATGTTAAAGAACATGAGAGAGTTCATACAAAAAGAAATGAAGGAATTAAAAGACAAAGTAACAAGCCTTACAAGCAGAAACACAGAGTTGGAGAGACACATTGAAGAACTCGAAGAAAAACTGCAAACAAAAAATGATCAAGAAACCAACAAAGAAATAAAAGGCAAAGCACTGGAAGGAAAAGTCCAGTATCTAATGAACAAGGACAAAAGAAACAATCTAAGAATTGTGGGTATACCAGAAGGCGAGGAAATAGGGAAAGGGGAAGAACAAGTAGTCAGAGAGATAATAGCGGAGAACTTCCCCTCCCTCTGGAAAGAAACCTCAATGCCAATCCAGGAAGTGAAAAGAGTCCCTAATAAAATAGACCCTAATAAAAGAACTCCAAGACATATAGTA
This sequence comes from Suncus etruscus, assembly GCF_024139225.1. Classification (NCBI taxonomy): domain Eukaryota; kingdom Metazoa; phylum Chordata; class Mammalia; order Eulipotyphla; family Soricidae; genus Suncus; species Suncus etruscus. The sequence goes on from NC_064852.1 coordinate 52,517,832, forward strand.
ATCCAAATGGCAAAAAATAAAGAGAAAGAGGAACTCCTTAAAGCAATAAGAGAGAAAAAAAATCTCAAGTACAAAGGTAGGGACATAAGAATCAAACCAGATCTCCCATTCGAAATAATTCAAGCAAGACGACAGTGGAATGACATATTTAAATGACTGAATGAAAGAAACTTCCAACCTAGGGTCCAATACCCAGCAAAATTATCATTCATATGGGAGGATAGACTAAAACCATTCTCAAACAAGAACGAGCTTGAACTATTTGTGCAAACTAAACCAATCCTAAATGACCTGCTCAGAGATGAATTACACAATCCAAACCCCCGATTGTAACAAAAACCACCCTACACAACACAACTGCACAACAGTCATCTCTCTCAATAATCTCCCTAAATGTTAATGGACTAAACTCCCCAATTAAAAGACACATAGTAGAGAACTGGATTAGGAAAAATAAACCAGACTTCTGCTGTCTGCAAGAAACACACCTACAACTACAGGATAAGCACAGGCTTAGAATAAAAGGATGGAAAGTAATTATTCAGGCCAATAGAAAACAAAAAAGAGTAGGGACAGCCATTCTTATATCAGACCAAATTGCATTCAACATCAAGAAAGTGATCAGAGACAAAGAGGGCCACTACTTACTGATCAGGGGAACATTAGATCAAGAAACACTAACCCTGGTCAATATCTATGCACCTAATGTAGAGTCAGCAACATATGTGAGGCAACTGCTCGTAAACCTGGAGAAACACATGAAGGGAAATGTGATAGTAGTAGGGGACCTCAATACTCCACTATCACCACTGGACAGATACACCAAACAGGAAAATAGCAAAGAAATAAGAGCTCTAAATGAAAAATTAGAAGACTTGGGGCTAATAGACTTATATAGAGCCCTACATCCCCAGAAAGCAGAATACACATTCTTCTCAAGCCCACATGGAACCTTCTCCAGAATAGACCATGTGTTAGGATATAAAGCCAACCTATATAAGACCACAAAGGTAAGGATCATTAGAAGTACCCTTTCAGATCACTATGCAACAGAACTCAAAATTGACGTCAAGAAGAAGCAATGGAGAAAAACTAATACCTGGAAAATTAAACAACATGCTGCTCAACAACAGCTGGATCAAAGAACAACTCAAGGAAGAAATAAAAAGATTCCTTGAGACAAATGACAACGAAGAGACAACATGTCAAAATCTGTGGGACACAGCAAAAGCAGTAATAAGGGGGAAACTCATAGCAATACAGGCCTATGTCAAGAAACAGGAAAATAACAAAACCAACAGCTTAAAAGATCACCTCAAAGAATTGGAACAACAGCAACAGAGAAATCCAACCACAACCAGACGGCAAGAAATAATAAAAACCAGAGCAGAAATAAACAACATAGAAACCAAGAAAACAATACAAAAAATCAATGAGACCAGAAGTTGGTTTTTTGAAAAAATAAACAAGATAGACAAACCGCTGGCAAAACTCACCAAAAAAAAAAAAAGGGAAAACACCCAAATCAATAGGATCACTAATGAAAGGGGAGAGATTACAACAGAACCCCAAGAAATACAACATATCATGAGATCATATTATGAACAACTATACTCCACTAGGCTAGAGAACCCAGAAGAAATCGACAGATTCTTGGGAAAAAACCCTCTTCCAAGACTGGAAACAGAAGATCTAGAAAGCCTAAACAGACCAATCACCTCAGAGGAAATTGAAGATGTAATTAAAAAACTCCCTAAGAACAAAAGCCCAGGTCCAGATGGATTTACAGGTGAATTCTATCAAGCTTTCCAAGAAGACTTACTACCACTTTTCCATAGGCTCTTCCAAACCATAGAAAAAACAGGAATCCTCCCTAACTCCTTCTAAGAGTCAAATATCACACTCATTCCCAAAGATGGCAAAGACATCACCAAGAAAGAAAACTACAGACCAATCTCACTAATGAACATAGACGCAAAGATACTCAACAAAATCTTAGCAAACCGAATCCAGCACTTTATCAAAAAGATAATACATCATGACCAGGTGGGATTTATACCAGGAATGCAAGGTTGGTTCAACATACGCAAATCAATCAACATTATACATCACATCAACAACAAGAAAGATAAAAACCACATGATCGTATCAATCAATGCAGAGAAGGCATTTGACAAAATCCAACACCCTTTCATGTTAAAGACACTCATTAAAATAGGCTTAGAAGGAACCTTCTTCAAGATAGTTACAGCTATCTATGAAAAGCCAACAGCCAACATTATACTTAATGGTGAGAAACTAGAAGCATTCCCACTAAGGTCAGGAACTAGGCAAGGCTGTCCACTCTCTCCACTCTTATTCAATATAACCTTAGAAGTCCTAGCAATAGCAATCCGACAAGAGAAGGGAATCAAAGGACTCCAAATTGGGAAAGAGGAACACAAACTATCTCTATTTGCAGACGATATGATGATTTACATTAAAAACCCTAAACAGTCCACAGTAAAACTCCTAGAAACAATTAACCAATACAGCAAAGTGGCTGGATACAAAGTCAACACACAGAAGACAGTAGCGTTTCTATATACAAATCACGAAGTCAAGGAGAGAGAGATTAAAAATACAATTCCATTTAAAATAGTATCAAAAAATATCAGGTACCTAGGAATCAACCTTACAAGGGAAGTGAAAGACCTATACCAGGAAAACTTCAAAACACTTCAGAAAGAAATTGAAGAAGATCTAAAGAAATGGAAGAACATCCCATGCTCATGGATAGGTAGAATTAACATAGTCAAAATGACTATCCTACCCAAACTTCTATATAGATTTAATGCAATCCCTATCCAAATTCAGACACCATTCTTTAAAGAAATAGAACAATCAATCACAAAATTCATCTGGAACCACAAAAGACCCAGGATAGCCAAACAAATACTGAAAAACAAGAAGCTGGGTGGCATCTCCTTACCTAACTTGAAACTATACTATAAAGCCATAGTAATCAAAACAGCATGGTACTGGAACAGAGACAGGACCTCAGACCAGTGGGTCAGAACAGAATTCCCTGACATAAACCCCCAGATATACAGCCAACTAATATTTGATAAAAGAGGCAAGAACCTGAAATGGAACAAAGAAAGTCTATTCAAGAAATGGTGTTGGTACAACTGGAAAACCACATGTACAAAAGTGAAGATCAACCCATACCTCACCCCTTATACAAAAGTCAACTCAAAATGGATCAAAGACCTTGAAATCAAACCCGAATCTATAAAGTTTATTGAGAATAAAATAGGCAGAACACTCGAAGACCTATATATCAAAAAGGTCTTCGAGAATGGAGCACCATTGGCAAGAACTTTAGCAACAAACATAAACAAATGGGACTACATCAAACTAAAAAGCTTCTGCATGGCGAAAGAAACCCTACTTAACGCAAGAAGACAGTTAACAGAATGGGAAAAAATCTTTTCACTCGACATATCAGATAAAGGGCTAATATCTAGAACATACAAAGCACTCAGAAAGCTGAGCCCCCCAAAACCAAATAAAGCCATAAAAAAATGTGGAGATGAAATGAATAGACACTTCTCTGAGGAAGACAAAAGGATGGCCACCAAACACATGAAAACATGCTCACCTTCACTCATCATCAGAGAAATCCAAATCAAGACAACAATGAGATACCACCTCACACCAGTGAGGATGGCTCACATCAAAAATAATGGGAACAATCTCTGTTGGCGGGGATGCGGTATGAAAGGAACTCTCATACACTGCTGGTGGGAATGCCCCCTTGTCCAACACCTATGGAGAACAGTCTGGAGAGTACTCAAAGAACTCAGAATTGAGCTGCCATTTGACCCAGCAATTGCTCTCCTAGGTATATACCCCCAAGTGGGAAGGACATTCATTCCAAAATATATGTGCACCCCACTATTTATCGCAGCACTCAGTGTAATAGCCAAGTCTTGGAACCAACCTCGATGTCCAACAACAGATGAATGGATCATTAAGATGTGGTATATATACACAATGGAATATTACATGGCAGTCAGAAATGATACAATCACAGACTTTGCAGCAACATGGATGGACCTAGATCATATTATATTAAACAAAGTAAGTCAGAAGACAAAAGAGAAACACAGAATGGTAGCACTATTCTGAAGCACCCAGAACACACATCTTATACACAACTGATACTCAACAATCAAATAACACGGTTTAACAGGGTAGAAACTCTAAACACTGCAATACTCAACATATACTCAGGAGCAGTCCCCAAAGTACTTGAAAAAGGAACAACGCAAACTCTTGACTGCACATTATTCCACAAAGAAAGCAGCAACACCAAAAACTGCACCGTAGAGAGAACAGGTATGTAATCAACCTTCCACGACAAAGGCCCACAACAATAACTTAGAGATAGTATTCAGGAACACAGGTAAAGAACACCACGGGAAATCACTGTCTGCAATGGAATCATCCCATAACACTACATTTTAATGTCTTTATCTTATAATATTTAAAATAACCTCTCAGCTTTTATATCCACAGGCATCCTTGAATACAAATGGCGGATAAACTAAGATGGCAGCGCGGGCGGGATACCACACGAGATACCATACCTAGCTTGCACTATGAGATGGCCCCGAGAAAACTCTTTAACATACACTTTATCTCTAGGTTACACCTTCTTTTAGGAACTGAAGCACGTGACCAGTCAGACCACCGAAGCAGTAACTGAGACGTACAGACTTAAACTACATGCTCTATTCTGTGAACACATTCAAGCAAACTAGCATTCCTCTGCTATTCTCTCCTCTCTTCTCACTACTTTCTTTTTTATTTTTTATCTTCTTTTTTTTTCTCTTCTTTTTTTTCTTTTTCTCTCTCTTTTCTACTCTTCTCTTTACTTTTTTCCTTTTCTCTTCTCCCTTTCTTTCTAAAGTATTTTCTCTTTTCTCCCTTCCTACCCCTTCCATATACCTACCCCTTTTCCCCCTTTGGAAATCCAACTATCCCTTCACCCCTCAATCCCATACAGACCTCCCGCCATATTAAAACTCTCCACCCTCAGTCCTTAATCTATTAGGCATCAAGATTGACCTCCTACCCCAACGAACCACTACCCAGCACCCAGTCGAGAGGACACCCAGTCAAACCCACACCTCGTCTCCTGCATGAAAAGGTAGCCAACTCCCCTGCGGATCCATGCTGCGCGGCCCTCCCCACCAACTCCCCCTAACGTGGACTGTTACCTGAAACCGGACTTAGGTCTAAAAGTATCCTCAATGCAAGAACCCTTCCAGGACCTCCCTGCCACAAATCTTTTGCCACTCTGAAGAAGATCTGGGGATGGGATGGAAAAATGCCTGGGGACCTACACACCTCAAGAAAAACCCAAAAGACAATGGGAAAACCTGTATTTCCAACACAAGCATAAGAACTGTATCACACCACCTCTTTACCTGCTTTTCCCCAAATGTAAGATAGTCATATGCATCACTTTGGCCCTTTAAATACTTTGCTACTTCATTTAAAAAAAAATCTGGCCTACATATACATATGTAAGCATATACATTTTTGATACCTATTTTTTTCTATTTATTATTTTTTCATCTTTTTTTGGGTATGTAACCTGTTTCTGTTTTCCCCTTTTGACCACCCCCAAATGCACCAACAATATAAGGTAGCACCATTTCCCCCTGCAAAGGCACACTAAAATAAAGGGGAATTCTTACATAAATATATATATATATATATATATATATATATATATATATATATATATTAAAAAAAGAGAGCTCTTATCTATTAGAGATAGGAACTCATAGTTGTTTACAATAGAGGGATATCTCCTACCTTGAAAATATGTCATGTGGAATTAACTTAGACCTCAGGTGTTTAGATACCATCAATCCAGCCTTGAACCCTGGATCCCAGACACAGGAACGGCACAGTTCTTCACAACTGCTACAGGAAACAAATCCCATCCGGGACAGCAGCAATACTGCGAGGTCACCAACAAATGCCAGCTCTAATATGATATGCTGACAACGAAGAAAATGGGAACAACTTGACCTAAGTGAAGGTTATCCTACCTTTCTAGCTAACGACAAGACAAAATCAGAAGACTTGTCACCCTTTGGAAGGCCCAAAAGCCAAGATTTCAAGTTACAGATGACTGCTGCTAGAACCATGACCAGTCTGTATACAGCCTGGGACCAATAAAAAAAGCCCTAACCTAGGGTTTGAACTACGATCTGCACAATGAACATGATCCCCAGTTTCAAAGGTCTGGCAGAGACCATTGTAATGGAATGGGGCTTCTGGAAGCACAAAGAAAGACAATGTCCTAGGTGCCATCCTAGCTTCAGTGCAAAGACCAAGATCACCAACCACAGAAGATGAATTAAAATGACACTGATGGAACAGAACTTCTAGAACCACAAAGACTGACTTCATCATAACTCCCACCGCAGGATCTGTGCAGATACTGAGATCCCTAGACACAGAGGCCTGATAGTATCACCCAGGACAGAGCAGAGATCTTACAAACACCACAAAAGCACCACCGGGAGAGTAAATGATCCTGAACAGAGTCTATAGTTGATCCCATGACAATACACTCCAAGGGCAGAGAAACCCCATATCTCTTAGGCCAAGTGAATTCCTTTTTGAATGACCCCAATATTTACTGTGCCTGGGCAGGAGGGAAAAAAACAAAAAGCACAAAACATTATTATTTTTTTATATATATTATTTTATTTTCATTTATTATTATTATTTTTATTTACCTATCTATTTTTGGTCAATTTCTCTGTTTGGGTGTGATAATTGAAGTTGTCCCCAGTTATACTTATTCTTTCTCTTCCTTTCTGTACTTCCTTTGTATGCTATGCCATGTTTCCTATATCAAGACCATGGCATTTTTTTGTTTGTTTGTTTGCTTGTTTTGTTTTGTGTTTGTTTTTGTGTTTTTTTTTTTTTTTTTTTTTTTTGGTGCTTGTGTTTATTGTTGGAGTCCTCACGGGATATTTGACACTTCTTTTTGTACTGGTGGAATATTTCACCTTTTTTCTCTCCTTCATTTCTCAAACCGATGTTGAGAGCCTCTGGAAGAATTCCGCTTATTTTCGGCGTATTAGACTTTTACCCCAGTTTATTACTTTTCTCTCCTTCAAACAAAACCACGTAACTTGAACTAGCTAGTCCTGCCTCCCCAATTAGAGGGGGAAACAAGGGAGACACCAGGACCAAACAGGTGCAAGACTACTATGCAGTAGGCTAGATACAGAGGATACCACATATCCCAGCTACCCTGGGGGTGAGGGAAGAGGATATGGGTGGTAGGACAAAAACGGAGGTGTAGGGAGGACAATTTGGTGATGGGAATCTCCCCTGATTTTATGTAAATATGTACCTAAAATATCATTGTCAACAACATGTAAGCCACTATGATCAAAATTAAAAAAAATTATTGATTTTAAGATGAAAAAAAATGAGAAAACATGGAAAATGCTTGAGAGAAGAGAGGATGATAAATCTCCATCAAATTTTTTTCTATTAATATTCTTCCCAAAACATTGCTTTAAACTGTATCTGGGCACTAGCTTTAATTCTGCTTAGCAGAGTGGAACATTTTTATGGCTTTTCACTTACTCTAGTTAAAATTCAGAGCTTTAAAAGCCATGTTGCATAATTTTTCCTAGACTCTAAACATACTCACTAAATCTCTGGCTAGTTTATTATTTTTGGTCACAGAGAGAATTTCTTAAAAGGAAGAGGAAAGTAAATGAGCTCAAGTGGCATAACACAGTTTTTTCAGAGGGAGGAGAGAATGCTATGAAGTCAAAGAAAGGAATTACACACCCTAAGTTGGGATGCTGGTGATTCTATAATGAATACCCAGATGCCTTTCCATTTTAGACATACAATAAAATGTGTGCTGAGTTATGTAGCTTTAAAACTGTATATGTCAGTTTCATAGTCTATGAATAAATATCCAAAAGCTTGTTAATTTGTTCTTTGTCAAAAACCATCCTAAGTACCAGGGTGATATATCAAAGGTTGGAACACAAGTTTTGCATGCAGTAGGACAGCACAGTATGTTTCCTTGAGCACTATTAGTTGTGTCCCACTACCTCCAAAGAAAAATTCCCAAACAAAATTTATTTTAATAACAAATATTATAGTCATATATTTATGGATGCATAATATATAAGAACAGCAGAAAACAGTTTAAAAAACAACTTCCCTGTGGGCCTAGATTTAGAAGATGGCTTGAGTTCTAGATCACATTCCTAGCAAATGTGAGGTCCTGAGTTTGATCCCTGGTATGATATGGTTTCCCAATAACAGTCGGGTATGATCTTGGTGATTCCTGAGCATAGGTGGATAGAGCCCTGAACTAACCAGGCCATACTTCTGGCCTAAGCTTCACTAGAGTGGTTTCTGGCCAGTACTGCTACAAGTATCCTCCCCCTCTCAATTACCAGAAATTCCCTTGTTTAAAAAAAAATCTCAAAATTGCATTTTTATTAGTAACATTCACAGACAGAATTTCAATGTTCTATTTGTGATGCTAGTCAAAAGCAGTAATATCTGGAGAACTTCCAGAAGATCTCTTTGCTATAGAACATTATATTAAAATATTTTCTCAATACAATCATAAATCAAATATACCACAACTAAGCTAGGATTGCTCCTTGTATTGAAAAATAAAAATGTGTGATGAGGTTCCTTTTAGATAAATATATATATATATATATATATCTTTTAGAGTTATGAGATACTTGAGTTTTTTTATTTTAATCTCCAATTGTGATCTAAATGTAAATTATTTATCAATGAGTCCATTTATAATATAACTAATAACGTTGACCTAAAGGGCTTGTTAATATCACCCAAGATATTTATTTTGGAAGCACGAAAGAACAAAAAGGGCAGTTTCCAGTCCAAAGAAATATATTTTCAGCACCATAATTATTGTCATCTACAGTGCTGGAAAGCTTTAACCCAGGGAAAACTCATCAGTGAATTATGACTCAGTTTGATCTAAAAGTCCTTGAGAGGAGGAGAAATAACTGCAGATGGTTGCTCATCTGCATCTCCTAATTACAGTATAAGTTTAAACTAGTAATCCTAAAAATATACCAAAACCTATATAGACTATTCTTTGAATAAGCAACAACTAATGAACATCTGGAAATGACTTATAATGAAGTAGGTAATTTTCAAATCAGTCAGTGAATTGGTAGCTACTAATTTCTTAGTACTCTAGTACTACCTAGGCATTTAAAAATAACTAGGCTCTTTTGAAACATTTATTTGTTCAAGATATATTATGTAATTCCACATAAATCTATAGATGAAAAATGGACTTGGAAATTTTTGGAGATAGGCAACCATATGTTTTGGTGCACAACTGAGATTTTTGATAAAATGATTATAGGAAAAGCAGACTGCTGGGGAAATAAGTAAATTATATTTTCTGTAGCTACAGTTGAGCCACTTAGGAGTGGGGGGGGATTAACATCCACAGAAAAAGATTCAGAAAAGACCAATTAGTGCTAGCTTCAAAAGACACCTTACTCTGTTGCCCCTAATTAAGTTATATTGCCTAGTTTTGTGGTTTTTTCAGAAAATAAAATGCTAAACTTTCACTGGAATCATGACATTCTATAAGAAACTGATACCAATTTTGCTAGGATAGTTAAGTTTTATGGATTTCTGACTCTGCTTTAATCAGAATAGGTTGAAAATTCTATTTCCACACATTTTCTCTTTTTCCTATGACATAGTGATTGTTGTGCTGTTGGAAGGAGTTGAGGGAATCAACCAGAGATCAATCCTTGACAACACCTGGTCCTCACAGCACTGCAAGTTGTGACTTCCAAGAGCTGAGTATAGTTACCAAATACTGCTGCTGTGGTCCTAAAACAAACAACAATACAAAAGAAAAGGGAAGGAAAAAAAAAACATTGAAGTCTACTCTGCTAATGTAATACTATTGTAAAAGCCAAAACCAAAAGAAAGAAAAAAAAAAACAGAACAACAAAGTAGACCAGAATGTGACATAATAGATAAATCATTCAATGTGAAATTTCAAGTCTACACAGTGTACTGACCCTGTTGGCCCAACAAGGGTCAACTTTCTCCTTGCAGTGTGTTCTGGAACTGAGGATGTTCCTCCCAGTTTATGACAGGGATAGCACTGGACCCAGGCTGATGACCAGAGACAGTTTATTCCTTTCCAACAATGCTTATATAGGAACAAAAGAGGAACTTGGATATCTGAAGGGGTTAACAGTAAAGGAGTTGGGGAATAGGATAGACACTGGATTTAGGAGTTGGGTTTAGGAGTGCCCAAAGAGCAACACAGTATTGATAGGAATTATCTCCTTTAACCTGAGCACTCAGTGAGGGCTCAGAGTCAAGTGTGATTAAGCGGTCACTAATCACGGGAGGGGGATATGGTACCTCTCTTTTTGCTGTCCTTAGCCACCTCTGTTGTAGTGGTGTCTCTGAAGCTTTCAGGCTCAAGTAAAATCCCCAAATAATTGCTCTACAGGATCTCCAGGATCAAATAGCTTTATAGAGTTCCTTCTGCCATGCGGTTCAGGATCAACTTCACAGAGACATTTGTACAACACCACAGTAGACCTAAAGAGGGTTTTTGTAGTTTTTTTTTTTTTTAAGTGAACTTCATTACTACTTATCTATGGATATTTTACTGGAGATAGCTGGTTTTTATTTTTGTTTGTTTGATGGTTTACCACTGGTAGTGTCAGTGTCTACTTCAACTGTAGAACTGAGGTGGACTGGAAAGAATCTATATTGATCCAAAAAAAAAAAAAACCCCTGTAACTCTAATATGCAAAATGTGCATGAAGACAAACATTTAACCTGCAGGAAACGGGGATGCTTTGAGCTAAAGAAAATGTACCGAAAACAAAATAATAATGGAAGTCTAAAATTTTGGTTCTTCATGACTTCTACTTTCCTGGTTTATAAATCTCCAAATATGACTATTCACCTAGTTGGAGGGTTGTTTTTTGTTTCTGTTTAAAATAAAACTTATCAGACTCAATACCAAACCCAAAGGTAACAACAACAGAATCAATACCCAATCTATAAAAAGCTGCATAAGATGGGACTAGTTACACTAGCATTCTGGGGGGCAAAGGAGAGAGATATGAGATGCATGCTGGGAACAGGGGTGGAGGGAGGACAACACTGGTGATGAGAATGGCCCTGATTTATTGTCACTATGTACCTTAAATATTACTGTGAAAGATTCGTAATTCACTTTGGCCATAATAAAAATTATTGAAAAAATAATAAAGAAAAAAAGAAATAGAATAAAAACCCTCTTTCTATACTCTTTTAGAAATTTTAATTAAAGATGTAATAAACATTAATTTATTTAACTAATAATTATGTAAATTGTTCAAAATAGTAGTTACTATTCTATTTTAATATATATATAATTGGCCTGGATACCTAAATCCTAAAAAAATTGTAATCAATGCTATTTTTGGTTTCATTGGGTATTACTTTTTCTGTCCTTTTCTCTAAGAAAAAAATGTAATATGAGAGCAAAAAATATAGTATGATTCTATTCTCTCTTTTTTGTTTGTTTTTGGGCCACACCAGGTGGTGCTCAGGGGTTGATTACTCCTAGTTCTATACTCAGGTTCGGGGGACTATATAGAATGCTGAGGATTGAACCCAGATCTGTACTGAATCAGCTGTGTGCAAGGCAAACGTCGCACCACTGTACTACCGCTCCAGCCCCCTACTCTCTAGTATATCCATATTTTTCTTGGTAATATGATCAATAGCAAGAATAAATTTTGTATGTTTTAAAAACTCAATACAGAACTACCTATCTAGATACACAAACATGATTAAGAAAATAATTTCAACTTTGCAGAAGTTCTTGGCTATGGTTCAGAGAAGAAAGCAAAGGCCATATGAAAGAAAAAAAAGCCTGGGGCTGAGGAGATAGTACAAAGTGTAGGGCACTTGCAAAAAAAAATGTTTTGTTTTTTTTTTTACAACCAGCTGATTTGGTTGTCAAAGCTTACATTTTCCTCCAGGTAGCCAATGTTCAGTTCATCAGTAATTTTGTTGTAATATTTCATGCAAAAGAGTGAAATATACTCGAAGCTTTAAAAAATTATTCTTCATCCAATACTTCATTCAAGTTTTAGGTTCTCACAAAGTTTAATTTACTTGTTTTTTTTGTTAAGTTGTTTTCTAATATTTCAACTAGTTGTTAAAAATAAAAGTATTTAACTTTATTTCTCTAAAAATAAGTTCACTTTTTGCATTCATTAATACTGTTATTTAATATTTTACAGTAAGTTTTCTTTGTCCTAATGCTAATGTGCTGCAGATGTCTTGTGTCTCTAAGCAAAACCTTAGTGGGGTCAGAAAACCTTCATGAGAAGAAATCGGGTACACGAGCGGACAAATATGAAATATGAAATAATTGAGACCACACAAAATGCATTGTATGGGGACCCATGTCTATGAGATCAGAGACAAACTTTACTTTTCAGCTGATGACATTTTAAGCACAACTGTGGTATGCAAGGTATTTTCAGGGAAACAAAGGGCAGAGGATAAAAAGAAGGCTAATTTCTTACATATCAAAGTAGTTCCTGGGCCTAGGAGTCATTACTGATGTAAATTAAGGGATAGCAGGAAATCCAGGTTTTCTCCTGATAACAGATATCCTTAATCTGAGGGAAATAGTATTCTAGCTAGATTCCTATGATCTGGTAATAGAAAGAGATAAACTAAAGAAAGGAGTACAGAATTAAACCTAGTAAAATAGCCTTATTCTACACTGGCCAAACCTGTTTGTAAGCAGGTATTCAAAGTGACAGGGAAAGTACCTGAGGCAAATCATTTTGCTGTGGTGCTCAAAGACAGGGAGAGAGGACCATTCTCTTGAAGATGATATGTTTTGACTTGGCCTTAGGAAGCAAATAGGCTGACAGAAAGAGAGGTATCTGGCTTGGCTTTGAGATGCAAATATACTTAGCCAGTAGAGAACTTCTAGCAGTTTTCTTTGGTACTGGAATTTCTTTATGACTGCAGGATAACTAAGGACAAATTTCTGTAGTTAGCAAAGGAGACAAAATCAAATAAAAGGAAAAGAGAATTATAATGTCACAGCCATGTCAGAAATATAGCCAGTAATCCATGCAGGGGTTATGATTGACTTCTCCAACGGGCCTTCTGGCTGAAATATTTCTTGGGAGGAAAATAAGGCACTGCACCAGGAAAGCCAAAAGCCACATCTAGAGTGTGCCTCCCTTGAAAATGGAGACATCCATGTTATGTGCAGTGACAATAATGCTATTTTAACACTATTTTTTTAGGGTGTGTGGTTTTTGGGTCACACCCGGCAGTGCTCAGGGGATACTCCTGGCTCCATGCTCAGAAATTACTCCTGGCAGGCACGGGGGACCATATGGGACACCGGGATTCGAACTGATGACCTTCTGCATGAAAGGCAAACGCCTTACCTCCATGCTATCTCTCCGGCCCTTAACACTATTTTATAGTATTCCTCTGACCAACAAAAAGATCCAAGAAAACAACTTAAAAACCTCCATCAAATATTCTGCGTTGAAACTTAAAATATATATGAGTTGCTAAGACAGTAGTTCCTAAATGTTCTCACTACAGAAATAAATTATAATTATGTGAAAAAATAGATGTGTTATATAACTCATTATTGTGATTATATTTGATACACACATATACATATCAAGTGATCACATTGTATAGTTTAAATTTACATATGTCCAAAATATGTTGTTAATTATAATTTGTTGGACTGAGAAACTGTGAGTGCTACCTGTGTGTGTTTTTCTCCTCTCTTGTCTCCTGACGCTCTTGGAAGTGGGCCGAAAAGGGCCCAGAAAATTCGCTCTCCCAGAGGCTCATTCAAGGGGCTGAAGTGCCAAGGAACTGCTTTCTAAAGTGAAAACTGGCTATAAGCAGTACTTCACAGAAGGCAGGTTCCCTGTTTTGTGACATCAGGCTGGGAAAATCTACACCGGCAAAGTGGGACCCAACTGTGAGAAACTGTGAGTGCTGCCTGTGTGTTTGTCTCCTGTCCTGTATCCTAAACCTCTTGAGAGTGGGCTCTGCTTCACTATGCAGCTGTGCACTCTTTCTAAGGAAAGAACGCCACTGCAACAAAAAGAAAAAAATCACACTAAGAACTGAACTGGACCACTGAAGCCCAGCATTTCTCCCCGGACTGTCTTCTTTGCTGCGTGCTCGGGCCTAAGATTTGATCCTGTGTGAGGCTTCATCCACAGAGAGCTCCCCTTCCTTGGAGGCAAGTCAACCCACCCAGAAAGGGCAGAGCCAGAGAACCGTGGCTGAGCACATCATTTAGCCAATGAATACTACCACAACACATAGAAAAACCCACAATACAAGTGTGACAATGGGGAAACAACACAGGCCAGCATCAGACATAGAGAATGAAGATGACAATTCTGATGACCAGATAATGACCAACCAACTAATCAACCTCTCAGATATGGACTTTAGACTAGCAATATGGAAGATACTCAACGAACTCAAAGAAACCATGGATCAAGTTGAACAGAACACTTACAAGAACCAAGAAAATATGAAGACAGAAATCACAAAAATCCAAATCGAAATAACAGGTCAAATAACAGGCCTGAAAAACTCAGTAAATGAATTGAATGACAAAATGGATAAGCTCTCCAATGGGGTAACAGAAGCTGAGAATAGAATTGGTGCTGTGGAAGATGAGATAAATAAATAAAACAGCGGGAGAGATTGGAAAAAAAAAACTTAAAGCAAATAAACAAACAATGGAAAAATTAGTCAAAGAATGGGAACATATGAAAATAGAAATCTATGATAAACTTAAAAGAAACACTTAAGAATCATTGAAGTCCGAGAGACCCAGGAAGAAAATTTCCAGGAAGAATCAATGGTCAATCAACGGTCATTAAAGAGAAACTTCCAGAGCTAAAGAATATATGTGATCAAATCCTGCATGCCCGAAGAGTACCAACTAAAAGAGACCCCAGAAAAAATACCCCAAGACACATCCTAGTCACAATGACGAATCCCGCAGATAGAGACAGAATTCTGAAAGCAGCAAGATCAACAAAAGAAATTACATTCAAGGTTAACATCCTTGAGATTTACAGCAAACCTTTCACCAGAAACACTCAAGGCCAGAAGCAGTGGTGGGACATAGTGACAAAACTCAATAAAATGAATGCTTCGCCTAGAATACTGTACCCAGCAAAACTCACTTTCAGGTTTGACAGAAAAATACATGGTTTCACAGACAAACAATAGCTCAGAAACTTTACAGACTCAAAACCAGTCTTAAGAGAAAAACTGAAAGACCTAATTTAAGACAAGACTGACCAAAAGGCACACCAAATTTCGATATAAAGATGGCATTAAATCCCAGGACAATTCTTTCTCTAAATGTCAATGGACTAAATGCACCAGTTAAGAGATACAGAGGCGCTAAATGGATCAAAAAACTCAATCCAACCTTCTGCTGCCTCTCAGGGACCTGACAGCCCCACACCCTTGGTCTGCTTCTGCTGCTGCTTTGCACAACTTCCTGGTATACCTGCCCTAGAGGCCCCCTGCCTGGGACTTAGGAAATGAGTAAACCACAAGACTAAGTTAGTACAAATTGTGCTACCAAACAGGATGCCTGAGGAGGTTTGCTAAACTGTGTTGCCAGCCTTGTTCCTGTTGACCTTTCAAGCATGAGTTAAGATCTAGGTTTAACTTTATATTTAGTAAGAACATTGGGTAATTGTAAATGTTTTAATGGTAAATGCCTTCATGTTATCTGGCACGTACACATTTCTTTCCACAGGCCCACCCCCCTGCCTCTTTGTGGCTTGTTACTATATAAGCTCTGTGAACTTTGCAATAAAGGGCTCTTGATCAGAATCTTGTCTTGATTCCTGTCTGTTCCCCTCCCCAATTCTTTTACAGGTTAAGTCCTCTTCATGACCCATGAATAACTGGCGATTCCCATCCCTGCTGGCAGGTTTGGGTGGTTGCAGGTGGCGCCCAATGTGGGGCTCGAAGCATGGATTTTAACTGGACGGCATTGACACAGAGCGCGTCTCGAGAGCCTGCTCGGCAGACATCAGGTCAGTCTTTATTTTGAAGACTATGGTGCAGAGAGGTTAGCCTAATAAGTCGACTTAAATCTGCCATCCCATAGCCTTCCAGAATGGGGGCCCAATTTTCTAAGAAGGTGACTTTCTTAAAAGAAGTCAAGACAACATTACAGGACAGACATATCAGAATTAAGAAAAAGGATTTAGCTAGATTTTTTGTTTTTATTAAGGACGTGTGTCCCTAGTTTATCTTAACACGTCCCCAAAAAATGTGAGTACTTGGGACAAATTGGGTAGGGAATTGTCTGCATACTTTGACAAATATGGTAGTGAGGCACAGCAAAAAATCATCTTTTCTTATTGGGGTCTCTTAAGCAACATTATTTCTGATGCTAACAATGACCCAGTTAAATCAGGTCTCATTACAAACTGGAGAGGCTTCTAAAGATGTTATTGCCCACATGCTTGCAAGCTTTTCAGTTCTCCCCATTCCTGCCATTCTAAAAACAGACAATGGCCCCGGATACACCAGTAAAAAGTTTTCTAATTTCTGCTCAAAAATAAATATCATCCATAAAACAGAATTCCACAAGGGCAGGGTATTGTGGAAAGAGCCAATCAAATACTTAAAAATATGCTCAAAAAATTAAGTTTGGCAGAAGAACTTGCGTTCACTCGCTGCGGCCGTCCTTGGCTGCTTTAAAGTCATGCCCTTTTTGTTCTTAATTTTTTTAACATTGGATTGCAAGGCCGGTCCACAGTCCACCGACTCTGGCACCCATTCACGCAAAATGACTTCTAATTCGTTCTCTGGAAGGATGTGGCCACAGGCAAATGGTGTGGTCCTGATCCTGTGCTAATTTGGGGAAAAGAACATGCCTGTGTCCACATTCGCTCAACAAATGAGTCCCAATGGTTGCCAGAAAGACTAGTTAAGCTTTATAACCCACCCAGGGAAGATATCCCTGAGAGCGATGTTCTTTCTCTTTCAGATGCTGACCATGAAAATGCAAAGCTGCTTGAAGACTGTGCTGATAATAACTCTTTTCCTTCTCTTTTTGAATTTTAAGCCCCCTTTTGGGCTCCTCTTTTTTTATTACTGCCCACGTGTCTGGCTTTTACCAACTTTTTAATTATACATGGCTATTAAAAAACCAGGCTGGAGATGTTGTAGCCACCCAAACCAGAATCTCCCACAAGCCTCCCACGGATTTGATTTTGCTTACAGATCTTTGCCACCTGGCCCTCGGAGCCTCCAAAGATTGGCAGATGCCAGACACTTATTGGCCCCCATCTAAGCTGCCTCAAACCCTTGCCAATGGCTACAGTAAAGGCAGATACACTGCAGGATCCCAGGGACGCCCTGTTATTCCTTCTAAGTGGGCAAGATGTGGCAATGCCCTCAATAGACTTCAAAAAAATAATTTTTATGTTTGTCCCAGCACCCACTGTGCCCGTGAGTACAACCACATATGTGGTGGAAGGGACTCCTATTTTTGTGCCACCTAGGGCTGTGAATCCACGGGGGATTCCTATTGGAATCCCTCCTCCTCCACTGACTTTATCAAAGTCAGAAAAGGAGCCAGAGACGGGTTGTGTAGCACTTGGCAAAGAGAGCAATGGTGCAACCATATTATTATTACATTGACTAAAAAGGGTAAAGCCCATCACTGAACATCTGTCCTGGAATGGGACTTCTATTGTATATTTCTGGCACAGACCCCAGCATGCTTTTTTCTTTACAACTTGTTAAGCAGCCGCCATCTCCTGCAGGAGCAGTTCTGGGACCCAATCTCATTTTGCACCGTCCAAATGGACTGCCTTTTACCCTTCCCCCGGCACCTTTTCCTCCTCCTACACCAGCCCCACCCACAGAATTACTCCCACAACATATTTTAGACCGGTTATACCTGCTGGACCTGCGTCCACAGCACAGCTTATTTTGGACATGATGAATGCTTCTGCTGCCACTATAACTGACCCTGACTATGAAAACTGCTGGATATGCTATTCCTTCCAACCGCCCAACTATGAAGGCATTTCCACCTTCAGTGTGCCCACAACCACCAACAAATTAGAAGACCTACGATGGCAAGACGATCTTGATTCACACAAGATTACTGTGGGACAGGTGGTGGGATTGGGAACATGCTTTCTTGGTCCTCATATGCTCCCCCCACTCCCCCTTGAACCTATTTGTAATGATACTATTGTGGTTACACAAACCTCTCTCTTTTTACAGTCTCCTGATTCAACC
Organism: Suncus etruscus; assembly: GCF_024139225.1. Lineage (NCBI taxonomy): Eukaryota > Metazoa > Chordata > Mammalia > Eulipotyphla > Soricidae > Suncus > Suncus etruscus. The sequence goes on from NC_064852.1 coordinate 52,536,270, forward strand.
TTTTTTGCTTACTCTACTGGTCTTTCCACTCATATTATTACTGACCTTTTTCTTGAATCCCGCGATTACTGTGCTTTGGTTATGCTTTTACCAAATCTGCAAGTTTATACAGAATCTGTTTTTCAGGCTGCCCTTAACCCTTATGATTATTCCAGGCAAAAAAGAGAGCCCCTAACAGCCGTCACCCTTGCAGTTCTTCTTGGGCTTTCTGCTGCCGGCACCGGAACTGGAATCTACTCCCTAGTGCATACTCAGGGCCAAATATCTGCCTTAACACAAATGGTTGTTTGGGATGTAGAAGAGTTGAAAATGGGACTTGACTATATCCAACAAACTGTGGGCTCTCTTGCTGAAGTTGTGTTGCAAAATAGGCGGGGTTTGGATCTATTGTTTTTGAAAGAAGGGGGATTGTGTGCTGCCCTCCATAAGAAATGTTGTATTTTTAAAGATAAACTGGGTCTGGTAAAAAACAGCATACGCAGAGTACTAAAGAGCTTGGAAGAGACAAAAAGAGGTTTAGGCAAAGAGTAAGCCTTGTACAAAAACTGGTTTGCAACCTCCCCATGGCTCTCCACCTTGTTGCCCAGTATTTTGGGACCTGTAATTGGCCTTCTTTTGCTAATTTTCTCTGGCCCATGGGCGTTTCGTAAGCTGACCAACTTTATTAAGCAGCAGGTTGATTCTATCAGTGCCAAGCAAGTGACTGTGCACTATTCTAAGCTGAATTCTTCAGAGCAGGACCAAATTGATGAAACTGAGCTGCAAATAGAGGGCTTCCAGAGATTTGCCTGCACGGGCCTCTCAGAAAGACCCAGGCTGTGGTTCTGCCAATGATGAATAAGTTTGCTCTCTGTCTGCAGCAACAACCAAAGACAGGCTTTGCCACCCTTTTTCTCTTTTGCAGTCTAGAGTAGAGGGGGAACTGTCAGGGACCTGACAGCCCCACACCCTTGGTCTGCTTCTGCTGCTGCTTTGCACAACTTCCTGGTATACCTGCCCTAGAGGCCCCCTGCCCGGGACTTAGGAAATGAGTAAACCACAAGACTAAGTTAGCACAAATTGTGCTACCAAACAGGATGCCTGAGGAGGTTTGCTAAACTATGTTGCCAGCCTTGTTCCTGTTGACCTTTCAAGCATGAGTTAAGATCTAGGTTTAACTTTATGTTTAGTAAGAACATTGGGTAATTGTAAATATTTTAATGGTAAATGCCTTCATGTTATCTGGCATGTACACATTTCATTCCACAGGCCCACCCCCCTGCCTCTTTGTGGCTTGTTACTATATAAGCTCTGTGAACTTTGCAATAAACGGCTCTTGATCAGAATCTTGTCTTGATTCCTGTCTGTTCCCCTCCCCAATTCTTTTACAGGTTAAGTCCTCTTCATGACCCACGAATAACTGGTGACCCCTGTCCTTACAAGCAGGTTTGGGTGATCAAAGCTGCCTACAAGAAATGCACCTGAATAGTCAGAACAAACATACACTCAAAATAAAAGGCTGGAGGAAAATTATCCAAGCAAACAACACCATAAAAAGGTTGGATATCAGATGATGCAAACTTTATACTCAGGAAAGTTGTAAGGGACAAAGATGGACATTTTGTATTAATAAAGGGGTATGTACAGTATGAAGAAATAAACTAGACCTGATAAGAGAAATGAAAGAAAAAGGCCCAGTATATATATATATATATATATATATATATATATAAAACACTCCATCCTCAGAAACCTGGATACACATTCTTCTCCAATGTACATGGGACATTCTCCAGGATAGACTACATGCTGGCACATAAAACATACCTCCATAATATCAGGAAGATAGAAATTTTGCAGGCTACCTTCGCTGACCATAAGGCCCTGAAATTATATGTGAATTCCAAAGGGACACAGAAGAAAAACTTTAACACCTGGAAGTTAAACAGCCTCATACTGAATAACCAGTGGGTCTGAGATGAAATCAAAGAGGAAATAAAAACTTTCCTGGAAACAAATGAGAATAAAGACACAAACTATCAGAACTTATGGGACACAGCAAAAGCAGTACTGAGAGAAAAATTGATAGCTTTGCAAGCACACATCAGGAAGGAAAAGTGGCTTACCTGAATACCTTAATGATGCAGCTCATAGAATTAGAAAGTGCTCAACAAAAGGACCCAAAAATAAGGAGACAGAAGAAAATAACAAAGCTGAGAGCAGAAATCAATGAAGTGGAAACCCAAAAAACAATCTGAAAGATCAACGAAAGCAGAAGTTGGTTCTTCAAAAAAATAAACAAGATTGATAGACCACTGACAAAACTAACAAAGAAAGTTAGAGAGAAACTTGATAACTCCTATTAGGAATGGAAAAGGAGAGATCACTACTGATATGGCAGAGATTCAAAGGGTAACCAGAAACTACTTTGAGAAACTCTATGCCACTAAAAATGAGAACCTGGAGGAAATGGATAAATTCTTGGGGTCTTATCGTCTTCCATGGTTGAATGAAGAGGATTAGCATATCTAAACACCCCATCACTATTGATGAAATTAAAACGGTGATCAAATACCTGCTCAAAAACAAAAGCGCAGGCCCAGATGGATTCACTAATGATTTCTTTTAAACGTTCCAAGAGGAACTACTACCAATCCTGGCAAGACTCTTTCATGAAATCTAAAAAAAAGGAACACTTTCAAATAGCTTTTATGTAGCCAACATCACCTTGATACCCCAAACAGAAAGAGTTGCTATGAATAAAAGAAAAATACAGACCAATATCACTGATGAACACAGATGCAAAGATCCTCAACAACATCCTGGCAAATAGGATTCAATGCCTCATTAAGAAGATCATCCACTATGATCAAGTAGGTTTCACCCCAGAAATGCAAGAATGGTTTAACATCCGTAATCTATCAACATAATACACAAAATCAACAACAAGAAAAATAAAATCCACATGATCATATCAATAGATACAGAGAAAGCATTTGATAAGATTCAACACCCATTCTTGATCAAAACTCTCAGCAAGATGGGAATGAAAGGAACCTTGCTTAATATAGTTAAGGCTATCTACCACAAGCCAGTGGCAAATATTATTCTCAATGGAGAAAACTGAAAGCCTTTCCTCTAAATTCTGGCACAAGACAAGGCTGTCCTCTCTCACCACTCCTATTCAACATAGCACTGGAAGTACTCGCTATAGTGATTAGGTGAAAAAGGTATCAAGGGAATCCAGATAGGAAAGGAAGAAGTCAAGCTCTTGCTCTTTGCAGATGACATGATACTCTGCTTAGAAAACCCTAAAGACTCTACCAAAAAGCTTCTAGAAACAATAGACTCATATTGCAAGGTGGTAGGCTACAAAATTAACACACAAAAATCAATGGCCTTTCTAGACACCAATAGTAATAAGGAAGAAATGGGCATTAAGAAAGCAAACCCATTCACAATAGTGCCACACAAACTCAAATATCTTGGAATCAACTTGAATAAAAACGTGAAGGATCTATACAAAGAAAACTATAAAACTCTGCTCCAAGAAATAAGAGAGGACACACGAAAATGGAAGCACATACCCTGCTCATGGATTGGCAGGATTAACATCCTCAAAATGACAATACTCCCCAAAGCATTGTATAGATTTAATGTGATTCCACTAAAGATACCCATGACATTCTTCAAAGTTGTTCAGGCACTTTTGAACTTCATTTGGAATAATAAGCACCCTAGAATAACTAAAGCAATCATTGGGAAAAGGAATATGGAAGGAATTACTTTCCCCAATTTTAAACTGTACTACAAAGCAATAGTTATTAAAACAGCATGGAATTGGAATAAAGACAGGCCCTCAGATCAATGGAATAGACTTGAATTCTCAGAGAATGTTCCCCAGACATACAGTCACCTAATTTTTGATAAAGGAGCAAGAAATCCTAACTGGAGCAAAGAAAGCCTCTTCAACAAGTGGTGTTGGCACAACTGGATAGCCACTTGCAAAAAATTGAACTTAGACCCCCAGCTAAAGTCATGAATGAAGGTAAAATCCAAATGGATTAAAGACCTCGATATCAGACCCAAAACCATAAGATATATAGAACACATAGGCAAAACACTCCAGGACATTGAGACTACAGGCATCTTCAAGGAGGAAACTGCACTCTCCAAGCAAGTGAAAGCAGAGATTAACAGATGGGAATATATTAAGCTGAGAAGCTTCTGCACCTCAAAGGAAATAGCGCCCAGAATACAAGAGACACCACTGAGTGGGAGAAACTATTCACCCAATACCCATCAGAAAAGAGGCTAGTCTCAAAAATATCCAAGGCACTGACAGAACTTTACAAGAAAAAAACATCTAATCCCATCAAAAAATGGGGAGAAGTAATGGACGAACACTTTGACAAAGAAGAAATACTAATGGCCAAAAGACACATGAGAAAATGCTCCACATCACTAATCATCAGGGAGATGTAAATCAAAACAACTATGAGGTACCACCTCACACCACAGAGATTGGCACACATCACAAAGAATGAGACCAAACAGTGTTGGCGGGGATGTGGAGAAAAGGATCTCTTACCCACTGCTGGTAGGAATGCCGTCTAGTTCAACCTTTATGGAAAGCGATATGGAGATTCCTCCAAAAACCGGAAATTGCGCTCCCATATGACCCAGCTATACCACTCCTAGGAATATACCCTAGGAACACACACACAAAAAAAAAACAACAATAGAAAAATCCCTTCCTTACACCTATATTCATTGCAGTACTTTTTACCATAGCAAGACTCTGGAAACAACCAAGATGCCCTTCAACAGATGAATGGCTAAAGAAACTGTGGTACATATACACAATGTAATAGTATGCAGCTGTCAGGAGAGATGAAGTCATGAAATTTTCCTATACATGGATGTACATGGAATCTATTATGCTGAGTGAAATAAGTCAGAGAGAGGGAGAAAAATGCAGAATGGTCTCACTCATCTATGGGTTTTAAGAAAAATGAAAGACATTCTTTTTTTTTTTTAAATAGATTAAGGACTGAGGGTGAAGAGTGTTAATACAGTGGGAAGTATGGATGGGAATGAGGGATGAGTGGGTATTTGGATTTCCAAACGGGGGAAAGGGGAAGGTATATGGTAGGGGTAGGAAGGGAGAAACGAGAAAATACATTGGAAAGGAAGGGAAAAGAGGAAAGAAAAAAAAGTAGAGAGAAGACTGGAGAAGAAATGATAAAAAGAGAAAGTAGTGAGAAGAGAGGAGAGAATAGCAAGGGAATGTGAGTTTGCTTGAGTGTGTTCGATGAGTATCCTCTGTAGTTTAAGTCTGTATGTCACGCTCACCTCATGAAGCTCACCACAAACAGGGATGTTTGTTAGAGAAATAACTGCATTTTGAACTATCCTAATAGTGAGAATATATGAGGGAAATAGAAAGCCTGTCTAGAGTACAGGCAGGGGTTTGGTGGGGAGGAGGGGACTTGGGACATTGGTGATGGGAATGTTGCACTGGTGATGGGTGGTGTTCTTTACATGACTAAAACCCAAACACAATCATGTATGTAATCAAGGTGTGTAAATAAAATATAAAAAATAATTTGTTGGACTAACTGGCCTTCACCCTAATCAAAAATGGCTTCTTTACATATATTTATCTTACCTGGGTAGGAAGAACCTCTGAATTGTGTCTCTATTCCAACCTGTTCTCCTTCCATGGGGTAGTCCCATTCTTCCTAATAAAGACTGCAGTTCCTGTGGATCTTGCTTTCCCAAAATGGTGGAAGGATCTCCAAACTTATTTCCTTCTCCATCTTGGTTTGGATTATTTCCTGCAGCAGCCGTTTCCAAACCCGCTTCCCTATTCCCCTTGAGACTGGGTTGTGTGTAATTATCTATAATATTTCAATTAATGCTAGAAAACACACATTTTTGTAATTATAGATATTCTCTTGGATTGCTTACTGATAAAAATAGCCAAAAAGAAGCCATTATTTGGTACATTGTAAGGGCTTAATAAATTTTACGAAGATTCATTATCAATATGCAACATGGGATCATCCATCACCCACTCCACTTGTATGAGCAAAGCTCTATGTGTTATCAGGTTACCATATCTGTTTTATCTGAATGTTATAATAGTATCTGTAATGCTAACTAAAAACATGTTGAGATTATGCTTCAGTTAATATTGAGGTCAAGGACTTATCATTACACTGGACACAAAGTAAATGCTCTAAAATATAGCTAAATAAGTGAATAAATAACTTGAACAAATTTGTTTAATTCTGACTTCAAATGTTTAACAGATTTGAAGAATCATTATGAGATGTTATGTTCATAGTTTAGTCTATTAATATAGTGTGATTATTTATTTCAGCAAACATCTAGTGGTTTTTATTTATTTATTTTATGCCACACCTGGAGGTATCCAAGGTTTGCTCTGAGGACCATATGGGTTGTGGGAGATCAAGTCCAAGTAGACCTGGTGCAAGGAAAGCTCCTTGTCCCTTGTACTATATGTCTCTAGCTCACTTTATTTCTTTATTATAAGTTTATGACTAGAATTATGAAAAGTAACTTTTCACTTGTTTCCTCATACTTAAAAAAATTCACTAGTATCTAACGGATAATAAAGCAAGTAAAATTTTTCTTTGCATATAGCCGGCTAAAGTTTTATCTCTGGCAGACCCCAGATGATTATCATGTTTCCTACCTCCCCCTACATTCCTGCCAAGAGTGATCTCTCAGTGCAGAGCAAGGAGTAAGACCTGAGCACTACAAAGTATATCATTTAAAAAAAAAAAACCTGCGCCCGGAGAGAGAGCACAGTGGCGTTTGCCTTGCAAGCAGCCGATCCAGGACCAAAGGTGGTTGGTTCGAATCCCGGTGTCCCATATGGTCCCCAGTGCCTGCCAGGAGCTATTTCTGAGCAGACAGCCAGGAGTAACCCCTGAGCACCACTGGGTGTAGCCCAAAAACAAAACCAAAACAAAACAAACCAAAAAAACCCCAAAAACTCACCATAAATATTGTTCTTTTTATTGCAATATATATTCAAATAGTAAATAAGTATGCAATAGATAAAATATGGCATCAAATTTTTTTGTTCAGTTAAAGGAATTAGGACTGTACTAGAATACCATTTTTTTTCCTTTATTCTGTTAAAGGGCATTTGCAACTTTTCCCTTTAGAAAGTTTCATACCAAATACCAACTTTTGATTTGTTAGTGGTTTTTCCTAAAAATATTTTTTATATCTTTCATTCTACCTGCTGTGGCTGAAATTACTTTCTTTTCACTGTGTCTTAGTTCCTGTTTCCCAGTAGCTGCTATGACTGCTAGTTGGTTCCAGATAACTTAGCAGAAAGCACAGTGCCAACAAAAGCCTTTATTCAGCCACAGTATGTACAATGAATACTTTTTGAGATAACTTTTCTACACTTGCTCTAACTACAGTTCAAGACTAATGAAGCACTTTCAAGATTCTTAGATAAACTTATGTCCTAGTCATAAAATTGACAAGACCAACACAACTTTTGATCATGACACTGTCTTTACTGATGCCTAAGTACTTCTCAGCAGATAGTCAATGATATTGAAAATATTTTTCTCAGTAAATTTTATTTTATGCAACTTCTGAATGTAAAAACATAAAACCTGTTGTAACAAAATTAATGAAGAAAGACACTATGTATTTATAGTTACTATAATATTATAAACAATTACAAAGCTTTATTAACTTTGTTGTCTACTAATTCCTCTTATATTTTTGCCTTTGGTTTTATCTATAATAAAAACATTGTCATTTTTCTATATGAGATAACACAATTTTTATAAAGAACATATCTCTTCAGAATATTTCAAAATATTAAATTAGATATCATGGTTATGACTATGAATCTTAGTTTTGTTAAAAATTATCAGGTCTTCCTGGGTTCCTGGTAGTGGACTGAGTGGGCCATCCAGCAGGTACCACTTAACCTCAGGGGACCAAAGCCTCCTTAGCAAACTACCTTCACAGGTGAGAATCCTGCATAGGGTTGAGGGGAGGAGAGAAGTCTTGTCACAGTGCCAACAAGCACTCAGATATGGCCAGGGGGTTCTGTCAGAGCAGTTCCAACTTTATTGAGCAGGCTCATAGATTATACAGGGTAAAAGAAGGAAGTGAACAAGAGGGGAAAGGGGCTTGGAATTAACAAACATGTTTTTCTGTGGTTTAATGGTCTACCAGCTAGCACATCCAGCTGACAGCCCTCATTCTGTCATTGAGCTGCTTGCTGACCTTCTTCCAAAGTATGCACTGGGAACAGAGCCTGAAGTGGCAGACAAAGTAGTGCTTTGCTGTGAAATAAACCAGGCCTAGGCCAAATAATGGTGTGGGGTGCAACAAAAATATTTAATTAAAGAACAGTTGTTTATAAAGTTATTAATAGTGAAGTTTTGGGCATATAATATTTCAATGGCAAACCAACCACTAGTGACAACTATCATCAGCAATGCTCCCCATATTCAGTCACCCTACACCCCCCAAACCTAACTCCCCCAAATTCTGCTTGCACCTTGACAGGTACATTAAAATTCTATAGCTTCAGTTTAGATCTAATGTTTTCAGTTGAGTCTTTTTTTATAAGTCTGTGCTTTGGATATATAGCTATACTAACCTCCCACATCCCCAATATAACAAAGACTAGACTCCTATTTCCTCCATTACTTCCCAATCCCCTCTTTTTTCTTTCTGCCTTAATTTCATGTATGTCCTTTTCCTCCCTTGGCTCTGGGGTCAGGTGTGATCTTGGCACCTCCTCTTTAATATATTACATTTCCTTGTTCAATTATTTTATATATCACAGACATATAAGTCAAACCATCCTGTGTTTCTCTTTTTCTGGCGTACTTCACTCAACATAACTTCCAGTTCCAACCAAGTTGCAGAAAATTGCATTATTTTATCACTCTTTGCAGCTGCATAGCATGTGTATATGTATCACATCTTCATAATCCTCTCATCTATCATTATAAACGTAGGTTGATTCATCTTCTCTATTGAACTCATTGCAGCAATAAATAATGATTTGCATGCATCTTATTGAGTAAATATTTTTAAGTCCTTGAAATAGATAAACAAAAATGTAATTGTTGGGTCATATGGAGCTCAATTATAAGTTTATTGAGGACTCTCCATACTATTTTCCAGAGGGGTTGAGTCAGATAAAATTCCCTCCAGCAGTGGATCACAGTTGCTTTTACACCACATCCCCAACAGCACAGATATTTTTTACTATTTTTGATATGTACCATTCTCACCGATGTGAGATATATCTAAATGTTTAAATCTTAGTTTTTAGCATCTGGCATATGGATGTAGCTCAGTGCTAGAGTACTTACTTGTCTTGCATAGTTGAAGCCCTGGATTAGACCTATATAAACACACACAAAGTTCATACTTGAGGTACTACTTTTAATAATCTTTTTGTGTGAATACTAATTCTTTCTTTTAATAAAAATATATAGTTATTGTATCTAAAACATTTAATTTTACTTATTCTTTAATATTTATTTTTAACAATTGTATTAAGTCACCAATTTCAATACTATTAATCATATACCCTTCTTGCTTACATTGTTCCAATACTACACCAGTCACCAAAGTGCCCATTCCTTCCATCAGTGTTCCAAGAACACTTTCTAGCCACACTACACCCCAAGGTAAGGTCAGTTCTGTAGAAAAAGATATTCATATCCCATGCTTTTATTGTTTTGTTTTGTTTGGGGTCCACATCCACAAGTGCTCAGGGCTTACTTCTTGTTCTGCTTTCAGGGATAACTCCTGATAATTTTAGGCAAACACCTGGGGTCCTTATAATGACTTACCTGATGCACTGTTGTCTAGCCCCTTTGTTTCTTTTCTTTCTCTTTCTTTCTTTCTTTCTTTCTTTCTTTCTTTCTTTCTTTCTTTCTTTCTTTCTTTCTTTCTTTCTTTCTTTCTTTTTTCTTTCTTTCTTTCTTTCTTTTTCTTTCTTTTTTCTTTCTTCTTTCTTTCTTTCTTTCTTTTTCTTTCTTTTTTCTTTCTTTCTTTTTTCTTTTTTCTTTCTTTCTTTCTTTCTTTCTTTCTTTCTTTCTTTCTCTTTCTTTCTTTCTCTTCTTCCTTCCTTCTTTCTTCCTTCCTTCCTCCTTCCTTCCTTCCTTCCTTCCTTCCTTCCTTCCCTTCCTTCCTTCCTTCCTTTCTTTCTTTCTCTCTCTCTCTCTCTCTCTCTCTCTCTCTCTTTCTTTCTTTCTTTCTTTCTTTCTTTCTTTCTTTCTTTCTTTCTTTCTTTCTTCCTTCCTTCCTTCCTTCCTTCCTTCCTTCCTTCCTTCCTTCCTTCCTTCCTTTCTTTCTTTTCTTCCTTCCTTTCTTTTTCTTTCTTTCTTTTTTGCTTGCTGTTTCTTGTTTTCTTTTTCTTTTATTGTGGTCAAAGTGAATTAAAATTATTTCACAGAAATATTCAAGGCACATAGTGACAATGAATAAGAGGCATTCCTACCACTAGTGTTGTCTTTCCTCCACCACTGTTCTCAGCATACATCCCATTACTCCCTACTTTATTCCCCATAATGCTAGAGTATTTGTTTCCAACTTGTACAGCTTGTTGTAAATTGGGTACCGTTTCTGTTGTCTTTGACTATGGGTTTGGTGTTCAAGTTTGATCATTTTTTATTTCCACTAAATGTTCATCCGACTGTCTGGCCAAGGTACATCCATTTTCCCCCCTCATATTATGAGGCTGAACAAGATAATTCCAGTAAAGTGGTTCTGTTGGAGATATACGGAAAGATAAAGGAGAAGAAAACAAAAACAAAAGAAAATAGAGAAAGAGAAACAGTAATAAAAAAGGAACTAGGGGGAGTCCATCTAGGTATTATAAATTTCCCTTTAGAAGGAGAAAGGAAAAAAGAAAACAGAAGGGTAACAAAACAAAGCAAAGCAAACAAAATAAAAATAAAAAATAAACAAAAACACAAAACAATAAGGCAATAATAACAAAAGTTCAAAAAGAACAGCAACAAATAAAAGAACAACAACAACAAAAAACAGAACAGAACAAAACAAAACAAAACAAATAAAAATAAATAAAATAAAAACAGTTGGAAGAAAGGAAAAAAAACCCAAACCAGCTAAAAAAAAGTTTGTGTTTCTTCTTCTTCCTTTTTTTTTTTTTTTTGCATAAGCACAGTAATTATTGGGGAAATTAGAAAGGGAATTCCCTTGGCCTAAGTGATACAGGGTTTCTCCACCTTTAAAGCATACTGCCGTGGGAATAACTAAAGACTCCATACCCTCTCATTTCCACACCCCAATTTCTTTCTGTGGTGCCAGAGAACTTTCCGGTCAGTTGTGGATGATGACATCACGCCTCTATAGCTAGAAATCTTGTTATTTGCATAGATCATAGGATGAAGGCTAGGAGAGAGCTTTATTTATTTATTTATTTATTTATTTATTTATTTATTTATTTATTTATTTATTTATTTATTTATTTATTTATTTATTTATTTATTTATTTTTTATGGTTCTAGAAGTTCTATTTCATCCCTGTTGTTGTAATCAGTCTTCCATATTCAGTGGTCTTGGTTTTTGCTTAGATCCTAGAACAGAGCCTATAATAGTCTTTTAGTATGGTAGTATGGTTGCTGAAGTTATGCTCAGTTGTGGTTGTCAAAGTCAGACCTTTGGAGTTAGAGATCTTGATTTTTGTACAAATATTCAGCTAGGATCTTTCTCATTTGTCCCTTGATAGGATCTGCCCAGACTATGTTTGTCAAGGTCAGTCTTCTGTAGTTAGAGATTTTGGTTTTTGCATAGTGCAAAGGTTTTCATGTCTCCTGATTGCATCAGACCTGTATGTGATGAGATAGGGTCCTCAGTTCAAGTTGTTGTCATTTCCTCATGTCAGGGTGGCATATCATAACTATTACAAGTTGGTGCCAGAGTGGTATTGAAAATTTCCTAGAGAGGAATTTGGTCCCTGATTCTGTTGCTGGGACCTGGGGTTCTGGGTTGGACAGTCGCTGTCCAATCACATGGAGAATAAGTTGGGTCTACATAGCATATGCTCAAGGTGGGAGGCCTCCCTGTATTATAAAATCTATGGGTTCTTATCCCTAGTTGATAAGAGTTTGTTTCTGTGTATAAGATTTCCCCTTATTTAGAGTGCCTATGCAAAAAGGAGATGGTACCATATTATATTGCTAGTGGAAGTGAAGGTAAGAATGACAGTCAGCACCTTCTCTGTGCCTTGGTTTTGACGTGAGCTTTTATCCCAGGCAAGACTTTTTCTTGTAGGTTTTTGTACCTAGCAGAACCAAATCTGGCTAAGTTGAAGAGAAGGGAAAAAAAAAAAGAAGAAATATATAAAAAAGAAAAAGTAAATTATATGTATGCATATAATAGAAGAAATACATAAATAAAATTAAATTTAAAAAAGAATTAAAGAAAAATGTTATAGAGATTTTAAACACATAAAGGAAAGTCGTTTGAGATTTTCTTGTGGGGGTGTAATGCAGGGGACTTTTTTGTCACACATAATGTCTTGTTGAATTTGAGGTCAGGGTTGGGGTATGAGAGGACAGAAGGATTTCTCACAGGGGGAGGAGGGATAATATGTAGGAGGGGTCTACCCCTTCATTTCATATGCTTTTGACTCTGTTGCTTCCTTACTATGTTTATTTATATCTTTATATGAGAACAATTTTTTAATTGCAGAGACAGTAATGCCTACACAAATATAGATGAATAAAGCTAAATCCCTAAAATTCCACAAGATTATAAACAAATAATATTGAACATAATTTTTAAAAATGATGTTTTCCTTTTATGGGCATATATATTTTTAGATTAATGGTATGAACAATTATATGCCTATACATTAAATATTTTATATAAAATATATACAATTAATATACAATTTAGCAAGAGTAAAAAGTGTTTAAAATTTTAAAATAAAATGTGAATTTGCCTATACAGTAAAATGGTATGTCGGCAATCATCATGTTTGCATTTGGTTAGCTCTATATCCTCACTCTTTTCTCAAAAGAGATGTAAATCAAGTCGTGTAAAATTATAGGTACACTAACAACACAGTTAAAAGCTGGCAATCTTGGGATAAGTTCCTGCCCTGCTGAAGCCACATCTGCTTCATCCAGCACTCACACCACTGCTTCATCAATGGGTCTGCTTCACCATTCATCAATGGCTCTCTGAAGAGACACCAATCTAAGCAAAACAGGTATGGCTGTTTTGGGCTGATGTCACAAGGACTTTTGTGGAGTGAGTTCCAAGCATTTTCACTCCATTTTATCATACTTCAGGAAGCCCTGGCAGCCAAAAACATGCTTCAAATTTCACAGTACAAGCAATAGTGGTTGAGATTTCTAGGCCACGTGACAACTCCAATTTTTTTAAAACATCTCTGTAGCAACACACCAATTTAGAGGCCAATGTGAATCTGGTAACTTAATATTCAGAAACAAAAGAAATAACAAAATGATCAAGAAGCAAATAAATCTTCTGACAATGACTTATTGACCTTATTGGAAATACAATAACTTTCACACATGTTTTAGTGCTGAATTCTCATTGTTTTCTCCTTTTTTCTCTATTTTTCTTTGTACATAATTTCTCTTCCATATACCTGGAAACAAATATATATTATGATCAACTATGTCAACTATGTGAAACAGTTTTTAAATCAAGTAATTTATATTTTTCAAAGTGTGTCTCATCCACAAAGTATAAAACTGGCCTTAGGTTAGAAAATATTTTATTATAGATAATGCTTAAGTATTTACATTAGTAATTAAAATATTATAATAAAATTTTTATAAATATAAAAATGTTCAAATAAGCAGAGAACATTCAATATAAATAAAAACTTAATTCATTGTCATTTTAAAATTTAAAAGAAATTTTAAGAAATAAACAAACTTTTCTTAATTTAGTAGAGTCCAGCCATTTGCACTGTGAGCAAATGCCAAACTCAACAGCAAAGTTCTGAGAACTTTGTTTTGATTTTGAAAGATCCTTCTATAAGATTTCTTGAAAATTGATTTCAAGGCTATGAACTCCCTCATCTGTTACCTCTACAGAAACTTTGCATCATTCATTCAACTCTGAATGAAATCTTGCTGGATATTCTTGGTGAGGTGTTCATTTTGTTGAATTTCTTATTTTTTATTTTGTTTATCTTTACTACATCTTACCTTATCTTTTGGCTTGTAAGGTATCTTTTACTAGAAATCTCACTGAGGTTTCTTTTTATGTAAGTTTATTTTGTAATCTTGCTGCTTTCAATATTATGTCATTGAATTTTGTCATTCTGATTATAATGTGTCTTGAAGTTTTACTATTTGGGTTTAATTTTTGCTGGAACCCTTTGAATTTCTTGAATCTGGGTACCTGTACTCAGCTCTAGAAAATTATTATCTGTGATTACTTATGTTTTCTCATTGAAATTAGTTTCCTATTCTTCAAGAACTCTGTTCCAAAAATTCCTAATTATTCTTGAATTTATTCCATAGTTTTCTCTTGTGCTGTTTAGTTCTTTTCAGACTCTCCATTTCTATAAATACAAAACCTTAATCTATTCTTTAAGCTAACCACCCACTATACTTTATAGTCTTATTTTCTCACTACCAGGATCAAGTAAAACTTAACTTATTTGATAATACTATCATTAATTTTTGTTATATTTTCTTTGAAAACATACAGTTCAACTGAATTAAAGTATATCAATTAATATAGATTGGTACAGGTGGTAATGAGAAGTAAAGTGGTTGTGTGTGTGCAAGAGAAAAAGAAGAGACGTGTCTGTGTATTAACTTGTTAATGTCATGGTAGAATTATCTTCGATATCAAGTTACAATATTTATATTGTAATACATTTATAATATATTGTAATATAAATATACTTTTATAATATATAATTATATAAATATATGTAATATAATATTTATATTGTAATATAATTGACAGTTCTTAATAAGCTTAATAGCCTCTTCGCTGACTTATAGTTTTAATTAGAAAGAATTTAAATTAAAAATATCACAAAGCCTCAGTAAAAAATTATTTAATTATATGTATTATTGGAAGGGGAAGGGAAAAATTCAGATTTAATTTTTAGATATCGATAATGGATGCAGCTATGTATCTTTCAATTGTCCATCTTCACATATTAAGTTTTGATCATGATGACTATTAAAATGGATGTATCACATGGAAGCCTTACATCAATTTGTGAAATCTTTTATAGGAAATAATCACATTATGACATTCTGAGGTTTACTGTTACTTGACAGCTTTGAATAAATATTCAGGTTTGAACCCTGTGACTATTATAAAAGGACTTGATGTGGTGAATTAAGGTCACCTTCCCCAAGCCTTCAGCTTGGAGATTGACCAGATAATAACATAGCTTGGGGGAGTCAATTTTCCTGAAAGTAAAGAGGACACTACATAAAAATAATGAAAGAAAAATGAACTATCAAGATGTAATTGACATATATAGATATTTTAATATACATTTACTACTGTAAGAAGAATCTGATATTCAAACTCTCATTGTATAAGTATGAAATATATTCCAAAAGACATTTTAGCTTTTCCTTATGGTAACCAAAAGATGGTCTCAAAGAGGAGTTCAGCAAGGAAGTGGAATGAAGAGAAAGTTGGATAATTTCCCAGTTCTCCTGTGTCAGGTCCTCACAGTATGGCTTCATTAATCTCTTTGAAGTAATTTCTCAGTACATCAGACACACATTCAAATGTTAGTCCAAAAATACTTTCAAAGGCAAACAGAAATGCTTTCATACTGTGTATCATTTTGGATTAACCATATCTCTTTGATAAGGCATAACTATTCTTTCTGATTTTAGCCAGTAATGTCTTTTGGTAGGTCCAGGAGGGATACTAAAAATGTTGAACAACTGCTATGTCATAGACTTCTGGCAGCCACTATGCTTCCAGCCAAGGAGATGAGCTGTCAGCTAATATCCCTGTGAGCTAATAACCTGTGAGTCTTGGCTGAATGACAGCCTGATTAGGTCTCTCCACAGGGAATCCTGGAGTAGTTATAGTGAATTCCTGGGCTCTAAGCAAAGTTATTATCTATTATTTTGTTATTTTCAAAGATGTAACTCAAGTGGTAAAAATGCATGCTAAACATTTGTTATTTCTAAGGCAGATTTCTCTTGTCTCTTGACTGACTTTTTTATTATATTAAATATAAATTGCTCTTTTGTTAATTGACAATGATTTACACCAAACATACTTACACATTTGACCTTGAAATATATATATATGGTTCTTATGATTAGAAATATTTTTTGAAATAATACTAATATTGTTTCTTTTTGTTTATATTATTTCTATATCAAAAATCGGTCAAATTTTATTTGGAAAAAAAAAGGACCTTATATCAGACTATCTTTCATCAGGTGTATTTTGCATTTACAATTTGCCATCACAGACATAAGAATTGCAAAGCTATTAAATAAAAAGTCCACTTTGTTCAGAAACTAAAATTATTTTTAGAGATGGACTATTGGTAAATTCTAGAAAAATTTTGTTAGATATTTTCTACAAGTATTTAAGTGTAGTTTGCTTTTAAAGATACAGATAATTAGTTTAATAATGTTTTATATTTCTATGATGTGTGTAATTCCTTAACATCCTCCAAAATTTCAATACCAACAACCAATACCAAAAGACTTCTTTCCTCTCGTTCATGACCTTTTTTCTTTTTAGTAATTGTCATAGGTTTCACTGAGACTGGGAATTAGCAAGGGGGTTGTTTTATTTTTTCAGTTATTCATATCCCATGTATTAATAAGTGTATCAAGTTTTTAAGTTTTTATTTTACTTGGAGTAAAAATATTAAGATCTATTCATTTTGTCTCCAACAGCACCAGTTTTTTTTTTTAATAGTAGATTAGTATTCCATTGAGTACCTGCAGCTTCTTTGCATTTTTGTCTGTTTGATTTTTTCTTTCTTTGTTGTATTTTGTTTGTTTTTTTGTTTGTTTTTGTTTTGGGGCTACACCCGGTGATGCTCAGGGGTCACTCCTGGCTATGTGCCCAGAAATCGCTCCTGGCTTGGGGGACCATCTGGGACTCCGGGGGGATCCTATCGTATGCGCCAAGGCTCCAGCCCCACTTTTTGTTTTTTTATACTCACCTCTATTCATGTCTTACTCTTTACTCTGTTCTTAGAGATCACTCCTAACAGTTACTGGAGAAAACGTGTAAGGTAGTGGGAATTGAACCAAAGTCAGCTATATATGCAAAGGAATTACCTTAAATTCCTTTTAATTTTTCAAACCCAATGCTGATCTAGGTTTTGGGTTGTTTGTTTGTTTTGTTTTGCATATGACCAGTACTTCTTTCCTTCACTTTTTGTCTTTTTTGTTTACTTGATATTTGGAGTTATACCTGGCACTGCTCAGGATTTACTCCTGGCTCTGTGCTTAAGGATCATTTCTGGCACATCCCTTTGCAGTTCTGGGTATCAAATAGAGTTAGGCCACATACAAGACAAATATCTTAATTGCTAATAGATCTATCCATTACCTAATCATATTTCCCTAACCATTTGTTTGGGAGACATTTTTTTTTTCTCCACTGTATGATCTTGGTTCCTTAAGCAAAAATTTGATGTTCATATGTATGTATATTTATTTCTGAAACTTTTATTCTATTTCATTAATCTCTGTGTATGTTTTTTATAACCATACTTTAATTATGCCTGTATTATTATAATTCTAGGATAATGATGCTTCCATATTTATACTTATATTTTTTCAGGATTTCTTTGACTGTTTAGTCTTCTGTGGTTCCAAGAGAATTTTAGAATATTTTATTGTTTCCTTAATTCTATTAATATTTTTAAAATATTGTGTTAAATATTTAAACTACTTTAGGAAAGATGGGTACTTTAGTAACATTTACTGTTTCAACTCATAAGCAAAGGATGTCTTTGTTTTGGCTTATGTTACCTTTTAAGTTTTGAGTGTAGAGAGCTTTTAATTTCTTTTATTAGTTTACATGCTTTTTATTTATTTTATTTTCATTTACTTATGTATTTATTTATTTTGGTTTTGGGATCACACCTGACAGTGCTCAGGGGTTAATCCTTGCTCTGTGCTCAGAAATCGCTCCTGGCAGGCTCAGGGGACCATATGGGATGCCGGATTTTAAATCGGTGTCCGTACTGTGTTGGCCACATATGAGGCAAATGCCTTACCACTGTGCTATCTCTCTGGCCCCTAATTTTCAGTTTTTTGAGGAATACCCATAATGTTTTCCAGAAAGTTTGGGCTAGACAGCATTTCCACCAGTAGTGAATGAGAGTTCCTTTTCCCCCGCATCCCCACCAGCACTGGTTGTTCTTGGTCTTTGTAATGTGTGCCATTAGTGTGGCATGAGATGATATCTCACTGTTGTTTTGATTTACATCTCTGATTATTGTGATAATTATAAAAGTAGGGAGCATTTTTTATGTGCCTATTAGCCATCTGTATTTCTTCTTCCCATTTTTTAATTGGGTTAGATGTTTTGTCTTGTTAAGTTTTGTCAGTACTTTGTATAAGATATTAGCCCCTTATCTTATAGGTATGGGGTAAATAGTTTCTCCCTTTCTGTGGGTGACCTTGTACCCTAGTTACTATTTCCTTTGAAGAGCAGAAGCTTCTCAGTTTAAGATAGTCCCATTTTGTTAATCATTTTTTAATTTTATAAGCTGTGTCATTAGGTAGGCTCCTTCTTAATTCTTATTTTTTGTTTCATCAGTTTGTTCCATGCTTTCTTTGAGTTCTATGAGGATATTCCATATTTCTTCTCTAGAGTTCTTCTCTGATAGTCTAAATAGGTGGTTGGTACTTTTCACAGATTCAGAGCTGCCATCTTCTTTCTGTAATCATGCTGGAGGCCTGCATTATTTCCCATTGTCACACTTGTAGTGTGGTGTTTTCTATGTGTTGTGCTGGGTTCATTGACTAGAAGAAGTAGGCTCCTTGGTTCCACCATTCAGGGCAAGTTCACTCACCTCTGTTGAGGTGCTGCGCTCTGCTCAGTGGGGAAGGCCTCTGCTCTTCAGGCAATGTATATTCAGGCTCCGCTATCAGGTCCACTTCTGTTATTTAAAATCTTTCTTGGTGAAATTATAAATGATTTGGTATCAAATTCATCTTTCTAGAGGCTAGCTCTCTAAATGCGAATTGGGAGGATGAAAACACCTATTTGGGAAAACCAGTTGGGAGAACTAGGATCAGGAGTGCAGCAGGCATCAGTGGCAGGTTCCTTTTTGGTATATTTGGCCACTCCCACTTCAAGTGTACTTACATGCTTAATAATTTCAGGAAAGTTATTAATATAATAGTTCATAAATGTCTATGACTCCAGTTGTCCTTTAGAAACGTTTTTATGGTTTCTTAGTATAGAAGACTATAGAAACCTTTCTATGGTTTCTGAGTAACACAGTTACCTATGTATATTTTGTGGGAAAGGCTACAGGAGCTATGATTAAGTTAATATTATCACAGTGCAGATTGAATAGCCAAGCTGCTTTAATGTGAGTTTATTATGAGTCTAATGTGTGTTACTTAAATTCTGCAGAAATAAAGTATTCAGCTGACAGGGCTTCAATCTCTGGTGCTACCTATAATCCCCCAAGCCACCATGTTTGGTCTTTGAGTGCTGAGCTAGAAGTCAGTCTTGAGTACTGCCTGGTGAAGTTCAAAAACAATAAAACAATTTTGGGATGATTTTTACACAATTATAAAAAAAACTTGTATGAAAGAAATTTTTTGGTCATTTATATATATTAGTCACAATAAAACTTCTCTTTTATCATGGAAATATAAAAAGTGGTCTTTTACTAAATCTATAAAATTTGAGATATTAACTTTTATGATGTAATAATAATATAATCACCATTATTATTTTCTTGGACTTTATTTAACACATGTAAAATGATGATCCATATATCTTTTTAATTATCATTGCTCTGATACCTAACAGTGCCTTGTTCCAACAGTCTCATAAAGGTTAGGGATAAAATCCAAACAAGAATAGAGCAATCTTTTAACTTATTGTTATTTTTGCTGTGCGCAATAAGCCATCACCCACACTACTCATTTGGAATGGCATTGAAAACGTAAAATTGCCTTAACTTGTTTTCACCTAGTTGCAGTATATTCTAAATTTAATTTATTTTGCTTTGTCTTGTTTTAGTTTTGGGTCACATCAGGCGGTGCTCAGAGGTAACTCCAGGCTCTGTGCTCAGAGGAAGGCAAGGGAGCCATATGGGATGCCAGGATTTGAACCACCATCCATCCTGGATCAGCTGCTTGCAAGGCAAATGCCCTACCACTGTGCCATCTCTCCAGCCCTTGAATTTTTTGTTTTTAAAAAACTATATAGGACTATTACTATAGTAGAGTGTCTATAATACTATACTATGGTACTTGTCTACTATTATACACAAGATTGCTTGCTTTGCTCAGAGTTGACCTCGGTTCAATCCCTGGCATGCCATATGTTTTTCAAGCTGGCCAACAGTGATTTCTGAGCATAGAGTTAGGAGCAAACTCTGAGTACATCTGGGTGTATGCCATAAATAAAATATTAATAAATTAATTAAAATCAAGAAAATTTTTCAGAAGTCACCTGAAAAAAATATGGTGAAAAAATTTAGAGTGGAAATAGGTTACTAGGAATGGTGGCTGCCTTGCAGGAAGTTGACCCAAGACAGATCGCGATTCGAATCCCGATGTCCCCTCTGGTTCTCCGAGCCTGCCAGGAGCGACTTCTGACTGAAGAAAAAATTATAGCAAAAAGATAAAGGTGAGAGAAAGACCAGATGGAAAGATAGTAAAATATGATGAGTGATTTTGAATTTATGAACTTAAACATTTGCTGTATAACTTGATAAGACAAGCTAGAATTGATAGATACTCTGAGAAAAAATGATAAGAGGAAAATAATTGAGGGACATTGATAGTGGAAAAGTTGCACTGGTGAAGGGGGTGTACATTTTATGACTGAAACCCAATTACGTACATGCTTGCAACCATGGTGCTTAAATAATTTTTTAAAAGGAAAGAAAAATAAGTGAATTTAATAAATTGAATATGAGGATGAATAGAAGAACAAAAAAGTATAAGTTTAATATTTAGTTTCCAAAATAATCTGTTGGAGAAAAAGTAGCACTCTTGGAAAAGTTGGTATCATTTTCAGGTTTGAACCCATGGTCTGATATAACTGTACAAAAATCTTAACATAATTGTTAAAGGTACTACACTAACATACCCTATTGAAAGCAAAAATAGTAAAAATTAGTGTTGATACAATAGAGCTGGAAATTATCAACCTATGCATTATTGAGTCTAGGGTTATTGCCAAGTGTTTTTTTTTTTGAGAGTAAGTAGAGAAAGAAGAAAATTTTAATACAAGAAGTTTATGGCTAGCTATGAAATTTAGCTATTTTTGTTTTGTATACACTTTTGTATTTTATTTATAATTTTAATAATAATATCTTTATTTAAGCATGATGATTACAAACATGTTTGTAGTTGGGTTTTAGTTATTAAAAAAAAAACCTTCACCAGTGCAATATTCCCAACACCAATGCTCTCATCCTCTTTTTCCCCTTTCCCCTGCCTGTATTCAAGACAGGCATTCTATTTCACTAACTATCATTGTCATTATAGTTATTAGTGTAGTTATTTCTCTAACTTCACTCACCACTCATTGTGGTAAGCTTCATATTGTAAATTGTGGGCCGGTCCTTCCAGCCCTATTCTCTGTTGTCTCTGGGTATTATTACAATAATGTCTTTTATTTTTCTTAAATCTTACAGTTGATTGACACTATTCTGTGTCTATTTCTCTCCCTCTGACTTATTTAACTCAGCATAATATTTCCATATCCATGTATAGGAAAATTTCATGACTTCATTTTCCTGATGGCTGCATATGTGCCACAACTTTTTAGCTACTCATCTGTTGTTGGGCATCTTTGTTATTTCCAGATTCTGGCTATTGTAAATAGCGCTGCAGTGAATATAGGTGTGCATTAGCCAATTTTGTATCATGATTTTGATTTGGTATATACTTGTGTATATCCATAGGAGTAGGCAGTTATTTTCTTAAAACTTCAAAAGTAAGCATGGCATAATTCTATTGTATATTCTTAATCTCTTTTCCCATACTTTCTCTTTCAATTAAAGCAACTTCTACACTCATTTTGAGAGGAAACCTATGGTATTCAGTTGTTTATTATTTATTGTTTAATCAGTACTTATTGTTGATGTGTAAATCTCAAGTTGTTCAAATAACATTGGTTTATTTTTCTTTTCCCTTCATTACTTCCACCTTGCGTAATAGAAATTCTGTATAATAAAGAGAAGAAAATTCTACCTGAGGCCAGGAAGGCACCAAATTTGAAAAGACCTTAACTACCTAAAAAAGGGGGGGGGTTCAAAAGCTCTCAACTATTGCAGAAACTTTTTCAAAGCTGCCTGTACTTGCAGAATGGGCGGGTGAAAAGTAGCACCTGTAAGAATGAAGGCTTGGAGAATAACCTATAACTCAGGCATTAGGTTCCTGAAAAACTATGGTTGCCTATCCATGAGTCATTCTGGAAAAAAAGGAATGTAGTATAAATATTAATTGAGACATAACTTCAGCTGACATTTTAAAAATTACTCGGATATAACATTTGATTGGATTCAAATATTCTTTATCTAGTCTTACAGAGTAATCATTACTCACTTTTCTTAGAGTCCCTCTCAAAGATTAATCAGGTTTATAAACACACCTTCTTAAGAACATTTGCATAGTTTCAAATATTTTCTATTTAGTCTTACAGAATATTACTCTCAAATCTGCTTTGTTGTTAGGCTACATACAGTCATATCAAGGGTTAATATTTCAAGCCCCAGTTCAAAATGCATAAGCTGGAATAAGAATAAAACTATATTAACCGACCTTGCTGCCTAGGGACCTAAGATAGCAGAAAGTGGCATCAAAAGCAAAACTGCCCTGTATCAGAATATGCCTTGAACAACTTTCCCCTGTGCCTTTTTGGTAAATTAGTTTTGTCTGAAAATTATTACTTGTCAAGAAATTGAGTATACATATTTAATTTTTTGCTTTGAGTAAATGGAACAGAGTTTGAACCGAACTTGACTCCTTGGCCTCTGTCTCCCACAGCCAAATTCTGTCCATTACAAGAGACCCTAGAAGATTCTTTAGTGTCAGGACTAATCAGTCTGTGACAAGTTTCTATACCACAAGTCATCTTCAAGAGGTTAGTTCTATTTTTATCTCTTCTTTTATATTCTCTTGCATTGCCATTTTTTTTTTCATTTATTTTTGGTATGAGGGCTCAGGGGACAAATGGGTTGCTGGGGATAGAACTCAGATTGGCTCATATATTATTACTATTCAATATAATAATACATTATTATTATTCACTAATAGCTCTAAAACATGTTTATGGATATGGGTTACAGGAACACTGAACTGATGTTAGTCCAGTCAATCATGTGATTCTGGAAAAAGCAATTTAAGTACAAAATGTTTTATTCTCATACTTTCATTACAATGGTTGCATGGAAAAAATATATTACCTATAAGTGTATATGCTTTAGAAAATGAAATTCACTTACACTAGGCTGTGTATAGAAAGATGTTTCTCAGGAGATTGCATGTATATATTTTTTGTCACTACTGCAATTTTTTTCTTTTATTTGAGGCTTACCTGAAGTTATAGCTTTTCATACTGTTTGAAAGACATATAGAATTGAGGTATCAGTGACACTTTTTAGAGTGCAGCTATTTTTGCCTTTAAATAACACTGATTTAAATGTGCATTATTATGATAGGTGGGTTCAGTTTCTAAGTCATTGTTTGAAATTCTCTGCAAGTGTTTCTGAATTGTTAATTTGCACAGTGATTTTAGTAACCTGGCCCACCCTTATCTCTAAATTTCAAACTGTTCTTTTTCCATTATTTTTCATAGCCCATATAAAGCACTATGAAATGAATGTTAATGTAGTATAGCAGCCTTAACCCTCTTGCTTTAGGGAAATGTTTTTAAATAAATTTTTAAAAATTTAATAAAAATAAAATATTTTTATAAAAATAAAAATATTCTTAAATATTTTAAATAAATAAAATGAGTATATAAAGTAAGGACTGGAATATTAGACTCATACAGCACTATTCCATATTTATTTGAATACTATGGCCTTATCCAAAGCAACTGATTCTAGGTTAGAAACTCTTAACAAATTTTCCTTTTGTTAGGGGTATTTTTTCCTGTGTCTCTTTGTTTTTTCATTTCATATGAGATTAGAAGTATATTTCTATAAGTATGCTTCACATCCATCTGAGTGCGAGTATTTTTATATTATCTGGACACTTCAAAGTTTGAATTCAAAACCAACCAAAAAATCTAATGAACATTCAGAGTTTTTGACAACTGTCCTAGCTTGGGTTCTTCTCTCAGACGCACAACTCTGACATATAAGTACCAACAGCTCTTACATCCTTTCTCTTTGTTTCAGGACTAACAAGTGATTCTCCTGTTTTAGCTGTGCTTTTCCTCCCCCAATAGGTAATTCTTGGTGTCTCGCCTTGGAGCAGTCCATATTTTAAGTTTCAGAAGTACCTTTCATTTTCTAAGAACTTGTGGAGAAACCTTATGCCATTTTACAGCAGGAAAAACTTCAGGGAGGTCTTGCTTTTCCTAGTGTTTGTTTTGTTGCTTTTGAGAATGGGTAAGGCTCTCTTTTTGTTGACCTGCTGAAAAAACAATTTAAACATTTATTTTATTAAGTCACCATTATTTACAAAGTTATTCATAGTTGAGTTTTAGGTGTAAGGTGTTTTTATATAGATCCTAACAGTGTCAAAACCCCTCCATCAGTATTCCAAGGTTCCCTCTCATCCTCCACTCAATAAAATCACTCCTTGAATAAACATTGTTGGCTATAGACTATGATATTGCCACTGTGTAAAACTAAGCCTGCCCCCTTGACAGGCACATTTTAAAGTTTTAAGTTTGTTTGTTGTAGATTTTCTGTTGTCAGTGCTATTGTCTCTGTTGTTGGATATATAGCTATACCATCACTCTATACCACCCATAATCTCTGAAGCCCTTGAAAACTGCCTCTTACACCCCTCCTAGATTTCTCTTTCTTGTACTTCTTTCCTGTACTCAGGTATCAAGGATAAAAGGAGTATTCCCCTTTATCTCTTTGTATTCCCTTATACATAAAAGTGGTATATAGACATCCTGTATTTGTCCTTCTTTTGTCACTTCATTTAATGATATCCGCCAGATCCATCCAAGTTGCAGTGAATTGTTTGATTTCATGACTTCTTGCCACTGCATAGTATTTCATTGTATTCCATAGTATTCTATAGTATTTCATGTTATTCTACATCTCCATAATTGACTTCTATCCTTGGACACCTAGGTTAATTTCGTATCTTATTTATTGTACTAAGAGCTGCAGCAAATCATGGTATGCTTATATCCTTTTGAATTAAGGTTTTTGTGACCTGAGTGTAGGTATTTCAAAGTGAACTTGTTGGGTTATGTGGCAACTTAATTCTTATTTTATTGAGAAATGACTATACTCTTTCCCATAAGGTTTGAGTCAGAAATCATTTATGTTGGGCCGTTTAGAAGCCAATTAACAGCAGTTTATTTATGAAATGACAAGTAATTTGGAGTGTGATGGTAGAAGATAGATTGGTGGTACAATAACTGGTTTCTCCCCCATTTTCCCATTTGTTTCACAAAGTTCCTGTTTGATCACAAATAGCAGAGCCAATGTAAAGTAACTTCAGATACGCAGCAATCAAATGATGAATACAAGTTTAATGTTTTTTTTTTGTTTTTGTTTTTGTTTTTGGGCCACACCCGGTGACGCTCAGGGGTTACTCCTGGCTATGCACTCAGAAGTCGCTCCTGGCTTGGGGGACCATATGGGATGCTGGGGGATCGAACCACGGTCCATCCAAGGCTAGCACAGGCAAGGCAGGCACCTTACCTCTAGTGCCACCGCCCGGCCCCTTTTAATGTTTTTTTAATCAAGGAAAAATAATTCATGGATTTGAGGAGTTATGGTATTTTACAAGCAGTGGAAGTCTCTTCTTGAGTGATTTTGGCAAGATTGACTTCATAGAGAGACAAGTAGACCAACAATGGCTACTAATGCAGAAGGGTGAAGGCAAGCCTCTGTGCTCATTCATTGTATTCAGATTATTAAATATTTTCTAAGATGAAAATATTGAGTAATAAAGATCAGACTCAGAGCAGAAAAAATGTAAATGCTCTTTTGGAAAGTAAGAAAATCATCAAAAGGAGAGAAACTTAGTATAGAATAAGGTGTGAACCCCTCCCCTTTATAATAAAAAAACTTTTTTGTGTTACTTATCAAGAAACATGAATGTCACAGAGAATGAGAGGATATTACAGTGGCCAGGTTAGTTTGGGACCTTTTAGGTTCTCTACCTGACCATTTGCCTAAGTATTGCTCATTATCTCTTCATCTCTGATGAGCAGAATGTCTAGGGGAGAATCTGTAATCTTGGAAAATTATTAACTTCCCATTCTTAGAGAGAGCCCAGGAATTTGCAAGATTATTAAAAATATGGAATCAAAAAAGCTCAAGTGGAGCTTTAAGGGCCAGAATAATAGTACAGGAGGGCATAATAAGGAGGGCACTGGCCTTGTACCCACCTGACCCAGTATTGATCCCATGAATTGTTCTCTGAGTCCACTAGGAGTCAATATTAAGTTCAAAACCAAGAGTAATTGCTGGTGTGGCCCCAAAACAAAAACAAAAAATTAAAATGGAGTTTGCTATATGGAGATATATATATCTGCTATAGTCAGATGGTAAGGGAAAATGGAGGTTTCCTATTTCACTGTGAGATGAGTGATTACCTTGCAAGATTAGTAGAGGTTATTTTCTAGAGTGTGTTATACTATTAAACTGAGTCAAATAAATGCCATTAGTATTATATTTTCCTTAAGTGCAGTCTTACTTAGGTTAGTATCATGACATAAAGCAGGCAGTAGGGCATCCCTTATTTTGTGAGTACTGACATCTGATATCAATTAATTTGTATCAAGTTGACAGAGTAACAGGAAAATGAGAGCATAAAGAGAATAAAAGAAAACAAATTTCTGTAGAATTGCGAAACAGAATTATGAACCTATGTTTCAAGGAAATATAAATATAGAAATCTTCTGAATTTAGAGGCTCCTTTAATTTTAGTTCACTTCTGTGACTATAGAATCACCTATAGGCTAACAGCAAATTAAAATTTTAATAGAAAATGTAAATTTTGTTCTTCATTAACTTTTTATTGCATTCGTTTCTAATTGACCTTGAACATATTTAGTGCCAGCCATTAGGTTCTAGGCTTTTTGTAGATTTTCTCATTTAATTCTCACATCAAACTACCTCTCAGAGATGGACTCTCTTATTCCTTCCTTAACAATGAAAAATTCAACCACAGAGAAGTTTTTAACTTACACAGTCTGGAAATGCAAATCAAATCAGAGACAGCATTAGAGATCTTAGTCAAAATATAAAAGCCATAGTAATTTAGGTAACCTTGAACTGTGTCTAAAGATCAAATGTACAAATAATATAAATAGCTTAGAATGCTGGTGGAATATTATCTGTACTAAAATAATTTTTAATATTATCTCAATAAAATGCTACCTCATAATCATTATTATTTAAGATACTAATAGATCTGTTCTTACCTTATAAATCGTATTGATATGTTTAAGAAAACATCTTTATTATACATGTTTTTGTACCCACTAGTACATTTTTCTCAAGAATTTTATACTTATGTCATTTGGGTTTGTTCTGTGTTATCAAAACTTTCTTATTAATTGTAGTCTCCTCTGAACAAGATAAAGAAATGTCACTACTCTACCAGTTTGACTATCAAAATCATTGATTGAATGCTATTTATTAACTGTTTCATTAAATTTTAGTCCATATTTGTCGTTTTTAGGGAAACATAGTAATATAAGCATCAGCTATATTAATAACTTGCCTAATAAGTGGCCCAGTTTAAATGTACTCTGGTGACTATATTTTCTGTCATCTCTATTACCTTTAACAATTGGTATGCAAACTTTTGCAGTCATAGAGGCAGTCCTGTCATTCATTGGTGTTGTCAAGAAGCATAAATAATCACCATGTGACATTCTGACACAAGGTTTGTTTAGTGATGTTTGCATCCTGACATTGACAGAATATATGAGGACATTTCAGCAGCAGTTTCAGCTTCACAGAATGCAAAAAAGAATATTTATTTCACTGATAATGAGAACGGGGCTCTGACTGCTCTCTTTGATCTTCTTTTATGATCCTTTTCAGATTTTTTATCTTTATTTTATTTAACTAATCAAGCTTTATCTGAAAGAACTATCTCTCTAACTATAGAAAGTTAACTCATTATTTGTTTATTTCACTGCATGTTTTTATTTATGTTGATTTTAATTATTATATTTTAATTTTTTGTTATTTAGTTTGACACACAAAAATGTAAACATTGAACAGCAGGCTTATTTATGTTATATGCATAATATATGTCAACAGTCATCAACTCAGAATTTTGATAATCTTTATAGTAGCTGTCAATCATCTCATTTCTGTTCAGAGAATAGACTTTGTAATTAGGGTAGATAGGAGAAAGAAAGAAGAGTAGAGCTAGAGAATCATTAAATTTAATTATTGCCTCAAAACTAGATGTTCTTACAGTCATAATATTGCCATTGGGGTCAAATAAATAGGTAGAGATTTTCATGAATGAATTGAATATAAGTTTTACTTTTAGATGAGTTTTGGATAAGATGTGCTATTTAATCAACAGGCCGTTTGGATTATTTAAGCACCTTTTGTATGGAAAGGAG
The DNA here is from genome assembly GCF_024139225.1 of Suncus etruscus. Lineage (NCBI taxonomy): Eukaryota > Metazoa > Chordata > Mammalia > Eulipotyphla > Soricidae > Suncus > Suncus etruscus. The sequence goes on from NC_064852.1 coordinate 52,565,247, forward strand.
AAAATATAAAAAAGAAGTGAAGGGTTTTACATTTATTCCTACCCCATTCTTAAATGAATTCTCAAAACCTCTTTTGCCTTTCTGGTGGAATATGAAGATAATCTGTGACCTCCTGGGTAATTGCTAAAGTGGGTGAACTTACATTGTTATTTCACTGGGTAGACTTATGCAATTATCTTTTCCCAAGTGATGAGCAAAAAAATAATTGAGAGTTTCCTGACTAAAAAAAAAGGGAAATTCTAGAAATGAGCGTGTAAAAATAATGTCCCAGTTTCTAGTAATTATTGTCTTCATGTCTGAATTTATTTTTATCCTTCCTTTCCAAATTATTATATAGGGTAAGACAGATTGTCAACTCTCTGGACCCAGCTGGTCTTTCTGCCAAGGTAGTCCTGAGTGTTTCAGTGATGTACTTTTCTACTGATCTATCAGTAGATAGTAGTGAGAGTTTACATTTTTGTGCACTTTCTGTTTTCTTTCTTCCTTTTCTTCCTCTCTCCTTTTTATTTCCCCCTTTTTAATACAGGACAATATAATAAATAGTGGTAAGAGAGATTATAGAGGGGAACTTTTCACATTCACATTCACTGAAAGCAGAAAAATGACTAATCAATACATTTAAAACATATGGACTTTACAATTCAGTGACCCAAGATTCCGCCTTCTTGACATTCATTATTCATGACTTTGACGATGGGATTTGTTTGAACTGCAATCAAAACAAAATGTTCCCTGCTTTGCCCATGTGCTTTTCTAGAAAGGATTTCCTTTCGTCATCTTACATTTAGATTCCCAGCCATGACACTCTAGTGATTTTCGAGTTTAGAGAACTAGTTACTAGTTTTTTGGTGCTAGAAGATAGAAACCCTCGGGAATGGGAAGAAAGACTGATGATATTTTTGGATTTGATATTTGATGAGTGCCATGGAGTACTCTGTTACAAATACACATACTACTATATATCTATGGGAATATCCTCATATAAGTGTGGATTTGTCCTACCTGATTTATAACAATAATCAAAGAAACTATCAAAAATTACCACTTCTTCTATGTATCACTCCTTTAGTCCCCTCCTTCCATAATCTAACATAATATTCAGGGATGAGGTTTCAAGACAATTCTAATTATTCCACTATAAAGTCATTAGATTTCAGACCGTTCTATTCATTGCATTTTTTTTCTCTCCTGTTTTCATGCCATGAAACCCTGAGTTCTACTTTCTATCCTTTGTTACTCAAGTTCTTTAATGACATATTTATTCTTCCTTCCCTCTCTTATGGCCCAAGTAGTCTCCATCTCTCCTTCACAGTTAGTGTGTGTGTGTGGGGGTGGGGTGGTAGGGAGTCCCTTGGGGGTGCTCACTGGTAGTGATCACTGGTAATGTTTGGAGAAAATAAGTGTGGTGCCTTTTGAACCCAGGTCATGCAAGGTATGACACAAGCACACAAGGCAAGCACCTGAATAGATACACAATCTCTCTGGCTCTTCTTCAGGCAGTGTTAACGCAACATTAGTGATATAATTTGCTGCAAAAGTTAATACATGCAGTTTAGCCATAGTCATGCATGTTACAAATGTTTTCTAGTCCATCGCCTTAACCACTCGGCCACTACTACAAGTATGTTACAAATGTTTTTGATCTATATATAATATATTAATTATATATGACTGTTGTATTAAATATTACTTATTTAATTCTAGGAGTGCATGGTGGATGGATGGTGACACCTTTCACTCCCGGCCTTCGCCTGCAGCCTCTACTGGCCTGGAGTGTCTGTAGGTTCGGGATAGCAGTGAAGAAATTATCTACAGCAGGTCAGATGAAGTTTTAGGAGATATCCAGCTTTATAAAGGCCCTACCCGCCATGTGCATATTTCACATGGCTTCTAAGCTAACCAGTTTCTTGCTCCTCTGCATACATGCTGTCTCTCATCTCTCTCTACCTGCTTCTTTCTTCCTGATGTTTTTCTTTCACCCCTCCCCCAGACCACTCGAATTACTAACCACAGATTCCTCCCAGGTGTGGGAGGGTCTCCCTTTTCTGGTGAGATAGGCAGGAAGTTGGGGGAAGGGTAACATATGCCTATCTATTTTTAGTTACTAGCAGACTAAAGCCAAAATCAACACTGTCATGGATGTTTATCCCCTCAATCTTCCTAGAAAGTTTTATGTGTTTGTATCAAACCAAAGGTGAAGAATTATGTACATATTCATAAGCAATTGGTTAAACTTTGCTAGTATTTCTGGATTTTTGTAACAAACCTCTGGAAAGACATTGATGAAGACCACATCTCCACTGAGCTCTCCTGTAGAAGAACATATCCTTCAGTTGGTACAGTGTACTGAACTCATGATATCCAGCTCAAGCTCCTTTTTCATTCTTATAAGCAATCAACTAAAGTAATGTTATTCCAAGTGCAGTCCTCAGCCAAGGACAATTAAGCAGGCCCCTTAGAACAAGGATCTCTGCCCAAGAGTATGACATTTATTTTTTTTTAATTTTTTATAATTTTTATTTGGACCATATTGGCTTACATATCTTTCACAGTAGTATTTTAGGTACATATTAACATTAAATCAGGGGAATTCCCATCACCAACTTTGCCCTCCCTCCACCTTCGTTCCTATCCTGCATCCTATATCCTCCAGCCTCACCCCCCCCCCCCGGGGTTCCTAGAATAAGTAGTCCCCTCTTGTCTAGCTTACTACTTAGTGATCATATATCTGGTTGGTCCTGGTACACACCTTTATTTCCCCCTCTATTTGAGAGGCAGAACTAGATAGTTCAAGTTATGTGGTTTTGTTTGAAGAAAGAAAAAGCAATAAAGTGGGGTAAAATCAAATAAGTGGAAAATGGGTGTAGTCCTTCTAGAGGCTCTCAACCTCAGTTTGAGAGAGGACAGGAAAAAAGGAATTGAAATACCAGAACAACACAAAAAGAAATATCGAATAAAATATCCAGTGAGCACTACAGCACTAAAGGCAAGCACCACTTAATAGTCTCGGTCCTGAAATAAAACCATGCCAGAGCGCAAAAAGAAAGAGGAAGATAAAATAACATAAAATAAGATTGGAGCCATCAACTATAATACTTATACCAAAACAAAGAAGTCAAAATATATAAATAAATAAATAGATAAATAGATAGAAAAACTATTTTGTGCCCCCCCCCCGGTTTTTTGTTTGTTTGTTTGTTTGTTTTCCTGCATAGGCATAGTAAAAATTGGGGACATTGGAGAGGGAATTCCCTTGGTCTAGGAGATACAGAGTCTTTCCACCCTTGAAGAATAGTCATGAGATTAACTATAGACTCCTTGTCTGTTCATTTACTCTTCTCTCGGTGCTTTTCTGGTGTATGGAAGATTTCTGCTTCGTCATGGGCGATAAAATCAGAGCTCTTTATCTAGAGATCTTGGTAGCTGCACAGGTCAAGGAGTGGAGCTTATGATGAAGCTTTTCTTTGTGGTTCTAGGAGTTCTGTTCCTTCTGTGTCATTTTAATCCGTCTTCTGTAGTTGGTGGTCATGGTCATTGCACTGCTCCTAGGATGGAGCCAGGAATATAGTCTTTTGTTATGTTTCCAGAAGACCCATTCAGTTGAGATTGTCTCAGTCAGATCTCTGGCATTAGAGATCTTTTTTGTTGTACAGATCGTAGACCAAAACCTCAGCTAGAGCTTTGTTGTTGGTCCCAGGATGCGTACTGTCCAGGCATGGTTGTAACGACCAGTCATCTGTAGATTACGATCTTGGCTTTCGCACAGATCAAAGGGTGACAAGTCTTCTGATTTTATGACATCTATTTTTTACGTTTTTTAAATTGAGATGAAGTGGTTTACCACTGTTTCCATATTACTGTCATATTCTTGCAGAGCTACTTTATCACCACTACCATTAAAGAACCAGTAAACTGCCCCTCGTTGTCCCAAGGTTTTCTTACCCTCTCACCCATTGCAGCCTCAGCTGTTCTGTTGTGTCTATAAAAATGTAAGAATTACTTGCAAAGTTGTTTATAATAGGGCTTCAGGTATACAATGTACCCAACTGTGGTCCCATTCCACCAATCACCACAGGTTCCTTCCCACCTCAAACTTCAATGGCCAACTTTTTCTCCCCATTAATTTCTTTAGGACTTCAGCAACCATTATTGTCATGGTAATATTGGTGCAATTATTGCTCTAACTATGCTCATTACTCTTTGTGGTAAGCTTAATAAAATAATAATAGTGAGAGAGAAATAGAATGCCTGTCTTGAAGACAAGCAGAGAGGAGGGGAGGAGGAAAATGGGGGAACATGGTGGCAAGAAAGTTATGCTAGTGAATGATGGTTTACTCTAATGATGAAAACCCAATTACCAACATTTTTGTAACCACTGTGCTTACATAATAATGATAACAGCAGTAGTAGGATTAATATCAAAGGCTTCATTAACTTTGCATTATAATTTTAATGTCTTTCAAATCAATTTTACCTGGACTCACTTCTAATATTGGTGTCAGACCAGTATCACAGTTTAAAGGCTCTTTGGGCTTCATCTGTTTTTTACCCTTTTATCTTTCATTGGAGTTATCCCTTAAAAAATCTTTCTCCCCCTCTTAGATTATCTCAGCATCTGCCTCTTAGAAAAACACAACTGGCACAATCTGTCAATTCTTTTTAAAAAAAGATTTTAAGAATGTTATAAGTTACATTTTTTTCAATTACTAAAATGAATTAGAATGAAAACTTTACTACCTCAAAAATGCTACTCAGTATTTTTATCTAGTATTTTAATATATTTCTAAGATTGAACAAGAGTATAGAATATATATCTAATTCTAATTATGTAGAAATCTTTTAGAGATCTACATAATTCTTCTGATTTCTAAAATGAAACATATGACAAAGGTCATTTTAACATAAGTTAAAGTTTAAGTGCTTATTTTTGTAGATTAGAAAAATATTAGCTGGAAGAATATTTACTAAATCCTGAATACTAATAAAGCAGCGCCTTATTTTTAAGTGCTTATTGTATTGTTATTGTGGTTGCTAATATATTTTTATTGTTGTTGTTATTGTGGTTGTTAATATATTTTGTTGGTTCAATATGGCCATCATTTTCATCTGCACAAGCCTTGGCTTAGTGCTAAGCACATGACTTGTATACATTAAATACTTATTATATGGAACTAAGCTAGATACTTGTACATAGCTTACATAGTTTTACAACTGGGACATCATTGTTGCTTTCAGTGAAGAAATCTTGAAAAGTATAACTGAACTGCCCTTCCATGATTTATTTATGGAATCTGATAAAATAATAATAAAAATATAATCTTGTTTCTTTAAATTGAAGTCTGATATATGACTTTGTAGCAAAGAGATGTTTTTTCCAGAATACCTTGATAAACTAATGGTCTCTAAGTGATAACGACATTTATTGTTCTCTGAATGCACAGGCAGAGGCCAGGATTTAGAAGCAAGATTAGGGGCTGGCTGAATTATTCTCATGTATGGAAATGTCTCAGTTCTGAAGTGTGCACAATCAGATTTCAAACTGATTTTTTCTTTTCATTTCATTTTCTTTTTTGAAAAGAGAGAAACAACTTCAAAATTATTTTTAAGTAGAGTTTTAAAAATGGAATATCAGTCTACTGCTCAAAATTCATATAGAATTTCAAAGAGTGACCTCTTCCCAGATATAGCAGAGCTTGTATGGTGGCAATGGGAATATGTCATCTTTTGAAGCATAAGAACTTCAGATCCCTAGGCCTGCCCATCTCTTTACTGTCTTTTTGGATAGTGATAGGATTAAAGGAGTATTAAATATAACACCGTTTGGCCAGAGAGTAATTAATATTTCTGGACATATAGACAAGCCCCTGGTAGGAGTCACAGAGGAAATATATGAATGAGAAGATGGACTCTAGGTTATGCTGAGAGGTTCAAAGTATGGGTCTTTTCACAAATGGACTATTAAGTTATTTTTAGAATTTGGATTTTTCAGAGGCACAGCTTTTTTACTTGATATATTAGCTATATTCTTTTTTTTCTTCTCCAAAAAGCTCTTCAGTTACATAATAAAGTGAGTGTGTGTGTGTGTGTGTGTGTGTGTGTGTGTAAAGTCATGCCTCTTTAGGATAAGAAAGAAAATCATATTTCATTTCTGAACTTACTGTTATGATACTACTAATTTTGGACCAAGAAAATAAGATATTGGCAAAGAAATTTTTGAACAGATTAATTATGCGATTTGTTCTTAACTAAGATTGATGTGATAACCCTCCTCAAATAACTATGTGGCAGTTTATCATATATCACTTTATTATAAACATTAGACTCCAAAGGATCATAGCATTAAGCTCTCTCTTTTACGCTCTCTATGTCTGTCTCTCTCTCTTTTAGTCTATTTTTAGATTTTTCTGGTCCTGTGGTCTTGACTGGAATTTTATGACACTCTCTTTTTAAATCATCTGCATGTGTTTATTTATTTCTTTTTGTATTTTTTTCCATAGTATGCAGTAATCAGGGTTCTGTGCTCAGGAATCATTAAATCATTCCTAGCAGGTTTGGGGAAAATATATAAAGCACCGGACATTGGCTGGGGCTAGCCCCCTGCAAGGCAAGGGCCCTGTCTTCTGTACTATCTCTAAGACCCTAACTCATTCTGTTTATGGTCTCATGCTTCAGTTCATCAGATAGAACCTGATTAAGTGGTTTCTGCCATCTTTTACCCCACACATCCAGCTTGGCCACAGCTTGGTGTGGGTCTGGCTGCCCTCCAGAACTTCTTTTATGGAAGCAGCTGTCCTGACAGGAGAAGATAAATTCTTTTAATCTTTGAACATTCTCAAGCAGGAGATGCGATGCCATGAGTAGGTCAAAGGGTTAGTCACATAGAAAGTGTGACATGATGGCATCCCCCAAAAGATTTAAATTTTTAGTCAACATTGAAAGTGTGGCATGATGGCATCCCCAAAAAAGATTCAACTTATCAGTAAGTTCTGTTTTTATGAAAGCATAGAGTTCTTGAAGATGAGCAAGCTTATATTGGAGCTATGTTTAGGAATACGAAAGATAAAGTTACAAAGAATACTTTCAGAAGTATTACAATTAAATCAAACTTTTGTTTTCACTATGAATTCATTGAATATTTGTCCTGTGAAAGGCAAGACTGGATAGCTGGAGTACTAAATGATTTTACAATTCAGTACTCAGGGTTCTTATCCCAGGGGATTTCTGATAAGGTTTATGCTGAAATATAGACTAAGAAAAACAATTCCCCCCAAAACATATATATTGCTAAACAAATCTATAAAAATAAGAATTCAAAGAAGGGATAAATTGCTGTTTGTTGGAAGATCAGGTAACTTGGATTTTGCAGAATAGAAAAGGATATTTAAGTGTTAGGAAGGAAAAACAGAAAACAATGTAGACCATATTTGGAAAATTGCTGATAACCAAGGATGTCAAATTGAAGGACCCAACTTTAACATGGCCTTCCACATGGAAAGAAAGATAAAAATAATGTTAAGAAAGACAGGTTAGGCTGTATCTGGAGAACTATAGATCTCAATTTGCATTGGAAAGAGTGCTTCATTATGAATTCTGAATTCATCACTTGCTAAGTATGGCATAATATCCAAGTTCTGGAAATTCATTTATCTGAGTTCAAATTTCATTGCTTCAGCTGTCTGACACTGAGCAATATATTTCTTTTCTAGGTTCAATTTGCTTATTGCAAAGTAAAATAGATTAGAATAAACTGTATTTATATATAAATTTTTGGAAATATGGTAGAGAGTTATGACCTACAAGCGCCTTATTTTTAAGTGGAAATATTAACTACTTTAATGAAAAGATCAGACAAAATACCTGGAGAGATCTTTGGTTTTCATTTTAATTCTAAACTTAGATGGTTCCTAGGAGATTGATCTAGTTAAACTAGTCTTACAGTTTGAAGTATAAAAGCCTGAATGCTGGAAAATAATTCAGACTACAATAAAAGGAAAATTTAAAGATGAGTAGAGAGGGAAAGTCATACAAGAGATATTACAGCAGTATCATCAAAATAAATTGACGGTTGCTTGAGTATCAATTCTAAGGTTTTCAAGCACAGGAAGAATTACTTTTAAAATTCACATGTTCTTTTATATTAAGTTATCTTGGTGATCTGATGCAGAGATGAATTTTAATGCCGGAGTTACCCAGTTTCAATGTCTTTGCAGATTCCTGTGATATATCTGTTATTTAAAAATATATATTTATTGTGTGCATCTATCTGGTCATTTAGGAGAAAGAAGAAAAGTTGTAATAAATTAAGGAAAGAACAGTGGAAATGAGAGGAGACTACATGTGCATAGTTTACTGTAGAAGCTAATTCCAGAAACTTATTTAGAATTTCTTCTTGAGGTGGTTATAATTATATAGTTTGGTATATAACACACTCACAACCAAAGTAATTCATCTGGTCACATTCATGCTATTTTTCATATTACATTAGAAAAAATGAAGACTCCCAATTTTTTAGAAAATAAACATGTTTTTCACAGTTTTTAAAATGGTAGGATACCAGGACAAAGACCAGAATTTATTAGACCAGGTCCACAGTAGTTTTCATTTTCCAGTTTGTTTTCTTTCTTAAGCAATCCTAAAATGGCAGAGTCATTGTCCTGTTCTCAGTCTATGAAGAGAAGTTCTTAGGATAGATATTTTAACTAAAGAACATGATTGAAGAAATTCAATGTTTCTGTCCCACAAGGCTAATTTTACCTATACTAAGGTTAAAAGTAGAAGGAAATATCTTTTGCCAAAGAACTGGTAGGGTGATTATGTGTTTATTTTCCTTTGAATTGACGTCTTAAAGCATCCCTTTGCTTTCACAGCCCCATGATATGATGATTTTCCAATACAACCAGTTTTTTATGTATCTTGACCCAATGAAATACACTGAAATACTTTCATATAGCATTTTAAAACTAAATATGAAAGGTGGTAGCATGATATATTGTAAACTGGTGAATCTTAGCATTAAATTATCTATTTCTGTACTTTGTCCCTCCATTAAGTTAACTGCCATGTTCAGGCTTTTAAAACCCAGTTTATTCCCTCATTTATATATCTTCTCTCATATGTTAACCCTAGAAATTCCTAGCCTTTCCAATAGAGCTATTTTCAAGGAGTAATGCCATTAAAGTCTTCCCCCTTTGCTGTTCTCTTGGCTTCTTGAAACTTTGGATTCTGAACGAGCTTATTTCTGGGCCAGTTGGAAGCTCAACTCATGGCGGGGGTGGGGGGCATTGGTGGTGGGAATGTTACACTGGTGAAGTGGGGGTGTTCTGTTTATGACTGAAACCCAACTACAACCATGCTTGTAATCATGCTGCTTAAATATTTTATATAAAAAGTCTTAATTAAAAATGGAAGAAAAACTAAAAACTAAAATGGAAGAGAAGAAACAGAAAGAAGAGAGAGCGCAGTAGAAAGTATATTTGTGGAAATTATTGTCTCTCCAATAGAGTCATTAATACAATAAAAAAATTATGCTACACCACCCACCCCCACTCCACTTCATTCCCTCCCCCCCCCCCCCACTTCTTCCAGCCCTTGGCGTCCCTTTATAAGGAGAGTCTTAATTCGAGAGGCAGATGACACTTCTTTTCTTTCGGAAAGCAACATTGGCTGCTTGCTGTGAGGGGGCTTTTTGACAAGCAGCGGGGAGAGGAAGAGAGAAGAGTTGGCTAGCTTTTGAGAGCAGATTTCCAGTAGAGCTTCTTACTGGAGGGGCTCGCTGGTCCCTGAGCTGCCAGACACTGCAGGCTCCACGAAGGCGCGGAGGTGCAATTCAGGCTGGTGGAAAGGCAGCGGAGGAAAGGCAGGGACAGGCGGGGCTAGTGCGTCTCAGCAGCTGATCACACGCACCCGCACAGACACCGCACATACTCCCTCGGTCCCAGCTCGCGCGCCCAGCCTTTTCCACCCAGGCGCGGCTGAGTGGGGGAGCCAGGGAGCAGAGCCCCCCGAGGTTGAGCAAGAGGTCAAGGAAGGCGCCTGGCAGAGGAAAAAAGCCGTAGAGCTCGAGTGTCTAACCTGGAAGTCGACCCTGCAAGCGCTTGCACCAACCTTGGCCGGCTAGGAGTCACCGAGCCCGGGCATACTCAAGTCCCGCGCCCAAGTCACTGTGCGCTTGGCGCGCCAGCATCCATCCTCCGGGTGGAGGCGGCTAGGCACCCTCCGGAAGGTGCGGAGCTAGTTGGGGGGCTGGGGGACCTGCCTTGGAGGCGTTTGTGGTACCCCAGGAAAAAGTCGGGGGTGAGGAAAAAACAGCGGTGAGAGTCCAGAGTGAGGCCCGGCTAACCACTGGCACCCGCTGTGCCGCCTCCGGTCCGCAGCTGTTGGGTGAGTGAGTGCTCCGGGTGCGCGCACACCACCGCGTCTCCGGCGGGGCGCGGGGGCGGCCTGCGGGCCCCAGGAAGGGTCAGCCCAGGGGCCCAGGTGTGGAGGGCAGGCTCCTGACGCTCACGTCCCTGGAACCCCAACCCCCGGAATCAGCACCCCGAGAAAAAGGGGTAGAACACCCGATCCCCGGCAGACATGCCTTTGGGCGGGATTTTAGCCAAAAGATAGGAAGGCGGGGACACCCGCGGTCCCGGGGGGGACGGGCATTTGAGAGTGGCAATCGGGGGCACGGGCTCAGCTCTGGGCAGCCTGGTGAGTTTGGTTGCAGGGCTTGGAGTCAAACAGTCTGGGAGTGCCGCAGGAGAGTCAAAAGGGGGGAGCAGTAGAGAGGAAAGTGGGGGCCCCCCTGGGATGCCGGTGGGGGGGAAGAGAGCGGAAAAGCGTCGGAAAGCCGGCAGGCTTTTAAAATAAAATTGCTTTGGGGTGCCTGGTCCTGACCTCCCTTCTGCCTTAAGTGCGGGAGAACACTTTTCGGACTCAGCTCGGAAAGAAAGCCTCGGTCCCTAGGGGGAGGACCAGAGACCGCGTCTAACCTCCGGGGTGCACCTCCCTCCCCCTGACCCCACCCCCAACATCCCCCAAAGCGCGCTCGCTTTTGTCCCCCCCCCCCATTCTCCCCCGCCCCCACTTTCTTATTGGTGCTGGTTTGCAGCGCTCGGCTCTGCGACTTGGCGTGTGACTCTGGCTCGCCCCTCCGTATTATGTCTGCACTCCGAAGGAAATTTGGGGACGATTACCAGGTAGTGACCACCTCGTCCAGTGGCTCGGGCTTGCAGCCCCAGGGGCCAGGCCAGGGCCCGCAACAGCAGCAGCTGATCCCTAAGAAGAAGCGGCAGCGGTTCGTGGACAAGAACGGCCGATGCAATGTACAGCATGGCAACCTGGGCAGCGAGACGAGTCGCTACCTCTCGGATCTCTTCACCACCCTGGTGGACCTCAAGTGGCGCTGGAACCTCTTCATCTTCATCCTCACCTACACGGTGGCCTGGCTCTTCATGGCGTCCATGTGGTGGGTGATCGCCTACTCCCGGGGCGACCTGAACAAAGCCCACGTCGGCAACTACACGCCCTGCGTGGCCAATGTCTACAACTTTCCCTCCGCCTTCCTCTTCTTCATCGAGACCGAGGCCACCATCGGCTATGGCTACCGCTACATCACCGATAAGTGTCCCGAGGGCATCATCCTCTTCCTCTTCCAGTCCATCCTGGGCTCCATCGTGGACGCCTTCCTCATCGGTTGCATGTTCATCAAAATGTCCCAGCCCAAGAAACGCGCCGAGACCCTCATGTTCAGCGAGCACGCGGTCATCTCCATGCGAGACGGGAAACTCACGCTCATGTTCCGGGTGGGCAACCTGCGCAACAGCCACATGGTCTCCGCGCAGATCCGCTGCAAGCTGCTCAAAGTAAGTGCTGCTCGCCCCCCTTCCCTCCCCCAACTCCCCCCCCCCCTAAATGGGAGTCCAATCTTCAGAGGAGGAGCACCCTCCTCCCCATTCCCCAACTGCCCAGTGATGTCCTGTCTGGGTTAAACTTTCTTTGGGGGAGGCCTTAGGGGTGGGAGGTGGGTTGTCTGCAGGACTGGACACTGTAAGCACCTTTGACAGTTTTGTTCTTCACACTCCTGGTGCTCTTGCTAATAATCCTTACCCGCCACTCCACCCTGCCGAGGTGACTGTGTTGCTCTTGGAAGTAGTAACACTTAGAGAAGAGGTGTTGGCTCCAGGTGCCCTAAGGTAAATGACAGCCCTTTTCCCCTTTTCTCACTTGGCTGTTTTGCCTTACAGAGCTCTTTTGATTAGTCCTCAATCTACTTAGTCAGCGATGATGGTGCTACCAAAACTCAAGTTACTTTTTTTAGGAAAAATTAGGTACTGACCAGACCTCGCCTTTCAGTAGGCGATCAATTTTTTTTTTTAATCCCTAAATAATACTGGCTGAGCTGTTCAAAGCTCTAGACTTTTGACATCTTGCACTCTGTACGTGTGGTCATTTTTTTTTTTTTAATACGCAAACACGGGAGAGGAGAAGCAGTTCCTAAAGTGAATAGAACAGCATCTGATTCTTTAAAAATATATGTTTTTTTACTAAATATTTTTCTGGAAAAGTGGTTTTATTTATTTATTTATTTATTTATTTATTTATTTATTTATTTATTTATTTATTTATTTTGGTGAAAGCTCAGGTGCTTTTCCTGTCTTCTCTTGTTAAATTTTATTCTTCATCGCTTTTTTTTTTTTTTTGGTGCAGCTTTTGTCAATTACAGATTTCACTTGAAGCTTTTCAGCATCCATTAAAGAAGATTGCTTCCTACTATTAGCACTATAAATGCTAAAACAAATTGAACGTGGAGTGGCTATTAAAACAAGGTCCATCTAGTCCTTAGAGGGCACCACTAGGGAGAAGAAAGAAACCTACCCTAATCACTCACCCAATTAGAGCCTGAGAACTAGGGATAAAAAAGCTCCGTTTCTGTCGTTGTCATTTACAATTCATCTTTTAGAGGGTAGTACCAAAAATGTTCAGTTATTGAGAAAAATAACCTCTAGTGAAATATTAAAAATACATCTGAGGTTGCAATGACCGGCAGATCAGATTTAGAATTAAATATTAATGAGATGAGCATCCTATTTAAGTTGAGATTTTGTTTGTGAAATCTCTTTCCTCTTTCCTATATATGTGAATATATTGCGTTCCTCACCCTCATCTTATATTGTAGTTAAAGGTAATCCATCATTTGAAAATACTTTGACCCTTTAATTTTAAAGCCTTTGTAAACTCTCACCCTAATTACAGTTAAGCATGTTACACAAATAAAGTATTGGAAAAAGGCAGTTTATACATGCTGATTGCATTTCATACAGTAAATGAATTAAATTTTGTGTGACCTAGTGAGAGTTTTTCAACTTGATTCAGATGTTCATGCTAATAAAGGTAAATTTCAAGGAATAATTTGATTTGATCAAATGTCTTATAAGTCCATGAACTGCATGAACTTTTATTTGACTTAGCATATGGGCTTGAACTAAGTCTTTAATTAGCATATTGTGTTTGACCACTGCCTGAACTAAGTGAATTGAACCAGGCAAAGAAACAGTTTTGCTACAGACATATTTATTGTCACGGTATTTGTTAAATATGCTTATTTTCAAAGAGTAGAACAAAAGATATAGTCACTATCTTTTTGTTGGACCTGTCAGAAAGATAGGAGCACTCTTAATAGTCTACTGCCAGAGTTTATGTCAAAAAATCCATGTTTATGCATCACTTTGGGATTCACTTTTTTCTAGACTTGTAAGAAATTTTGTAAAATAAATAAGTTGAGAAATATTTTATAGACTTTTAGATTTTTAGACTTTTTCAACTTTTATTTTCACAAAACCTGAAACCTGATTTTTAGACTTTTTCAACTTTTATTTTCACAAAACCTAAAAAAAATAGAATTGACTTAAATATCAGGTATTTTTTTTGCTTTTGTTTTGTTTTTGTTATTACAAAGGTGCAGTGAATCTGAAGCACCTGGTTACCACACCATCTAGAATATTGATAAGTTACTTTCATGCATAAGGCTCTGTACCACTGTAGTATAAGGAGTGTCCTGAGTAGGACTATAGTATTGGCAAATTTGGAACAAGGTGTTATATCAACACAAGGTGATTTCTGAATTAAATCAGACTAGATTATGAAGTTCTCTACTTTTTATTTGATAGTGTCAATGCTAAAGTAAAAAAAATTGACACATAGCATTACTTTACATCTATATCAAAATTATATTGACATTCTCTCCTGCTGTTTGTGAAATAGCAGGCCTGATCAGGGGAACACTTTGGTAAGTCAGTGAAAAAATCTGAGGTTGAGTTTTTTCCTCTAGCTATGGTAATGGAGATGGATTCTCCTAGTTCTTGTCATTTCCTTGGACTTCATTAAAGAGAAATCATGTTTTATTAGGGAGATAATAACATTCAGCAAAATTAATGGGAAGAATTGTCTTCAAGAAGTTACTTTAATTTTCTCATAGGGAGTGAGAAGAAATGACTTAAATTACATTTTCAAAGAGAAGCTTGACCCAAATATTAAAGGAACCACATTTCAGTATCAGTCATACATTTTTATGAAATAATAGTATATATATATATATATATATGTTCAGTTTCTTCTACTAATGCCCATTTAATATTTTAAATTTCTTCCTTTACAAAAATATGTAAAAATTTAAGGCAACAAAACATTATATTTTGATGATATTTTTTGTCTGTGTATGTTTATCTATTACCTATTTTTTTTCATTTGTTTTATTGCTGAATAAAAGCTTTTCTTTCAGCATTACACTATCGTGTTCCAGTTAATTATCATAAGGCACTTTCTATTCTTGAACAACTAAATAAAACTATAGGCTTAGTTTTCAAATCATTATTACAGTTAAATTTCCATGTATATTACTTTTGAAATCTTTAAATTTTAATTTTTTTAATTAAGAGTCAGATAAGAATTTTTCAACTGTGTCTGAGATGATGGTATCTTTTTATTTTAAAAAAACAGTTTAAATAAAAGTAAGACATAATTAGAATTTATTCTTTATCTTTTTATTTTATATGTAAAAAATTCCTCTAAGATGAACATTGTTTTCCTTTCCTCATTACTATCTTGATGAATTTCTTGAATTTTTATTTATTTATTTATTTATTTATTTATTTATTTATTTATTTATTTATTTATTTATTTAGTGTTCTTTTAAGTTAGCAAATTGTAATTAAGAATAGCTTGGTCATGTTAATATTATTGTTCAGTTGAAAGTTTCTATAAAAATGAAAAGTTAAACATTGAGCTCTTAATTTAGTGTTGGATTTAAAAGATTTGGAAATTATAGTCACTCCTTTCTACAAATATATTAATGGTGAACTCTCTTAGATTTACTTCTTGTTAGGGAAGACTTAAACAGTGTTCTTTAGTATACTATTCAGGAATTTACATTATCCAGAACCCAGATATATGAAGTGAGCACCAAAATAATGTAAAAGTTGTTGGACTAATACTTTATTTGTATTTTATTTATAAATTATTTATATTTATAAAATACAAATAAAGTTTGGTTTTTCAGACACACCCATTGGTGCTCAAGAACTACTCCTGACTCTGCACTAAAGAATTACTCTTGGAGAACATGGGGAGCATATGGAATTCTGGGGATCAAACCAGGATCGGTTATATACAGGACAAATACCTTACCTGCTGTACTATCACTACAGCTCTTGGACTAATATTTTTAAATAAAAGATAAATTTTTCTCTTGAAAATATCATTTTGTTTCTCACCCTCTTGCAGGTAGGCATTTAAATTTATATCTGCCTGCATATTCAATTAACTTTTCATCCTCTGCATATATCCTAATATTTTGCTAAGAGTTCAACCACAATGGTTTATGATGGCACAAATATTTAATTTCTTCATATTATAATTTACCTTTATTTTATAACTTGCCCTTAAATGTGGCTATGTTTTTAATTTTACATGGCCTTATTTTATATGGTTCTTTGTGTCAGTTGATCATGGCCAGTTTGTACATTAGTTTTGAGTCTATTGAAACTATAAGTTTTGATATCTTCTTAAAAGTACTACAGATGGCTATCTATTAAAAATGTGTTTGTTGAACAGCATATAAAAGTAAGATAAAGTATCGGAGGATGCTGGGATATAATAGGTACTTTAGTGGTGGCTGAGTTTTTTTCTTTGAAATCATCACAGTTTTTTAAAAAGTCACATTTCAGTTTATCCTAGCTAACCTCCTCTGACATAAATTCAAAAGATATTGAACTTGGGTTATTTTAAATATTTATATAATTTATAATTCTTTTAAAAATAGTAAAATGATATTTTATTCTTTATTTTTAATGTGGTTCCAAAAATGTACAGTGTGCCTTGTGCTCAGTGTGAACAGAACTAAGGAACATAAAGACACACAAATAAACCGTGGTAGGCAAGAACACATGAAAAAGAAAAATAGAAGTCTTTTGTTGGATATGAGGATATTTGGAGAGTAGGAGGAGAATGTGCCAGAAGGATTACCAATCTCCTCCATTGTTATTATAAATTCCATAAAAACCGTTAAGAAATTATTAAAAACATTTTTACATTTGAATGGTATAAAAACCTCACACAATTTATCACACTATAAATTCCATTCTACTCTATAAGATACTTTTATAAAAGTGAACATACTTTTGGGGCTGGAGAGATAGCATGGAAGTAGGGCATTTGCCTTGCATGCAGAAGGTCGGTGGTTCAAATCCTAGCATCCCATATGGTCTCACAAGCCTGCCAGGAGCGACTTCTGAGCACAGAGCCAGGTGTAACCCCTGAGTGCTGCCGAGTGTGACCCAAACCCACCCCCCCCAAAAAAAAAGTGAACATACTTCTGTAGGATAACTTGCTTAGTAATTTTAAAAATAAAGAAATATTTTTAGACTTGATGTTTGGTCATAATTTTCTATGTGACTGTTCTTAGAATTTCAAAGACATCCAAAGAAATGCAGTCATAGGGCAAATTAGTTTATTTGTAAACAGTCCAGGTAAAATTCTAGGTCTATGTTCTCCTCTACCTAATTTGAAATTTTATGAGTACCAAAGCCATTCCCAGTATTTCTTTGAGTAACAAGACATTGTTATTATTTGTTTTCATTTCCTTATCCTTAAACCTAGTTTTGGCTCATTTTCTATGCTAGCCAAAGAACCCCTGGGCTGCCAGTCAGTCCGTGGGGGGGCATCATTTTCTAATTTTATCTTCCATATAGTACTGTGACCTAATTCTATGTGTTTCCCTTCCACTTTAGCATATGTTGCACAAATATACATACAGAGAGTGTATATAACTAAGTGAAATTACTGACAGAAAGTAGTATTAGACAAGAATGTCTTGTTTTCTTCATTTTCTTTCCCTTTCTTTTTCTTCCCTGCTCTGCTCTGCTCTGCTCTTCCTCTCCCATCCCTTTCTTGCCCTTCCCTGCCTTGCCGTCATTTCCAACCCCAAATCTCATTCCAGTAGAGATTTGTGGCAGGTAATTTAATGTGGAACAGGTCTTGAATTGTGAAGAAATTGATGTCATGAGTCAGACATTACTGATGATTATAGGACTTAGTCTAGAGTCCCTAGCTTCAACCAACAAGAACAAGGAATGGCTCTAATTAAAATATAGACTTATGAGTTAGATAAATAGGCGAAAGGTGTAAAAAAGATAGTGTTGGCAAAGTTAGTCCTCAAAGAATGAAAATGTAAGCACATCTTCCAGGAGGATGCCAAATGATTTGTGTCATGGCAAGGTACACACTAAAGTTACATTTCAAAGACATATTTATGAATATGTTTAAATACTTTTTTACTGTATGTGAGATATATTTATTTATAAAAAGTACATGACCAGAATCTGAGTTCTGCATATTTTTCTACCTGCATTCTGAATTTTAATTGATAATCTTATAGGTATTTTAGATTCATTTTTCTTTTCTGTACTTTTCTTTGAAGGTTCCTTTTCTTTTCTAAAATGTAGGCACTGTGATTTAGAAATATGTTTATAATACAGTTTCAGGCATACAGTGTTCTAAAACTAATCCCACCATCAGTGTCAACTTTTCTCCACCATTGTCCTCAGGTTCCCTCCCACTTGCCCAGCCTGCCTCCTTAATAAGTACATTTTTTAAGTTAATTATTGTGCTTTAAAAACCTTTTTAGATTCTAAGATAATAGAGTCATTTCACATTGACTGCTCCTTTCAAATTTGTACATGTGAGTACAAGAAAACCTGTAAGTCCTGAGCTCTATGTGTATATTTATTGACATATAATTATAATTAAAATGAAAATGATAGAAGTCTTTTTATTATGAAGAATAATTTAAATCTTATTTATTTACCACAGCTGAACATATCAGAATCATTAAAACAAAATAATATTGCAAATACATGATATTTTGTATTTTTGTATAATAAATTTAAGTAAAGTTGAAACTTTAGATTTATTTGAATTCCTCTGAACTCCATTATTTGCTATAATGCATGTAAGCAGAATTTTTTTGCTTGTTTTTGGGCCACACCCAGCTGTGCTCAGGGGTTAGTTATACATGACTTTGTGCTCAGGGGTCATTCCTAGCTGTTCATGGGGAATCATATGGGGTGATGGGGATTGAACCCAGGTCAGCTGCATGAAAGACAAATGGCTTCCCCATTGTATTATCACCCCACAAGTATACAGAAAAAAAATTTATAGCAGAAAGTTTTTATTTACTTTTTTATTCACATACAACTGGGAATAAAGTTTGTATAGAAGATCTTAATTTTTTAATTATCTTCTAAACTTCAAAGAATTATCAATTTATCATTAGTCTGTTTTCAAGAGCTGCTATAATTATTCATGAACTGCTTTAAAAAGTCATTTTTATGATTCTAAAGTGTTGCATCAATTGTGGAAGTCAATCATAGTTCAAATTTAATTTATTTTTATTATTTTTATTTATTTTGTTTGTTTGGGATTTTTGGGGGGAGTCACACCGGTAGTACTCAGCGGTTACTCCTGGCTCCATGCTCAGAAATCGCTCCTGGCAGGCTTGGGGGACCATAGGGGATGCTGGGATTCGAACCAATGACCTTCTGCATGAAAGGCAAACACCTTACCTCTGGCCCCAATTTAATTTTGGGGGGCACACCCAACAATACTTAAAGGTTATTCCTGACTTTGTAATCAGAAATTACTCCTGGAGGTGCAAGGATGCCTAGGATTGAATTTAGGCAAAGGCAAACCTCGTACCTGCTATAATTGCTCTGACCCCATAGTTATCAACTTTTAATTTAAATAACTTACTGTGTCAGGTTTCATCTTTAGAATTTGCTTTGAATTATTATTGATAAAAACCATCTAAGCTTACTTATTTTTCTCCTAGGAAATGATCATGTTCTGTGATCATTTTGGCATTAGGAGGTTTATGGAGTTGATGAATATCAATAAACTAATTTAATTGTCAAATATTTCTTCTTATGTCTTAACTTTTGGAGGTTTGGGGCACATCTGACAATTTTCAGAGGCTATTTATGACTATTATCAGAGACCATATATGGGGCTCTGTTTGAATTTAAGTCAGCTTCATGCAAGTATGCACCATATCTCCTATGTTGTCTCTCCAGACTACTTGTTCATTGTAAAGGTTACACTGAATTTTTTCTAAAATTTTATTTTATGTACTTAAAAACTTCTGGGTAAAATATGGAGGCATTAGGATGCTAAGTAAGAAAATTTGGAGCTCATGTATATGAATCATTATTTCATACTTAAAATAAGATCACTTTTTAATTTTATGTTGACCTATGTTTATAACTCCTATTTTCCTTTCAATTTCATATACATTTATTTAGTAGAGTTCCTTGAACGAATATCTCACTCTATAAGCCACTTTTTTTTCCTTTTTGTTCCAGAAAATCTCTGGAACTATAATAGAATTGGAAAGACTTGATTAAAATTGTTGTAGGCATAGAGTAGAATGTGTATGCTTCTGAAATATATTTGGTAGGCATATTGATGCTTTTGGAACACCTTAAGTTTTTAGTTGGTATTACTAATAATGTATTACTACTAATAATGTTCTGACAAGGAGCTCATACTCCAAACAATTGCACCTGCCACTCTCACACCACATCCTTCACTCTAAGAGAAGCTTTCTATTTGATGCACAGTGATCCATACACAGGCCAGTCTATTAGTCAGAAAAGTAACCAAATCTAGGGGTGGTAAGCATATTGACAGTAAGAATTTTTGATGTCATCACAATAGATTTTTCTAGGAAAAAATTGTGTTTGTGTATACTACCTCCCTTTTTTTCTTTAAAGAAAAGGTAAAATGTATAGGATCATAGAAAATATTTTAATGACTATGTACAAAATTTTATTTATCTGAAAAATAAATAAGTACCCACTACTGAAAAATTAGGTATTATCACAGTTATAGACTTTGTTTCAGCCAAGATTTGAATAAGATATAAAGCATTATATTTGAGTATATAGCATACATTTAACATTATAAAATGAAATATATAGTTTCATAGGACATATATATTTAAGATCTAAATACTTACAATAATTGATTACTGTGCTTAAAAACAATATGTTACTTTTTCTAGTTTGGTGTTCTTCAGATAGTCTGTTATTGGATATTTCTTTTTATGATATGAATTATCAGAGTACAAAAACTTATAGTTTCTAATAATAATATATTATAGTTTATAATAATATAATATAAGTTCTTTATAATGATTTATAGGTATAAATAAAATACATGTAAAAGAGAACATTGTGTTTTAATTTTGGGGATCATATATAACAATCAGAAAGAATGTCCTTTAGGGATATCCTAATAAATGAGCAAAAATTACACTTTTGAGGAATTTTCTTTGTGAGGATTCATTTACTAAAGAAAAAGCAGAAGGTAGAATCATTAATTAAACATTCCAAATTTGTTCTGTAAGTAGACATATCAAGAATTACACCACCACACCTTGTGTTTATATAGCAACTGTTTCTTAGTAAACGAAAGAATAACAAAACAAAAAAATTTCAAAAACATTGTTTTTAACTTATTTTGTTGTATTAGTCAATACCCAATACCTATACAGCTGCATAGTTAATAAGGTTTATATTTGATAAATGTGAGAATACTTTTAGCAGCAGAAGCAAATTTAGGTAACTTGAGATAGTTCCAAAAAGAGCTTTTGATACTGAATTAGAAATTCCTAGTTTTCTCCAATGTTAGCTGTTAGAGCAGCTGTTATTTTTACACCACCAGATTTTTCCATGGACTTTTCTTTATTTTTGGTCATTCTTTTTCTTCATTTTTCTTTTTTTATTAATATCTTTATTTAAATATCTTGATTACAAATATAATTGCGATTAGGCTTCAGTCATGTAAAGAACACCCCCCTTCACCAGTGCAACATTCCCACCACCAATGTCCCAAATCTCCCTCCATCCCACCCCACCTCCACCTGTACTCTAGACAGGCTTTCCAGTTCCCTCATTCATTCACATGGTTATGGTAGTTCTCAGTGTAGTTATTTCTATAACTGCACTCACCACTCTTTGTGGTGAGCTTCTTGAAGTTAGCTGGAAGTTCCAGTCCTCCTCTCATTGTCTCTGTGGATTTTTGCAAAAGTGACTGTTATTTTTGTTAAAACCCATAGATGAGTAAGATTATTCTACGTCTATCTCTCTCCCTCTGACTTATTTCACTCGGCATGATTGATTCCATGTACATCCATGTATAGGACAATTTCATGACCATCTCTCCTGACGGCTGCATAATATTCCATTCTGTATATTACCACAGTTTCTTTTTTTAAATCATATACTGTATTTATTATAAGAGATATCTTAGCAGAGGTGGAAAAAATTATTACATTTTTAACAGAATAACTATTTAGTTTTGTTGACCTTTAATGTATTTTACACAGCAAGAAGCTGTTCACAGTATAAACATTCTAGAAAATAGCTATGAGAAAGTATACATAATAATACATTAGACAATTATTAATCATAAATAGTTGATATGAGTAGATAATTAAGGGTCAAACAGTAGAAATATATTACATAAATTTACATATACTGAATATAGCTTTAAAATTTATCAGAGCAAACATATCAAAGCCACAGAAGAAATAGATGATTAGATCTATATAATGAGATGTTTGAAAATTAGTGTTACCATATATTTTTTATTTAAACACCTTGATTACATACATAATTGTGTTTGGGTTTCTGTCATGTAAAGAACACCCCCCATCAACAGTGCAACATTCCCATCCCCAATGTCCCCAATCTCCCTCCTCCCCACCAAACCCCCGCCTGCACTCTAAACAGGCTTTCTATTTCCCTCATACATTCTCATTGTTAGGATAGTTCACAACGTAGTTATTTCTCTAGCTAAACTCATCCCTGTTTGTGGTGAGCTTCGTGAAGTGAGCTGTAACTTCCAGCCCTTCTCGCTTTTGTGTCTGAAAATTATTATTACAAGAATGTCTTTCATTTTTCTTAAAACCCATAGATGAGTGAGACCATTCTGCGCTTTTCTCTCTCTCTGACTTATTTCAATCGCATAATAGATTCCATGTATAGGAAAATTTCATGACTTCATCTCTCCTGACAGCTGCATAATATTCCATTGTGTATATGTACCAGAGTTTCTTTAGCCATTGGTCTGTTGAAGGGCATCTTGGTTGTTTCCAGAGCCTGGCTATTGAGAATAGTCCTGCAATAAATATAGGTGTGAGGAAGGGGTTTTTGTATTGTATTTTTGGGTTCCAGGGTATATTCCTAGGAGTGGTATAGCTGGATCGTATGGGAGCTCGATTTCCAATTTTGGGGGGAATCTCCATATCGCTTTCCATAAAGGTTGAACTAGACAGCATTCCCATCAGCAGTGGATAAGAGTTCCTTTCTCTCCACATCCCCGCCAACATTGTTTGTTCTCATTCTTTGTGATGTGTGCCAATCTCTGTGTACCAGTTTCTTTAGCCATTCATCTGTTGAAGGGCTTCTTGGTTGTTTCCAGAGTCTGGCTATTGTGAATAGTGCTGCAATAAATATAGGTGTGAGGAAGGGATTTTTGTATTATATTCTTGTGTTCCTAGGGTATATCCCTAGGAGTAGAATAGCTGGGTTGAATGGAAGTTCAATTTCCAATTTTTTGGAGGAATCTCCATAACGCTTTCCATAGAGGTTGGATTAGATGGCATTCCCACCAGCAGTGAATAAGAATTCCTTTCTCTCCACATCCCCGCCCGCACTGATTGTTCTCATTTTTGTGATGTGTGCCAATCTCTGTGGTGTGAGGTGGTATCTCATCGTTGTTTTTTGATTTGCATCTCCCTGATGATTAGAGATAAGGAGCATTTTTTCATGTGCTTTTTGGCCATTTGTATTTCATCATGCAAGAAGGTAAAATTTAAATGGATTAAAGACCTTGATATCAGACCTGATACCGTAAGGTATATAGAACAATACGTAGGTAAAACACTCCATGGCATTGAGACTAAAGGCATCTTCAGGGAGGAAACTGCACTTTCCAAACAAGTGGAAGCAGAGATAAACAGATGGGAATACATTAAACTGAGAAGCTTCTGCACCTCAAAAGAAATAGTGCCCAGATTACAAGCGCCACCCACTGTGTTGGAGAAATTGTTCACCAAATACCCATCAGATAAGGGGCTAATATCCAAAATATACAGGGCACTGACAGAACTTTACAAGAAAAAAGCATCTAATCCCATCAAAAAATGAGGAGAAGAAATGAACAGACACTTTGATAAAAAAAAAAAAGAAATACTAATTATTTTTTCATCAATGACTCTGGGCACTGAAGAAAAAACAGAGTCTTCATACTTTTCTAATTTTTCCCGACATACAGAAAATTCTTGAATATCACCAATGATATAGTAACTTCTATAATTCTGTTTTTGAATCTGTAGCAAATACCTGCCATAACAAATTACAACCAATTTAAAATTCTTGGTCCTGTTTTATCATAGAAGACATTTTATTAAGTCACATTTCTTAGTGTTTTCAGACTCATTTACTCTAAATGAAAAACTGATGTTTATCTTGGAGTCCTCAGAATGAAGACCTTGTTTTCAAACTCCTGTTTCATTGTACAGACCATTATACAAATCCTGGTTTGTTTATTGAATTAAGTTTTCCAATACTTAATATACTATTTATACTTTGATACTGAATACTATTACCTTATGAGTGTTTAGAATATAAGCAATATTGAGTTTTTTAAATTGCATTTTGGTATCAAAAAAGTTCAGGTCAATGCAACATTTTACCACCTTTTAAAATTAACAAAATAGAAAAGTAAGTAAATTTAATGTGTTACTAGGAGTCTGAAAGCTTTAGCTAATGATGTCTGCTTTTAGTTTTTATTATATAAACGGTTGTTTATATAGTAATTAATATGATAGTACCTTCATTCTGGTTTATATATATTTGCTACTTTTGAAAATCTAGGAACAATAAATTGTTTTGTTTTATTTAATGATAATGTAATATATCTCTAAAATTATAATCACTCCATTTTGCTTTAAGAAAAACTGCATCTGAATTGCCTACTTATTTGCTTTTTGAGGAATGAAATCTGGGATGTCGAGTTACCAGGCAGTGATTTATGTCAAGCAGTAGCTAGCACATGTACACTTGGTTACCACAGTTTGTGTTAACAGCCATTGTAGGACTAGGCATTTTCCCAAAAAATGAGGAAATGGTAATTATAGTAAGTTGTATATTATAAATAATGCATGTATGTTCCACATGAGCTATGTGGGATTTGGGCCCAATTGCTAGAACATAGCTGCACAATGATTTATTTGGATTTTGTTGCAATATGATTGATATTGTAGAATGATGGCAATGATGTCAATTACTGTTGGGCTGCCTTGAAAATTTTAGGACAAGTGGTGATTTCTTCTTTTTTGTGTGCTTGTCTAGTCTCGACAGACACCAGAGGGTGAGTTTCTACCCCTTGACCAACTCGAACTGGATGTGGGCTTTAGTACGGGGGCAGATCAACTTTTTCTTGTTTCTCCCCTCACGATTTGCCACGTGATTGATGCCAAAAGCCCCTTTTATGACCTATCCCAGCGAAGCATGCAAAGTGAACAGTTTGAGATCGTCGTCATCCTGGAAGGCATTGTGGAAACAACTGGTGAGTAAAACCATAGAAATAACATCACATTTCTTGAGTCTATAATGATATTGTAGGCACAATAACTTGTCTCATATTGGGATAATAGCTTTGATTTATAATGATGAATGCGATGTCTTCTTAAACTTTTAACAGTAAATTAATATTACTTTGAAATAAAGATTTACAATTGAAATTGCTGCATGTGTAATGCTAACTCTGGAACAGGAACTGCTTAAAAAAAGAGGAAGACTCTTAAGAAATTATTATGATGTTCTATTTTAACTGTAGATTTGGATTTCCTCTGATCATATTTCTTTAAAGACTTAAGGTTAAAATAAATTAAGATAATTACTGAACAGCCTGAACTGAGCATGCACTTTTCTGACATAAAGATGGTGATTTATGGGGTCATTGATAGACTGTACAAACTCAGTGGAAAACATCTTATGTGTGTAGATTAAAGGAGAATTTCTTTTTAAAATATTTGAGGGAATTTTGGGTCACACCCTGAGGTACCCAGGAGTTACTCCTGGCTCTGTGCTCAGAAATCACACCTGGCAGCCTCAGGTGTCCATATGCCAGGATTTGAATCACCTTCTGTACTGGGTTGACTGCATGCAAGGCAAACTCCCTTCTGCTATGCTATCTCTCCGGTCCCCTGAATTTTAATTTCAGTGTAGGTCAGATTTTCCTGATGAACCATGACCCAAAAATTTTAATGCATTTTAGTTTTTTGTTTCATTATAGATACTTTCTTGTGTTATTTCTTAAGCTGCAATATAATATGATTGTATAGTTTTACCCAAATAAACTTTGCTTCTTTCTTAGGAGAGTTGTCAGGCCAAGAAAGTAACAAAAAGTAATGTGTACATATTTAAATGTATGTATGTGTCTACTACTAAAATCAAACATATAAAATATTTTTGCTTTCTTTTTAAAAGATGTCCTTAAAATGTTAATAATTGTGTATATAGTAATATTGAAAGTAATATTGGTAATACCATAGGTATGTTTTATTCCAAGATGTGAAAGTTATATAATCAAGATGACCCATCTTCTGAAAAGTTTTTTTAAAGAAGCTGAGAAAGGCATTTCTCATTAATCTTTTACTTCTGGCATGTAATTACTTTCTTATAAGATATTTAATGCCTAAAAGCTTCCTTAAAGTGAAAATGATATAACTAAGCTGCTTGTTATATTACTATTATTATTGTTAGCACTTTGGTTTAAAATTTAAGTTGTTAATGGCATTGAAAAAAAGACAACTCAATCTATACCTGGTGTTTGATTTGTGTGGACTATTATGTAATCTATATTCTTTCTTTAATTTAAGATGAAAAAAAACTATTCTGTATTCCAAAATTTCAAATCTTGGTATTGGAAAAACAGGGCAGCAGTAAGGCCTTGCATGAGGCCTTACCCAGGTTCAATCCCCACCACTCTGTATGGTCCCTCAAGCACCATAGGAATGAAGCCTGAGCACAGAGCCAAGAGTAAGCCCTGAACACTTCTAGATGTGGTCTCCCACCTCTATAAAAAATAGTCATACATTTTTAATCTTTAATTTAAATTTTTAATTTCTATTTTTATTCATTAAATTTTTAGAATTTAAATAGTAAAGGTTGCAATTTGCTTGCTTGCTCATACGGTACCTTTTTTCCTACTCATTGGAATGAATGGAATTTGTGTATTACAGAATAACTTTAAGAATGTTTTACTAATTCTTCCTTCTCTAAGTATCTATTCATTCATTTGTCCATCCACCAATCTATTCATTTATTTGTCTGTGTTCCGGTTTACCTTCAGTTTGTGTGCATTTCTTTGTTGTTGTTGTTTTGGGAGCACACCGGCTCAGAGGTTACTCCTGGCTCTGTGCTCAGAAATTACTCCTGACTTGGGGGACCATATGGAATGCTGGGACTCAAACGCTGGTCAGCCATGTGCAAGGCAAACGCCCTACCCACTGTACTATAGCTCCGGCTCCTTGTGAGCATTTGTTTTTATACTTACCCGCAAAAAAATCCACAGTGCAATTATTAAAACCATCAAGAAATTTAACAATCATATCATAATCTATAGCTTATAGTTCATATTCACTGGAGCAGTTTTTATCAAAGTTTTATTGTGTGTGTGGTTCCGTATCAATTTAAGGATTAAATATCTACGTGTTTACTTATGTTTCTAGTATTAGGATGAAATAGTTCTTACTTTGAGAAATTGACCTTGACATATTTGAACAATCCAGACTATGTATTTTGTAGATTCTCTTAAGTTTGTATTTATGAGAATGTTCTTTAGATATGAATTGTTTTAATATTGAGTTTTTGCTTCTATTTGGACATTTTACAAGACTGCTGAAGCTGTTTGTTTTAATATTCCCCTATATATTTATAGTACATTAGGACTGTAATTTGTAATGTCTGACAGGAATTCCATTAGAAGATTTATAACAGTAAATCTTTTAGGTCTAGAGTTGAATATATTTTCACCTTCCCTTTATATCTTTTAGACAATAATCTGTGGAAAATAATATTTTCCACATAAAATTTGATTAGATATTGAATTTTTTATTTACAGATTACCATTTGTGGAAAAGAAATTAAAGTCTGCTTCCTCTTAACCTCTTAATTAAGCTAATTTTCTAGATCTAATATAGCAAGACAAACAGCAAAAGCATTACTCATAATTTATAGAATTTATTTTGTGGAAAATTTATCTGACATTTTGTTTGTGTATATGCCCTCACTAATGAAATCTTTCCCTGTTCAAACTAGAAAAATCTGTCTCTATTTCCAGAGCCCACTAAATGGGGCAAAAACAGCATAAACATCTTTGTGTGCATATTTTATTTGTTAATTTGAAATTTTATTGAGTACTTTTTAGGTTCATACTTAAAGGTATCTTTTTCTTTATCCTTCCATTCAAAATAGTTTTTACTTTTATGATATTTATGGCTTAGAATAAATTGGAGAATTTTGAGATGTCTTAAAACACCAACATTGACATTTTTTATCTGTCATGTTTTTGGAATCAAAACTCTGTGAATAAGCTTTCAGGATTTAATTTGATGTTACTTTGCATTGCATTTAGTATCCAAATGTTCAGTTTTTATTAGTCATACAGTAGGTCAGTATCTGAATGTCTGTTGTATGATCAAGGTATAATGATATAGACTTTGAAAGCATATTATTAAATATAATGGTGACCAAGACAGAGGGTCTCTTTTACTTCCTAAGGATTGTACTTATATTGAAAAAGAAGCTTGAAAAAAATCAAGATATTTTCAGACAATGTGGAGAATTTTACAAAAGCTGTAACAGGTCCCAGAGCAATATTCTGCCAGTAAGGCACTTGCCAACCTGGGTTTGATTCTGGTCACCTCTTATGGTCTTCTGATCACCTATGGGAATGATCCCTGAACATAGAAATAGGAATAAACACTAGCCACCCCTGGATATGCCCCCAAATAAAAATAATGAAAGCAACAAAACCAAGGTGATGAGACAAAATGCATAGAGGCTACTCTCAGTTCCTATTTAGAAAGGTTTCTCTGGGGTGTGAGTCCTAAGCAGATATCTAGTCAAGAATAATCTGAGCCATTTTGGAGCATAGGATGACAGGTACAGTGAAAGCTGGTACAAAGACCCTCAACTGAGAATCTGCCTGATTACTACAAGAACTAAGAGAAGACAGGTGATTGGAACTGGATGAAAAATTAGAGAACAACATGAGACCTTTTCTGCACTAAAGAAAACGTTGACAAGGATTGAAAAACAAAATCTGTATTTATAGGAAAGCAATAATTTACTCAGAGTAATTTACTAAGAGTATATTTACTAACAGTATATTTAAAAAATGTTTTTCTCATGGTTCCTTCAAAAATGATCTTAAGAGATATACAAAAGTTTAGACTATTTTAACTTTTGTATCAATAGTATTCCCCTCCCACCCCAGCCTTCACCACACACACACACACACACACACACACACACACACACACACACACACATACACATACAATCTCTTCTTTTTCTTTCTCTCTCTCTGTACTTATTTCTGTCCTTTTTCTTTTGCTTGACTGCACATGCGAGTGCACACACGCGCATACACACACACACACACACACACACACACACACTTTCTATTCTTTCTCTCCCACTCAAATCACTCCACCGCCAGCCCACCCAAACCCTCCCCACTACACACAGCTCACTTCACCTCAAACATCATCTGAAGACTTCTGATTGCATAATTTTCCACTTCTCATTGCTCTCATTTCAGCGAGAATGGCATGGAGTGGTTCAGAGAGGGAGGGATATTGTGTAATTAAGACTACTCTAGTTTCCTTGAAAGTTTCATCCTTCAGTGTCACACTCAGAATAATTACTTCTCTCCTTTCCTTGGGAATGCTTCTCAATGATCAGATTCAGGAACCCTTCTCTCTTAAAATGAGTTAGATTTTTACACCTCACAAGGATCACAAGCTATCTCTTCATTCAATACCTTTGCTTCTTTGCTCAGTGAATTCCTAAACATGGTTACCTCTAACTCTTGCTCTCTTTGTTTCTTCTCCCAGGAGAGAGAGCAGTGCTAGAGGCAAACAGCATTGCAGATTTGGCTCATTAGAATTGAATGCTTTCAAACTTCAATCTGCTCTTTGCTGCTATTTGGCAGACTTTTTAATTGTCTTTTCTGTACTTCTCTGCTCTCTCCCAGTGGGATCTATTTTAGACCTTTTCTATGCCCCCAGTCCCAGCTGTCCTATCTTTTCCTTGGCATATCATTTCACCACCTATTCTATCAAAAGGAAACCAAAAGCTACACTTCAGTTTTTTATGTGTGCATGCACATTTGGTTGGGGAAGAATCTATATTTCTCTCCCAAACCATCTCTGCTAGAGCTAATTGTGTTTTGAGACAACTATGATTTAAGTTCCAATACTTCACATAAAATACATAGAATTGTATCCAAGGCTATTTTCTCTTAAAATTTTTTTATTTGTGGAAAAAAATTTCCATTATACTCAGAGTTCTTTTGGGAATTCAAAACTTTCTCTTTCTTTTTTTGTTTCTTCTCATTTTACAGGTCCAATTAATCTATCTATCTTGCATCACTCCCCTTTATTGTCTATGGATGCTTCCTAATGTCCTT
Organism: Suncus etruscus; assembly: GCF_024139225.1. Lineage (NCBI taxonomy): Eukaryota > Metazoa > Chordata > Mammalia > Eulipotyphla > Soricidae > Suncus > Suncus etruscus. Next base: position 52,595,550 of record NC_064852.1, read on the forward strand.
TCTGTTCTTTAGAATCTAGATACAGTCCAATTTGAGGGGGGAAGGACACACCCAACAGCACCCAGGGGTTACTACTGGCTCTCTGCACAGGGGGTCATATGGGATTCAGGGATCAAACCCAGGTGGTCGTGTTGAGTTTTTAATGTCTGCATCAGCTTTGCTGTCATTAAAGTACAAACTTGAAAGTATTTTGTTTCTTAGAGCTTGCCAATAATTAGAATTGTTTTTATTTTTTAGTAATTTGAAAGTATTTGTTTTTGGGTTTTTTGTTTGGTTGGTTGGTTGTTGTTAGGATTTTTTTTTTTTGTTTTGGGCCACACCCCATGGCACTTAGAGATTATTCCTGACTCTGCACTCAGAACTCACACCTGGCAGGCTTGGGGGACCATATGGGATGCCTGGGATTGAATCCTGGTCTATCCCAGGTATGCCGCATGCAAGGCAAACACCCTACTGCTATGTTGTCACTCCAGCCCAGTATTTTTTTTTATTGCCGTGAAATTGAAAATATTCTAACAATTAATTGAGTCTTATATAATAAATTTTTTGATATTGCCATTTTGCTTCTAATAATATGAATGTATAAACTCCTAATATTAGGATATATTAATAAAATATCTCTTATAATATAGGTTCTGTATTGTGTGTATAAATTATTCTATTACATTCATTTCATATTTGACTTATTACATCTCCAGAATAACAGTTAACTTCCAAATTGATTTAAGACTTTGCTTTTTTATTTTTAATGCCAAGAACCAAAGGTTCTCAAGAAATACTTCTAATCACTTTGCTCTCATTTTAAAGTTTCTCTTTTTTATTGTTCTTTTGTGTTCCTGGTTATTCTCATTTTAGTGGGGGCTGTACGCTGCAATTCTCAAGGTTTATTCCTGGCTCTGTGCTCAGGGAGTAATCTGGGTAGAGCTAAGGAAATCATATAAGATGCTAGAGATCAAAATGTGTTGGAAGCATGCAAGGCAAATGTCCTATCTGCTTTATTATTTCTCTGGCCTCAGATTGTTTTATATATTAAATGAATCAATTCATTATTTGTGATTTTCCATGTCAGCTGTCACAAAAATTATTAAGGATAAAGCCTACAATTCAGAGAGATCAAAATTGAATTAAATTGAGTACATAACATATATATGTATATACTAGTACGTAACACACACACACACATACACACACACACACACACACTCACACACTCAGGCTATTGTGGATTTCTCAGATTTACAGATTTACCTAAGAGAAAGATGCAATCCCAGACAAGTTAGTGAAAAAGAAGTTCATTGGGAGGATAAAGGGAGCTAGACATTCGGGTCAAAGAGACAGAAAGTGGAATTCATTAGCTTCATTAAATAATATTTATGATTATGTTTATGTATAGAATAGAAGAAAAGAAACTAATTGAAGATTAATTGATCTCCAAGTCATAGTTCAGATTTATTTAATAGCATCAGCAAGGAGTTTGGAGGATTTTGAATGCATTGATCATACTTGCAGGATCTAAAGAGACCTCTGGCTGAGGGTAGAGGATGAATTGAGGAAGGTTGAGACCGGAGACAGACCAGTTATTAGGCTGTTACAATAGGCCAGACCAGAGATAATTGGCTCCTGCATGAAATTGTCTGGCTCAGGCAACTGTGTGTTGAAAATAAAGAAAGACCTCTGGTTTTAAAGTTGTTACATATGATTAAACAGGAATGGGAAAAGGCCTCAGAATTTTTCTCACTTTGAAGATCCACTGGTACTTAGAAAAAACCAAGACATACAGTGATTAGGGGGAAAAAAAGTTGGACTAGGGTGGGGGGAATAGTTTGAACAATTAACACTTTTTCTTACTAGTGAAAACTGGAAACTTTTTTTTCCTTTGTTTATTGGGCCACACCCAGTGACTCTCAGCAGTTACTCCTGGCTATGCTCCTGGCGTGGGGGACCATATGGGATACCTGGGGATCAAATCGTGGTCCATCCTAGGTTGGGTGTGCAAGGCAAACAACCTTCCACTTGCATCACCACTTCGGCCCCATAAACTAAAACTTTTTTTATGAATGAATCACACATGATATACTGAGATGTGGCTTTGAATTTTTGTTAATGAGTCAATTGTATTTGGCCATATTAATTAAAATTAATCATTACTCCTTTATGATACACCAGGAGACAGTGAAGTAAAGTAGAACTCTTTTTAACATTGAGTAATACTCATTTATACTTCTTTGTATGCTCAGAATCATTAGTCTTGATGAGCAACTTTTATTGTTTTTATTCAGGGTCCAAATATGGGAATTCTTGTTTATCTCTCTTATTCCCCTGTCCCTACCCACATTGCTGTTGTCTTTTAAAATGGTTGCTGATGAATAGCTGGAGTAATAGTACAGCAGGTAGGATGCTGCCTTGCATGGGTGGCTGGCCTGACTCATTATCTGGCATCCCATGTAGTTTCCACAGCCTCCAAGAGCAATCCTTGAGCCAGGAGTAAGCTTAGAACAAAGCAATAGCCAAAACAAACAAACAAAAAAAAAACAAAAAAGTTGCTGATAAACTGGAGGTGTTTGCCATGGCTGGCTAATTCTAGTTTGACTCCTAATTCCTCACTCACCTCTAGATGTGATTTCTGAGCAGAGAACTATGAGGAAGGCCTAGTCATAGGGAGGTATGCCACCCCCCAAAACCCAAAATTGAAAACACAAAATAAAATATTTATTGGTATTTTCCAAGTTTCTAAAAATTATCTGATATTTCTTAAGTCATTAAAAATAAAAGTCCACAACACATGCTTCTGTAGATTGATATTGTAAATCTCCATCTACTCTGCTCATAGTAACTTCTATGATTACACAGACTTCTGGGGGTGTTGGGTCATACCAGTGATACTCCCAGTTTTGTGCTCTACCAGTGCTCCAATGCTTCCAGGGATTAAAAAAGACATTGCCTGCATGCAAAACATATCTTTCTAGTCCCTCTTTATTGATTATTGTGATTATAGTTCCTTTTTTAAGAATAATTTCAGTAGAAATAAAGCAAAAGTATTATGGGATGAATATAAGCATTGCATTAATTTTTTTGCAACTGAGTAACTTTCATTATAATTCGCAACTATTTGGGAAAATTCTTTGCCCTAACATTTCTTTTGATAGGCATGAAGTAGGTTGTTCTGTAACTGAAAGGTTTTCTGATATGAGATTCCGTCCTTTGGAAGCCCCTAGAAAAACTGAACAGGGTGGTCACACTACATAGAATTTTAAGAATAGCTAGGCTTCCTAGAATATGTTTCAATTTAATTGTGAAAATTCCTTTATTTATAGTGAAATGGGTTTTCCAAATGTGTTATTGTGTGGATTCACCATTTTCATTACTTAGCCTTTGTCAACAATGAAGTCTAATTAATAAAGACAGAATTGGCTCTTCAGTGGTAAACGTAATATAATATAATCATCTGTTGCTTTTTAATGATTCAAGTCATAAACAAAAATGAACATTACTTCAATAAAATACTAAGTTGTTCTTACACATTATATTCACGATGATCTTTATAGAAGATTTAATTAGTACAATTCTTAGATGCTAATTTCTTAATTGCATTATTTTACTAGAGACTGGAGTAAATTGCTGCCCATGAAGTGGATTAAGGAAACTTGATTCTAGTCCATCGCTTTAACCACTTGGCCATGACTACATAGGAAAGCTGGTTCTATATCTTTTGTAATATAGTCTAAGACTGATGCGAATAAAAGAAATTAGCAAGCATTATGGGTGATGTAGTTTATTGCTGAAAGACATATGGAAATTTAAATAGGGAAACTTTTGTTTAAGATGTAGTAAGCCTAATGATAAGTCACTTCTGAGATTATATGTTAATTAACTCATTTTCAGAAGTTTTAAAGTTGAAGTCCTAGGAATTGTCGATCTGCTTTGGAATTCTATAGGATGCTTATTAAAGTTCTGACTAGTAGATACTTGCCTAGACCACTGTTTCTCAACCAGTGATTGTATGGCCCTTTGAATGCCTAGAAATTCTAAAGAGACCACAGTAAAAATCACATAAAGGGGGACCACAGCATGAGACTAAGGGCCAACTGGTAGGACAGAGGCCATAGGAAGTAGATTAAATAAGAAGATGGCCACGGTTGAAAAAAAAAGTTGTAAAATGCTGTCCTAAACTTACCTAGTATTTGTTACCTAGATTTTGCCTACTGTTGAAATGGCTGGTGATTGTGAAACAGAAAAAATTTTATTTTTATTAGCATGTGAATCCTGTTTATTATGAACAGTAAAGGTGCGTAGAACAGAAAACCACTTGTAAATATGACTGACAACAAGAAAAATAAGAAGAAACTTTCAAGCTTGAGAATTCTTCAGTAAATTGGACAGCTACAAATTACTCTTCGGGAAATTGGAAAGCTACTGAATTAACTATTCCAACCACAGTATGATTTAACATTTTTCATTTTAGTCACCATGATTTAAAATTCTACATTGCTCTTAATGATAGGGTTTTGTGACTATAATAAACCACCAAATAGTCCATTTCCCTCCACCATTGTCTCATCTTCCCTTTCACTGCATCTCCACCCCATCACCAGCCTTCCCCACCTCCACATCTCACTGTCCTGGTAAGCTCAGTTCTGAAGATCAGTTCTAAGTTTCTGTTGTCTTTGTTGTTTTTGTAAAATCCCTTATTATGCTTCTTTATATCTCGCATATTAGCAGATCATTCTAATCTCCCTTTTTATTTTTGGCTGAGTTCACTCAACATGATATTCTTCAGTTCTCTCTCCTTAGTGACAAATTGTGTGAGTTCATCTTTTCTTACAGACTAATAGTATACATTGTGTGTGTCATAGTTTCTTTACTATAGTTATTTTTAATCCAGCTATCTGTTATTTGACACTTGGATTGTTTCCAAATTTCGGCTATTGAAGCACAGTATCTTAAACCCATAGCATTACATATGATCCCTGGAGCATCACCAGGAATGAGCCAGTAGCCCCAAAGCATCACCAAGTGTGGCCCCAAACAAAACCTAACCAAAAAAAAAAAAACCACCTTAACTTAAACCCTATATTGATGTGATATTTTGTAAAAATAATCCAGCTCTTATTTCTGAAGTTTTAGAAATATTAGAACCTTTGGTGTAGATTTAGACTGTGTTAATCAATGGGACCAAATGCAAAATAATTTGGATAGGAAACAATAAAGCCAGGAGTATGAATTGAAATGCATCGCTACTTATCATTGTAATCAAGAACAAGATGTGATAGCAACTGTGGAACATTTTGTAAAGATGTAATATACTTGCCAAACAAGGATGTCTGTGACACTCACATAGGGAGAGTGTTTTGATCATCATACACACAAGCAGTAGACCAGAATGCTTTGTGAGGTTATTTATTGTTTCATAGGAGAAAGTACCATTAAGCATACTGCAGAGTTCAAAAGAATAATTTGTCATAATTTTACACTAAAACTAAGTTACCTATTAATCATCAAAGCCAAACACTTTGATAGCTTTCTCTTCTTTGGTAATTTTGTGGAGATGATTGAAATTAGATAGAAATTTGCTTTTAAATGTAGCAATAGTAATATTTGAAATCCACAAGATGAAATTTCTATGAAAAAATAATGATTCCATTTCCATTTTGACATCATTTTGATTATCATTGTTTTCTTTGCCTTAGACTCTATGTGGAAAAGAGCAAAGATTGTTGACCCATTCCGTGAATACAGAGATTAGAAAAAAATTAATGTAAAAAATTACTGTTGTTGCTCTTATTGCTGCTTTCAGAAATAAACTTAAAAAATAACTGATTTTATAAGTGTCATTTTAACATAATTAGTTACGGTAAAATGGTGCTGTCACAACATTGAGAACTTTATATTGAGCAGGGAAGGAGCAACAATTCGTTGACCCAGGGTGACTTTCCTTGAAATATAATCTTACTTGCATTGATTTATGTGGGATATTTGGTGACCTTTTCATGCCACAAATACACTGTTAAGCCTGGGAATAACTCTAGTAATTTCTGTTGTCTAATTCAGAAAATAGTGAATGATGTTTAATATCACTCAGAGAAGTGAATTGATCTAAAAACTAGCAGAAAAAAAAAGAGCATTTTAGTGTCCTTTAAATTTGTCAAGTTTTTTTTCTGTATTTCTAAGTAATTGGTGGTTTTTTCTTTGGGGGGGGGTCATACCTAGTGGTGCTTCCTTAGTCCTGATTCTATGCTCTGATGGGGCACAAAGGACTTTATAATGTTCTTGGTATTGAACCCTGATGGGCCACATGCAAGACAGGCAGCCTTTCATTGTACTATTTCACCAGCCCTCTAAACAGAATTTTGTTCTAATTTTAGTCCTCTTACTTTGTTTAATTTTATCTTAACTTAAATTCATTATTAGTTAGGTTGTAAAAAGGACTTGCCATAGAATTTTAGAGACATCCTTAGTCCTGGTAGAACCAAACTTGTATGTATATCTAGCTGCAGGTATATTCTGATTGTTTGGAAAATATTCATTACATGCTCGTCTAGCTTAGGGAATGGAGATTCACATGATTCAGTCACCAAAGGTTTGAACCTTCTAAATAGAATGTATATTTGTTTGTAGATGAACTCACAGCACTTTTTAGGACTTTTTCTACACTAAGGGTTTACTTTCTGACTCATGCTCCTGACTCAGCAGTACACTTGAAATGGCTCCAATTCTTCCATATTTGGCAGCACTAGTTAGAAAATGTAGAGAGAAAAATGATGTAGCTTCTTTGTATGTGTGTATTTATTCAGATTAGCATTACTGGATCTAAAAATGTCTTAGCATGTGCTATCTGCTTCTTTCTGTTTTGCTTTGCTGTACATTTCTCCCAACTATCTTTTTTAAAATATACTTTACATATACATTATATATGCACATATATGATTTGGGGGCTACACTCAGTGGTGTTCAAGGATTCCTCCTGGATCTGCACATAGAGATCACTCCTGCTGTAGCTTAGGGGACTATATAGGTCTCAAGCATCCAACTTTGGTAGACCATGAATAAAGCAAGTGTTCTAATCACTGTATTATCTTTAAGGACCTTTGTTTATATTTTTAGATATTAAATGCAAAGCTTTGTTAAACTTACATGATTTGTTCTCTTATTTTAGCTAGATCTTAGATTTCATACAGTGCAAAGAGTGGTGAGTCTCAAAGTGATCCTTTATGAAAAAGTTGAGATGTACTTAAATTTCTAATTTAATTTGTTAAAACTGAGAAAGACTTTGGTATTGAAGTTTTTATCATTTCTTCTATGCAATACACTGATGATCTGGATTTTTTAAAATTAAATTGTTAGATATCATTTAAATTCAGTCTTACAAGCTGAAATGAGCTTATCTGTTAAATGTACCTAAAACTCAATTAACAACAGGAATGGAACCTTTAAAAAGTATTATCCTAAGTCCTATGTTTTATTAAACCAATGTTTAAAGATATTACTTAAAATACTTTTATTTGAAGTGATTATTTAATATATAATTTAATGATAAATTATACTTTAATGAGACCCTTGTTTAAGGTCCTCATTTTACAGAAATGATAAACATCATTCTTGAAAAATATTCCCATTTTTTAAAACCAGTCTTCGCAATAGAATGAACTATATGTGCTTTGAGTTTTCTTTTGTCATTTTCAGTAGCATCAGTGTTTTATTTTATTAAGTGTACTTTCAAATACATTTTCAAGTACATACCTACTTTAAAATAATTCATAAGGACAGATTCATCTCATTTTTCTCTTCCTCTTCTTCCTCTACCTCCTCCTCTACTTCTTCTCTCCTCTTCATAGATGCTTCTTTCTCCTCCTCCTCTTTGTTTTCTTCCTCTCTTCTTCTTCCTCCCCTTCATCTCCTATTCTTCCTTCTTTTCCTCTCCTCTCTTCTCCTCTTCTCCTCCCTCTTCCTCTTCTCTGCCTCCTCCTCTTTCTCCCTTTGTTGGCTACACCCAGCAGTGCTCATTGCTTACTCCTCTCTCTTAGCCCAGTAATCACTCTATATGGGATGCTCGGATTGAAACAGGTCAGCTTTGGCTTTGTGTAGGGCAAACACCCTATCCATTCTGCTATTGCTGCGATCTCTAATTCTTTTTTTTTAAGGCATGTCAACAATCACTTCTCTCTGAAGGTTTGAGATCAGATCAGATCAGACCATCTTGTTGCCTAAATAAATAGAAAGCTAATCAAGAGGTTTAGATTCTGTAAATTTGTCTGATCTTGAACAACACTGCAATCTTATTTCTGCTCAGCTACATTATAAATGGTAGTTATTGAACTATCTCTTATTTTAAATAACCCAATAACTCCCTGCCAGAAATGGATAAGGAAGATTTTTGTTGTCATTGTTGGTTTTTGTTTTGTTTTGTTTTGTTTTGTTTTGTTTTGGGGTCACACCCGGCAACGCTCAGGGGTTACTCTTGGCTCTACGCTCAGAAATTGCCTCCGACAGGCTCAGGGGACCATATGGGATGCCAGGATTTGAACCAATGACCTTCTGCATTCAAGGCAAACGCCCTACCTCCATGCTATCTCTCTGGCCTGTCATTGTTGGTTTTGGGTTGAGAGCTACACCTGGAAGTGTTCAGATCTTATTCCTAGGTCTGTGCTGAGGTTTTACTCCTAATGGTGCTTAGAGATGTCAGGGATATATTTGGGGTGAAGGGACTATAACATTTGTCAGTGATAGAACTGGGGTTGGCTGAGTGCAAATCATGCTCCCTAAATACAGTTACTAATCATGTTCTACTATCTGCAGTTTTAATGGAAAAGTGACATGATTAGTAATTGTATTTTAGGAAGAAAAATTTACTGTGACTGAATTTTGATACTAAAAACTAGCATGACATACAGGCAAGGGTGGGGTAAGGGGGCATTAGTGGTGGGAATGTTGCACTGGTAAAGGAAGGTATTCTGTGTATGACTGAAACCCAACTACAAGCATGCTTGTAATCATGGTGCTTAAAAAAAGATTTATATACAATTAAAAGAAAAAAAAAAGAAAAATGGGCCAAAAATTAGTTATGTAAGTAATTCAGAAGAAAGGTGGCAATATATTGCTAGGACTAGTTTTGAAGAGGAAGCATCCACTTTTTGTTAGCATATAGAGGAAGATTTTATGAAAATTTGAAGTATGTAAAATTTCAGGTTGCTCTTGATAAGATTTTAGGCTTGGAGATGAAAGACATTGAATAGAACAGGCTTATGGTATAAAATGTAGCTGACCTGTAATAGATTTTCTTAATTCAGATTTGGACTACAGAAAGATATAAGGAATAAAGATAGAAGAAAGGCTATAAAAACATGAGAGGACAGTAAATAACTTTTATGAGCAAAAAAAGAAGGTATCTGGTATATTAGCAGTGATAACTATGATTAGATTTGTACCTAATGTCATGAACATTAATGTGTATAATAAATAACAGTAGTGTATATAACACTGTTTTTCTCATTTTATTGTGATCTGTTCATGTTGTTCTTCCTGAGACAGGAAAGATAGGCTAATAGATACAGTTTGAATTCATTTAGTTTATGAAAAATACTCTACATCAGCATGCTTGGTACATTTTATAAAACAGATGAGATATACTTTGCGCATCAGTAAAACTAGACCGTTTTCAATGATGATATGATTTTTAATTCAGTTTGTTCAAAGGTGTATTTCTTATATTAAAGTGTTTAAAAACTTAGAATGAATTTCACATCAAAACACAGTCTTTTAATACTCACATAGTGATTTTAAAAAGTAAGGTGTCAAATTAAATTTAGAATTTAAAAATAGCTCTTTAGGAGAAGTTTGCAAAGGTGTTTGAATTCAATCATAAATTTTTACTATAACATTTAAAATCAGATTCTAGACAGTACTTTAAAATTATGATACACTAGTTTTTAGAGTACCTTAACAAGTAAAGTTATGATTACGAGAACATTTTTAATCTCAGAAATGTACATGTATTAAACTAATTGCAGGCTCTGTGTGACAATAAAATTTAATAGTGATTAACAAATTTAATAGTAATATAGCTTTGTATATTAGTTATAGTGTTCAATTAATAAGGTTATGGGAGTATTTGAGGCTGTAAAATATTGAGGTATATATATATGTATCTTTATATGTTTTTCTTCTGTTGAGCTTACTGCAGTTTAACCAAAAACTACTATCATTATTTTGAAGTACTAAGAATAGCACAGTTTAGTAATTGCTAGCAATGCATAAATTCTATTATAGTTTTGAATAAAGTAAGTTTCACATTGATTTAGGCAGTAAGATAAAAAACATAGGCACATCAATTTTCCATCTTTTGATATATTGCCAAGGACAGCTTAAGCTGTTTGCATTTCATTCACATGCATAGGTTTTTGTTTTTGCTTCTGTTTTGGGGCCAGTTTTGACTGTGCTCAGGATCTATGCTCAAGGATGTGTTCAAGGAACATAAGTGGTGCCAGGAACAAAACCTAAGTCTGCTGCAAGCAAACAAGCAAGAAATATAACTGTTATAATATTGCTCTTGCCCATCAAGCAGTGTTTTTCAATCTAAAAGCAAAAGTGAAAATAAAACATAACCCATTGAAAAATTTCTTCCTGACTCATTATATTCCACAGTAGTGGGCTTATTGCCTTTTATTATTAATTTTTCCATTCCTCAACATAAAATTAGAAAATTAGTTTTCTACTGGTTAGAAGAATAAAATTGGATATGATGAAAATAAATGCATTTTCACTGTTAGATTATGCAATGTTTTACTTCAAGTTATTTATAAATATACTTAAACTTTACCTTTTATTTTTGCCATTTTACAGCATTAGTGCAGGACTGATATATATGAAATACTGTTTGAAGAGTTTTTAGTGACAGAAAAACTTTTAATATTTTCATTAGAAGATTGTATGATTCTTAATAACTATTGTACAAAAATTATTTTCTTGGACATTTAAAGATTTACTTCAGGGTCCGGGCGGTGGCACTAAAGGTAAGGTGCCTGCCTTGCCTGCGCTAGCCTTGGACGGACTGCGGTTCGATCCCCCGGCATCCCATATGGTCCCCCAAGCCAGGAGCAACTTCTGAGCACATAGCCAGGAGTAACCCCTGTGCATTACCGGGTGTGGCCCAAAAACCCCCCAAAAAAAAACAAAAACAAAAGATTTACTTCAAGAGCAGGTGTAGCCTGATACCCAATACATGCTTTTCAATGTGGCTGCTGCCCAAGACCAACTCACCAGAAGGGCCTGCAGAAGCCATGTGAACGAAGGTGTGCTGGCCCCTCCTACAAAGGAAAGAGCCAAAGGAGCCTGTTTGCTCTGCTTCACTTCACGGTTACACACATATCGTAGTCAATCAACCTAAGCACAGCGCACAGAAAACATCATTCTACAAGAATAAAAATGGGGAAACAATGAGGCCAATGCCATGTATAGAGGATGAAGATGACAACTCTGGTAACTTGTGCCAACCACATATTTAGCCTCTCACATAAGGAGTTTAGAGAAGAAATATGGAGGATATTCATAGAACTAAAAAAATAAGCATAGATTGAGCTAAACAAATCACAAATAAGAATCAAGAGGATATGAAAACAGAAATGCAAAAGCTCTAAACTTAAATAACAGGTTTGAAAAACTCAGTAGGCCAAATGAAAACCTCAAGGGAAACTGTCTCCAACAAGTCCCAGCAGCTAAGGACTGAATCACTGAACTGGAATATGAGATGCATAATAACTCCATACAACAGAAGAGGTTGGAATAAGTCCTAAAACAGACAAGGAAAAAAATCCTCAAAGAATGTGTACAGAGGAAAATGGAAGTCTTTGATAAATTTAACAGACACAACATAAGAATCATAGTCTTAAAGACCCAGTAAAATATTCCCATGAAGAATCAATAGTCAAGGACTTTATTGCAGAGAAACTCCCAGAGCCAAAGATGGCATGCAACGAAATCCTGCATACCTGAAAAATACGAGCTGAAAAAAACCTGAAGGAAAATATTCCAAGACACATCTTAGCAATAATGACAAATCCCACAGATAGGGATAGAGTACGGAAAGCAGCAATACCAAAAAGGAAAAATATATTCAATGGAGCATTCCTAAGATTTACAGCATATTTGTCGCAAGAAACCCTCAAGGCCTGAAGGCAGTGGTGGGATATAAGGACAAAACTCGATGAAATGAATGCTTTGCCTAGAATACTTCACCAAGCCAAACTCATATTCAGGTTTGAAAGAAGCATACATAGCTTCATGGACAAACAGTAGCTCAGAAACATTACACACTCATAATCAGTTTTAAAAGACAAACTGAGAGGTCTAGTTTAAGACAAGACAAAAGAGGAGATACATCAAAGTCCTACACAAAGTTGCACTAAATTTCATGACAATTATCTCTCTCAAAGTCAATAGACAAAATGCACCAGTTAGGAGACAGAGAGTGGCAAAATGGATTAAAAAGCTGAATTTGGGGCCAGAGAGATAGCATGGAGGTAGGGCATTTGCCTTGAATGCAGAAGAACAGTGGTTCAAATCCCGGCATCTCATATGGTCCCCCAAGCCTGCAAGGAGCAATCTCTGAGTGTAGAGCCAGGAATAACCCCCTGAGCACTGCCAGGTGTGACCCAAAAACCAAAAAAAAAAAAAAAAAAAAAAAAGCTGAATTCAGTATTCTGCTGCCTTGAAGAAACACATCTGAATAGTCAGAACATAAACTCAAAATCAAAGTTTGGAAGACAATCATTCAAGCAAACAACTCCTTAAAATAAAAACTGGTGTGGCATATTAATATCAGATGATACAAACTTTAGACTTAAAAATTTAGTAGGGACAACAATGGATATTTTGTAATAATCAGGGATATGTTCAATAGTAAAAAAAAATCACACTCCTAAACATATATTCACCCAATGAAGGACAAGCAAAATATTTAAAACAATTGCTGACAAATCGGAAAGAAGATATCAATAGCAAACGCAATCAATAGCATCCATAACAATCTCAATGTTGAGATCTCAATACTGCACTGTCACCACATAGGTAAATCAGGCTGAAATCTAACAAGAATATACGAGCACTAAAAGGAGAAATGGAAGAGAGTGGTCTAGTAGATATCTATTGGGCTCTCCAACTTCAGAAAACTGTATACAGAGTCTTCTCCAGTGCACATTGGTCATTCTCCAGGATAGATCACATGCTGGCCCATAAAACATACCTCCATAAAATCAAGAGGATAGAAGTTGTACAAACTACCTTCTCAGATCATAATGAACTGAAATTAGAAGTCAACTACAGACACAGAGTAAAAACTTTAACACCTGGAAATTGAAAAGCTTACTATTGAACAATCAGTGGGTCAGAGATGAAATCAAAGAGGAAATCAAAAGATTCTTGGAAACAAATGCAAATGAAGACACAAATTACCAGAATCCGTGGGACACTGCAAAAGCAGTACTAAGAATAAAATTTATAACTTTAAAAGCACATGTCAGAAAGTAAGAAAGGGGCCTACATAAATAACTTAATGAAACAATTATAATATTAGAAAGTGATAAAAAATAAACCAAAAATAAGTAGGCAAAAGGAAATAACAGACCTTAGAGCAGAAATTAATGAAGTTGAAATCCAAAGAACAATTCAAAGAATCAGTAAGAGCAAAAGTTGATTCTTTGAAAAAAATCAACAAGATTGATAAATCACTAGCAAAACTCATAAAGAAAAGAGATAAAGAAAATTAATAAACCAAATTATAAATGAAAATGGGGAGATCACCACAGATACTACAGAGATTCAAAGGTTAATCCGCGACTACTTTGAACAATTTTGCCACAAAACAAGAGAACCTGGAATGCATAAATTCTTGAACTCATAATTTTCCACGGTTGAAACACGATGACCTAGCATCTCTAAACAGACCCATAACTACTGAGTAAATTAAAATGGTAATCTATAGGGAGGGGCGAAGAGATAGCATGGATGTAAGGCATTTGCCTTTCATGCAGAAGGTCAGTGGTTTGAATTCTGGCATCACATTTGATCCTCCGAGCCTGCCAGGAGCAATTTCTGAGCATAGAGCCAGGAGTAACCCCTGAGCTCCACCGGGTGTGATCCAAAACCCAGAAAAAAAGGTAATCTATAGTCAATCTATAGTCTTCCCCACAAAAAAATTCATGCCCAGATGTATTCACTAACGAATTCTTTTCAACCTTTCAAGCGGCAGTAGCTCAAGAGGAGATACTACCAATACTTTCCAGGCTTTTCCAGGAAATTGAAGAAACAGAAATATTACCAAATAGATTTATGAAGCTAAAATCATCCTGATACCAAAACTAGACAGAAATGCTACGGAAGAATAAAAACTCCACACCAATATTCCTGATGAACACATATTCAAAGATCCTAAATAAAATCCTAGCAAATAGGATCCAATGCCTCATCAAGAAGGTCATACATCATGACCAAGTAGGATTCATTCAGGAAATGAAAGGTTGGTTTAACATATGCAATCAATCAAAATAATGCAATGTGTCAACAAAAGAAAAAAATTAAAAAATATGGTCATATCAGTAGATGCAGTGAAAGCATTTGATAAGGTCCAATACCCATTCATGATAAAAACTGTCAAGTTTGGAATGGAAACTTTTCTCAATTAGTCAAAGCTGTTTACCATAAGCCAATGGTAAATATTATACTCAATGAAGATAAAGTAAGTCTTTTTTCTAAAATCTGGTACAAGACAAGGCTGCCCTCTCTCACTACTCCTATTTAACATAATACTAGACGTACTTGTTTCAGCAATAAGGCAAGTAAAAGATATCAAGCACATACATATAGGACTAGACTAGACAGCATTCCCACCAGAAGTAAATGAGAGTTCCTTTCTCCCTACATCCCTGCCAGCAGTGATTGTTCATGTTCTCTGTGAAGTGTGACAGTCTCTGTAGTATGAGATGGTACCTCATTGTTGCTTTGATTTGCATCTCTCTGATGATTAGTTATGTAGAGCATTTTTTTCCATATGCCTTTTGGCCATTTATATTTCTTATATGAGGAAGTGGGGAGAAAGGAACTCTCATTTACTTCTGGTGGGAATGCTGTATAGTCCAGCCTTTTTGGAAAACAATATGGAGATTCTTCGAAAATCTGGAAATTGAGCTCCCATATGATCCAGCTATTCCACTCCTAGGGGTATACCCTAGGAACACAAAAACACAATACAAAAATGCTTTTTGCACATCTATTTCATTGTAGTGCTATTTACCTATAGTATTGCAGTTCAAAATGTCTCTCATTCAGCCTTGTCTACTACTATTTTTTTATGTTTTAGAACTTAGATCCTTTCCAAAAGTCTGAAAGTTATATTTTATAAGCTTTCATTTACTGAAAAATTGTCTTAATTTTTTATTTATCTCTTAAACTTATCCTGATAATTCAAAGAGATGGTATAATAAAATGTCTTTAAAGTATTTTGTCTTCCATTTTATTTATTTTTTTAATATTTTATTTAAACACCTTGATTATAAACCTGATTTGATTGAGTTTTCCATTTTATTTTGATTTAGCATACTCAGAGGTGTGATTCTGTAAGGGTCACTCTTTGCAGCTCTGGGTATCATATGAAGTTCTGGTGACCCTGCCTACTTGCTATGTAACTTTGGGCCCCCCTTATAAATATTTCTGGGGGAGGTGCTTGGGCCACACCTGGTGGCACTCAGATAACTACTACCATAAATTATTTCTGGTAGGCTCAAAGGACCATATGGAATACTGAGGACCAAACTTAAGTTGGCCACATTCAAGGCAAAAGCCCTGACTACATGTGACTGGTGTGGTGGTGCAAAAGGTAGGGCATTTGCCTTGCATGCACAGACCTAGGACAGACCGAGGTTCGATCCTCTGGCATCCCATATGGTCCTCCAAGGTAGGAGCAATTTTTGAGTGCATAACCTGGAGTAAACCCAGTGTCACTTGGTGTGGCCCTCCCAAAAAAGTCCAGTCTACTGTGTGGTCACTCTTGCCACAGTGTCTTCATTTTTGGCTCTCTTTTACCCCTGTCTGTGTCTTCTACAAATATATAGATGAATATTTTGTGTTTTTACTTCTAGTTTTCTTTATACTTTATAAATTTTTTATACCTAATTTTATTGTATTTGTTCTTGGCAATATTCTTAACTTTCCCTCTACTCAGAGAAGCTGATGACCTGAAAATTAATGCAAAGAGTATATGTATATATATATATATTTTTTCCATGTACAATACAATTACTTTGTCCCTCAAATCCCCAGTTGTAGTACATACTATTTCTTAGCAGCACACAATATAATCTCAAGACATTAGACTTATGTAACTCCTTAAACATTGAGGGCAAAGTACATTTCTCTAGTTCCATGCACATGCTTACTAGTTTAAGTTAACTTCAAAAGTTTTAGTGGGTTGTTTTTCTTAAGGATTGGAGTCAAGGGAACATAGTAAAAAACGGTATTAAAGTGGCATTTGTTTGCATAGGCCCACCAAAACATAAGGGACATGGAAAGACAAATTATGGTCTAAATACAAGGAAACCCTACCCCTGAAGTTTCCTGGCACAGGACTGACTCTAGGCTCCAGGCAAACTAGTTTGTCCAATTCAAGTCATCATCTGTAGTGGCAATACACATCCATTCCTCACATAGTCTCTGTTGTTGGTATCATGCTTCTGTATTAAAGATCCTGGAGTCTGCATAGCCCATATTGCAGTCAGGATGGTGCAGAGTATCCTCTCGTTTCACCTCACACTTAAGGGGCACTAGAGAGAACCATGTTCTGTAGAGCAGATCATTGTTGTTGTCAAGTCTTCTCAGTGTAAACGGAAGTCTCTTTTTAGGAGGTCAATGTCAGACCCTTGGTAGTGTCTTTCCTAGTAGAGGACTGCTTCCAGCTGTTGCTATATAAGACCTTGGATGTTTCGTGGATAGCTTGCCTGGTTCTGGCGTGAATGGAGGATGCCCATTCTTCTGAGGTCTATGCCAGGTCATTATATCAATTTTCAGGGTGTAAGGTACATTGTACTGAGATTTATTAGATAAGAACTTATCTGTATGTATGGTGTTTTCCCATTTTAATGTGTCATGCAAACAAGGATCAATGCCATGAAGCGTTATTGGTGCATATGGAGGCAATAGGAACAAGACCAGCAATTTCCATGACATAGTTCAAACATAGGCATCAAACTGAGGGACAGTTCAAACAACAATCCTTACTGAACAGCTTACAAAGAAAAGACAAGATCCCAGATTTACCCTTCTTAACTTCAGTAACACACAGTTCTAATCTCTGAGCTAAGACATACAGTAGATCTAACAAATCCTAGAACTATTTAGAAGGACACAAATTGAACACATATATTTTAAAAGTGTACCTTTCAGTATTTAAAGATTAGTGTAGAGGCTAGGAAAGTAGTTCAAACATGCTTTACCTGAGTAAACTCTGGATTCATTCCAAGTACCATATGGTCTCCCAAGTACCACCAGGCATGGCCTTGGTCAGGCAGTATTTAGCCTTCATATCAGTACAGCAGGATCAAGTATCACTGGAGTGATCCGTAGGCCTATTGAGTACTGCCAGGAGATCATCACATTCAGACACCCCAGTCTCTTGAAATAAAAGTACTGTAAATCTTTTTTCTACTGTTTCTAATATTAATGATTTAATTTTATTAAAACCATAGGTTGTGGAGGTTATAAATGGGATTTATAATGGGATTTTAAAAATGGCATCTCTGATTGCATGCCAAGCTGTGTGGTAAAAAAAGAGGACTTATTTAGTTATCACTTAACTGCTATACATATCTTTACCAAGTAATTTAAGAAGCAGATGTATTTTAAAATGTGTCCCTTACTTTTCCAATATTTTTGCAATAACTAGAGTTGGATTCACACACTATGGGACATAATCTTCTAATAGTGGTGTAGGAAAAAGCCAGGGATTGAATTCATTCCTGAAAGGCAGACCCTTTACTAAGTCACGTCACTGAGGGCCCAGAAAATATCTATTTTTTTTTTTTTTAGTATTTGGGTCACACCCAGGGGCACTCAGAGGTTACTCCTGGCTCTGTACTCAGAAATTGCCCACATCAGGCTCAATTCTGAGTTGTCTCCATGCAAGGCAAATGCCCTTTCGCTGTGCTATCTCTTTGACCACCTAAAATATGTATTCTTGAATAAAATTTTATTTATTTACAATATGTGAATGATAGTCTTGGTTTTTGCTGAGACAAAAGGAAATTAGTATGTTGTAAAGTCAATTGGCTTAACATGTAAAATGGACTTTGATAAATAATAATTCATTCAGTATAATTTTTCATCATTTTCATCTTAAATTTTTATTTATGATATTTTGTAAAATTTTGATAACAATTTTTATAATTTAGTATTTATACTTAGAAAAGGTTCATCATTAATTAGCTTTTGACCGTGATTTTTAAATTTATTTTTAGAATTAAAAAATAGTCAGGGGCTGGAGAGATATTATGGAGGTAGGGCATTTGCCTTTCATACAGAAGGATAGTGGTTTGAATCCCAGCATCCCATATTCCCCTGAGCCTGCCAGGAGCAATTTCTGAGCGTAGAGCCAGGAGTAACCCCTGAGAGCTGCAGGGTGTGACCCAAAAAACAAAACAAAACAAAAAGATTTAAAAGAAGTCAATTTAAACCATTTTATTGAGGTACTGTGATTTACAATATTGTAATTATACACCTTAGAGATTCTTTCTAAAACCACACCCTTCACTAGAAATCTGATGACCCAAAGACTTTTTCATCCTCAACATCAAATATAAGCTCATTTATGTAGACAAAGTATTAAGTTTTAATGACTTTAACCATTAGTTATACAATTACTCTTTTTGTAAATCTCATATTTGGAATATACCTCTTTTTTAAGAAAGAATTTTATTATGGAAGTTTTGTCAACGTACACATGTAGGCAAATAGAGCTAATATGAAATTTCACAAAGTTGTAAATCAATGACAAATTGACAAAGTAAATTATTTTCAAAAATTTTATCTTTTGATGGCTGAAGAGATAGTATAGCCTTGCCCACAGTTGTCCTGGGTTAGAGCTACAGCATCTCATTTTGTCCCGAGTACTGTTAAAAATGTTTCCTGAGTGCAGAACCAGTATTAAACCCTGAGCACTGCCAGATGAGGCCCAAAAATATAAACAATTTTTTACCCTTTCTTAGGCATATAAATTAAAAATATTATCATGGGAAATTATGTGCTAATACATTTTAAGATTTACTTGAAATAAATTCTTACAAATGTAAAATAAGTAAGAGTTATGAGAGTTAAGGAAAACATTAGGGGAGGATCAAAAAGTTCTATAGAAGCAAAAAACTTGAGCATTTTGCTCTAATAAAGGACTTTAGATTTATGTTAGAAAATATTATATAGATATTGCTTGAGTATCTGAATTAATAACAGAATTATAATAAAAATTGTGAGGCTATAAAAAACTTGATAAGATATATACCACTTAAAGTAAATGAATTATTAATTTTTTATTGTGGATGTATACAACTCTTTAGTAGGTTTGGAGAAACAAGCCTTTCTTAATATAGTCAAGTACAGCCAGAAGTGCCATGAACTCAATATCAAGCGCTGAGAACTTTGTCCTGCCTTTTAAAAAATCACTAACCCTATACATTTAAGCTGTTGCCCATCTCTGAAGCTTTATGCTCTTTCAAATCTGAATGATAATCTAACTGTATAGAATATATTCTTAGTAACACATTCTGTGCATTGTGTTTTTGTACTATATCTTTCCATTTTCTTCTGGATCTCAGAGTATGCATAAATCTTAAGAACTTCCCTTTGTACGTAAGTCCCTTTTTTGATCTCGCTGCCTTCATTATTTTACTCTAATTTTGGATTTTGCTGAGCCAGTTGATGCTGGTTGAACTTTCTGTGTTATTGTTTCTGCTCACTGATACTGGTGGGCTTTTTATGTGTCTTCTCCATTGGGTTTGTGGTCCTCCTGTTGTGCTGAGGGTGAATCTTTGAATTAGTCCCTTTGGACTCTGAAGCTGTTTTTTTTCCCTCTGCCCATCTTCACTCAGTGATAGAAATATACTTGAACAAAGTGAAATTTGAGGAGCTGTTGCTTCAGGAGCTGTGGATGTGGGCCTCTTGACATGGAATAAGTCATATATAAAGGCTGGATATTAATCTCACCTGATAGTCTGTAGCAGTGAGCAGAGCTTTGGATGTGGGAACTGACAATGATTCTTTTTATGGTAATATAGTTATCACCAGTAAAATCACTGAAAACCTTTTCATTGAGTATTATTTATAGAAACAGTCTTGTCGTTTATATATATACATATATGTATAATATTAACTTTACTTCATTTAAACACGGTACTTACAAGGTTGTTCATAATACAGTTCTTTTTTCTCAAAATTGCAAAATTGTTCATGTTTGAGTTTAAGTCATACAATGTACAACACCAATGCTCATTTCCCACCACCAACATCTCCAGTTTCCCTTTGTTTACCCCCCCTGCCTGCCTCTGGGGTACACATTCTCTCTCTGTTTGTCTCTCTCTTTTTCCTTTTAGACACTGTGGTTTCTATTATTATTAATGGAGGGTATCATGCATGTCACTTTATCTCCTTTCAGCATCCATTATTTTGTCTAGAGTGATCCCTTCTCTGCCCTAACTGCATTCCCCTGTTAGATTAACTGGTTTTCATTCTATTCAAGATAATTCTTCTTTGCTGATGCTTGTCACTCATTGGACTGGAAGCACTTTTGGACTGAAGCACCTTTCGAATTTGTCCCTTACCCTACCTGTCCTACACCCCAGGGTATAGTCTTTTGATTCTTAATAAAGACCCTGGGTGTCAGGGAGAAACTGCTTTGGATTTCTTTTGCACTGCTAATCTATCTGCTTAGCTGGTGTCTCTTGCTAGTGAGTGGAAGGCTTGTGGTGGAATTTTCCTGAACCTGATTTAATTCCCTAACTGTGTGTAGATTATTTCCTGTGTCGGTGATTGCTTCCAGACCTGTGCCTCCTCAATCCCTTGAGATTGGAGCATGAGGCTTCCGCTTGATTCCTCCACTATCTGTGGCAAGCTTCCTAAAATGAACTGGTTCTTCTGACTGTCATTTTTACTGTTTCTGAATATTAATACCATACTATTTATTTTTCTATATCCACAGATGAGTGTGATTATGCTGTTTATTATTCTCCCTCTGACTCTTTTTTGGGGTGGCCACACCTGGTGAGGCACTCAGGTTATTCCTGGCTCCGAGAAATCATTCCTGGCAGATTGGGGGACCAAATGGGATGCTGGAGATTGAACCTGGGTAGGTCAGTACAAGGCAAACACCTTCCCACTGTGCTATTGCTCGGGCTCGCCCTGACTCATTTTGTTCAGCATAATAATTTCCATATCCCTCCATGTATAAACAAATTTCATGACTTGATTTTTCCTAATAGCTGTCTAGTAGTCCGTTTGTAGATGTACCACTCATCTCTTCTTGGATTCGTGGGTTGTTACCAGATTCTGGCTATTGTGAATAGTGCAACAATGAACATCTGAATGTAGAGGGCTTTTCTGCAGGTTTCTTTGTTTTTGTTTTTTTTTTTGGGGGGGGGGGTTTGGCTCTTAGGGTATATTTCTAAAAACTTCTAGAAATTGGTCTGCCTTGCCTGCGCTAGCCTAGGGCAAACCTGGTTCAACCCCCCGGTGTCGCATATGGTCCCCAAGCTAGGAGCGATTTCTGAACGCATAACCAGGAGTAACCTCTGAGCATTAAAGAGTGTGGCCCAAAAACAACAACAAAAAAAAAACTCCTAGAAATTATTACTGGATTAATTAATATTAATAACATTACAGTATTACTGGGTGAATTAATATTAATTTGTTAATACTAAAGTATTACTGGATCATATGAAAGTTCAATTTAATTTGAAAAATAGCCATACTGTTTCTAAAAAGACTGGACCAATCAATATTTCCACCAGCAGTGAATGAGAGTACCTTTCTTCTGGAATCTGTTCCAGCACTGGTTGTCCTTATTTTTTGTGATGTGTGCCAGTCTCTGTGGCATACAAATAATTGTTGTTTTGATTTGCATCTTCCTGATGAATAATGAGGTGGAGCATTTTCTTACGTGCATTTTGGCCATCTGTTTATTTTGTTTTTTTTTTTTTTGAAGAAATGTCTGTACATTTTTGTGGCTTACTTTAAAAATATACCATTTTTACCAGTGTTATACCATTTTACTTAAGTTGCCATGTTCTATGTTTATTATTATATATTTTAAAATATTGTACATGTTGAGAATGAGACTATCTAAAATATTTTAATATTTGCAAAATTAATGACAATATGTTTCAAAGTATTTCAATCTGCTGATTTGAAGATTTATCAAGTTTTAAAGGTGTTAAGGTTTTAAATTTAAGGGGATAAGCACACTATAATTATAGATATAAATTTCAAAGTCATATTAACTAGTTTTAAAGTCCATATACCACCTAATATTTGCATAATTGTGATCAAGTTGATAAACTTTCTTTTTACTAATATCTATATATAGAAAATGGAGGTACAAATTATTCCTTTGATATTATTCAAAAATTATCTTAATTAAGACTAATTTGTGACATGTATTTTTATTTGGGGGCACACTCAGCAAGGCTAAGTGCTTACTCCTAATTCTGAACTCAGGGATATACATGTTAAATATGTTAATAATTTTCTAAAATTATATGTGGGCCCTTAGTTTAAATTATATTTAATTTTATTGCTGGCTAAATAAAACCTTCAGTTTCAGGGTCATACTTAGAAGTATCAGCTTATCATGACTAGAAGAAATTGAAAATTATGTTTCTTTATGTTAAGTTGAGAAAATTACACCCCAAACTTATAGTTTCTCTTTGCTCTAGAAAGAGAAATTTTATCTGTGCTTTTGTTATACGTTCCATAAATTGTTATAGGATTATTAATAAGAGTAAATTTTCAACTGAGTAAATTCAAGTCATTTAGGTTCATGACCTGGATATAGCAGTTAAAATTAATAATATACTTTTAATATATTCAACTAAGTATACTTGTATGCTAAACTCATAAGTGACTTAGACTTTAAGTTCAAAGTGTATTCTATTACAGTATGTGTGTGTGTGTTTGTCTGTGAGTTTTGCTAGAGAAAGAACCTTAGATCAAAATAGGTCAACTGCATGCAGAACAACTCCCTTACCACTGCACACTCCTCCTGATCAGAGAATAATTCTTTCATTATAAAGAAAATTATAATGAAATGAATTTAAACCAAAAATGTTCCATAAAAAAGACCTCTTTCTATTTTAATGTTTATATATTCTCTAAAATTATATGGTATGAATTAGTCATATATTTGATCATACATAGATACATATTGGTGTTTCCAGATCACAGTAATTGGAACAGTAAAAGATTGATATTTTTTTTCATCTAGAACCAGATACTCAGATGTATATGGGCAGATTTAACTGTTCCAGGATGATTTTCTCAAAGACCCAGACTCTTGGAATCCTTCTGCCATCTTTAACATTCCCATTTTCTATTACTGGTCCATAATCCCATGCACATTCGCCTGTTATTTCAGAGTTATAAGCTGAAGGGAAAGGCAACAGCAAGACTATCAGTGCTTCTTCTAGAGAGACGTTTCTATTATATTTACAAAAGGACATTTTATAAAATAATTATCTTTGAGTTTGGAGCAATAGCACAGTGGTAGGACGTTTGCCTTGCACAAGGCTGACCCAGGACAGACCTGGGTTCAATTCCCGGAGTCCCATATGCTCCCCTGAGCTAGGAGCTATTTTTGAATTCAGAGCCAGTAGTAACACCTGAACATCACCAGGTATGACCCAAAAACCGAAAACCGAAAAAAAAAAAAAAGCATCTTTCCACTACAGTGGTCTCCTTCAGCTACTTTGACTATATACACAGATTTTAGGAATTGAAAAATTATGTTCATAAAGCTGTACAATAAGTGTATTGTTTAAAACATATTTTCTATTAGTAATTTAAAATGCAAGTAATAAAATGCAAGAGTTTTATTATTTTTTAAATAAGTTACATACATAAAGTAGGAAAAATTAGTAGTAGAGTGTTAAAATTAACCACTTTAGTCATTTCTTGTTAACTTGCATTGCTTTCTAATATGAATAGGGCTAGGATACAAGAAAAGAAAAACAAAGTCAATTTTCTTATGCCTAAGTTAATTTTTTATAAATAATTAAAGTTCCTATAATGTATATAGAAATAGCCAACTATTTTCCTAAACTGTGCTTTCATACACGGAGTTTTATTTTACCATTACATTATAATGTTTCATCTCTGTTCAAAATTTTACTTCAGTAGTTGCTTTTGGGGGGATGAGGTCACACGTAGTGATGGTCAAAGGTTATTCCTGGCTAAACACTCAGATCACACTTAGCAATACTTTGATGATATTCCAGGATGCTGGGTATCAAATTTGGGTTGGTTCCATGTAAGAAAAAAAAAACCCACCTATGTACTATCGCTCCAGCCCCACATTAAACACTTTTATATCTACAATATATTTTAACTCAAATCCTCCAATAAACTGCAATTATTTTTTATTTGAGGTGTGATGTAGCAACCCTTCTTGAAACCACATAAAAATAACATTACTTTTTTCTAAAAATAAAAAATCTACAATATATTTTCTTTTTTTATTTATTTTTATTTTTTTATTTTTTTATTTCAGTTATACAATGCACAACACCATTCACCAGTGTATGTATTCTGCCACCACTTTCCCTAATTTCCTCCTGCCCTGCTGCATCTGAGTGAGATATTTTCTTTTCTCTCTGTATAAGTATATATACACACACATATATATATACACATATATGTGTATGTACATATATTTTTTTTCTTTTCCTTTTTTTTATAATAGCTTATTTTTATTGAAGATCAGAAGTTAATATACGGTTAACATTATTTCTGCACACAACTTTCCAACAGTACCCCCATGGCCTGAGCGCTTCTAACCTTCACAGTAGCCCAAGGGCCCCTTTCATAATAGCTCAATCCAGGGCCTATTTTAGTAACATAGGATTGAAACATAAACCAATCAGATTTGTACAACAATTTTAACCAATGGGAGCATAAACACATTTTGATGGCGGGAAGGATAAAGAGGAACCAGGCATGATGGGGGGAGGGGAAGCAAATTCTTAAACAAATAGCTAAATAAAATTTACGCAAATACAATTATTTGTTTAGCCTATTTTCCATTTAGATCTATCTTTTGTGCAAGCAATAAGGATCATAATTTAAACTTTACAAAAACATATCAATAACTACATACTTGAGAGCAGTTACAAAAACAGGTTCCATGGAAAGGTTAAGGCATCTGGTTAAGCCAGATTCTTTGTGCTGAGCTAAATTTATTTGCAGAGTTTTCTGTTGGTTCGGGGCTATGCAAACTTTTGTGGCTTGAATCAGACAGGCGGTGGAAAATTCATTCAGAGTTCCTTTGATATGTGGGGTGCTCGATCTCCCACATATATATTTTCTATGTGTATACAGTGTACATAATTCATTTAGATTCTATGGTGTGATTTATGTAGTAATAATAGATGGATGCAGAATAAAGAAGTGTGGTTTGAAGGCATATATAAAACAGTAAAGGTAATCTTTTTTTATATCTCTCTCAGCGGCTTAGTTTAAACTCTGTGAGATAAGCTCAGATCTATACCTCAGAGGTTAAAAGGAGTTATTAGATTAAAAGGGGTTATGTTAAAAGATCAATTTTTCCTGACTTTTCAAAACTCATTAATAGAGCTACTACCTGGTGATTAGAAGTCAGATTTTCACATTATTTTATTTTTATGTAGTTTTTTAGATATTTTAAAATCCACAATTTTTCAAGACAATATTCTTGCAATGGAATTTGTAATTTTCTTAATTAATATAACATTCATGGAATTTTCCACTTGGGGGGCTGTAGCTATAGCACAGTGGTATGGCATTTGCCTTGCACGCGACTGACCCAGGATGGACTTGAGATCGATCCTCTGGCATTCCATATGTTCCCCCAAGCCAGGAGCTATTTCTGATTTCTGAGCACAGAGCCAGGAGTAACCTCTGAGCATCGTTGGGTGTGGCCCCCAAAACCAAAATCCCAAAACAAAAACAAACAAACAAAATTTTTTCCATTTTTGGGGTCGGAGAGATAGCATGGAGGTAGGATGTTTGCCATTCATGCAGAAGGACGGTGGTTCGAATCCCGGCATCCCATATGGTCCCCGGAGCCTGCCAGGAGCGATTTTTGAGCATAGAGCCAGGAGTAACCCCTGAGCGCTGCCGGATGTGACCCAAAAAATAAAAAAATTTTTTTTTCCATTTTGTATGCAACCAGTTTTAAAATGTCCTTATGGTATTTATTTTATACTAGTGTTTAGATAAAAGAAAGAAAACAAAATTTCAAAGAAATCTAGCAAAAAAGTTTTCAGGGGGAAATATTTAGAACAGTTATAAAAATGTGTTGCTTTAGTCAACTTTGTTCTTTGAATCACTACTTAGTGTAGTTCGTTTGTTTGTTTTTTTATTTTGGGCCACACCCAGTGACACTCAGGGGTTACTCCTGGTTATGCGCTCAGAAATTGCTCCTGGCTTTGGGGACCATATGGAAGATGGGGAATCAAAGTATGGTTTGTCCTGAGTCAGCCGCATGCAAGGCAAATGCCCTATTGCTACACCATAGCTCCGGCCCCTTGGTGTGGTTTTTTAATAAAGAAGATATCATTTGAGTGTCTATGTCATCCATTAACTTTTATTTTTAACTGAATTGTTTCACTGACTACCTATTAGATTTAGCATAAAATTCAGGCTGGTAAAAACAATTTGGAAAAATATGTATATTATCTCTAGCTCTCTTGAAAGTACTAGGGATCAATCAAGAATGAAAAGTAGAAAAATACATTTAGCTTTTTATCAGTTTTAAAGTAGAAAATGATTTCCTTTAAAGTAAGAAATTAAGCATGCTATTTGCATTTTGAGTAACTAGAGACTGATTCTGCTCAGAAAAACATTAGAAAATCAAGCAAATTCAAACCTCAGACTGATTTTTTAAAAAAGGACTTGTATGTTTTGTTTACTAAAAATATCCTTTCCTTTCTATAAACCTAGAGACTAAACTAGCCTGTTTAGCTACTCATTTGAGTATTGAAACTGATTCTATAACCAACAGATTCTGGGTTACCATAATTTTATTTAAATAATAAAGTCAGCTTTTTAAGTACCCTATTTGAATTAGCAAAGTATTTTCACACCTAAACATCATGTGATTTTAAACATTCTATAGTGATTTGTGGGCTGAGATAGAGTACAGTCGATAAATTACTTGCCTTGTGTATAACCCACTAAGATTCTCTCTGTAGCACTATTCACCAGGTCCATGCTAGGAATGATCCATGAGAACAGAGCCAGGACTAAGATACTGGGCGTGGGTTCCCCAAATAAAATAAATAAATTCTGTAGTGAATGTAAAAGCAAAGATGCTTGCCTAGGAAAATTTAGTCAAATATTTACTCCAGAATAAATTTTCATTTTCTTTGTAAGTTGATATTCTCTTTTTAAAAACTTGAGGAAGAAACTTGAGTTAGTGGTAGCCACCCTCTTTGTGTCAGGTGGATCCTTATATAATAGGGAATTAGATGACAATTCCCCTGTTGTCTTGATTTTAAGACCAAAACTCCAAAGCTGAAGATTCTAATTAATAAAACTTTCGATCTTATGGGGTAGTGATAGATACATTCATGAAGGATTTACAAAAGCAAAATTAGATATGACTAATAATTCCTAGTGTGACTTCTATTAGTAGGGTTGTATTGGAATTAATTAATGTAAAGAATATCAACCCACTGGGAAGGACATTTGTATTGGGGAATTTTTCAAACTCTGTTCTATAGAATACTGAAGAGAAGAAATTCTAATGGGAGTTCTACCAGGTTTATATTTGGTCTTGAACTTCTGGCAGTGTAAATGAAAACAGAATAGCATAAGAAGCATTAAATATTGTGGGGCCTGAATACAATATGGTGTTTAATTACACTAGTCTTTTTTATTGCTTTTATGAAAGTTGCTAATTAGACTGTGAATATAATGCTACACAGACTTTTTCAGTCTTAGAAGGGCCTGATTTATGCCAAAGGGGTACATGAGGCCCGAAGTTAAAATTCCTTATCTTTATGAAAATTTGCACATAATGCAAACTAATATTTTCTTTATACTTACTGAATTCCTAGAAAATTTATTGAAATTAACTGAGATGACAAACTTCTAACTGCTTTCAACATAGTATTTTTGTATGACAAGGATGACTTTGTTAAATATAGAAAAATACCTGAGGGAAATGTTGAGCTTCATCTATGTTGATGGAAATCCTGGCAGAGAAATCTACCTAAAAAGGAGAGATTCTAACCATAATGAAGTCTGAGGTGATCTCTCATCATTATAATCTGAAAATGTAGTCTATAAACTGACCTCTAAGAAAGTAACTTATGATTGAAAAGCAAATCCCAACCACTGGAAGTTGAGATGGCCCAAACCACATCCAAAGGAAACAGCAGCTAATTACTGTTAAAACAGAAAGCAAAATTATCATCTTATATTAACAAGACAGAATTTAAGGTTACATATAATATGCTACATATTATATATTATTTAATATACTTAATAATATATACTTACGTTATACTATAAATATTATTTATTATACTATAAATAATACATAAAATATTTATTCTAAGTCTTAAAAATTATAGCTATTTGTAATGGAGTCTATTCTGTTTTGAAAGTTGAAATGTTTTATTCATTGAAGAATAAAGATATACTGAATTAAAAGGCACTAAAACCCAACTACAAACATGCTTATAACCCTGGTGCTTAAATATAAATTAATATTTAAAAATGTATTTAAATAAATATAGTAATGATAAAAAGAAAAATGTAATGACAACAAAGAGCTTTTGAGAATAAAAGAGGCAGAAAGAGATACAATGCAACTCATTGGTTCTGTCCTTCTAAGTTCAGGCTGCTCAGAAAACAATTTTCATTTATATTCAGTCAAGTAAGGTAAAGCTTTATAGTTCTTTGGACTTTGCACCACTGTTATGGCCTGTCCAGGTCACTGGAATGAATATCTTAACCTATTTTCTTGTTAACACAAACTACCAAAAAATTCAAGATATTCAATCTTTGGTAAGAATAGAGTTAATGATGTGACTGCTTTTATCCAAATATAAAAGGGATACTTCACTCATTCCAGTTACCTGTTCACAATTGCAGGAATTTACAGCCCAACTTTAGGAAGTCAAGCTGCCAACAAATACAATTTCTGATTCAATATGCTTGTAAATCAACTTGATTTGAAATCTTTAAACCAAACTTATTTTATCAGAAAAGTGGAACTCCACTGAGAATCAAAATCCAAATTCATTTCTTCAATGAATATGAATTTATATTTTACTGAAGAATATCTGTGCTCCTGGACTATAACTTCTCATACAAAATGGCATTAATTACAGATGGCTTTTCATTTTTAATCCTGACTATGTTTTTTAAATTTTCCACTTTCACTGTTAGATCTCTGTCAGTATATTGTTAGAATAGAGAAAGAGAAATCCTTTTTTGTTTTTCCTCAACCGTGCACTGTCATTGGAATCTATTTTTAGTTGTGGTTTCTGTTATTATTTTCCTGATTGATCATATGTTCTATGTTCCCTGTTGTTGCCAGTGATTAAAAAAGATAACTCACCTCCTGATCTCTTTGAAACTTTCAGTAGAGATTTTACCTCCCATATTACAAAATGTGAGCTAATTCATTTTAAATTAAGACTTAGTAGTATGACTATTTCATGATAGCTAATCTTTATTGAAAAGAGTGCGTTTGTTTTCTCCTAAATTTTTGTTGCCTTTGTGGTGACTGAGGCTTTTGTAGAGAGAAATTATAGAACTCTGATGTCACGCCCTAGATGAGATTTTCCAATTTTAGCATCTGTCCCTTTGGCACATTTCCTGGTGTTGACAGTTGGGTAAGACACCCTTGGGTTTTATGAAGTCCTCCTGCTACAGATGGTAGATTTTTGCTTTTAAAGAGTTTGCTTTAGCACTGACTCTTTTTAATCTCCCTCCTGCTTTTTTTGGTGAAAGTTATATAATAAAAGAGATAAATTTCTCACATAAAATTAGCACAAAATTATTTTACTATGTACATGTATGAAATAAACCACACATTTTTCCATTAGCTGGATTTGCCTGTCTAACCTGCACTCCATCAAAAAAAAATAATGCAAATTGCAAAGAACAAGGTATAGTTCTTATACCATTATTTATTAAGCTATTGATACAAAATACCAAATAATATTTTATTCTTTACTATATTGCTATTTTCCAGATAATCCTATTACTGGAGTTAATGTTGAAAAGAGATTTTGTTTGTATATCTAGGTAGTTCTCTAAGCATGTTTTCTAGAAAACACTTACTAATTTTAGGGAAAATACATTGAGCAAGTAAGTAGTTTGCCATTTTACTTAACATATTTAGGTATTATTTTAAAACTCTTATTACTTTATAAGGTACATAGACTCTCTTGCCATAATTTTTACAAATGATAGACCTGGTAGAGAGGTTCAGTAACTCCTCTAAAACCATAGCTTAATGGTGCAATTGAAATATGAACCTGACTTCAGCCACATGCTAGTTACTACTATGTTCCACTACTTGATTATCCTCAGTAAACACCATACACCCCTGTTTTGGGTGCTGATTGGTGGTTGCAGCCAGTGCTCAGTGCTTAATTCTTGCTTTGTGCTCTGGGTTCACTCCTTGCAGTACTCAGAGGACACAAGGTTTCTGGAGATTGAACCCCGGTCAACTGTGTGGAAGGCAAGTGAGTCCTTTCCCCCCTGTACTGTCACATAGGCCATAATAAATGCCTTGTGCTAAATTGTTTGCCTGCTCATTTTAATTCAACCTATCCTAAATTAAAATAAAATATTTATTTTAGAATTTTTATATAATTTTAATGTATTTTAATCATAGCTTTAGTCTTTTGGATAACTTTATACTCTGATAAAAATTATTTCTAGGGGCCGGAGCGATGGCACAGCGATAAGGTTTCTGCCTTCCCGATATAGCCTAGGACGGAACGTGGTTTGATACCCATATGGTCCTTCAAGCCAGGAGCGATTTCTGAGCACATAACCAGGAGTAACCCCTGAGCGTCACTGGGTGTAACGAAAAAAAAATTATTTCTAGCTCTTTTAAAAAAGGACGATAAGAAATCAATTACAAGATAGTACAGGGGCCCTGGAGAGATAGCACAGCGGTGTTTGCCTTGCAAGCAGCCGACCCAGGACCAAAGGTGGTTGGTTCGAATCCCGGTGTCCCATATGGTCCCCCGTGCCTGCCAGGAGCTATTTCTGAGCAGACAGCCAGGAGTAACCCCTGAGCACCGCCGGGTGTGGCCCAAAACCCAAAACCAAAAAAAAAAAGATAGTACAGGGGTAAGACACTGGTCTTACTTGCAACTGACCCTAGTTCTATACCTATCACTCTGTGGCTTTCCAAGCACCACCAGAACCTACCCCTGAGTATAAAGCCAGGAGTAGGTCCTGATCACTCCCCTCAAATGCTTATAATTTTAAGTTGCTTTATTGATATTGGGACATGGCTTTCTTTTTTTTACTTAAGTATCTTACTTATGGAACTAGGAGAATTTAATGAAAATTGGAGTAAAAAATTATTATACTTAACTAAAAAATTGTAGAAGAAATATAACTTGGAATATTAATGTGAGATTTATGATAGCATGTTAAATATAGGCATTTAGCACTTTCATCTTCCAATTTTATTGGAAATTATAGAAAATTGTATGTGTAGAGAACTGAGATTGTGATAATTCTGAAAATCAGGAAAAGTCTAATCGTAAAAAACAATCTGAATTTCTAAAATGTGTTAAAAATGAATTGAGGGAGAAACCAGAGCAGGAAAACTTATAAGACAAAAATTAGAATTCAAATTTATTTCATGGAGACATTGTTTTCTATGGAGCCCACCAAATATTATTCTCCTGTAGAGAAGGTAATAGACAAGTATTCTTTCAGTGTAGCAGTAGTAGTAGTAGTAGTCGTAGTAGTAGTAGTAGTAGTAGTAGTAGTAGTAGTAGAAGAAGAAGTAGTAGTAGTAATAGTAGTAGTAGTAGTTTAAACACCTTGATTTACAAGGTTGTTCATAATACATTGTTTTTTATTCCTCGCAGTTACACACTTGTTTATGATTGACTTTCAGTCATACAGTGTACAATACCCTTCACCAGTGCACATTTCTGCCACCAGCATCACCTATTTCCTTCCACCTGCCCTCTCTTCTGTGTGCCTCTGTGCCAGATGTTTTTCTTCTCTCCCTGTCTCTCTCTCTTTCTCCTCTCTCTCTTTTCCTTTTAGATACTGGTTTGTAGTATTGTTACTGAATATCACTTTACCTCCTTTCATCACCCAATCTAGTCCTGAGTGATCATTTCCAATTGCCACTGTCATAGCGTTCCTTTCTATGCCCTAAATATACTCCTCTGCTATTTGTGGCAAGCTTCCTACCATGGACTGGTCCTCCTGATCCTAGTCTCTATTGTCTCTGGATATTATTACCATATTATATATATTTTTAAATATTCCACAAATGAGTGTGATCAGTACATCGACAAGGATTCTTAAAGTCAGTCTGAAGAACTGTTGGCCAACAATGACTTCTTTAAAGCTTTGCTTTTGTTCATGCTTGTAACTTTGATAAACCCTGGAAGAAAATTGATTTATGGTAAGTGAGTTTCTTGTGTTGAATTGAAAGAAAGACAGTGTCAGTATGCACCGAGAGAAATACTTTCAGAAATATTGATTGTTCAGGGCTGTAACTGTAGTTTATTGGGTGGGATATTTGCTCTGCACATGGTAGACCCAGGTTTAATCCTCCACATGGTTCCTGAGCACTGCCAGGAATGATTCCTCAGTGTAGAGGCAGGAATAACCCTTGGGCATGGTCCCAAAATGATGTGGTCCCAAAATGAAAAAAACAAAACAAAATGAAACAAAAACTCACCGATGAAAACAAACCAAATGAAAAATAAAGAAGCTTTATTTTTTTCATACTTATAAATCAGAAATTCACTTCCTGTTCGAGAGAAGTATGATTAGTTTTTAAAGTCCATCTTTCAAAACTGGAGCCATAGAACAGCAAGTAGTGTATTTACCTTTTATGTAGCTTACTAAGGTTCCATATACAACACCCAGACAGTCCCCAGAGCCTGCCAGTAGTGATTCCTGAGTGCAGAGTCAAGAATAAGTGTTGAGCACTGCTGGCTGTGGCCCCCAAATCAATCAAGCAATCAAACCAATCAATAAATAAAATAATCTCCTGCTCTATGATATTTAAAATGACAATGTTAGGTGAGTGAGGATGATGAAGATAGTTTTGCAGATGTATAGGCTAAGATAGACTAGGCATTGGAAATTAATGATGAAAAATTAGATCATTAAGAACTTTAAGGTTAATCCATTAAATAGAACAATTCTTAAAAGATTCAGTCCACCCAAAGATAGCAATAAAAACGTTTAGTCAACAGAAGAGACTCAAAGATCTATTAGACAAGTACAAGAGCATTTTGATAAATCATACAGAGATGCCATATTTCTGCTAAAAGTAATACATTGCCTGTGTTCTCTCTTGAGTATATATATTTATTTTTCTCTCTTCTTATTTATCTCAGCAAATCTTTCTCTTTTATTTGGGGGAAACGCAGTGGTGTTCAGTACATACTGCTGGCTCTGTGTTCAAAAATTACTCCAGGAATTCATGTTGCCAGGAATCAAATCCAGGTCTGCTGAGTGCAAGGAAAGATCCCAACTTGAATTACTATCCCTCTGGCCCTCTATGTAAATTTAGTTAAAACATTTTTACCTCATGAAAAATAAAAAAGATAATAGTTCAAAAAATAAAACAAAATATAAGTAGGATATCACAGTATCTTTTATGAAGAAGAGCAAAATTCATTTATTATATATACATATATACATAGTATAAAGAACCTACTTTACTGAGAATAACTGTAGGATCTGTAAGATATTTTTAAATACTAAAAATATATAAGTTCATTGGGGGCCAGGAAGATAGTACAGTGGTAAGGTGCGTGGCTTGCATGAGACCAGGTTTGATCCCCTACATTCCATCTAGTCCTCAAACACAGAGCTAGAAGCATTGAGTTTTGTTGAACAGTGTTGAGTATAGTTCAAAATCCAAAATAAATAAAATAAAAATATATTCATGGGAATCCCAAAATATTTCCAGAATTAATTATCATATTGAATACAGTTCTTTCCACTATGAAATAAAAATAGAAATTCACAGCAAAATCTATATTTCTTAAGGGCATAGCTACAATCTGTATCTTAGGGACAACAAGACTAGGAAATATAAAATTTTAGCAATTTATTTTAAGAAATGCTGTTAGGGCCAGAATGATAGTACAACAGTCACAGTGCTTGCTTACATGCTGCTGACCCATGTTCAGTTTTCCATATGGCCACTAAGTCTTTCCAGGAGTGATCCCTGAGTACAGATCCAGGAGTTCTGAGCACTGCTAGGCATGTGGTTCAAAAACAAATGAAAAATACTTCCACACATTAAAGGCTTTGTATACATAAATTATAGCAAATTTTATATCTATTAATAAATACAGTATGTAAAATAAATTTACCATAAGATAGAAAAATAATGAAATAAAGTTACTACAGATGAAAATAAAACAGTAGAACAAAATTTTACTATTTAAATTCCATCTACCCCCTGGAGACATTGGATCCTAGAAGGGGACCCTATGCCGACCCTATGCCCTAATTCTATTTATTTTAAGGTGAAGATTAGCAAGTTATTGACAAGTCTAATTATAGGGACAGTCCATGAGGGAAGCGTAGGCGGGAGAAGATACTGAGCAAATGGATCTTGAGACTAAAAGGAAATGACAGTCTTGATATTGGCAGAATATTGGGGAAAGCTGTTGTTTTTTACCATTTGGGAATGGTTGTCTATCCTGAGATTATTATGAGAAGACCTTTTTTAGTTTTCTTCTGAGTCTACTTGGGCTGGAAAATTGCTGTAACATGTTAGAGCTTGGTAGAGATGAAAATCAAGGTACCCAGCTAGACATTTCCTAGTGTGTGTGATATAAAACCAATTTTTTCTTTGCTGTTAGACTAGAGTAGAATAATCACCTCCTAAATATTTTCTCTCTGGGTAGATGGTCTGTACTTAGAAAAACACTTACTTTAGTTCTTTATTATTATTATTATTTTGTTCATGCCTATCAGTATTTCTTGGGTTTTAGTGCTTTTGCTAGAAGTCTAGAATAAATGAGACAAACAGTAAACTTAGAATTGTATTTTTTAAATTAGGATGTGAGATACACTGATATTTTGTCTCTTCTCCAATTTCCTCACATGTAAATGAATTTTATGTTTCATTTACATGTAATGTCCTGTACTTTTAGTTTTAATTAGCCAAATAAACAGGGATATTATGCCTTCTATGTCTTCCTTGAAGTGCAAGTCTCTCATTATATTATTATATTAATTACTATATTATTAAGTATATATTTATTCCATTAATTGGTTGGCTCCCAGAAAATTGTATGAAACTTATTATTTTTAGACAAGTGTTTGCTAAAATTATAGTTAATTAAGAATGTTATTACATTCTCTTCAGCTTTGAAAAAAGATGAAATTTTGCCATTTGCTAAAATTTGATGAGTATATTTCATGTTAAGTGATATAGTTGGGTAAGACCAAATATGGGATGATCTCATCATCTGTGGCGTGTAATAAAGCAAAGCAATAGAATGGAGCGTACCTAATGATAACAAGCTTTGGACTTTGACTGCAGAACTGACGTTACCAGGCAATGGAGGAGAATAAAATAAGAGGGAAAGGAAGAAATGGATTAAGTATGATGCAAGTTTAGTGGTTCTGGGGTCTTAAATAATCTTTGGTGATAATAGAGGAGCAGTAACTGTATACCCAAAATATAAACATTAACACAATTATCACTATTGCCACAATTAAAAGGGAATATTATTTTATTATTATTAATAGTTTAAGGATACATATATATAGGCATACATGAATTTGTATAAAATATATGTATTTAAACTGAGTTTATTTGGAAGAAAGAGACCTAATAAACATAAGAAAGTTTATAGACATAGGACAGTGGTCAAGGTGTTTACCTTGCATCATAAACCCTGCCAGGAGTGATCCTGAATACAAATTCAGGAACCATTCCTGTGCATAGCCGGCTGTAGCTACAGCAGCAAAGTTTTTAAACCCATGATGGAAATGAATAGTCATCAATTCTTTACTTGAATAATTTCTTGCTGTAATCTACTAAAGATAATTTGTGAATGTATTTTCTAAGTGTAAGCAACTTAATAGTATGGACAGTGTTTTTCTCTAAATGCACAATAACAAAACTTTTTAATTTGGATTTTACTAATGTTACATCTAGTTTACAAGTTGTACAATGAAAGTAAGTTTCTAATAAAGGAATTTTTTATTGTGATTGCTGCTGGAGGAACAAAGAAGCCCTGTATCATTACTTGTGTATGGGAGGTGAAGCATACCAAACTTGTAATACATTTTGATTACATAAACCTTTTTAGAGCAAATTTTATAGTCTATTAAATAAGCAGTAAATTGAGAAAAAAATAATTCTGAGAAGTCAGTATTAGACTTGTCATAAATGTAGGTTCTTTTGAGCTTTGAAAATTATTTATTTTACACTCAGTATAATTAGAATTGTAGTCTTGAGTTCTTATAAAATTTATTTGCAAGATTTTTAAGCAGGTGATAGGGATAAGACTAAAGAGTTATGAGAAGAAAATCTCATTAACATTGTATTTGACTTTTTATCTTTTGGCTTATAAAATAAAAAATAGATCAATATATTTTATGGAAAACACTAGAGGGTTTTTTATGATTTTTATTTTAATAATAGTAGCTTACATATCGTTCACAGTAATATTTTTGGTACATATTAACATTGAATCAGGGGAATTCCCATCCCCGAATTGTCCTCCCTCCATCTCCGTTCCCGTCCTGCCTCCCATATCCTCCACCCTCACCCCAGGGGCTGCTAGAATGAGTGGTCCCCACTGTGCCTAGCTTACTACTTAGTGATATTACAACTGTTATGTCATGGTTAGAGGTTTTTTTAATTTACTCCTTCCTTTCTTTTTGACTCTTTACTAGAAGAGAATTAATTGAAATGAATTTTATACTGCTGCTCCAGAAAAGGGGTGAAGGTGGGGTGGGAGTTTTGGGGTTCTAGAACATGTTATTGTGGCTAAAAAATAAGCTGTTCTTGTACTGCCTGATTTGTTAACCTTTATTACAGGTAAGCACTTTAACAATTTTATATCTGTCTAAAGAGTTAATATGAAAAAAAAGAGTAGCTCAAATTGGAGGTAGTTTCCCAAGAGAAATAGGGGTAAAGCTTGTAGGTATAGAGCATATGGTAAAATCACAGGCCTTCCAATGAAACTGCTTTATGCTATCTTGTGCAGAGAAAAACTATTAAAAATAAGGAACAAGACTTTTACTTAAATTGATATTGTTTTCCTTTTAAAATATACTATCTTGAGGAATAGAGGTAGTACAATATAGTACAAAATAAAGAGGATATTGCATTGCATGCAGATGGCACCATGTGTGGTCCTCTGAGCACTGCCAGGAGTGATGCCTGAATACTGCCAGGTGTTGCTGAAAAACAAAAGTAGACAAATAAGTAAATAAAAATATGCATGTAGGGGCCGGAGCGGTGACACAGAGCGGTAAGGCATCTGTTTTGCCAGCGCTAGCCTAGGACAGAGTGCAGTTCAATCCCCTGGAATCCCATATGGTCCTCCAAGCCAGGAGCGATTTCTGAGTGCATAGCCAGGAGGAACCTCTGAGCATCACCGGGTATGGCTGAAAAACAAACAAAAAATGCATATAGTATATTTTTAGTTGTCCTTTGTCACAATAATAACCAATTAAAAATGAAAAATTTAAAGTAAATTTATTTATAATTATATAACTGTCATACACATAATATAAATATGAATAATAAAAATTGAATGAGAAGATCACAAAATTATAAAGCATTTACTGAGATCTGTGAAAAGTAAAAAAAGGGGAACTGGAGAGATAGTTTTGTGGGTAGGTAGGGTGCTTGCCTGGCTAATCTAGATTCAGAATTCCAAAACCAATATTGTCCCCAAATGAACTAAGATTGATCTCTGAGTAGAGTCAGGAGTAAGCATTAAGTGCAGCTGGATGTGGCCCCAAAACAAAACCACAAAAATTTAAAGATAAAGCAAGTTTTCAGTTAAAATTATAATATAAAATAATTGTTTATGAACCCTAACCCTATTCCTAACCCTAAAAAAATTGTTTACTTACATTTTATTTCACTAAAAATATTTACTTAGTACAGTTTTAAATGCAGGAAAAGATACATTGCATAAATAATTGATTATGGTCCTAATGACTCTAATACTTGTCTTTCTTAAATATTTACTAATGATTCTTTTAGTGTTTCTCAATTACATATTAGAACCAAATATTTAAAAAATATTTTCTCCTTCAAAACATTTAACAATTATGTTTAATTGGTATGAGACCACTTAATGGAAATAATAGCAGACAATTTTTTGGAACTAGCTATTATTCTATAATAGCAATCATATTTGGCTAGAATTACTGTTGACCTTAATTGAAAGCCCTTACATTCCCTTACTGGACAAAAATATTTTCTATAGAATATAATGTGAAGACATATTTGTAGAAAGTTTTTTGAGTTATCTAATTATTTATTTGTAATGGAATGTTAAAAATGGTAATTATGATGTCAAAAACCAAACATGATTTCTGTTCATTTCTTTAAGAAAAAAGCATATCAGTTATACACCTGGTAAATGAATTATTGTAAAGATTACTAATAACAGTATTTTTATTTTATTTTATTGTGGTTTTTGGGTCACACCCGGCAGTGCTCAGGGGTTACTCCTGGCTCTGTGCTCAGAAATTCCTCCTGCAGGTTCTAGGGACCATGTCAGACATTGGGATTCAAACTGCCACCCATCCTGGGTCAGCTATGCACAAGGCAAACAAATGCCCTATCGCTGTATATCTCTCCAGCCCCAAAAGCAGTGTTTTTAATCAAGTCAAATTTGTTTAGAAACTATGGCATTAACAGAACACCCCCCTGAAACCCAACTACAATCATGTTGGTAATCATGGTGCTTAAATAAAGATTTTATTTAAAAAAAAAAAAGAATTAGCTATGGCATTTTAGCCGGTTAAAATTGTTACATTATGAAACATTCTTTTTTATTTTAGTTTGTGTTTTTTTTATTGATTTGATTATTAGTTGGATATAATAATTAAGAAGTTAGCTTAATTTTAGAACTAGTCACATATTATAGCTTTGAAGCATAACTGTTTTGCTTTTCACACATTTTTTTCAGTAAAAATTGTTTGGTTCTTTTTTCATTTTTAATAAGCTCAATACAGAGTTAAAATGTATTTTTTCACTACATAAATACATTTTTTCGTTTTAAGTGTCCTTTGATAACACTGTGTATCTGTTAGTCTTAAAAGACTAGCGGAAGAAAAATTGCCACCAGCTAGTAAGTAGAGGAGAGAAAAGACTTCTTAGATTTAAAATATGACAGATTTAATAGAGTTATATAAAACTCTCAAAAATGTTAGAAAAATATTCACTTCAATTATATGAAAATTCATGAATAAATTATGATTTACTCATAATTTTTTCTTTTTCTTTCATTTTAAATTACTGATTATTTTGAAAAATATGATTACTGGAAGTTTTATGTAAAGTACAGTTAACACATTTCCAACCAGCTTTTGTTGACATTAATGGTTTTTATGGCTGTAGTACAATTATCAGCACTGAAAAATTAGAATTAAATAAAAATTATTTACTACTCACTTAAAATACTCTTCTAGAGTACCCATGAATATATTTTTCTTGGGGCCAGAGAGATAGCATGGAGATAAGGTGTTTGCCTTTCATGCAGAAGGCCATCGGTTCGAATCCCGGAGTCCCATATGGTCCCCCGTGCCTGCCAGGAGCAATTTCTGAGCATGTAGCCAAGAGTAACCCCTGAGCACTGCCGGGTGGGACCCAAAAATAAATATATGTATATATATTTTTTCTTAAATAATTTTAAAGTGTAGTTTAGTGTTAGATTTTTAGAAAAAATTCAAATATTAATAAAGATCTCTTCTTTAAAGATCATAGACAGTTTGAAAGATTGATAAATAGGTTTCTAGTTTGTTATGAGACTCTATTTTTAGGTTTCAGTTTGGATCAATAGTGTTATTTCTTTGTTCTTGCTCAGTTTTGTTAAGTTATATTTCCAGAAAAATTTGTTTATCCTAAGTTGCCAGAGACATCATTTAAAGTTGCTTCTAATATTTTAATATTATCTTTATATGCTGTCAAATTCTGTAGTTGTATTTTTTAAGTCCTGATTACCAATGCATGTTTTCATCCTTTTTTGATCATCATTCTCCTTCTTGCTTGATATTTTTACATATTCTTTAAAAGAATATATTTTCTAATGTCTGGAGGTTTTCTATGTCATCTTTGGCATTCATTTCTTCTTATTAGCATTCTTTATGCATGCTTGAACTTCAAGGTGATTTAACCTACTAACCTAACTTATTGAAATAAAATCTTAGATTCTTAGATAAAATCTTCTATATCCATGGTTTGAAAAATTCAAATATTACCCAAATTCCTCTCTGACAAAATTTGTCAGAGACTTTAAAAAATACTTAACATATTTAAGTTTGTTTTGGTATGATACTTTATCCATTTATAAACATTATCCTGCTTACACAATGCATTACAGACAAAAAATTAAGAATCTGTAAATGTATGAGGATACTGCAGTTAATAAAATTCAAGTAATTTTTCTATTTATTACATCATACTACAGTGTTTCTTACTGATGTCAGTTTGTCACATTTATAAAGCCTCTGGGGACAAAGATCAATATTTAACTTAAGATTCACATTTTTTCCATGAGCTTTTTTCCTTGTTATTTTATACTGAATCTAGACTAACTGGAATTTAAAACGAACTATTTTTGTTTAACCAAATAATATAAAATGTTAACAAATAATTTCCTCCAGAGATTACTATGATAGGCTGGCAGCATGGGTTTAGATGGACTGATTTAGTTTCTGTTATATTTTTTGAAAATTAAAAAGAAAACATCTTTCATTGTATTCTTTTGAATTAAATGAATATAAACAAAAATGAAGATAATTTTATAAGCCATTCGGATTAAATTAACAATAAAGTTAAGAGGTACATTTGAACATCTAAGTAATATATAAATATTTTCACATCAAGTATGGATTTTATAGGGTAAAATTTGAGATGTTAATAGATGTAATGAGTTTAAATAAATAGTATGAATCAAGGCATTTGAATGCAACAGAATTTTCTTCCCATTTTTTTCCTTATATCTAGATGAACAACTGATTGTTTTAATGAGCAGTTGAGGAGCATAGTAAGTAAAAGGAATACTTGGGGGAAGAAAAGGCTTAATATTGCCATAGCTGGTTTATGAGATTATCAAGAGTAAGAATAGGAGCTTAAAATACAGTGTTCACTCAACCAAGTAAACAGTTTATTTTTACCTTAGAATCTTTATATATTTTAACTTCCAAATGTACACATTTTGGTTTTTTTCAGTCACATGTAGTACAAAAGAGGAAACAAAGGTTTGCATATGTTACTTCATTTTGTAAGCTTGGTTTTAATCTGATTTTGATAGTATCATTCAAAAAATGCTTTGTGCTTTAAATTGGAGAAATTTCTAGCATTTTGAATTTAATGTACTTAAGTTTGCTTAAGTGCTCTCAATTATTTTATAAGTGATCTTCATATAAGAGAATAGCTACAATTCTTTTGTACATTAAACCGAGAGAATTTAGCAGAGATCCCTCAGAATTCTGCAGCTAGGATTTTCTAAGAGTAGTAAGAATAGTACTTGGTTAGCACTGTGGACTTCCAAAGATGTGATAGATTAATGGCAACTGAATATGAATTAAAAAAAAAAACTAAGCATAAGAGGTAGTAAAGAAGTGTTTTATGAGCTGGTCTAACCATGTGTGTTTGCATACTAGTATTGGTGGACCATAGAAGAAATAGCAATCTTGAACAAGCAAGAGAAATGTCTCAAATGTGTCATTTCCATGTTGATTCCTTTTGAAAATAAACACTAATCTGAATACATAGGCGGAATGCTTAAGGAGGAATATAGGAGCTCAGTTTAAGGAAGAACATGTTGCTAAATGTCTTTGTTATGACAGTTCCTTTTTTTTTTTTTTAAGGACATTGTGATTAGTGATTTCATGTTTACAACTTTTACTGTTGATTTGGGTTTGCCTGAGAGGTCTCTGATAGCAGTAAAACAAGTTTCATAAGCAAAGGATTAAAACCATGGAAAGTTACTGGTTTTGCTGACTCAGGAACAGATGGTGCTCCTAATCTTTTTCATTAAATGCCCTTTTATAATGTTTGTACCTGTCACCAGCCCCAAGTGAGTCACATGTCTGAGTACAGGTTTGTGTGGAATTGGATTGAACTTTGAAACAAGCTCACAGTACTGGTACATACAAATAAATTCTTAGGACTTTATACATCTGATCTGACACCTCAGTCTAATGTTTGTACTAAAATAATTTTCAGATACAACAGAGAAATGCTGTGTTTTGGTTTTGATGTGTTTAACCTTTTTGCCCTTTTGCAATATTCTTAAAGTGCCTTCTTCATATTGATTTTTAGTGCAATTTATTTATTTATTTTTTGATGTGGGGGCCATACCCTGAGGCACCCAGGGATTACTTCTGGCTCTGAGCTCTGATGTTATTCCTGGCAGGCTCAGGAAAAGGATGCTGGGGATCAAACCCAGGTCAGTTGTGTGCAAGGGAAATGCATTACCTGCTGTGCTATCACATTGGATCTTTAATTTTATTTTAAAAATGTTTAAACTTATAGGTAAAAAATTTAGATATCCTGTCTAAATTTAATATTTTTTACTGTTGAGATATTTATTTCATTTACTGTGTTTTAAAAAAACTAAAAGCAACTAGTATCTAAATATACTTGTATTTTCTTTGGTGAGGT
Organism: Suncus etruscus; assembly: GCF_024139225.1. Classification (NCBI taxonomy): domain Eukaryota; kingdom Metazoa; phylum Chordata; class Mammalia; order Eulipotyphla; family Soricidae; genus Suncus; species Suncus etruscus. The sequence goes on from NC_064852.1 coordinate 52,638,886, forward strand.
GAGAGAGGGAAGCTCTCAAGATGTCCTAATAGCCCAAGGAACTAATCCTGGCAGCTCAACAAACCTGCTCAATAGTTAAATTCTAGAGCCCAGTCATGTGCTATGGAAGCCCCTGAGGACTGTGGTGCTACTTATGGGACTAGCTTGTGCCAAGAACTAATCGTGGGTCCTTATGCATGAAAGGCCTGCACCTCTGACTCCTGACCAAACTGGACCCTAAATTCACTTTAAAAATAAATTTTTGAGGGGCTAGAAGGATAATACAGAAGTAGGGCATTGACCTTGAATGTGGCCGACCTGGAACAGACCTGGATTTGCTCTTCAACATCCCAGGTGGTCCCAGAACCTGCCAGGAGTGATTTCTGAGCACAGAACCCAGAATGCTGCTAGGTGTGGCCTCAGAAATAATAAATAAATAATTAAAAATACTTTCGGGTGGGTTCATATTCCATGATACACAGGGACTACTCCTGAATTATTGCTTAGGAGTTAACCCTTATAGTGCTTAAAGGACCATTGTGCTGAAGGTCTAATCAAAATCCTTACACATGTAAGGCACTGGCCTTCTACCATTGAGCCACAGCCAAAACTAAATACACTTTTTCAATCTTTTTCCTTTCCCCAAAGAAACTACTATTCTCAAATGACATTGATTAAAGCCTGTGCTTTGTAGAATCATATTCATATTTATTCACAAAAATATTCATCTACTTTAAGAATGTAAGCAAATTGTATAATATATAATTTACATCTTTTAAAATTGTATTCTATGTAGAAAATTACATTTTGTTCATGTATTTAACAACTTAGTAGATTCTACGGCATGACCAAAGTTAATTCATCATCATCTTATTGATGGATTATTTCCAGCTCTGCACTACTTACTCTGAACTGAATATAATTTTAGAAGTTTCTTTAGCTAAGACAAGCTATTGACTTGTTAAATAAATGAAGGGTGGTAGGGAATATAGAGCAACAGATTTTTCTCAGTATAATGTTTTGTACTCTTAATAACTTTCCATGAGTTCTAATAAAAATGTGTCCTAAACAACACTTGGTGTTACTATATTTAATCATTTTAATTTTGGCCTAGTACTGGAGAAATTATATGACTTTGAGTGCTTGCATTTTACACAGTAGACCCTGATTAGTTCACCACTTGGTCACCTGTGCACAGAATTGGGAATAGCTCCTGAGCATTGCCCAGATCTGTAGAACAAATGCACTCACCCATCCCAAATTTGAGCATGTTTAAAGATGATAAAATATTTTATTTGAGAATTACTTGACGATAATGAAATCTTACTTTTCCCTATAAGATTACTGGATATTTTATTTTAACTTTAATTATCTAGTTTTCTTTTTTGGTAGGTGTTCTTTTATTATTTGAATATATTTTATGTGATATATTGCTTTATAATTATGTTCTTAAAGATATAATTATGTTCTAAAAGGCTTAGGATGGACATGGGCTGCATATGCTGAAACTTAACACGCAAAGAATATAGGAATTAGAGGATTTTCTAACAAGCTCAAAAGAAAGAATGATTTTGGGGGCCTGAGTGGTAGCACAGAGGTAGGGCATTTGTCTTGCATGTGGCCAAACCAGAATGGATGCAGGTTTGATCCTCAGCATACCATATGGTCACCTGAGGCAGGAGCAATATCTAAGCGCAGAGCTAGGAGTAACCTTAAGCACTGCTGGGTATGGCCCAAATAACTAAACAAACTAAATAAATAAATACATAAATGAAATAATAATCTCAGTAATAATGATCAATAGTTAATTTAGTTGGTTTTCATAGGGACTCTCTGTATGTTACCACTGAAGATAAATTATTAACTAAGTATATACTACACCTTTTTTGTTGTATGTTCCAGAAGGCAATCAGACTACTTTTAGGTTATTAATATATTTACCATACTAACACTAAAAGGAATTATTTGGGATAGGCTTTACCAATTACTTTTATTAAACTCCAAGCCTTCTCACTTTTGCTTTTATTAAATTGTTCAATAAATTTCATAAACGCCATTGTAATTAAATCAGATATTTTAGGTGAAGATACAGGTTCTATTTTAATATTGAGCATTTTTGCATTTGTAATGGAGTATATGTAGCATCACGACATTCTGTCTATAATTTTTTGCAGAGAAAGTTGGAAGAAAAACTTAATGATTTTGAAGTCATTAATTCAGCCTAATGGCATCTCTAATGAGTGTTTTTGGTTTTTTTTTTTTTTGGTTTGGGGTACACCAAGAGGTACTTTGAATTTACTCATGCTCTATGTTCATTGATCACTCATGGTGAGGCTCAGAAGGTCATATGGAGAGCTAGGGGTCAAGCCAAGGAGCAAGGCAAGTGCCTGCAACTATACTATCTCTCTAGACAGTCATTGAAGTATTAATGTAAAAAATTTCACAACCAAGTTAAGCCATGTATAAGAATTTCTCAGTAAGTTGCTTATATATTTAAACTCCTGTATTACTAGTTTTGAAAAAGTACTTCAGGGTAAATTAAATTTCAAAATTAGTTCTACAATTTGGTACAGCATGCTATTAAGAGAAAATTCAACAATATGCAATCCTATGTAATAAACAGTTATAAAATTATAATGATCAGCTGCTCTTATTTCTCAAGTTCTCTCCTTAGTACAAGTGTTTGCATTTCACTGTTCTCTCAGCACTGCTCTTTGAAATTCAAATATTGTGCACAAACTAATATTTTATGAATTTAGGTCAGTGAGATTTCTTGGGAAAAATGAGTAGAATTCACATTGGTGGAAATCTTTCCCATCCTAAATTCTTTTCTTGCCTAGCTTTAGGAAATTAGAAACAGTATATATGACAGATTGAGGAACTGAAAAATAAAATTTTGCCTTTTATTTTTACTTTTTCTCTTAATTGTTTTGCATGTAGTATTTTAAATGTATATTATTTTATAGCACATTTGTGACTTTGTACCATTAATACTTAGATGATTTTGTGATTTATGGGTTATTTCTTGCTTTATTATTTCTATTCATAACTATTCTCAAATGTTTTTTGTTGTAGTTTTGGAGTATTAGGAAGATAGTGACTTTAAGTAGCAAGTAGAATCTAGATTCTGAGACTAGATAGTGTTGGGAGTGTAAACTGAGGTTAGGGGCTACACTGAACCTTCAATAAAAAATTGATAAGGAATTTTTAAGGAAGTAAGGAAGGCTAAACACGTATTAGGTATAGAAGTTGGAGTAGGGCTTTAGTAATAGTAAAGTAATCTTGATTGCTAATTGATATTTGGGATTCATTAGAGATACCACTTGGGGTTTTAGACTTTTAGCCTTATTTGTGCTAGAAACATGCAGAGACAGAAAATAAATAACCCTTGTCAAGATGCTTAAACTATACAAATGAATACTTAGAGAATATGACCAGTTTTGAGTGAATCATTATCATTAGTCATCTTTAATTAAATTTGAAGTTAGGAGAAAATCTGAACACAGTTAAATCTTTCACTAATTTTAACAGTGGAGTTATTCATAATGATAATTTAATACAAGAAATTGTGTATCTTTCTACTGATAAAAAGTACATTTCAAAGAAATTTGGCCTATTAATTTTGCAACTCAGGCATCCTTATATTACAGAACTTTTTGGTAAGCATTCTTCTATATAGTTTATATATAATTTTTACTAAACCACTCATGTGTATCATTTGTGTTATAATGCTGTTTTGCTTCACAAAATTGGATATTTATCTTTTTTATGGTGGGTGTTTCTTAATATATTTAAATGTTTTTTCATTTCCTAAATAATATAAACTGCTAAACTATAGATGAATTATTTTTGCAAAATACGTTTTGAGACAAATTAATATAACCCCCTGACCACTGCCAGGTATGATTCAAAAACTAAAATCAATAAAAAAGAAGTCTCCAACTGTTATTGTGTTGCTTTCAATGACTTCCTTTAAGTCTATGAGCATTTGCTTTAAGTATTTTGCTGATCCCTCATTAGGTACATTGATGTTTGGAGTGTGAATTCTTCCTGATGTACATACTTCTTCATTATTAAGAAATTACCTTTGCACTCTCATAACATTTTTGAGCCTGAAGTCTATTTTCTCAGATACTAGTATGACTACTCTAGCCTTTATGAGGGAATTGTTTGAAGAACTGTTCCAACCTTTAACTGTGTTTTCTCTGACTATTAAAATGTTTTTCTTGCAGACAGTAGAATGTAGGATTCAGTTTTTTAATCCATCCTGCCACTCTGTCTCTTAATTGTTCTATTTAGGCCACTGATATTGAGAGAGATTATAGTCATGGAGTTTTGTGATGTCTTTCTGGAGGAGTTTGGCCTATTTGGGATTTGTCTTGCTCATAGCAGCTAGCCCCTTTAGTTTTATAAAGATGGTTTTGAGTATTCTATGAAGTTTCTGAGTTGCTGTTTATATGCAGAGTTGTATATTATTACTTAAAATCTGAAAGAAAATTTGGCTAAATAAAATATTCTTGATGAGGCTTTTATTGCATTAAGATTTTTCACTCTATCATACCCCATTGTCTTTATGTCTGAAGGGTTTTGTTTAGTAAATCTGCTGAAAATCTTAAGGGTGCTTCTACGTGTATATTTTCCTTATTTGATTTTATTGCATTCAGTATCATATTCAGTATTGTTTCTATATCTGTGGTTTTTGTCATTCTGATTAAATGTGTCTTGAGGTTTTTTATTTGGATATCTTTTAGTTGGAACCTTAGCCTCCTATAATCAAAAAGCATGCACTCTCCAACTCTGAGACCTCAGCAATGATGCCTTTGACAGTTGTTTCTTCATCAGAATTGCCTTCCTGGCCCTTTGGGACCACAATAATTTTATGATGTTACTTTTGAGTTCATCCTAAAATTCTCTTGTAAGCTGTATGTTTATTTTGAGTCCTTTTCCCTTCAGCTGTTCTCTGGAGGTTTACTGCACCTCATCTTCAAGCTCACTGATTCTGTCACCAGCTACTGTTCCTCTGCTGATAAACTCTTCTAGTGAGTTTTTCCATTATTCCTACAAAGTTTTATAATTTAATATTTTTTAAATTCATTTCTATTTGTAATTTTTGCATATTATTGGAAGTCTATCTAATTTTTTACTTGTGCTCCTTAAATACCATCAACATTTTCCCTCTAAATTCCTTATTAGAGAGGTTATTTAACTGGTTATTTGCTGAGTCTTAGGTCTACCACCTTCACACACTAAGCATAGAGATTTTGTCTTGCTCTCCCATTCTAACTTTTATAGTCTGGAGGTATTTCTTGTGTGTTATAATGTGGGTGAGTGGCTAGAGTTAGGATGTCTTTGTATAATCATGGTGATATAAGAAGTGAAGAAATGTGTTACTTCTATGTGGCTACATGATTCATGGGGATTTAGACCTAGGGACACAAAATGGCGATCCTGAGTAACTTACAGAGCTCTGACACTTTGATGTCTGTTTCTTGGAACCCTAGAAATGCATTTTAACAAAAATTCTTTGAAAGTATTAAAATAATTTTAATTACTTTGTTTAAACACCATGATTACAAGTTGTTCATAATCTAGTTGTTTTATTCCCCACAATTGTACAACCCCCTCACCAGTGCACATTTTCCATAACCAGTGACCCTAGTATAGCTCCCATCTTTCCTTGCCTGACTGTATGGCAAACATTTTCTCTCTGTTTCTGTCTCTGACTCTCTTTTCCATCTTATTTCCTATAACACATTGTCATTTGCAATAGTATTGGTGAAGGGGTATCATGCCTATCTCATTACAGCATTCAGTTCTTGTTTTGTACAAACCTGCTGATTTTTAAAATTCTAGCTACTCTGAACTGTTCATTTTAATTTTTGTAATCAATTTTGAAAAGAAAACTCAGGGGTAAAAGCATATTGACTTCAAGGTAACCTTTAAGAAATAAAACACCAATATATATATGAAGCTTTATTGGTGGAATGTTAAAGTCAAGGCACAAGTAACTAATTCAATTAATCACTTCATCCCTTAACTGTTTCTCCTATACACCAACAGGGCATAGCCCCAGATTGCTCATTAACTTTCTCTCAATAACTCTTCACAAAAAGTCCTGAGCACCACAAAGTATGACCCAGCTCCCCCAAATCTACAATCAAAGGCTTAATTTCTTTATACTGGTGGAGTATTTAAATATTTTAATACACTTTAAAAATTTATTTAGTTATAGTTTATTTAAAAATTACAATGGGGATCATGATAGCTTGAGGTTATCATGCTATTCCTAAGACCATTGTACTGAACTGAGATACTTAAGTAAATGAAATTTGAAATTTTTGTCAGGTAATTTGAAATATTTGGATAGGAAGAGTTTTCTTTTTATAGCTGAAGAACTTGTTTTAAACGATTATTTTTAAACATTTAATTCTTCACAACTTTTACCCTATTGTAAAAGGATTTATTTGTCATAGATCTGGACATAGATAATTTTATGACAAATATAATGTAAACACAATACATTATGTGAGAGCTTTAGGAACTAAGGTTATTTATTAATAATATTGATTTTCTTAATCATTATATATACATAACAATTGTCCCTTATATTTGAGTTGAGAGTCCTCTTTTTATTCTTTATTATGGTCAGAGAGGTTTATCACTTAATTTTTTTCGCTTAGGTTCTTAGGGAAGCAGAGAAGCTTACGTGTAAGAGCTTAGGCTTAGACATTGGAGAGGCTAAAGCTTTGTTTCCGTAGCAACAAGAAACTGGAATGTAAAGCCTTAAACTTCAGTGTCTTCTTATCAAAATCAAGATAATAATAAGCCTCTCAGTGAGGTATCCTAGACTTAAATTAGCTATTAATACACAGGAGCATACTTGGTAAATAGTATGTATCAAAAGAAACATAGCATTCATTACTCTGAACTAAAAGAATGGTGTTCCTAATTCATCAAAGGTTCTTACATTATTCTCTGGTAGTGGGGAAACCACAATATATTGTCCTTATAATTGTAGAGTTTGGGAATGAATTGATTAAGAGACTCATTTGAGAAGTTGTGCTATACTGAAATTACTTTTAGCATGGAAGAAGTTTTTGTTGACCTGAGGGATAGGAATTAGTAATGAGTCTACATTGGATTCTGCCTGAAATTTCAAGTTGCTCATCACTTTCTAGTCTCTATCCAAGAGCCTACTAGTAAACCAAATTTTCTAATAGTTGGACTTAATTATCTGACAGATTTCCAGCCAGTTCAATGGGAGATATCTTGAGTGTGATATTTATTGCTTAGAGTATCTCATAAGCAAATCACAGTCAGGATTTCAAGGATTTTGTACCTTCCATTTGTTGTTCTCAGTTAAGATTATGATGAAAAATTATAATTTCATTTCCTTTGGTTTTAATTATTCCTCATAATTGCTCTCTAGTGATAACACTCAATTTTCTTGTGTTAAGTAATTAAATATTGGTGATTAGCATATATATCATATACAACATTTATCAAGAAATGACACAATAAATATAAGAGGGCACATTTTATTTTACAAGAATTTTAAGGGGTAATAAACTCCAGTTACATATTGAATATATTCAAAGATCAGCCATCTTTTAATTAGATTATACAGTCCTTTTTTTTAAAGAATCTACTTCTAGTCAGAGGAAAAAAGAAAAATAGGAAAACAGAATAAAGATTATGAGGTGTATATGTGTGAGAGAAAGAGAAGAGAGAGAAAAAGGAGAAATATTTGAGAATATGTATTCCTAAATAATGTACTAAGCTCACTAATAGAGTAAAACAGAATACATCCTATAACAGAATACATAAGAGAAAATGTCCACCTTGGATCAGGGGAGATTTTACTTATGAAGAAATATTTGAATTTGATCATGAAAATAAATATTTTGAGGTGCACAAAAAGAGGAATTTCACCAACTAAAACTCCACAAAAAATGCAGTTTAGCATATTTTTATTCTAGTATGTATTTAGAAAGCTCTGCAGAGGGAGGCATATTTACGTGCATACATGAGTTTTTCTGTACATATGAAAGAATTATAGACTTCAGTTAATATGCTATTTAGTTTATATGATATCTAGTTCATATGATTTCTAGTTATTGAGAAAGATGTCTTTCTCAGATGATATCATTTTTATCTTTGAAAGAATGAGAAGCCTGTGGCAATTTTAACCAAAGGTGACTTTATAGGGTTATAAAAAGGCCATCATTAGTATGAAGGAAATCTGGAAATAGTGTAGACCAAATATGAATTGAAGCATTAGTTAATAGGGTAGGTTCCAAATTGACAGGAATGCTTATACATGGGAAGAAAAAAGAAAGTGAGAACCAGAATGATGAAGAGAGAACAAACGGTTGCTAACTGAACAGCCTTTTCCATGAGGCAAAAGGACAAGATAAGCAGGTAATTTGTTTAGAAGGAAGAAAAAGGTTAAGGACATGGATTCTCTCTTAGAAACTCTTGAAAGAAATGTAGCCCTAGGATACTGGTTTATAATTCAGTGAGACCCATTTCAAGTTTTAGAATTATAGAATAATAACGTTTTAGAATAAAGGAATAAATGTGTTTAAACTACTAAATCTGTGGTAACTTTCTACAGTAGCACAGTGAAATTAATTTGCCCTTAGAACATTAATGATTCCTATTGAGTACAACTTCTTTCTACCATCTTATGCTAGATTTTCACATTAAGATCTCAAAAGTACTTGTTATACTGGTTTGAACAACAATGAAGCAGTATACTAAAGGAAAGCACAGAGGCAAGAATTAGCCAGCAGTCAATTTAGAATTTGTTCTCTTGAATAGCATATTTTAGTTACCATTGAAATAATTTCAATTCAATGAAAGATCCTGGGTTCAGGATGCATTATTTCCTGACTATTCATGATATAGTAAGCTACAAATGGTTCTCATAAGGGAAAAAAAAAACTTTTAGATACTTCTTACTTGCTGAACTGATAGTTTAGTAATTTATTAAAGCCGTATCTAGTTAATTAGAGCTTAATCACTAAACTTCATAATAGTTAATGAATTCAATTGTTTTTATTCAGTGTTTTAATTGGATCAGGCTAGCAAATGGTGCAGTGACTAGGAGTGCTAAGAAATGTTCTGAAGTGGACATATAATCTTGTGATTATCTGTGGCCAGACAGTGGTATTGAATAAAGTAAAATTACTTTGCTAGGTCATGTTCAAGGTAATAAGGAAGTATTATTTGACAAGTAATAGAAAGAAGCAAGGCCGTACTAGAAAAGAAAGCAATAGAGTCAGAAAACCAGATAAATGTGGTTCTGCTACTAGTCTCATGTTATTCTAGACAAATTAGTTTTAAAGTATAAAAAAGGACATTAAAATAGCTATAATTCCTGTCTTATATGGAATTTGGATGAATTAAATTAATTAACATATTTAAGGTACACAGTGTTGCAATACTGTCCTTGATGGGGTTGACTGATGGAGGGATGGAGGATGAGGTCTTTCTCCTCCAACTCGGAGCACGTGTCTGCCACCCTGTTCAGCTGGCGGTTCTGAGGTGAATGTGGCAGGTAAAAGGCTAGCAGGCAGTCAGGCTTGTGAAAATATCAGCTTTATTCAGAGGACAAGACCGAAGCCAAAAGCCTCAACATCAGTTCCAGCCAGAAAGTTCCTGCCTTCCACAGACACTTGCTTTTATACCCCAGAATCAGGTACCACCCAATGGTGGGAGCAGAATGCCAGGTCACACCCAATGGTGGGCGCAGAATGCCAGATCACACCCTAGGGTAGGGCACAATCACCGATCAGGGTAGGGTCAGTAACATAATAATCCCATTGAAATGTTTACATACACACACCAGAACAGTCACTGGCTCATAGTAGATGATGCCCAGATTCTATATTTTTATAGGTGATTGGAAATGGGAAAAAAAAATCTACTTATTTTGGGAGGTGAGTTTGGGCCCACCTAGAAGTGCTGAGGAGTGAGCTGAAGGGGTCAGGGATGTGCCCTGAGCAGGGCTGTGCTCAAGTATACCATATGTGAAGCTAGGATTCGAGTGATCATAGTTACTAAAGCCGTCACTGTCACATAAAAAGCACAAGTCTTCGTTAGTACTACCATTCTGGTTTCTAAAACCTACTTTTATATTATTAGATGTAGCCTCTTAATAGCATAGCTATTCATATTCTGTATGCATGTTCTTATGCACTCATTCACAAATACACATATTCATAACCACATTCACCTCCAGCGTGCATCTTTTATAGATCAGAAAATTGAGAGGAAGTGAGATGTTAAATCATTTATTAATAAAAATGTATCTCCAACTGTGCCTCTGAACTAACAAAGTGTTCCTTTGCAATCTGCCTCAGTTTAAAGATTTAGAAGATAGGTAGAGTTTTCATGCAGATTCTACAAACTCAGAGAATCAAGACTCCTATTCTTATATCCTTTACTTTCTGAGCATGACATGTAAAAGATACAAAAAGTTTAAAATTCTGTTACTTAAGACATTTCTTTTGAGGAAGGTTTTGCAGCTAAATTAGGAAAAAGTATATTTTTAAGTGTGTTCTGGAGAAAAACAAAATAAAACAAAGTGACAGTTGAGGGGGAAAAATGGCTTGGATTTGGATAATGCTGAAATTGTCAGAGATGTTGGAACATTTTTATTTGTTCTCTAGTGAATTTTTCATGATTTGGGGATTTCAAAAATCAACTAATAATAATCAGAAATATTTATTCTAATTTTTTAACTTGGGATGAGATAAAAAATTAAACATGAAAATATGGTTTCTACGTGTAGGAACACCTTGAAACACAACATTTTGTATTAGCCAAAAGATTATAGTATCTGCATGTTTCTAATATATAAGAACATTCTATGAAAATAATCAACATTATTGAGTGGCAAATAGGAATATTTTAAATTCTTATATCTATCTTCAGGAGAAAAACATTATAATTATTGCTAGAAAAGAGAAGCCTATGGAAAAAAGAAGTAAAATAACTCATACTTGATCTGACAATTAGTAGGTAATAAAGACAGGCTTGAAAATTGCTGACCTGACACTCATCCTTTTGAATTCAGTGAGACTAGTTTTCTCTGTATTGAACTGTTACAGTAACAACCATTGATCTGTTTTGTTAAGAGCCAGTTTATTTTATTTAAATGTTTATTTATTTAGAACATTTAAAAATAATCATTAATTTTATTGACCTATACACAAGAAACAATATTATTGTTATCAAGTAAACTTCACAAATTATATCATAGGATGGCATTCTGTAATTTACAAACTTAATATTTTATTTAATATTTTTCTTGTTAGGGGATAATTTTGTTTTGCCATACTTTATTTAAAATTTGATATTACCTTAATATATTAATATTTGGTTTTACAACTGTAAAACACGTAGTCTTACAATAGTGATATTTCCAATTATTTAAAGCAATGTTTGTTTGGTTTGGTTTGGTTTGGTTTTTGGATTTTGGGTCACACTGGTGGCACTCAGGGGTTACTTCTGGCTGTCTACACTAGAAATTGCTTCTGACAGTCACAGGGGACCATATGGGATTCTGGGATTCAAACCACCGTCCGTCTTGGATTGGCTGTATGCAATTCAAAAGTCATACCGCTGTGTTATCTCTCTGGCCCAATGTTTATTATTTGGAAATGAACTGATTATAATGTAATTACTGTTCTCACTAAGCTATTTTAAAGAACTTAAATTTTTTAAATCTTAAATTTTTTAATTAAAAATTTTTGAAATAAAGTTTAAATCTATATATTTAAACTTGAAATGACTGCCTGTTTGAAAACTTGATGTTTCATGTAATTTAATCTAATTTAATTTTTTAATTTTTTAAAAAGTCCTCTTATTGAAAACTAAGTTTTAAGTTATAAAAATACACTTTATCTACCCTACCCTGGATTTTAGAGGCTATTGAATAGCTGCAATATCCTGAAAAAAGTTGCTCCAATTTATATCTACCTTATTTTTATATTAGACAAAAGGCATGACACTATTAAAATATTTAGTACAGGGGCCGGAGAGATAGCATGGAGGTAAGGCGTTTGCCTTTCATGCAGGAGGTCATTGGTTCAAATCCCGGCGCCCCATATGGTCCCCCGTGCCTGCCAGGAGCAATTTCTGAGCCTGGAGCCAGGAATAATCCCTGAGCACTGCCGGGTGTGATCCAAAAACCAAAAAAAAAAAAAAAAAAAATTTAGTACATAATTTATAATTTCTATTTAGTACCATGAATTTAAGAAATGAAATATTATTTCTAAAGTTATTGTACTTAATGAAATTAACTGTGCTTTTAGTGCTTAGAGAAGTTGTATTTTACTCACATAACTTTTTGACTGAAAATAAACAAAACATTTTCTGATACCAGGATTACATTATATGATATAAAAGAATTGTTATTAAATAAATCTAGTTTTAAAAAATCAGAAAATTATGTATTTCCTTTTGTTACCACAGTAGTTTCCAAAAGTAGAATTATAAAATGTACTGTTTTTCATAGGTGCTGAATCAGACTACATTTCCAACAGCAGAGCATAAGAGTCCCTTTCCCTCAGATCCTTACCAATACAAATTGTTTCTAGACTTTTTGATGTATGCTGTTCTCACTGATATGTGGCAATATCTCATCATCACTGTAATTTGTATTTTCTTGATAATACATAATGATGAACACTTTTTTCATGTGCCTGTTGGCCACTGTCTTATTTCTTTAAAGAGTATACTCTGAGATTTCTATTTTTTTCTTAGGGGGTCAAACCTGGTGATACTCAGGGATCCCTTCTGGCAGTGCTCTGGGAACCTTACAAGGTGCTGGTGGTCAAATTCTCATCTTTCATGTTCAAAGCAAATGTCCTACTCACTATACTGTTATTCGGGCACCCACATTTATTTTAAAAAATATTATTTTAGGGTAAGGAGTGGTGGCACAAGCTGTAGGGCATTTGCCTTCCTGCGCTAACCTAGGATCGGCCACGATTCGATCCCCCAGCATCCCATATGGTTATATGGTTCTCCCACCCCCCACCGCCCAAGCCAGGAGCAATTTCTGAGTGCATAACTAGGAGTAACCTCTGAACATCACTGGATGTGGCCCCCAAGCCAAAGAACAATATATATTTATATTATTTTAATTATTTGTTATTTATAGTAATATTACTGAAGAAAGAAGGATAAAAAATATCAGGTGAGTTTAAGTTAATCTTTCAACTCTGTGAGGGTCACTAGCCAAAAATATTTTAGGCAGAATTCTTTGTAATATTGAAGCTAAAGTCATCTTCAAGGATAAAGCACTACTAGTCAAGCAAATGGGAGCAGATAAACAAATGGGATTACGGTAAACTATATTAAGATGCTTCTGAAACTCAAAAGAAACAGTGATCAGAATACAGACTTCCCACAGAGTGGAATAAATTATTCACCCAATATCCATCTGATAAGCAGTTAATTGTTAGGGAGATGCAAATCAAAACAATAATGATATATCATCTCACACCACAGAGACGGGCACACAAAAAAGAATAAGACCAATCCGTGCTGTAGTGGATGTGGGGAGAAAGAGACTATCATTCATTTACTGGTGGAAACATAGGCAGGTCCAGTCTTTGAAAAACAGTGTGGACATTCCTCAAAAGAATATGGAAATTGAGCTTTAAGTTGACCCAGAAGTACTGCTCCAGGACAAATACCATAGAACCTCAAGAAAACATGCAGAAATGACATCTGTACTCCTGTGTTTATTGCACTAATATTCACAATAGCCAGAATCTAGAAACAACCCAAGTGCCCAAGAACAGAGTGTGGATAAAGAAACTGTACATCTACACAAAGAAATGCACAGTTACTATTATTTTGGGGCATCCCACCCAGTGGTACTTAGGAGTTACTCCTGAGCTCAGCAATCACTCCTAGCAGGCTTGGGAGATGGAGACCATATGTCATGCCAGGAATCAAACTCAGGTTGGCTGCATGCCCTAGCCACCGTGCTATCGGGCCCCACTTACACAATTATTAAACAAAATGTACATCCATGTATATGGATATCATTATGCTGAGAAAAATGAATTATAGGGAGAGGGATATACAGTGAATGATCTCACTCATTTGTGTGATAATTAAAAAGAGAGAGATGGTATAGTAATAATACCCAAACACTATAGAGATGATGGCCCTGAGGACTAGTCCATGTTAGAAAGCTTGCCATAAAAAGGAGAGTTTAATTAGAGCATTGAACGGACCACTATAATAATTATAGTTATAAATGATTATTCTGTTAAAAAGAAAAAGCCAAGTTGTTTTGAAGTTGGGAATGGGGAGAGATGGGATCCAGCCTGTAGGGTATTGGCCTTGCTAAAAGAAGGGAAAGTGATAAGCATGATACCTTTCAGTAACAATATTGCAAATCATAGTACCTAAAAGGAAAAAAGAGGAAGAGAGAGAGAAAAAGAGAAAGAGAGAGAGAATTAAGGGTGTGGGGGAGAGGAACAGGCTAGAGAATAACTGGAAACTTCTGTGGTAGGATATGTGAGCTAGGGGGCCGGGCGGTGGCGCTAAAGGTAAGGTGCCTGCCTTGCCTGCACTAGCCTTGGACGGACCACGGTTCGATCCCCCGGTGTCCCATATGGTCCCCCAAGCCAGGAGCAACTTCTGAGCACATAGCCAGGAGTAACCCCTGAGCGTTACCGGGTGTGGCCCAAAAACCAAAAAAAAAAAAAAAAAAAAAAAAAGGATATGTGAGCTAGTGAAGGAATGGGTGTTGAAAAATTGCATCACTAAAAATCATCAACAACTTTTTTTCCTTAGATAAATTCTGTTCATTGTGTCTTTTTTATTATATATAATTTTTATTTTGACCATATTGGCTTACATATCTTTCACAGCAGTATTTTAAGTACATATTAACATTGAATCAGGAGAATTCCCATTACCAAATTTGTCCTTCCTCCACCCCTGTTCCCATATTGCATCCCATATCCCCTTACCCTCACCCCCCTGGGCTGGTCCCCTCTGTGTCTAGCTTACTACTTAGTGATCATATATCTGTTTGGTCCTGGTACCCACCCTTATTTCCCCCTCTTTTTGAAAGGCGGAACTAGATAGTTCAAGTTATATGGCTTTGAGAAAAGAAAAGCAATAAAGTGGGATAAAAATCAAATAAGCTGAAAATGGGTGTAGTCCTTCTAAAGGCTCTCAACCTCAGTTTGAGAGAGAACAGGAAAAAAAGGAATTGAAGCACCACAAAAATACAAAAGGAAATATCAAATAAAATATCCAGTGAGCACTACAGCACTAAGTCTTGGTCCTGAAATAAAACCATGCCAGAGCGCGAAAAGAAAAAGATAAAATAACATAAAATAAAATTGGAGACATCAACTTCAATATCTACACCAAAACAAAGAAGTCAAAAAATAAAAATAAAAAGTAAATTGATAGATAAATAGATAAAAAAGATTATTTTGTGCCTTTTTTTCCTGCATAGGCATAGTAAATATTGGGAACATTAGAGAGGGAATTCCTTTGGCCTAGGAGATACAAGGTTTCTCCACCCTTGAAGTATACTGTCATGGGATTGACTATAGACTCCTTGCCTGTTTATTTACTCTCCCCTCGATGCTTTTGTGATGTATGGAAGACTTCTGCTTCATCATAGGTGATTTAAAATCAGACCTCTGTATCTTAAAATCTTGGTATGAAAACTTTTTAACTGTGTATCTCTGTGATTCAATTAAAATTGTCAATTAAAATATTCTAAAAGATATTTTTCAAAAAGTTAGCGTACATGTAGCATGAATAATGAGAGTTATTATAAAGAAAATAGTTATCGAACTTTGCATTGAGCTAAACATAAGACTTTTAAATAAAACTATGTGCCTATGCTTGATTAGATATTACTTGAAATTCTCACTCTATAGTTGTTCTGGAGTTGGGGCTGGAGAGATGATCCTTGGTTTGCACCTGGGAAACCTATGTTTTATCTAGGGTACTCCAGATCATCCCCCAATCTTGCTTGGAGTTATTACTGAATGCAGAACCAGGAATAACACTGAGTACAACTAGATATGGCTCCAAAACAAGCAAATTTCCAAAATGGTTCTGAAGTTTAAGGCTGTTTCTCCACATAGTCAGAACTCTATTGATACCATTATTAACTTTAGCTATTATCAGTTGTTGAAAGTTATTGATTTCATAACTGCGGTGTTTTTTGAAGGCCCAAAGACTTTGTAGATAAGATTTTTTTAGCTCTATAACACTGCAATAAGAGAGTTGAGTGATCTTTGTGGATTAGATTTCTTTCTAACCATTAAGACAAGAAGTTACCATGTACCTAGAGCCAAACAGTAATCAAGCTATGCTTAAAGTGGAGAAGACAGTGGCCACAGGGGAAATTAAGCCCACTGTATCTTTGAATTTCCTTTGTTTGTTAAAATATCATGGGGATTTTTTATGAGAAAACTGCTAAAGATATTTGCTTTATCTAGAAATCAGAATGATGGAAGTTTGCTTTGTGGAAGGCTTTATTAGAAACTAGAGAAACAAAGAGCTTTAAAACTTGATATTTTTAATTGTAACTCAGTAAACAGAATGGATATTAAGTCTCTTCTAATTACTGATGTGATACATTCAAAAGCACCTTGAAATATTCAAAATGTTATTCAGATAGATGTTAGATATTGTTTTGTTTTTTTTTTTGGTTTTTTTTTTTGGGCCACACCCGGCAGTGCTCAGGGGTTACTCCTGGCTGTCTGCTCAGAAATAGCTCCTGGCAGGCACGGGGGACCATATGGGACACCGGGATTCGAACCAACCACCTTTGGTCCTGTATCGGCCACTTGCAAGGCAAACGCCGCTGTGCTATCTCTCCGGGCCCAGATGTTAGATATTGTTTCGGGCCACTTATGTGAATGAGGGAGAGGGAGAGATGGCAGCCCTAAAAAAGGCATATACTTTTTCTCTCACTACCCATATTGGCCACCCAGGAAGTACCTGGAAACCTAGGACTAATAAGAGTCTGCCATGGGACCTATATAATACTGATCTAACATCTCACTAGCCATGAGTCATGGCAGCTCTCAAGCTGTGCCTGAAGTTCACTTGTTCTTTACAGAGTTGGAAATTATTCCTGCCATCTAATTTCATGGGGATTCAGACTGGAATGAGAAATTGCTCTTGCAAGAAAGGAAAGTCAGTTCTAGATGAGGCTTTTCAGGTCCATCAGGTTTTCCCCCAAAAAATGTTTCAGGAGATGAATAGTAAAGTAAACCAGCTTAATTCATAGATTAGGAGGATGGTGGCTGGGAGAGGAGAATAGGATGGAGAGAGAGAGAGAGAGAGAGAGAGAGAGAGAGAGAGAGACAGAGACAGAGACAGAGACAGAGACAGAGACAGACAGAGAGACAGACAGAGAGAGACAGAGAGAGAGACAGAGAGAGAGAGAGACAGAGACAGAGAGAGAGAGAATAGAAAATATAGGCTTCTCTAGAGGCAGAGAGAGCTCCTAATGGTTTTTAGAACTGGCTCATATAAAGGTATTCTTCAGGTAATCTTGACCTGGAATTTTCTGTGAATATGAGAGCTGGATCTGTTTATTGTCATAAGAGCTTTGAACTTTTGGTAGTCCCTGCTTCCTAACAATACCACAGTTCTTTGACTCTTCAGAAGGCGCTCCTATCCTGCAGGGGTCAGTGGTCAAGAATTCTCTTAATCCAAATCTGGTGCCGGTTAGTTTTATTAGGTCTCCTGTCTGTGTTCACAAAGTGGGTCCTGCAATAATACTGTTAGCTTCTTTAGGACTAGTAATAAGAGTAACTTTTTCAGATTTTACCTTGATTTTATTTTATATCTTTTATTTAAGCACCTTGGTTACAAACATGATTGTGGTTGGGTTTCAGTCATATAAGAGGACACCCCCCATCACCAGTGCAACATTCCCACCACCAAAGTCCCAAATATCCCTCCTCCCCACCCCGCCCCCACCTGTACTCTAGAGAGGCTTTCTATTTCCCTCATACTATCTCATTGTTAGGATAGTTTGCAATGTAGTTATTTCTCTAACTAAACTCATCACTCTTTGTGGTGAGGTTCATGAAGTGGGCTGCATCTTCCAGCCCTCCTCCTTTTATCTCTGAAAATTATTGCAAGAATGTCTTTTATTTTTCTTAAAACCCATAGATGAGTGAGACCATTCTGCATCTTTCTATCTCTCTCTCTCTGACTTATTTCACTCAGCATAATAGATTCCATGTACATCCATGTATAGGAAAATTTTATGACTTCATCTCTCCTGACAGCTCCATAATATTCCATTGTGTATATGTACCACAGTTTCTTTAGCCATTCATCTGTTGAAGGGCATCTTGGTTGTTTCCAGAGTCTTGCTATGGTAAATAGTGCTGCAATGAATATAGGTGTAAGGAAGGGATTTTTGTATTGTATTTTTGTGTTCCTAGGGTATATTCCTAGGAGTGGTATAGCTGGGTCGTATTGAAGCTTGATTTCCAGTTTTTGGAGGAATCTCCATATCACTTTCCATAAAGGTTGAACTAGACGGCATTCCCACCAGCAGTGGATAAGAGTTCCTTTCTCTCCACATCCCCGCCAAAACTGCTTGTTCTCATTCTTTGAGATCTCTGTGGTGTGAGGTGGTACCTCATCGTTGTTTTGATTTGCATCTCCCTGATGATTAGTGATATAGAGCATTTTTTCATGTGCCTTTTTGCCATATGTATTTCTTCTTTCTCAAAGTGTCTGTCCATTTCTTCTCCCCATTTTTTGACATTATCTTGATTTTATTACCTCTCAGAACTCATTACCAGGGAGTCCCCATATCTAACTGCTTGCTTCAATATCATTAGTTTATTAAAACATAAACTTGAGCCAGAGAGATAGCACAGTGGTAGGGCGTTTGCCTTGCACCTACCAATCCCAAATGGACCCTGGTTTGAATCCCAGCATCCCATATGGTCCTTGTGCCTGACAGGAGCTATTTCAGAGCGCAGAGCCAGGAGTAACCCCTGAGTGTCAATTGGTGTGCCCCCGCTTCAAAAAGAAAAGATTGGGTATTTGGATTTTGAATGTGAGTAAATAGGTGTAATAAAGCAATATAAAATTAACACTAATATGATGAGGTCTTATTGATGAAATATTATTATTAATACTTTATAATATTTGAAAAACAAAAGCTAAATTCTATCATGTCTATAAAATAATAAGGAGCTGATTTATTACAAAGTATAAAATTTGTAGATAATTTATCTGATAAATTGCAAAAAGTATACTCTCATTGGAGGTCATGGTTGTGACTTCCTTTCATGACAGACAGATATCAGTTACTATTATAGTAAAAACTCAAAAATAACACAGCTTTCAAGATGTATTAACCAAATTATCTAAAATAATACATAGATCTGAAAAGATATCCTAGAAATTCAATTTTGTCATCACAAATGCTTCAGTGACAATTATAACAAAATAACTTTAGTAAATCTTACATTGACATTCAAATTACTAGGTAAATAGAGCAGCAGACAGCAAATGTAACATGTACCTGTTTCTGATACAATTGATGATTTCTTAATCATAATATTTGCATAAAGTTCAACTATTTTCTTTTTCTTATTGTTCCTTTTATTAACTTTTCTTGAATCTGATACTTTCAAATTACTCTGAAGATTCTGAAAACAATCATTAAATACAGATTGAGGACACATTGAGACTAACATTTGGTTATTTTTGTTTGTTTCCATTCTGACTGTAATTTTGTTGTGAGCCTAAGAAAGTTGTTTGTACCCTCAAAAAATATAAAAGAGTTGGGGCTGGAGAGATAGCACAGAGGTAGGGCGTTTGCCTTAGATTCAGAACGAAGGTGGTTTAAATCCCAGCATCCCATATGGTCCCCCGAGCCTGCCAGGAGTGATTTCTGAGCGTAGAGCCAGGAGTAACCCCTGAGCGCTGCCAAAAACAAAACAAAACAAAATGCATATAATTCATTTTATGTGGGTTATAATTCATTATTGATTAGCAAGATTTTGGTGTTTTAGGGAAGGCTTAGTTCTTAAATAAGTAAGTATATAAATAAATAAATGTAATACCAAAGAATGATAAATCTAGCATAAAGAATCAGTTTAAAAGAAAGAAATGTACAGAAAGAGTTTCTTAAAATTTCTACTAGGACTTCAAGAGTATTACTCTTTATAGTAAACTGTCAAAGAAGTTGGATAGTCTGAGGATTTCTGTAATAGGGAGAATGTGAACTTTTGCTAGTTTAGAAAAGAAAATAATTAGAGATTACTGATGTCTTGTTTTTGACAATCTTGGTAAAATTATTTCTATCTTTCAAAAAAATTGCTCTATTTGAGGTAGCATGTTCATAATAGTATTAACATTCATGCTTTTGTTGGACAAAATTAATGGCACCTTCACCACCACCTATGTGGCAAAGATCTTTCATAACTATCATGTCACTTCTATATGTTATTTTTTTCCTTATATTTTTTTCTTATTGACTTCAATATTGGGAAAATATCCAGGAGGGGAGAGATCAGCAATAGTGCAAGCACCAAAAATTTTGCCTTACATGAGACTAACCCTATTTAGAGATCTGGTACCATATATGTGCCACTGAGCATAGACTTGGGAACACTGATGAGTACTGCTGAGTGTCTCAATGCACCTTCCCAAAAGAAGATCCAGAAAAAGAGAAGGTGGAGTTTTAAGGAGGAAATAGAACTTCTAAGAGGCAATTGGGCTAAGGAAAGAGGAAGGACTTAGACTTAGAGGAAGTTTGAGTTAGGGAGAAGATAAGGTTTAGAAGAGATTTTACTTACAGGAGATGAATCTTAGTTTGGAGGTGGGGTTGGATCTTGAGGCTTAGTGGAAAATGTAAGCCTTAGAGAAGACAGTGGGAAGAAAAATGAAGGAAAAGATGATTCTACCCCCACTGTCGCACATTGAAATTTGTTGTTTATGCCTGAGTTAAGGTTGGTATTTTAATTGGTTTTGATTCAGTTTTTAGAAGCTTAAAATATATAACATAAAATGGCTTGTTAATGATTCTGAAAGTGGTTAAAAAGTTAAAGTATGCTTAAGATTTTGTAAAGGAGTGGAATAAAGATGTTCCAAAGTCAATTTTGAAAATTGAGTGTTAGAAAATATAAATGTGGGGCCGGTGAGGTGGCGCTAGAGGTAAGGTGTCTGCCTTGCAAGCGCTAGCCAAGGAAAGATCGCAACCACGGTTCGATCCCCCGGCATCCCATATGGTCCCCCCAAGCCAGGGACAATTTCTGAGCGCTTAGCCAGGAGTAATCCCTGAGCATCAAACAGGTGTGGCCTGAAAAAACAAAATATATATAAATGAAGTGTCATACTTTTGTTGGGCTTTTTGGAAGCCTATTCTGTTTACTGGTCATATGTGCTTTATTTCATTGAAATCTCCTAAGCTGGGCTCAGTTATTGTACCATATTAAAGAATGTGTATCACAGAAGGTTTAAGCACAATTAATGAATGTTAAAACTAGGTTCTGACCAAGAAATTATCCCTTTCAGTTAGTATAGACAGATGCTACAATTTGTAAACTGGGCGAGAAGATCATATAATTGTAAAGGGAAGACAGAGGCTAGTAGTATAAAAACTCTATGATAGATAAAGAACAGAAGATATAAAGCAAAATCTTTAGGAATTTGGTTATCAAATATAGACTAGAAAGTCTTTATTAATATTTGACAAGAGCAAATCATATTCTTAGAGCAAAATGGAAATTTGATAAAAAACAGATCCAAGGATTTAATTAAAGATGCTTAATAAAATTGGACAAATGTACTGAAAAACATGAATCACTTTTTGTTATTTCAAGAGAAATATACTTAAATCTCTGTTATGGATCTGAGATTACATCAATCTGTAAATCAACCAAGTCTTCTCAAAGGAGCTTCTTCAGAAGACAAGATACTCATAGAAATGGGTAGGGCTTTAAAAACTGCCTTATTGTTTCTAGTTATGAGCACAGGACTTCCAAGCTTTGATATATATAAAAGTTATTAGCTCTTCTGTAAATTAGTTAATTATGCACATATTTTGTAGGATGTCCAGATAATAAAAATATTTATTTTATTAGTTAATTTATTATTTGTTTATTATAAATAAAAAATAAAGTATTATTCTTGGGATCATTTATTCAGCAGTTTACCCTGAGAGTGAAGATAACATCCCAGAAATTTATCCTTTAGTTCTTAACTAACTTGATTCTATCCCGGCAGGGGCTCTTCTTCCCTCAGAATTCTTTGTGAGCTTTTAGTAAACTTTCAGTATGCTCTATGGAATCTGAAGAGTAAGGAACTAGTATGTATTGCTAATAGTGCTCTTTCTTTCTTTCTTTCTTTCTTTCTTTCTTTCTTTCTTTCTTTTTTTTTTTCTGGTTTTCAACGAGGCTCAATGTACATGGTCCAGGAGGTTCATGTCTTCTGTGAGAATTCATTAAGCTTATTAGGCTAATGTATGAGATCACATAATTATTTTAATGCAAATTCTCTTGTTTCTAGTTCTCTTTCTCACTCATACTTTTTTGAGTACCGCATTTTCCGGCGTATAGGACAACTTTTGAAACAAAAAAACTCAACCGAAAATCCGGAGGTCGTCTTATACGCCGAGTATATTCCGAAAAATGTTTCAATGTGCCGCTAAATGAAAGTTGTCTGAATATTGCCACAAAAAGAATTTTCCAGTTCGATCCTGCACCAATCACTGCAAGGCTGCTCGGACCGCCTCTCTAACTCAGCCAATCCAAGCAGGTTTTTTATGCATGCAAATTAGACAATGTTTTGGACCCGAATCTACACTGTCAAAAGCCTGCTCAGATTGGCTAGAGTCAGAGAGGAAGTCTATTACAGTAGAACCTTTGAAGCTTTGCTTGTTGTGATTGGCTCACTGTAGTACATATATTTGCAGCACAGGAACGTTCTGTCTGATACAGCGAAAATAGACCTAAACCTGTTTTAACTGCAAAATTAGGGGGTTGTCTTATACGCCCAGTCGTCTTATACGCCGGCAAATACGGTAGGTTAAAACTCAAATAAAATTTTCATAGGAATATGCAGATTTTGTTTAAATCTATGAAGTACAATTAAGTGATATTTTGGCATAGAGAACTATTCTCCATTTGTTTTGTTTTGTTTTGAGTCACACTTAATGTGCTCAGGGGTTAGTCCTGGCTCTGCACTTAGGAATCACTTTTGCTAGGCTTGGACAACCAGATGGAATGCCAGAAATCAAACCTGGGTCAGCCACATGCAGAGCAAATATCCTATACACTATACTATTGTTCCAGTCCCCATATTGTATTTTGATCATAAGTAACACAAAAGGCAGAGATCTTGTGTCATCACTAGTAGTCGTCCTTTTTCATTTATCTTTTAGTTTTTGTGTGTTTTCAGAAACATAATTATCCTACCTAAAAGTATTAAGGTAGTTCATCATGCTGTCAACCATATTTTAGCAGACTACAGTGGAAAAAAGTCTCCATAAAAGTTGTTATTATAAATAAAGAACTCAGAAAGGTTAAAAATGATAAAGGAGCTCTTTGCAGCAACATCCTACCATACATCTTGAGAAGAGAATTAAAAATAAAATAATTTTATTTGAAAATAAAAGCTCAATTATATTAAATAGATCACTGAAAATATGATCATTTTTATAGGAATAGAATAAATTATGGTACAAGAGTGATTTTTTTTTCTAGTATATATTATTGTTTGGATTAATTGCATTTGAAAGAAAGCAATTTAAGTTGTTGGTAAAGAAATTTAATGAAAAATGCATCTCCACATCATAAGCCTCTATTAGAGAGCTTCTCCTGGGTTGTTCCTTCTCTTTGAGGCAATTCTATGCCTTGTATCTTTCTTTCAGGAACACTCTTCTCTTTGGAAATTTTCTACAAATTACATTGAGTTGTTTTGAATCATGAAAGGTAACTGCATAAATTCTATCAGGATTGTGCCTTGCAGGCACATGCTTATCAATTTCTGGTGAGAGCTAGAAACTGCAGGCATATATTTGAATCAGTGAAAAATGAGGAACACCCCAGTGTTTGAATGTTCTGCCTTTTAATGCCTCTTTAAAAATATGCTCTCCAGAACTCTACTATATCACATAAAAATTATAAAAATATGATTACCTAACTTTGCCATGATGTGGTTCTCAACACATTTTTATATCACTCACAAATTTTTCTAGAGTGATCTTTAATTTTAAAAATTATGATAGTTCTTTAGAATGCGAGTATTGTACACTATAATATATTTATCATTTTGAACCTCTCACTTTTAAACTTGCTAAGTACTTACTACTGGAGGGTTATTTTAAATACAAGTAGAGGGAAAGGATGAAACACAGGGAGAGGAGAGATAGAAACACAGAGACTGAGAAAAGCTGAGATGAAAGCTAAATTCTAGAGATTATACTATTAACCTATAATAATACACATTAATACAGCATCTCATCTGGTGGCCTGGTACTTAATAAGTATTTTTAGGTTGAATGAATAAATAAATGTATACTACCAGGTATGGCTATTGATAAAATACAGGTATTGAATTGAATGTCTCTAGGCACTCATATTGCATATTTGGAGCCCAAACATTATGCTAATTCTATTCTTCCCCTGAAGCAAACAACTTGCTATTTTCAAGCTGTTATGTGTTCACTTTCAGCACAGTAAGGTGGAGGTGTCTAGAAATTCCACAAAGCCAGCTCTGAGAAAAGATGGATTTTACTAAGTTATGAGTTGACATTTTACATCAAATTGGAAGAACCTGATTAATATATTCTGTGATTTTTATATCTTAAGCTATTGGATAAATCATTTCTATTGCATTATCAGTAGGAAGCTGTTATTCAGATGGAGTTGGTTTTGTCAGAAAAGAAATAAAATATATTTCACTGTCACTTCTCTGTGATGTTTTTATTTCCTTTAAGAGAACTGATTTTGTTAGAAACTTTTGTTCTTATTTAGTATTTCCTTTCAGTGTTCTTTAAAACATATATGCCAAGAAAAATAATTCACCTTCTTGCAAAATGCTAACATTTTCGATTTCAAGTAAAAGCTACCTTGCCAACAGTGTTATTTCAAAATGTTTGATTTGCCATGATATGTTTGGTCTATTTTTAAGGTTCTCAAAATCGAATTCTGAAGTTGGTGCCTGTTCCAAGTTAAAGCAGCACTATGCAATATGTTGCAGTATGAGTGGAAAAGAGAAAGAGATTTGGGATTAAATATATCTAAAGGAGCCCTCACACCTAAATTCTCTTTTCATTTCTAGCAAAATGGATTTAATGTGCCAAATGGCATCTCACCTTCTAAGTCATAATGAATATAACTTGTGAACAAGTGTAAATGTTACTTTTAGTTAATGTTTCCATTTATTAGAGGCACTTGTATTGTTCAGTAATAAATGAATTGTCTGATTTATTCATCATTTGCAATCAAAAGTAATTTAGCTTCTGGCTAAAGTCATAGTGCCTGGCACATAGTAGGTATTCAATAGACATACGTTGATGAGGAAGATCTGAACATCCATAAGAAGTAATTATTTTTCTATGAGAGAATGTTTATAGTATCTTTCTTTTTTGAATACTATATATCTTACTGTGTAATATGAATATAAAAATGATTATAAAACAGCCCTGGGGCCACCAGAAAACTAACAGTGGGAGAAATCAGTCTGTAAAAACCAGGGGGAAACAAAAGAATACTTCATTAAACATGCTATCTCTTAATCTTAGAATAATTCAATTAGGGGGCCGGAGAGATAGCATGGAGGTAAGGCTTTTGCCTTTCATGCAGAAGATCATCAGTTCGAATCCAGCTTCCCCTATGGTCCCCTGTGCCTGCCAGGAGCAATTTCTGAGCATGGAGCCAGGAGTTTCCCCTGAGCACTGCCGGGTGTGACCAAAAAACCACACACACAAAAAAAGAATAATTTAATTAAAATTTTCATTTTGAGATTTTGTCTTTCAAATTCTCATAATACTTACCTCCTATTACTTCCACATATTATTCTTTCTGTGTGGGTTTGGGCCACTCCTAAAAACATTTAGGACTTTATTCCTGGGTCTGCATTCATGACTCATTTCTTTTTTTTGTTTGTTTTTTGTTTTTTGTTTTTTGTTTTTGGGCCACACCCGACGTTGCTCAGGGGTTACTCCTGGCTGTGTGCTCAGAAATAGCTCCTGGCAGGCACGGGGGACCATATGGGACACCGGGATTCGAACCAACCACCTTTGGTCCTGGATCGGCTGCTTGCAAGGCAAACACCGCTGAGCTATCTCTCCGGGCCCCATGACTCATTTCTAATTGTGCTTGAGTGACAATATGGGATATTAGGAATTGAACCTGGGTCAGTCAGCTGCATCCAAGGCAAGCTATGCTATCTCTTTGGCCTATTTTAAACAAAGTTTTGAAACCTATATTTTTTCCCGATGTACAATAGTCAAAGACATTTACATAGAAGAAGGTGATGAATAAAAAAAGAAATATATGTTCGGGGCTGGGTAGGTGGCGCTGGAGGTAAGGTGTCTGCCTTGCAAGCGCTAGCCAAGGAAGGACCGCGGTTCGATCCCCGGCGTCCCATATGGTTCCCCCAAGCCAGGGGCGATTTCTGAGCACATAGCCAGGAGTAACCCCTGAGCATCAAACGGGTGTGGCCCAAAAACAAAAAAAAAAACAAAAAAAAAAAAAAAAAAAAAAAAGAAATATATGTTCATGAGAGAACAGGGGCTTCTCCAGAGTGAAATTGACTTTGGTGATAAAGTTACATATAATTTCTCCGAATTGTCTTGACAATTGGGGTTTTCTGCATACATAAAAGTTCTGGGCTTGCAACAGGAAGTCATTCCATTCTTGGTGTTCTTTTTATATTCTTCTCAAACCTTTAGATTTTTTGTAACTTCTCAGGATGTCCATTTTAAAGGAATGTGTTCTTCATATTTTTTGGATGTTTCAGTGCTGGCCATTTTTTCCTGCAGTTTCTTATTTTCCAAACCATATTTATTGGGGATCCTTATCTACCTACAATATTCCCCCATAGAGATTTCATCCCATTTAAAACTGTAAGCATTTTGATAGATGAAGGTCCACCTCCTATAATGCTTCTAACTGACAAAGGGCATGGATCGACCTATGTAAAGGAGCAAAATCTCATGTTAACTTAGTATTGTGGGCCCCATGCAGTGGTTTATTGGGTTTCAGAGTTGTCAGTCTGAAAGTGAATCCGTACAGATTAGACTACTCTTTGTTGTTTCTTTATTTTGGCTGCCATACCCAGTGGTGCTCGAGCCTTATTCCTGATTCTGCATGCAGGGATCACTATTGGTGAAGCTTGGGCTACCAAATGTAATGCTAAGGATCTAATGCTGGTGTGCTTCATGCAAAAATAAGCAGCCTATTCTTAGAACTATGGTTCTGGCCCAATTAGACAGCATTTTAAAATTTAAGCTGTGAAGAAGAAAATCTTTCTCTGGGCCAAAAAGGGCCAAATGTTTAAGAAAATAATGGCACTATCGTAAGCATTTTTTTCCTTTAATATTCTGATGAGTCTATTGTAAATAAAGTGTTAACCTCTGCTTTTTTGGGCTACTGTAAAGCAAATCAATCAAACTATTGCTATGAAACCATAAAGGGTTTGAACCCTTTATGAAAATCCAACACTAAAGCTAAGTTGTATGTTTGTCTATTTTAAACATATTTTTTACAGATCAAGTCCATATTTTAAATTTAGCAAATGAGTGTGCATGATTGAACAGCAGCATGCTGGAATTTTGCATCATGGTTGCTTCTAAGAAATCATTGTCCTTTAATAAGTAACTTTGATTGGTACCATAAGTCTTCACTATTTAATAAAGATGTATGATTGTTGATTAGCAAGATTTTGGTGTTTTAGGGAAGGCTTTTATCAATATAAAATGCTTCAATTTTGTTGCTATGTTTCACTGTTCTAAATCTAAGGAAGACTATTTTGTTGCCATTCTTATTCTACTTTTAAATAGGTTTGGTATATTACTACAATGAATTACCATAGTTTAAGATGGAAGTGTGTGTTTGCAGATCATAGATGTATAGTCATCCATTTAGAAAAATAAATATCTGGGGCTGGAGCCATAGCACAGTGGTTAAGGCATTTGCCTTAATGTGGCCTACCAGGTTTTATACCAAGTTGGATCCTGGACATACCATATGGTCCCCTGAACCTGCCAGGAGTAATTTCTGAGCACAGAGCCAGGAGTAATCCCTAAGCACTGTCATGTGTACCTCTGTACAAAAAAAAAAATGAAAGAAAAACAAATATCAAGTTACCTCTTTGAAATTAGAATATATTTTACTAGTTATGTCATATTCATATGTGTGCTCATATGTATATATGTATTTATTCATATATAATAAGAAATATTAGTACTCATTTAGTAGGCAGTCAACACTTAACTTTAATGCTCCAAATCTATTTCATTATTCTATAGAATCATATTTTTCATTAAACTCTATAAATGTTTCAGAAAATTTGTTTTTACTTTTCTTATTTAATACCTTTTAAGTTATTTAGCTTATTAAAAACATCTTATGGGCTGGAGTTATTTATTGAAATCTTTCCATTTCAAGCAATGGTTATCTTGATACAGCAGTTGGTGAGCACAGCCAGGAGTGATTCCTGGAGACAGAACTGGGAATAGCCTTAACTACAATCTAAGACCAAAACAACAAAAAAGAATGCTTATTTAGTATTCTAGAATCATTGTCCTTCTAATAGGCTAAAACATCTTTATTTTTGTTGCTTCATATTGATTAAGGTTCTAATAGTCAAAATGTAATAAATTATTAGTGATATTTTCATCTTATATATTTTTAAAAAGCAGCCCATTTTTTTAGTCAAGATACATGGTATCTTATTTGTGAATTTCTTTGTGAGATACATTTTTCCCATCCGTATAGGGCCTAAAGCATTATTATAAAGTAAGGAAAGATTGACTTTGGATTTTTACTTAGGAAATTGGATTTAGAGAAATTAGTTTCCCATTGGAATTCTGAGTGACAGTAACTCAAATTCTAAGAGAAAGGCATCTTTTCAAATATCATTGCAGGCTAATTCACAAAACCCTGGGCCATTGTTATTTTATTTGTATTAAATTGCACATTTTCTATTGATGATTTTTTTATTATGACTTGAAAATTTGGGTGATGTATTAAGCTACAAACTGTGTTGAAGTGTCTAACAAAAGATGTGTTGCTAAGCTAAATTCTTTAGTTGGGTAAGAACATCTGGAGGAATTCCTGGAGAAATGAATTGAAGCCTAGTTTTAAATTATAAGATATATTTGTACATTAGTGGAACTCATTCTAGGAATGGAATTCAAGAGATTCAGACAGAAAATGAGACGTTCCAAATCAGATGAACAGTGAAATATTATGAAAATTTATCATCACTTAATATATCTTCATTAATTCTTTAAAATGCAGGTTTTTCATTAAAGTTGCCCCATTAGTGTCCACATTAGCATTTAAGGAAAACAGAGCACTGTCTCTATATCTTTATTTTAGTGATTCCACTTATATATGAACATAATTATTCTTGTGTCTGAAATTCAAACCACCTTGATCCATGAAATAGTATTTTTTTACTGTTAAATCATTGGAGAATCCTGAGTCATAATTTTTCTTATATAGAGGCAAAGCATTCAAAGTTTGAAAAATTCATACAAAATTCTATTATTCATTAGTGTTTGAGTCTCATTTAAAATTTTTCCATTGTAACAGCAATCATGAACTTAAATACTTTGTAGCTGAGTTGTCTGACATCATTTCAACTGGGTTACAACAGACTCCCTTGTTCATTTTACTGCTGCGATTTATTACATTAATTTTGAAAGGGTATTTAATAGTAGTACAATACATTCATTAGAATGAGATTTAAATTATTAACTATAGTTTTAGGAAGCACTATCGATTTAAAGTGAATTATTGTCTTTTAAACTTAGAATAAATGTGTTGGAGTAATAGTACAGTGGGTAAGGCATTTGCCTTTTAAGTAAGCAACCCAGATTTGATTCCTGGCATGCTCTTTAGTCTCTTTGCACTGCCAAGAGTAGTTCCTTAGTGCACTGCCAGGACCGAATCTATTCTACTCTAAACATACTTTAAACTGATTCTATTGTAAAATGTCTGATTAAAGATTTTGGGGGGTGGGGGCCGGGCGGTGGCGCTAAAGGTAAGGTGCCTGCCTTGCCTGCGCTAACCTTGGACGGACCGCGGTTCGATTCCCTGGTGTCCCATATGGTCCCCCAAGCCAGGAGCAACTTCTGAGCACATAGCCAGGAGTAACCCCTGAGCGTTACTGGGTGTGGCCCAAAAACCAAAAAAAAAAAAAAACGATTTTGGGGGGTGAGGGGTTTGGGGCCACACCTGTCTGCACTCAAGGGTTACTCCTGGCTCTGAGCTTGAAAATCACTCCTGGCATGCTCAAGGATCATATAGGATGCCATGAATTGAACAGGGATCTATCCCGGATAGACTCTTTCAAGGCAAACACCCTACCGCAGTGCTATTACTCCCCCTCCACCCTGTAACACACATTTTTAATAGCTTCTAGAAAGTTCAGCCACTTGTATAGAAAATAGGTGGATGAAAGCCTCAAATTAGAAATATGATTCCTATCCTCTAGATACAATTTGTCTCTCACGATTACCATAAAAGAATCACTGAAAGACACAGTTATCACCTCCTGTTTAACGGAGTTGGCATATAAAGGTAACCATCACTTCCTGAGCATTACTGATACTCTCTGTGGAACTTTTGACTTCTTTAATTTATAATTTTGTGAGGTTAATGAATATATGTCATAGAGGTGGTGTAAAACATATTAGGAAATTGACTAATTTTAATTTTAAATGTTATAAAATGATAAATTCACAATATGCATTAATTCATAAAGTATGAAATATAGTTCCAGCAACAGAAAAACTACAGAATAAAAAGTGAATGTTGTGGCTGGAGACATATTACAGCAGAAGGGGCCCTTACCTTGCCTGTGGTCAACCCTGGATTGCTTCCTGACACCCTGGTTTCCTAAGTTCTTTCAGGAGAGATCTCTGTGCTCAAAGCCATGATTATGCCATGTGCAGTGTCATGCGTGTCACACACATTTTTCCGCCAAAGAAAACAAAGTAAAAGAAAAAACTTTTCTTTAGAGACCTCACTGGTGCATTTGATATTTATATCCAACAATACTTGAAATGAATGAAAACACATTTAGTTTTGCTATTGCTATAATTTTAATGTTATATTTCATAAAATAAAGGTATACTATAGATGCATTTTATATGTATAAACATGTGTAGATGCATATCTATATAGAATATTCATATGTAAAACAACTTGCCTTGTACCACTGAAAGTTATATTGAGTAATTATTCTTTACATACCATGTGTTATTAAGTTCATGACTTCACATGTTCTATATATTCTTTTTTTTTAATATAATTTTTATTTTGATCAGAGTGGCTTACATATTGTTGACAATAATATTTTAGGTACGTATTTACATAAAATCAGGGGAGATTCCCATCCCCAAATTGTTCTCCCTACACCTCCGTTTCTGTCCTACCTCCCATATCCTTTTCCCTCACCCCAGGGCGGCTAGAATATGTGGTCCCCTCTGTATCCAACCCACTACTTAGTAGTTTTGCACCTGTTTGGTCTTGATGCCTCCCTTATTTCCCCCTCTAACTGGAGGCAGGACTAGCTAGTTCAAGTTGCGTGGTTTTGTTTGAAAAAGAGAAAAGTGATAAACTGGGGTAAGAGTCTAATACCCCGAAAATGGGCGGAGTCCTTCTAAAGGCTCTCATCATTAATTTGGGAGATGGAGAAAAAGAAGGTGAAACACTCCACTAGTACCAAAAGAAGTATCAAATATCCAGTGAGGGCTCCAGCTATATCGATAAGCACCTCAAAGAACAGACAAAACAAACAAACCAACAAAACCAAAACCAAAAACAAAAACAAAAACAGACAAACAAAAATCACGCCATGGTCTTGAATTGAGAAACATGGCATAGCACATAACGAAAGAGAAGAAAGGAAGAGAGAAAAAAAAGTAAGTATAATTGGGGACAACACTTTCAATAATCGCACCCAAACAGAGAAATCGACCAAAATAGATAGGTAAATCAAAAATAATAATAACAATAATAAATGAAGGTAATATATATATTTATATAAAAAATAACCAAGGTTTTGTGCTTTTTTGTATTTGTTTTTTCCCTCCTGCCCTGGCACATTAAATATTGGGGTCATTCGAAAAGGAATTCACTTGGCCTAAGAGATATGGGGTTTCTCCATCCTTGGAGCATACTGTCATGGGATCAACTCTAGACTTTGCTCAGGATCAGGATCCTTTACTTTCCTGGTGGTGGTTTTTTTTTTTTTTTTTTTGGTGTGTGGAAGACTTCTGCTCTGTGTTTAGAGGTCTCAGTATCTGCACAGATCCTGAGGTGGGACTTATGATGAAGTCAGTCTTTGTGGTTCTAGAGGTTCTGTTACCTCAGTGTCATTTTAATCCATCTTCTGTGGTTGGTGATCTTGGTCTTTGCACTTTGTTCTATATATTCTAATAGTCCACATATTTTTTAGCAATTTCAAGATTTAAGCTATTATTTAATTAAAATGAGTAATCCTCAGGTGGCACATTTTTTTCTTAT
The DNA here is from genome assembly GCF_024139225.1 of Suncus etruscus. Classification (NCBI taxonomy): domain Eukaryota; kingdom Metazoa; phylum Chordata; class Mammalia; order Eulipotyphla; family Soricidae; genus Suncus; species Suncus etruscus. The sequence continues at coordinate 52,671,621 of NC_064852.1, forward strand.
TATATATTATTATATTCTAATAGTATATAATATATTATATATAATATTATATTCTAATAGTATATAATATAATAATATATATTATTATATTCTAATAGTATTCTAATATATATATTATTATATTCTAATAGTCCACATATTTTTTAGCAATTTCAAGATTTGAGCTATTTTTTAATTAAAATGAGTAATCCTCAGATGGCACATTTTTTTCTTTTTTTATTGTCACATTATCTTTATTTAAACACCGTGATTACAAATATGATTGTAGTTGTATGATTACAGTCATGTAAAGAAACCCCCCTTCACCAATGCAAGATTCCCACCAGCTGGCACATTTTGTTTGTGTCAACTTTTTTGAATACTAAATAAAAATGGTCCTAACATACATCACATTTCATTTATCCTAATGCTTAGGCACTAGTATTCACAGACTTTATTTTTTACATCAATTTATTTCTGAACTAAATGTATGCAATTACTTTTAAATATTATTTTATTTTAGGCATTGTGATTTAAATACTGTTTTGGTAGCTTAATATTATTAATGGTAGATCTCATAAATAAAATACTCTAAGAGGACACTCTCTACCATAGTGTCTGCTTTCCTCCACCATTGTCCAAGTATCTCCTCCCCTCATCCATCTTCAAAACTCCCACCATGGTAAGTTTTTACTAAAGACCAGTTCTCAATTTCTCTTGTCATTGGACATTTTTTATTCCCTTACTCTATTCCTTTATAGTCCTCATATGACTGAGACATTGTGCATGTGTTTCTACTTCTGTCTAACTTCACTCAGCATGATACTTATGACCCACGTAGTGACATTATTTCATCCTTTTTTACAGTTGACTAGAATTTGATTGTGTAAATGAACCATAATTTCTTTATCTAATTATTTGTTCTTGGGCGTGGAGATTTTAGCTATTGAATGGTATTGCTAAAATTTTTACCTGATGGATTATAGAACTGGTTGATGCTAGTAGAACTATCTGGGTTATTATCATCATTCCTTGACTGTGTTGAGCTTTAACATGGTTTTCTCATTGTGTCTGCTGTTTTCTGGGAGTGAATTTTTATTGTTCATGTCCACTAGGTTATTCTTAGATTCAGCCTTTAGAGATAGTGAGGGGTACCTAGGATTATGACCTTCTATGGGGATATTGGTATATTCAATATGAAATTGACGGAATAGAAATTTTGGCATTATGGCAGTAGAGGGTGAAATTAGGACTCCATCCCATAGTATTCTGAACATCTGTTTTAAAAGTCACTGAAAGCAACTGACCTGCAGTTCAATAATTGTGGCTCCTCTTGAAATCATGGAAACCTTTGTATGTTTTTGATATCAAGAAAGACCAGTACTCACTTATCCTACTCTATTTTTTTTTTTCAGAAATTTCTTGGCTGTACTTTTACAGTTTATCTTCCAGATGGACTTAAGAATTTACTTGACAAGTTCTATGAAGGAAAAAATTAACTTGAGATTTTGGTTGAGGTTGCACTGAATTTTAGATAAATTTGGAAGAGTTGACATATTTAAAATATTGAACATTAAGACTTTGAAGTTTAATGTGACTTTCATTTGGTGTGGGGTGGGAGTTATGTTATCTCTGTCAAATAATCACTGTATAATGTGTAATGTGTGTGTATCTATGTAGAAATAAAATTAAAACATGGATACTAAATATAAAAAACACGTAGTATAGTGAATCTCTGATGATTTTATGTTTCTCTGAATTTGATAGACTCCAAATTTTAAAAGAAAAGACAGGATTTTTTAAATAAATTAGTATTAAAATATTATAGAAGACTTGGGGAGAAGGATGGAGAACTCAGTATTCTAACCATATTCCACATATTTCAAAACTGTAGCCTTAGCCCCACTTTCTTAGTTTCCCATGCCCCAGTCTTAGCCCATATTCTATGTATAGTGGTTTCTATCAACAGAGCTGCTGCTTTGATATAGCTCCTTTGATATCTGATTCTGACAGCAGTTCAGTCAGGAATAATAAGTAGTTTCTATGTATCTTTAATTCAAGATTCTACTCCCAATTTGGTATTGTATCTGAAGCTTTCTTGTTGTAACAAATCTCTTGACTATCCTGAATTGTACAAACGATGGAAAAAATGCTGGTGAGAACAAAAGATGGGTCATTGTGTAGAGAGCTTGATTCATTGTGACTTGAATAAAATAAATCTTGAGCCAGGGTTGTGACTGCCTGATGTAATGGTCCCTATTATGATTTGGTTCTGTTATAACATAACTAGTCTGTGTTGACTTATTTTGCAGCTTTTCAATTCATAGTATCTCTTGAGCAAACAGAACTTTAGAAAATGACTAAGAAAACCATGATTAAATGTTATTATTTTTTTCCTTCAATCTTTTTGTTATTTTATTTTGGGACCACGCCAAACAGTTTTGCATTCAGAGATCAATACTGGACTTGTGGGACAATAAAGGATGCCAGGCATCAGACTTAGGTCTGTTGCATGCAATTCAACTGTCCTTACTTATGTACTGTCACTTGGATCCTCTTGTTCTTTTTTCTTTAACTAAATTTTAATCTTCAATAACACCCCACTACCTAATTTCTGGATACAGAATATCATATAATTTAAAGACTCCCCCTTACTCCGTCATAGATATTATATTATAAGTGAGTTACTAAGAATATATCTCTTATAAAATAAATATAAAATTAAGTTAAATTATAAAATGTAAATATCAAGATTAATATAAATTTGTGTTGAATTTAATACAGATCAGTAATGATTGCTGATTAAAAGTGAATAAACATGCTGTTATTGCTATAAAACTATGTTATCTGAGGTATTATTTTCAAATCAAAGGAAAAAATTGAAGAGTATAGGAAAGTTTATAAAATCCAAGAATTGTGATAATGTATTGTTGGTATTTCAATGTACTTTATATCAAAGTATTCAGGCTTACATTTAAGAGATATTTCTAAAAATAAGAAGCACATTTCCAAGTAAGATTTTAAAGTTCTGAGGGTAATTCAAATGCTGAATTCCTATTATTTTATTGCTATAATTATTGTCAAGTAATTACTTTCCTTCCCTTCCCTTTTCTGTTGAGAATAATTTTCCAATAAAGTACTTTCAGCAATTTGAATATGTGTACAACGAAAAATTATGATCTTTATAGTTGTGTTTAAGGGAGGTGAATTTAAGAGATGGTACAGTTGGTGGGGTACTCTCCTCTTGCACATAGCCAACCTGGGCTCAATTTTCAGTACCCCATATAATATCCTAAGCTTTCTCAGGAGTTATTTCTTAGTACATATCCAGGAGTAAGTTCTGAGCACCACCCTGTGACTACCCCTGACCCCCCCAAGAAAGAGTGAGGGAAAGAGAGAAGGTAAACTTAATAACCAAAGAGATATTCAAGTAACAGCAATGGTTCAATATTTTGTACAAACTTTTACTTGACAGATTAAATAGAGAGTTAAAAGGCAGTAATGGGAATTTGGGCAGAATGTTTCTATTAGTAAAATGCTGTGGTTGGCTGGATAGGAGCAAAATTAGAGGAATGAAAAACCTTGGGTCTTAATGAAGTAGAAGTTTTGTGAAGTAGACTTTGTGTTCAGAAATTGGTTATATATTAGTAATTTGTTTTTCTGTTTAAGAAAATATTTTGGTAACACTTTGGAAAGATTTTAAATTTTCCTCCTGATTAATTAGTAAATGACAATTCTGAGATATTTTAAAGGCATCACAACTATGAGAAATAGTTTGGAATAAAATAACTAAACTATGACAACCTTACTTTGTAGATTTTAGCATCAATATTTCTGTAACTTTTCAACTAAAGATTTATGCTATAACTTAACTTAAACTATCCTTAATATTTATTGAGATTGTAAAGTGTTTATTATAATCTAATGATAGGGTGGGACATAAAACATGGGTATATTACAATTAGTTCTTCAGAAACTTTCACAAAAATTATAGTGAATGGGGGCTTTTCACTAAGAGATTACTGAAGAGTTAATCAAGAAAAGAAAAATGGTTTGAAAGTACTCTCACAGTGGCATTTCCCTTTACTATGCTTTTTTAATTTTTTTTATTTTACTGTTTTATTATTAGCATTTACTTAGCATTGCCTTTACTATGGTGTGTGGATCAGGAAGAGGTTAGTGAAGGTTTTGGGGGTATTTTTAAAAAAACATGCCCATAATGCCCTAACATTTATAGATAAAAAGTCATGAAATGTCCATTGAAGAATTGATGACCAATTTTGAGAGGTCTTTACAACAAAAAGTGCACCTTTGAGAGGGTGTAAATGGGTCACAAGTATGGAAAAATTGAACTCATGGCATAGTTTGGTTGCATAGGCCAAAAGTGATTTAGCTGGGTAGTAATGGATTCATTTCTCACCCCTATTTTTCTACATATAAGTATCCCTAGATATTTTAGTCTTTTTTTTACACATAGCTAAGGAAGGGCAGTAGGGAAAAAATGCAACTCCTGATTAGTCACCTAATTGATTCTCTTTATCTCAGCAGTTAGGAAAGACTGGGTAAGAGGTATTTTCTTAATACCTCTAAGATATTTGAGTTTTATTTCAGTAGACTGAAAACTGGAAAGAGGAGGTTATGATCTCACCTACGAAAGTGTTGAGAAATGACAAGGTTAGAGAGCTAGCTAATTAATAAGATAATAGGTTAATTACCAAATTGAGAAACCATGTGAATTATCTACAAAAGCAATTACCAGAAACACTCAAAACAAAACTGAGAATAACTAATGCAGTAATGCAGTATTGACAAAGAACAATTTTTTTCTTCTTGTTTTAGCTTTATCTATCATGGATAACTTCGGCATTTTTTTAAAAAAAAATTTATTCACTGGTTTGCCATAAAATAAAGGTGTTCCAGAATGGTCTCACTCATCTATGGGTTTTAAGAAAAATGAAAGACATTCTTGCAATAATAATTTTCAGACACAAAAGAGAAAAGAGCTGGAAGTTCCAGTTCACCTCAGGAAGCTCACCAAAAGAGTGATGAGTTTAGTTAGAGAAATAACTACATTTTGAACTGTCCTAATAATGAGAATATATGAGGGAAATGGAGAGCCTGTTTAGAGTACAGGCGGGGGTTGGGTGGGGAGGAGGGAGACTTAGGACATTGGTGATGGGAATGTTGCACTGGTGATGGGGGGTGTTCTTTACATGACTGAAACCCAAACACAATCATGTATGTAATCAAGGTGTTTAAATAAAATTAAAAAAATAAAGGCATTCAAGTGTGTCTACTTGAAATATAAAGCAATTTAGATTATGTGCTAAGATAGGGTAACAATATACATTGTGATATCTTATGCATAGTGATTAAAAATGTTTGCTTAATACTCAAAATTAGTGTTTTACACCTAGTTTATTTCTTTTTTTTTTATTTTGGGGCCACACCCGGTGATGCTCAGGGGTTACTCCTGGCTATATGCTCAGAAATCGCTCCTGGCTTGGGAGACCATATGGGACTCCTGGGGATAAAACCATGGTCTGTCTAGGGTCAGCTGTGTGCAAGGCAAATGCCCTACAGCTGCGCCATCACTCCGGCCCCATTACACCTATTTTATATAAACTTTTTATAATTTTGTGTATATAATAATAATAGCATATTTTACCAAATGTATGTAAGTCAACAATATTGAAAAATATATCTATATATACATGTATGTATGTAAAAATATAATTCATGCATATAAAAGTATTTATCTGTATATTTTTATATTTTATACATGCATGTACATATTTATTGGAACTTAATATGGGTGACTATTTCTATTTATTTTTTATATTTTTGTTGAGGGCTATACTACTGGTGTTCAGACTCTTATTCCTGGTTTTACTTTCAGGGATCACTCCTGTTGATGTTCAGGGGACTATTGCAGTCCTAAAAATAGGCCTAGCTCACAAACATGCAAAAATCAAGGTCTCACTTACTGTACTGTCTCTCTGAGGTAAATTATTTCTTTGAACAGTGAAGAGAAAACTTATATATAAAGACGGTTCTTTTGCAGGAGTATCTCCCAAGAGGTACTCAGGAAACCTAGGGGTATTTACTGGTGATTCTTAGTCAAATCAGGTGGTAGGCAAATATTGGAGATGCAGTACTGCTCAGCTTCTGCAATGTTGAGAGATTATCTGGGACATGTTAGTCATGCTCAGGGACTTCCAGCACTATACTTAATGATACGTGAGGGACACAAGAGCTGCAACTGGTGATCATTGAGAGCCATGAGATGAAGAGAATCAGGACAAAGCTGCCCATGTGCAGAGCATAAGCATTAAGCCCTGCATTCTGTCCTGCCCCCAAAACATTTCTAAATACAAAACTTTTTGGGGGGGACCAAAGCAATAGCACAGTGGGTAGGGCATTTGCCTTACATATAGCAAACCTACAGGTTCAATTTTTGGCAATCGTATATAGTCCCCCCAAACTTGCCAGGAGTAATTTCTGAGTGCAGAATCAGGACTAACCCCTGAAAGCCGCTGGATGTGGCCCAAAAACAACAGCAACAGCAACAACAAAATCATTCTTTCTTGGCAAATACTTATGACTCAAACCCTTGTAAAAAAAAGTTAGAATATAGACATTTAAAATGGCACTGCTTTTGGGTGTTATTTTTACTTTTTCAAGAAAAAGGTTATTTTAGAATATTTTTGTCTGACATTCTGTTGTCCAGGGTAGGAATACAATGTCTAGGTTTGTTCTCATTTGGGATACCACCTGAATAAAATTCTCCACTTTCTATATTTTTATACTGGGGTTCTGGGCCACACTCAGTGATGCTCAGGGGTTACTCCTGGCTATGCACTCAGAAATTGCTTCTGGCTTTGGGGGACCATATGGACGCTGGAAGGATTGAATTGCAGTTCTTCCTAGGTCAGCTGCATGCAAGGCAAACACCCTATGGCTGCACCACCACTCCAGCCCCTATTTCTTTTTTTTTTGTATCATATACCAAGTATTTTCTAAGCATATTATAATAACTCACTTAAGCCCAATCATATTCTGTTTAACAATGGAATAGGATAATGGTATGTGAACTCACTCAGAATCTTGTGTAGAATAATTGTGGTTTGGGCAAAGGCCTTTTCATGCTCCATCTAAATCTCCTGAAATATATATTTAGAAGATGCATAGGAAACATAATGGGTATAATATAATGTTATTAATATAATGCCAGGTTATATTGAATGTGGTAGGGAGGGGAGAGCAATGACTCAAGTAGTTTCCTTGTGCTTGTAGAAAGACTGTCAATGCAGAAGGACTCCCAGTGCAAGAACTCTATCTGAGCACTTTCTACTGCAAATCGTTTCTCAAACTCAACTAGTCCAGGGTGTACAATGTAAATGTGCCCTGGATTTCAACCCCCACAAGAATATCTCAAAAGACAATGGGGAAGATTATATTTTCTTTGTATGTTTAACACCTCTATAGTACTACCTCTCACCCTGTTTAGCCCCATATGTAAGGTAGGTGCCTATATCACTTTGTTCCCTTAATTATTTTTAACTCATTTTTATTTATTTCTTTCTTTATATATAATAGGTGTATATATGTATATAAATATATATGTCTTTTTTTGTTTTCTTCTCTTCCTTAACTTCACCTGTTTTGGTTCTACTTGGCACAAAAACCTACAAGAAAAAGTCTTGCCTGGGATAGAATCTCAGGTCAAAACCAGGGCACAGAGATGATGAAGCCTGACACTCTCACCTCCAAACGCACCAGCAATATAATATGACACCATTTCTTTCTGCAAAGGTGTACTAAATGAGGGGAAATTTTACTTATAGAAACAAGCTCTTATTTATTAAAGATAAGAACTCATACATTTTACAATACAGGACACCTCCCACCTTGAACATATGTTACTTGGACCCAACTTAGACTCCATGTGATTAGACAGCGACCATACAACCCTGAACCCTAGATCTCAGACATAATGGACACAATTGTCTGCAACAGCTCCAGGAATCAAAATCCCTCTGGGACATTCTTTTTTTTTTTTTAGACTTCTAATGCTTTATCCTATTTGCATTTGAAAAACAATTGGATTCTATCAAAAATAACATGGTTATATCTACCTGAATTGTTATTCCAAAGTACAATCCATTCAGGTGAGAGAGAACAGGAAAGTGTTTGGGATGTCTTTCCCTTGCTGCAACCACAAAACCCATTACTTTGCTTCGTACCTCCAAAATAAAGGGTTAAGTTAGGCAGTGGATCTTATTAGAGGGCAGAGTGAAGATATTTCACTCTCAACTGAGGGATTCAAATTGAACCACATGAATCAACAGGAGCCTCAGTGCTAACACATCACTGACCTTTCTTCCTCTTTTTTTTTTTATAATAGCTTATTTTTATTGAGGATCAGAAGTTAATATACGGTTAACATTATTTCTGCACACATCTTTCCAACAATACCCCCATGGCCTGAGCACTTCTTACCTACACAGTAGCCCAAGGGCCCCTTTCATAATAGCTCAATCCAGGGCCTATTTTAGTAACATAGGATTGAAACATAAACCAATCAGATTTGTACAAGTACAACAATTTTAACCAATGGGAGCATAAACACATTTTGATGGCGGGAAGGATAAAGAGGAACATTTTTAATACATTCTTAATACAGCTTAATACAGCTCTGATACCAACATGTGCAAGTTTTGATATGGCATTATGACAATGAGGAAATGGCAACAACTTGAACTAAGAGCAGGTTGTCTTATCTCATCACCTATCAATAAGATGAAATCAGAAGACATGCCATCCTTTTATCTGTGCAAAAATCAGGATTGCTGACTACAGAACTGACTGTGACAACCATTACTGGGCAGAACTAATCCTGGGACCAGTAAGAAAGATCCTAGCCTAGAATTGGCCTACAATCTATACAACAACCAAGAACTCTAATTCCAGTGGTCTGACTGAGACAACTGCAACTGAGCAAACCTTTGGAAACATAATGAAAGACTCTATCCTAGACTTTGTCCTAGGATCAGTGTAAACACCAAGACCACCAATTACAGAAGACTGATTAAAACAACAGTGTTGGTACAGAACTTCTAAAACTGTTCCATCCTATGACCTGTGCAAATACCAAGATCTCTAGTTACAGAGGCCTGATTTTATCATTCACGACTAAGCAGAAAGTTTCCAGACACCACAAAAAAACCTAGGGGAGAGTAAAAGAGCATGTACAGAGCCTATAGTTATTCCCATGACAGTATGCTTCAAGGGCAGAGAGACTCTGTATCTCTTAGGCCAATGTGATTCCCTTTCTAATCTCCCCAATATTTACTATGCCTTTGCAAAAGAGAGAGAGAAAAAAGGAAGCAAATTTTTTTCCTTCTTTTTTTGTTTTATTTCGGGCTCATGATTATTGCTTCTTTGTTTTTCTTTTTCTTTTTCTTTTGTTTTATTTCAGGCTCATGATTATTACTTCATTGTTGTCTGTATTGTGATGGTGGTTTTGGAATTTTTTATCATTGTAAGTTTTTGTTTGTTTTGGTTTTTGTTTTTTATTATTTGTCTGTTTTTTTATCAATTTTTCTTTTTTTGTCTTTTTGTGATTTTTTTTCCTTATCTCGTCTCCTAAATTGATACTTATAACCCTCTAGATCAGGGGTCTTCAAACTATGGCCCTCGGGCCACATATTGTATTTATTCCCATTTTGTTTCTTCACTTCTAAATAAGATATATGCAGTGTGCATAGAAATTTGTTCATAAGTTTTGATTTTACTATAATCTGGCCCTCTAACAGTCTGAAGAACAGTGAACTGGCCCCCTGTTTAAAAAGTTTGAGGACCTCTGATAGATGGAGCCCTCCTGGATTTTTTTGTTTGTTTTTTGCTTTTGGGGGTGTTTCTTGTTTTGTTTTTCTTTCCCTTCAAACAGAATCACATAACTTGAATCACCTTGTTCTGCCTCATAAATTGGGGGGATAGATGGTACCAAGACCAAACAGTTGTATGAACATTGAGTAGAAAAAAAATGAACAGTCTTAAACACAAAATCCAAAGCCAACAACAACAACAACAACAGAATAATACCCATTGTACAACAAACTAGACACAGAGGAAACCATTTATACTAGCAGCCTGGGTGAGCAAAGGAGGGAAATATGAAATGCATGCTAGGAACAGGGTTAGAGGGAGGACAACACTGGTGATAGGAGTGCCCTGGATTCAATGCCGGTATGTACCTAAAATAGTACTGTGAAAGATTTATAAACCACTTTGGTCACAATAAAAATTATTAAAAAAAAAGACTGTCAATAAAAAGAATGACCAGTGGACAATTTTATTTTCTTTGCTTTCTTTTATTTTCTTTTCTTTCTTTTCTTCTTTTTTCTTTTCCTTTCCTTTTTTTTTTTAATTGGTTTTGGAGCACATCCAGCAGTACTAAAGGATTACTCTTAGTGCTACACTCAGGGATAACTTCCAGTAGGGCCCGAGGGATCTTGTGTGGTACCGGGGAAGCACCATTTTACAATCTCTTCAGCTCTCAATTTTCAACTTGTTTTTTCAATAATTTTTATTGTGACCAAAGTGAATTACAGATCTTTCACAGTAATATTTTAGGTACATAGTGACATTGAATCAGGGGCATTCCCACCACCAGTGTTGTCCTCCCTCCACCCTTGTTCCCAGCATGCATCCCATACCGCCCTCCTATGCCCCACCCCCACAAGGCTGCTGATATAAGTGGTTCCCTCTGTATCTAGCTTGCTGTAGATTGGGTATCGATTCTGTTGTCATTGGCAGTTTTCAACTTTTTTCCAAATATCTTATTTAATTCCTTTGAGAGTAGTAGTATTGTCTCTTTTTGGCCCTTTCAGCTAGCCATGAGTTCCAAACCAGCATGTTGTTATCTCTCCTTGTTCTATTGCAATGCCTTCTATCAAACTAATGCCCCCCCAAAAAAGGCTATAATATAGCTGGTAGATGTTACTTTGCATATAGTCAATCCAAATTTAATTCCTGACATCCCATATAACTCCACCAGTAGTGATTCCTAAGCACAGCTGGGTGTAGAAACCCCATTAAAAATGTCAAGAAGCAATTCTTAGTGCACTTTTTAGTTTCTTATTTTGAGTGTCACTCAGCGGCCCTCAGGGGTTACTCCTGGCTCTGTGCTCAGGAATTTCCCCTGGCAGGATCAGGGTGCCATATGGGATGGCAAGGATAAGATATAAGCCCATCCTGGGTCACCTGCAAGCAAGACAAATGCCCTACAGCTGTGCTATCACTCAGGTTCCTCGATGTACTCTTCTGATGTCTTAGTGAAACAGGATAGGGGAACTGAAGGTAGTAACAGAAATGTGACATTTTACACAATGTTGACACACTTTATGAAGCTGGCAATAGGGTCTACATTCTACTGCTTGAAGTTCCCTTTAAAATATAAATGCTCAAACCTGCTTGGATTTTCAGGTTGGTCCCTGGGTCTGAATTGTTGTATATAGGTGAGAGTTGTCCTCAGCACCCTTTCAAGTAAATTATGGTAAATGGAAAATTTTGTAAGAGAAAAAGGATCTTGTTTACTTGAAAGACAAAATAAATATCATAATGCCTTTTTATAAGAGTTTTAGAAAAAATGAATAACACTTATTCCTTAGATAAATGCTTGTTAGATGATTATTGTACCCAAAAAAATGAGTGTTATTGTTCTGGATGAGAGGAATCAATAGTACAAAGATAAAACTTTGTTTGAATTGAATTCTAAGATTAATGCGATTCTAAGCTAAAGTCCAGTAGATCCAAACAAACACTTAAATAATCAAGGAAACTTTTGACAAGCTCTTTTATCATAGTATGTGAGGACACAGAATGTATCCTATTTGATAAGATGATAAATAATAAGGACACATAAAAGCAAACATTATGCATTTACTTTTTTAAAAGATCTCTACAAAGCTACTTCCACACTTTTCTAGTATATCCCAAGTGTTTCATTGTGGATATTAAAGAATCTTTGGCAGTCTGTTGTGATCCATATTACAAACCTTTGAAAGTTGTTCCATCTTTCTTGTCAAACACTGATTTCACTTTTTTGACAGCCGTTTTGAGTCTCTAGGGCAACCCTGTTTTCTTCAGACTGAAGAAGAATCACTTTTTAAAAACACCTTGAGATCTTTCTGTTTTTTCATCTATATGGACAGAGTACACTATTGGGAAATGATAAAATACTTTTTTTGTGATTTACTAGTGTTTTCCCATAATTGAATCATGAAGTATTAATATAGTTTGTTCATAGTTTAGTTTGTTAGCTTATATATTTGATTGCCTGATTTACAATACAGTCTATAGGTGTATCTAGAAGAGGGGAGGTTAAAATTGTCATTATGGATTTTATGGATTAGTAATAATCCTAACTGAATTAATTGAACATGTTCTGTTTGCCTTGTATATATTAATGCTTTAAAATCTTCACTACCCCAGTAAGTACTCATCTAATAAGAATTTATTATTATTATTATTATGGTCATCCTGTTTTTCAAATACAATAATTGATATAAGTAAGGTACTTATGTTATTTTATTAATCTAGATTTCACATATTTTAATTAGTGGGAGTGTGACCCTCCTAGCATTATAGTAAATGATGATTAAATAGTCAGAAGGAACATTACCATCTGTTTTATTTTTGCCTTTTGGTCTTCATTTCTAGCTAGTTTGCAGTCATGCCCTTCTTTCTTACTTTTTCTTTCTTTCTTTCTTTCTTTCTTCCTTCCTTCCTTCCTTCCTTCCTTCCTTCCTTCCTTCCTTCCTTCCTTCCTTCCTTCCTTCCTTCCTTCCTTCCTTCCTTCCTTCCTTCTTTCCTTCCTTCCTTCCTTCCTTCCTTCCTTCCTTCCTTCCTTCCTTCCTTCCTTCCTTTCTTTCTTATTTCTTTCTTTCTGGCATAGCATTCTCTTCCTTAGAAAAACCATAGAATACACCTGGAAGCCTCACTTAGAAGAGTATTGATTGAGTCCACACCTTGTGACCTCTTCCAGAGTGGGGTATATATTTTCTTCTGGGATCTACTGCTCATAATCCCATAATAAGCTTTATCATAACTGAAGCTATGTATCAGAGTGGTCTTTCTATAATCTGATTCTTTCTACATTTTGTTTGGCAAAAATTAATTTTACAAAAGCAAATTAATTTGAAATAAATAATCCAACATGTTAGCATAAGTATCATACTTGTTGGAAAATAATTTTCAAAATAAAAACAAGTCTGAAAAGGGTAGCATTATTTTTTATTTTAATGAGTGTCTTCAATGCCTGGCTTAGTAGTGACAGGTGTTATCTCATATTTGCTTCTTTAGTATTTTCCAGTAGGATTGTTTTACCTTATTAGCAAAATCAAGTCTCATGCAGACGTGTGGCTAGAAAAGGCAGGATAATCAAATAATCAAGAAACTTTAGAAGTCTTCAGATCACACTTTCAGAATCACCATCACAAAGGTCCATACATTTTTAATTTCCTCAGTTTATTTTACGTATTTTAGTTTTGGAGCTACACTCTGCTGTATGCAAGGTTTACTGCTAACTGCACTGGGGAATCACTCTAGTAGACTTTGAAGACCATATGCAGGATAGAAAAGGGATGGCCACATGCAAGGTAAGCACCATATCCACTATCTCTCTTGCTTTTTATTATTTTCTCAGTTTAAAATCTCTTAGAATTTTGTATAGCAATCCACTCCTGGTGATATATGCTTAAAACACAATACAAAAATGCCTTCTGCATTCTTATTCTCATAGTAGCACTATTTACATAGCCAAAATCTGGAAACAACCTAGGTGCTTGGCAACAAATGAGTGGCTAAAGATACTGTGGTACATCTACACAATGGAATACCATGCAGCTGTTAGGAAAAATGAAGTCATGAAATTTATATGTATGGATATGGAGAGTATTATGCTGAGTGAAATAAATCAGAAGGAAATCTATGTACATATAATAATCTCAATCATTTGTGGAACATAAGAAAAATTAAAGATAGTATGGTAATAATACCCAAAGACAGAATGAGGGTCAAGAGGAGCAGTCTATAGTAGGAAGCTTGCCACAAAGAGTGGTGAATACAGTTTAGGGTAGTGAATAGTTGGTTCTCTAGACAAGAACTGGGGGCTGAAAGGGAACAAAGTGATATTCATGATACCCCTTCATTAGCAATAGTGTAAACAACAGTGTCAGAAAAGAAATAAAAAAGAGAAGGAGAAGTAAAATGCTTGTCTTAGAGGCAGGAAGGGAGTAGGGTAGAAGAGGAATGGAGAGGGTGGGAGGGAAAATGGTGGCAGAAAATGTCACCAGTGAAGTGTGACTGTATCTATGACTTAAACTCAATCATGAACAATTTTATAACCACAGTGCTTAAATAAAATAATTATATATATAAAAATTTTTATTTTCAAGCAAAATTCCAACCTATATTATCACTATCTTTCTATTATACTATTAATTCCATGCTACATTTTTCTAGAGTCATAAATATATTTTGCAGACAAAATACAGTTTACTTAACAAATACTAGTTTTGTGATTGTTTTCCTAAGTCCATTTTCTTTTTCTTTTCTTTTCTTTTTTTTTGGGGGGGCCGGGGGTCATACCTGGCAGTGCTCAGAGGTTACTCCTGGCTGTATGCTCAGAAATTGTCTCTGGCAGGCACAGGGGACCATATGGGATGCCGGGATTCGAACCACTGTCTTTCTGCATGAAATGCAAACGCCTTACCTCCATGCTATCTCTCTGGCCCCTTAAGTCCATTTTCTTCACCTCTGAAAAAAAATCCTTCAGTGGTCTTCAGCGATCATTTTTATTATGATCAAATTTTAGTTCAGCCTTTTCCTGTAAAATGGTTTCCATCTTCAGTAAGTACATATTATATAGATAGGCTACTGATACTATATAATGTACAATTGTTATTTTTGATAATCAGTTTTATTATTCTTTCAAAAGAGTGTCAGGTATCTGGTATTTGAAATCAACCAGTAAATTGAAACAAATATCATATTGGAATTTTAAATGCATGACTCTTACTAATCTTGTAAATTCTATGAGAGATCATAGTTTAGAATTTTTAAGGCATCATTATTTACAATACTGTTAATGAGAGGGTTTCATGCATACAGTTTTCCTAAACCACACCCTTCATGAGATTGTCCTTTTCCCCACACCATTGTCCCAGTGTAATCCTTTCTTTATTACTCTCTGGGAAATAACTATATTTCTCTATTGCTTGTTAATAGTGTGATGATTCTAGACTTTTACATTCTTTCTTGCCCTCTTATTCCTCAAAATTCTGGCAAGATTATTGTTCAGCACACCATTTAATAGATGTAACTTTTAAAATTTTTGCTTTTTATTTAATAAGCACATTTTATAATCTTTTTTATTGTTAATTCTCTACTTTTTACATAGCTCCATTCTCAGTTTACAGATGTATTGCTACGAGTTACTATGGAAATTTTAAAACATTTGTACCTAATGTATACAGGAATAATGTATACCTATAGAATGTTTCTGTATGATAATAATGTATTTCACAGTGCTTAGAGTAATATAGTAATCCAGACACTCTATTAAAATTAAGCATGTCATGGGTAGAAATTCCCCAACACATTAAATTGATAGTTATATTTTGCTCATTTTCTTTTTATAATTATCTCAATAGAAATGCCTTCCAAACCTTCAGGTGAAAATATTTGGTGATGTTATATTCATTATTATAACAAGCTGTCATCCAGGAACATTCTAAAATCTTTGAAATTCCTTAAAATAAAATGATAACAGAAGTATTTATTATAAGATAGAGAAGTTAGCAGAATACTTTTAGAATCAGAATGTAATTCTGGAAAAGATCACAGCCATAAATAGAAAAGACAGTTAAAGTCGGCACTGTGACTTACATAGAAGCCTTGCTGTGTATTTATGGCTTGTTGGGTATGCGAGAATAGATGCTGCAGCCCCAAAGATTTAGACATATATGAGATTAGAAATGTCTAATTTATTTGACTTCTATTCAACGTAGACATCTCCTTTAAGACTGTACTGTATAAATTATTTTCCTGTATTTTTTCTCCAAAAGGAGAGATTCTTCTGGGTTTCAGCTTGTATTTTGAATTTAACAATACAAAAAATTCTTGAGCATGGATGTTGTTTCTGCTGCAAAACATACGTAAAAATTAATAAATTATCAGCAACTAACTCTGTTCCAAATATTTCTATAATAATGGAACATAGCAAACAGATTTTGCTATTTTTGTCCAGTTCTTTAGTCTATCACTTTTCTTTTAAAATTTAATTAAAGATTTATATTGAGTGTATACTCAGCTTTTAGTAGTATTCCTCTTTTAATTTATTTATGAGTTTATACACATGCCCATGGTCACCATGAAAAATACATTTTGAATAAATAGGAAATGTGTGAGTCAATCAAGTATTGCGTCCTTATGCATAATCCTATAAATATGGCCATGCATTTGGACTAAGGAGAAAACCATTTCTTAACTGTATCTCTAACTTTCTTAACTATCTCCTTCCCTCAATATGAGGAAACCACATTAACAGACTCCTGGACTAAACTCATAAATATTCATCATCTCATTCCCAACCCTTCAGCCACACTGATCTATTGATGTTTATTCTTGTTTAGTTTGCACTTTCCTCAAAGCCTTTTCATTTGTTATTTTTTGTTTCTTTCTTTTACTTACTTTTATTTAATTTTATAGATTTATAAATCTATTTCAGTCAAATCTACACTTATTCAAACAGATTTTACTAGAACATGCTCCCCATTAAAGTAATCTCCCCACAGCCTAGTAAATTTATTGAACCCTTAGTGTTTATTTGTCCCTATATAGTAATCTTAATGTTTTTTTTCAAATTTTTAAACTTCACATTTTAATTTAGTTTTGTCTAATAATTTTCTTTACCTCTTTATATATATTCACAAGTCAGTAAAGCATCTACAATTTTTTTCTCCCTTTGACTTACTTTACTAATAATTTTCTTAGCTTCCATCCATGTTGTAATAGGTAACAATGGTTCATCTTTTTTCAAAATAGTAAAGTGGTATTTTGTTATGTATATTGTTACATTTCTAATCATAAATTCACAAATACCTGGGCTATTTTTATATATGTAAACAGAACTAGAAACACATAGTTGCATATATATTTTTATCTAGCTGTGAGAATTTGACCACACTCTATAAAGCTTAGGGGCTCTGTGGTCAGGTCTGTGGGGTCTCAGCTTGCAGTTTGGCACAAGAAATCAGGCAGAGTCAAGGGAGGGTTGTCCAGCAGCAGCTTCAATCTTATTGTGTCACCAAGCTTCTTTTTCTGCTGCTTTCCTCAGCCACTTTTATTAGCCAGAGTCTAACATAAATTGCCTGTGGGTCAGGGTTGATGCAATTAAGGGTACTTGTGCTAATTAACTCAGAAAAGATGAATGGAAAAGGAAAAGACATTTTAAAGGTGTATGACAACAGTTAACCCTTGGTAGTGCTCAAGGGACCATTTGCAATAGTGATTATCAGACCAAATCAGCCATTCATGTATCTTTTAGAATTGATGTTTCTTTCTAGTATCACAGATATACAAAAGAGAAATTGCTGCTGAATTATATAATGGATCTATTTTTTTTCTTTCTTTTTTTTTTTGCAGAATCTCCATACTTTTTCACACAGAGACTGTTTCAGCATACATCACTACCAGCAATATACAAATAAAAATTTTATTTTTTACATTATTGTCAAATTTTATATATATATATATATATATATATTATATAGGCTGGGAGAGAAGATATTGAACAGTGCATAGTTGCAGCTAACTTGGGTTCCCTGGGCCCTGCCAGAATAATCCCTATTCTCAGAGCCGCTAGTAAGCTCTAAGCACAGCCAGGTATGGTTCAAAACCCAAATGAATAAATAAATCATATATATGCCATTTTAATGGGTTTAAATTAATACTTTTTGTGACTTTGATTTGCTATTTTCCTAATTGATGAACATTCTGGGCACTTTTAAGTTTCTTAAAGAGAAGTGTAATCTTATATTTGTCCATAATATTAAGTGCCTTAATAAACTATACTAAGGCCTCATTTCATTCTTTTGCCTCTCTCAGAGAATCAATTTCATGAGACTGTTTCCTTGTCTCAGATTAATAGATTCTCAAAATTGTTAATAATTAAAATGGTGAGGGAATTCTTTATGAGAAATTCAGAAAATTTTGGTACATTTATTTTTATTATATGTTACTTTATATAAAGGCATGATTGACAGGGTTGCTTATAATACCTTTGTTTCAACCACTCCATGTTCTTATACCAATCCTACCATATATATGTAATTCTCTCCAGCATTGTCCCCAAATTCTCACCCATTCCCAAGTCTGTCCCCTTAGTAGGCATGAAATAATATATTTTATAATGTTTTTTACAAGTGATAATGAAATGATTTTTAATTACAACAAAAAGAAAATGTGTGAAAATTGTTATAATTGAATGAGATAATTTAGATATTTTCAGAAAGTTTACTAAGCTATTTGTTACTAGTTTATTTTATGTTTGTTTTTTTTTCTCCTGAACTTTATTTAGGTAGTCTGATTTCACAAAGTGATGTGTATATTGGTGTTTTCTTACTGGAATGACAGCACTGAAAAATTTGGCATTGTTGCACAGCTGCCTATTCTCTTTGGCAATACAGCAGTATTTGTGGGGCACAATTTTGGAGGGTAGGTCTTCTGGAAGTACAAGAAGGCAAAGGGAGTCAGTCAGTCAAATACCTAGAGTTTTGGTCAGTTTGGGTCTCTGAAGAGATCAGTGATTAAGAAGTGATTCTGGGACATTGTTGAAACAGTGATTGTGGGTTTTAGATGCAGCTGGCAAGGCTTTCAAGACTTAGCCCATCTTTCTTCCCAAGATTGTCAGTTTTTAGTCACAAGGCTGGTAATCTCATGATTTTTCACAGCTTGGTTTACATCTTTTTAAAGAATAGAGTAAGTCTGTAGAGCAGGCTAAAGAAAGTATTTATTGAAACTTATTTTGAAAGATGAGAGGGGAGAGAAAGGGAAAATTACATGTTCAAAAGAGAACACAGTCTTCTCCAGAGTGGAAGTAGGCACAAGAAACATTGAGATAAGCAAGCACGATGTGTGCAAGGCTGCATGGTCTTGGAGATTAAGCAAGAAATTCAGAATGTTTTAAAATGTGAGTAAATTATTAGCACATCAAAAAAAAGAGAAACCTTTATAAAAATAGTTGCATTGAATAAAAATTACTGTATATAATGTTATGTGGAAAGGATTACATATTTTTGGAGCTTGATTAAAGTGTTTAAAAGGATATATATTTAGAACAGTATTTAAAAAAAAATAGAGCCCCAAAGTTGGCTAGTGCAAACACGTGGTTACAAGAGGGGGGAAACTGAGAGGAGAGTTAAGAGAGAAAGACGACTGGACAATGTTGAGGCATTGATAGTGGGTCTGGTATGGTAATATGAATTTAGAAATAAAAAGTTCAGTGGTATTCTTAGAACTTATACAAATAACTGATGTTATTTAAGTAAAAAAATAAACACAGTAAATAGAAATATTTTTCTTAGTACAGTTTACCACAAATGCCTACTTCCATTTTTTAGTAATTTTTCATTGCGACTTTATACAGCATCAATACTTCAGTTCTATTATCTCATACCATCTTATCTGAATAATGGAAACCCTTGAGTTGAAGGGAATCTTTTTCTTTTCCTTTTGTAAATTGAGCCACTAGAGGTACGAAATGCAAAGTTTTCCTGATAAGTTTCAGCTGTACAATCTTCCCAAACCAACTCACATCCTTTGACTAGAGTTGAATTTCTACCACCAATTTCCCCAGTTACTTTCTCATTTCCCTCCTCCTGCTTGCCTGCCTCTATGTCAGAAGCGCTCTCTCTTTCTCTTTCTCTTTCTCTTTCTCTCTCTCTCTCTTTCTTTCTCTCTCTCACCCTCCCTCCTTTTTTCCTTTTAGGCAGTGTGGTTTGCAATACTGTCACTGAAATGATGTCATGCGTATCACTTTACTTCTTTCAGCATCCAATTCTCATCCAAAGTGATCATTTCCAATTATCATTGTTATACTGGACCCTTCTGTGTCCTAATTTCACACCCTTCCTCCATTTGTGGCATGCTTCTTACCATAGACCACTCCTCCTGTTTCGACTGTCTTTGGGTATTATTTTCATACTATTTTATTTATGTGTAGCAAATGAATTCAATCACTGTCTATCCCTCTCCTTCTGACTCACTTCACTCAGCATGATACTCTCCATGTCCATCCTTGTATAAGCAATTTCATGACTTCATTTTCACAGCTACAAAACATTCTATTTATTTATTCCAAAGCATTCCAACTGTATAGTTGAACAAGTTATTTTTATCTAATTATCTATCTATTCTAACACGTGGGTTGTTTCCATATTCTTGCTACATATGTGAATGGTGCTGCAGTGTACAAAGAAGTGGAGATGACTTTTTGCATTTTGTTTTTTTTGGGGGGTAGGGGTCCCTAAGATATACTCCCAGGCTTTGTGCTCAGAAATCCTCCTGGCAGGCTCAGGGGAGTATATGAGATGCCTGGGATCAAACCCTGGTTGACCACGTGCAAGGCAAGCAGGTATTTCTGCGTAGTGTATTAACTCGATTGTTTTTGAGGAATATCCATTTAGTTTTTCCAAAATGGCTGCACAGTCTATAGTCCCACCAGCAGTGAATCAGATACCCTTTCTCCTTGCATCCATGCCAACACCGGTTGTTCTTGTTCTTTTTGATTGGTGTCAGTCTCTGTGGTGTGAGGTTAGATATCATTGCTGTTTTGAGGTGCTTTCTTTTCATCTCTTCTCACTTGTTTTGATGGGATAGGATTTTTTTCTTAAGTTCTACCAGTATCTTAGATATCTTGGATATCATACCCTTATTAGATAGTGTTGGGTGAATAATTTTTTCCATTCTTGAGCAGTATTTGTATCTTAATCATTGTTGCCTTTAAGGTATAGAATCTTAGTTGAAGATAGTCCCTCATGTAACATCTAGATTGACATCAGATAACAAGGTCTTTAATCCATTTTTATTTGCCTTTTGGGCATGCCATTAGTATGAGGTATGTGTTCATTTTTTTTAGCATGTAGGTGACTAGTTTAGGAGTTATTTTCTTGTTGGAAAGAGAAACATTGAGCTGTTGGATACAAAAGCAATATTTATTATAAGTTCACATGCTATTTCATAATTTTAAATAATTATGTATTGATAGGCTATCTGCATGCTGTATAACTTTATATTAAAATGTAATAAATAGATGGCCGGAGCCATAGCAAAGGGGAGAGGGTTCTTGCCTTGTAGGCAGCCAACCCAGGTTCAATCCCCAGCATCCTATATGATCCCCCAAACCTGCTAGGAATGATTTCTGAGTGCAGAGACAGGAGTAACCCTTGAGCGCCACCAGGTGAGGCCCCAAAAATACAAAAATAAAAAAATGTAATATCCTTCATTATAAGCAATGTGAATGAATACTTTTGCCATTAAACTCAGTTTATGTCTTGGAGAAAGGATTTCCCTGGCTAATGCTTTTATGTTATAACTATGAATAATTTTTCTTTAGATATCTTTAGAAATATAGATTAAAAAGTAGCTCATAACAAATCCTGTTATTCTAATTGAAGTGCTCACTGACCTTTACCTTAGTACTAATAATAGTTTCATATCTAAATCATAAAATATGGTGAAAGATTTAAAACAATTCAACATTATAATGTTCTAGCAAGTCAATTAGTCCTGAAGCATTATGTCATATCTATGCCATTCCTCAGAAATAAAACTGATTAATGTTAAGAAACAAGAGAATACTGCAATCATTTAAGTGAATTAATTGCCTTCAAGATCCAATCTTTTTTCTTTCCCCTGACAATAAGAACCTATGTTTGGTTTTCTCCCCATTAATTTTGTATTCCTTTTCATTCTAATAATAACCTGCAATCAGCAGTCTTAATCATGATAAGCAATCTCAAATCACTTTATCTCATCACAGTGTTGGATAAACACTTCTGATTTAAATTTCATTAATTCTACATTGACTATGCTGATATGAGCCTTCCTTGTCTGATGGAAATTTTGTCTAGGGATTACCGAGTAATTATTGGTTTTATTGAGGTTTATGTCAGAGCTGTAGTTAGCATTCTACCAGAAATCCAAACCCCAGAGAGAAAGCCAAGCCAAGTTTTTGTGATCACTGCTGTTCATCTATTAGATATGTCATAAAAATAAAATTAAAATCTCTTTAATGGGTGATCAAACTGTCTAAAATTCTCATAGAATTTTGGAATCATCTAAATTTAAAGATGAAACAGCTGTATTCAATTTATCTAATCAACCTCCTACCCTTGTCTTTCTCTTGAGGGACTATTTCCCTTAATGCCATTTTTATATTATTTTGTCTCATCTATCTGAAATGATTTGGTCCATAAGATTTCTATAAGTCCCTCAGGAGAACTTTCTTTGCTCTAACAGATTTCATTATTTGGAAATGCTTCCTAGTTGCCTAGAATCTTCTCCCACTTTAATTTTATGCTATTCTCGTATTTTAATCCTCTTCTTATAGTCTGTACATTTCTTCATAGCTACACCACAAAAAAAAACCTGTACACTTATACAACCTAGATAAAAATTGGGTAAATTGGTCATTATATTAATAAAAGCTAATTTATTTTACTTCATGTTTAAAGAATATAATTTTTAGTTGAATTTTTTGGGGACATATACAGCTGAACTAGGGGGCCTATTCCTGATTTTGTATTCAGGGGCCACTTTTGGTGCTCAAGAGAACATATCCATTCAGGATCAACTCAGGTCTTATCTGCTGAGTTTCAGGAAAGATCTCTACTTGTTTAGTCCTATAGAAGTTCATTTTGTTTGTTGTTTGTTTTGGGTCTCAACCAACTTATTAAGGAAACTGTCAATAGTATGATTTGTATTCTGTGTTCTATAGTATCTTTATGGTATTTTTACAAACTGATTTACATTTATATTTTTGTAAAAACTATTTCAAAGTTGATCATTTGGTTTTTGTTGTTTTTTTTTTGTTTTGTTTTGTTTTGGTTTTTGGGTCACACCCAGTAGTGCTCAGGGGTTACTCCTGGCTCTACGCTCAGAAATAGCCCCTGGCAGGTTCAGGGGACCATATGGGATGCCAGGATTCGAACCACTGTCCTTCTGCGTGCAAGGCAAATGCCCTACCGCTGTGCTATCTCTCCGGCCCCAAAGTTGATCATTTGTATTTAATCTTTTATCACCAAAGAAAAACATACTATCCATCCATATACTACTTTTGTTTGTTTGTTTTTTGTTTTGCTTTGCTTTGCTTTTATGGACTACACCTTGTGGTGCTCATAGGTTACTCCTGGCTTTGCACTCAGAAATTACTCCTGGCAGGCTTGAGATGCTATGATCATAGCTTGAGATGCTATGATCAAACCTGGGTCAGCCAGCCATGTGCAAGGCAAACATTTACCTCCGTATGTTTTATTTTAATGGTAAAATATGTTAGGAAAATAGTCCAAGCCAAGTTATTAGACTGAAAATATTCCTATCATTTTCACCATTATTCATCGATAATTTTTATATAATTTTTTCTTCTTTCATTATTCCTGGGATCACACAGTAAAGAAAACTATGTTTATAGCCTAATTACTTATTCGTCCTACATATTAGTTTTCTATGTCTTAACTACTGTCACATATATAGTTTTAAATAATAAAATATATCAAAATTCTAAAAGTTGAGGGGCCAGAGAGATAGCACAGCAGTAGCATGTTTGCCTTGCAAACGCTGACCCAGGATCAATGGTGGTTCAAATCCTGGCATCCTATACAGTCTCCCGTGCCTGCCAGGAGTGATTTCTGAGCTGAGAGCCAGGAGTAACCTCTGAGCATCGCTGGGTGTGGCCAAAAAGAAACAAAAAGAAAAACAAAAAATTCTAGAAGTTGAAAGTTGAAGGTCAAGTTGTTGCAGTGTTTGTTTCCCTGAAAATTCTTTTTTTTTTTTTATTTTTTTTTCTCTTTATTTGGATATCTTGATTACATAAATGATTGTGATAAGGTTTCAGTCCTATAAAGATCACCCCTCTTCACCAGTGCAACATTCCCGCCACCAAAGTCCCAAATCTCCCTCCATCCCACCCCACCCCCACCTGTACTCCAGACAGGCTTTCCAGTTCCCTCATTCATTCACTTGATTATGGTAGTTCTCAGTGTAGTTATTTCTATAACTGTGCTCATCACTCTTGTGGTGAGCTTCATGGAGTGAGCTGGTGTTCCAGCTCTCCTCTAATTGTCTCTGAGGATTGTTACAAAAATGACTTTTATTTTTCTTAAGACCCATAGATGAGTGAGACTATTCTGCGTCTCTCTCTCTCCCTCTGACTTATTTCACTGAGCATGATAGATTCCATGTACATCCATGTATAGGAAAATTTCATGAAAATTCTTTCTTTTCTGCACTTGCAGATGGATCATCTCATTCTGTCCTCAAGTGAATTTTCCTCATGCTCATTGTTGAGGCACTTATTTCTCATCTTCCTTTTCTCTTAAATCATAAACCTGTATTTATTATCATTTTTGACTATAATTACAGAATTTAAAAGTCTTATTTCTCATTAAGTCAGATTCTAATGCCAAAAGGGTTTAGATTTAAATATATGAACTTGAGGGGAAAGAGTTCTGCCATAACTCATTAAAATATGATTCTTTATATAGTCAAGAATTGGTGCCAACTATTCCTTTGGCATATTTTAGTTTCCCTTTTCTTTAAATACTTCTGTTTTTCTTTGTATACATTTATAAGAATAGAGATGTGTTAAAGTATCCCTAGAAACTCATGATTTTATACATTAGTATTTCTACCACCTTTTTATGGAAAAATCCTTTATACATTATAAATATTTTCATAATCAACCTAGTAGTCCTGTTGTCCCTTTACATATTAGACTTTATCTGATTTTCTTGTTTTCTATTATAAAAATCTCGATTTCTAATCTCATGCTTTTCTTTTCTGAGACATGCAAAGAGCCAATTATAAAATACCCATGGTACTTTTAGGTTTGTGAAAAATGATATTGAAAATTATAACTAGAACCAAAGAGTTAAAATATAGACTATTTCAATATTTCAACTTTGAAATTTGGGGGCTTAATGTTTTTAATGTACAGGTTAAATTAATAGGAAATAATCTTCTGTAGAGGCTTATGTGTTGGGAATTTTATTTTAAAAATATTTTCTGTGTCAGAGATAGCACAGCATGTAAGTTCTATGTCTTGCATGTAGTCTAGTTGGGTTCTACCCCTGGCATCACAAATAGCTTCCTAAACAACTCCAGAAGTGATTTATGAGTAAAGTCAAATGAAAGACCTGAATTTAGCCCTGATATATATATTTTCAAAATATATTCAAAATTAAGTTTTCTGAAAATATTTTATGACTCTACTTTAAACATGATTTTCTATTTTTATTTTTCTAGGATTGGTTTTCTAAATTCAAAAAAGTATTAGCTAGTAGTCTATGGTAACTAAGCAAAAATTATAACATCCAAACCTTTCCAAAAAAGAGTTGGAGAATATGCTATTTTTTTCCAAACAAATGTACATCTGCCTGACAACAGAACTAAATCAATACTTACAATCAAACTATTTTTTTTGTATTTGGATTTAGAATACTTCAGTTACCCCCAATTGTTCACTGTACACTTTTCAAACTTAATAATATTGGATTTCATAAAAACATTAAAAATAAAGTAGCAGTATATTTCTCTGGCTTCAGAATTTAAATTTGAAGTGCTATTTAGAAATAAATTGAGCAAATATTTAATCTCTGCTATGCCATTTGCAAAGGAACATATACATTTTTTAACATGTGAAATCAAAAGTCAGTACTAAAGGAGATATTCAGATGCTTTCATCTACATTCTGTAGACCCCCTATTATTTCAGTCCTCTACAGATCTTAGAAAACATTTAAATTTTTATTTCTTTTCTGATGAAACTGTAGGATTATGTTATATTAGAATATTATTTATTTTGCTATTATTATATTATTTTCCATTAAGTTTCCTGAACAGTCTTTCCTATGTTATCCAGAAAACATACATCTTTTCATTTGCTTTTGCTTCACGGACAACATGAACTGCAACTATTTAGCTGATAGTGATGCTACTATATGTGGAGCAGTTTCTGAATACTTTGGCTGTAATTAGTTTACATGTTAATGTCACATGCCTCTTAGGAAAGTACACTTTAATTGTTTTAAGCAAGTACTGAACTTAAATCATATTCTAACAATATTAAATTAAAATTAAATTAAAATTAAAGTATTTTTAAAAGCAAGTTTTAGTTGCCAAAATTATTAGTGCATTAGTACTTGAATAGACCCTGTATCAGGAAGAGTATGATAAAATAATTTGGTGTCATTGATAGAAAAACAGTTTTTGATGCTACGATTATATGTTTTTAGCTTAAATAAGAAGTAGTTGATTTTTTTTTGAGGAGGAATCGGGGTGTACCCATCAGTGCTCAGGTAATATTCTTTTGTCTAACCTAGTGGTATGAGTGAGGGTGGGATGTAGGGGATTATTTGGTCATGTGTCATGTGTGAGGCAAGTGTTCTATGTACTATACTATTTCTCTGTCCCAGCAATAATTTAAATTTGGCAATGGGCATATTGTGAAAACATTAACATTTGGAATTATTTTCTAATTAATATGAAAATATTGGAGAAGTACATAATACCATTACATCCAGATTAATTTTTAAAGGAATCTCTACTTTAATAACTCCTTTATTTAAGCAACATGGTTACAAACATGTTTATAGTTGGGTTCCCATCATAAAATGTACACCCTCCTTCACCAGTATACCTTTTCCACTACCTGTGTCCCTCTTTTCCCACCTTCCCCAACCCCTGCTTGCCTTCAGAAAGACGTTCTATTTCTCTTTCTCTCTCACTATCACTGTCATGGTAATTGTTAGAGTATTTATTTCTCTAACTGCACTCACCACTCTTTATGGTAAGTGGGCTGGTTTTTCCGATCTTCTTCCCTATTGTCTCTGGAAATTATCACTATATTGTCTTTTATTTTTATTAAGTCCCACAGATGAGTGAAACCATTCAATGTCTTTCTCTCTTCGTCTTGTTTATTTCACTCAATATAAGAGTCTCCATGTTTATACATGAATAGGAAAATTTCAGCTGTGTGGTATTTCATTTTGTAGATGTACCACAATTTTTTAGTCACTCATCTGTTGTTAGGCACCTGGGTTGTTTACAGATTTTAGCTATTGGAAATAGAGCTGCAGTGAATATAGGAGCATAGAGGGCATATTTTTGTATTGTGTTTTTGTGAGCCTAGGGTATATCCCTATAATTGGTATATCTGGATCAAGGGAGCTCAATTTCCAGTTTTTTGAGGAATCTTTATATTGTTTTTCAGAAAGCCTGGACTAGACAGGACTCCCACTAGTGAATGAGAGTTTCTTTCTTCTCAGATCTACCCCAGCAGTTGTTGTTCTTGTTTCTTGGGATGTGTTTCAGTCTCCTTGATATGAGATGATACCACATTGTCACTAATCATCAGGAAGATGGAAATAAAAATAATGAGGTATCATCTCATGCTACATTCAAATTTAGATTTTAACAAATGTTGGTAATAAACCGGAGCAATGACACAAGCAGTAAGGTGTCTGCTTTGCACATGCTAGCCTAGGATGGACCTCGGTTCGATCCCTCAGCATCCCATATGGTCCCTCAAGCCAGGAGCAATTTCTGAGTACATAGTCAGGTATAACCCCTGAGTGCCAACAGGGATGGCCGAAAAAAACAAAAGTAAAAAATGTTGGTAATAATTTACATTGTATAATAATACCAAAACAGTACTTTTAAAGTAGGTGTACTATTATGCATAAATAACATATATATTAAGTATTTTTATTAGTGTTTAGCAATTTATTCTTTCTAGATCTGTGTTAACTATGGTGAGCATAAAATCTTATTTTTCATCACATTATTCTCACTGCTCAGTGCCTACATATTTGAATGATTATGTTAGTGGTATCAGTTAAAATGTTAAATAAAAGTAGCTATTGGAGGAGTTAGTCACAGGAATGAAGGCCATAACTCTAAGGACTTCAACCAAGATTTTTTTTACTACTGATCCCTTAGTACAGACAAATTTTATTTAAAGTACATTCATAGATTGAGTAGTGAAAAACCCTTGGTCTTTGATTATAAAACTTGAATTAAAACTAGTGAGGGGAATTGGGATTAAGTGAGAAAGAAAATGATGGCATATAAGTGACGTAGGACAGTAGAGGAGGGTGGACAGTTTGGTTGTAGTGCAGGGAGTTTGTAGATCAAAACCATTAAATATTAACACTACCATGATCGTGTTACTAAAGTACATAAAAATAAGAGTTGAGTAGTTGTATAGTGTGTAGGGAGCTTGCCTTCACAGATACAAACCTGATTCTATCCCCAGTACCCCATATGGTCTTCTAAGGCCACCAGGAGTGGTCTCTGAGTACAGAGCCAGGAGTAAACTCTGAGCATTGCCAGGTGAGGCCTAAAGGAATGAATAAATGAATAACAAGTGAAGTCTATTGTATTTCTCCAAGAATACAGAACTGGTATAGAAATTGTAGTAGTCAGTGATCACATTTTTTAAAGTTTTCTAAAGAAATTTTATTAAGGCACAATAACTGATAAAGTTATTCATAATTCAGTTTTAGGCACTCAATGTCCCAGCATCAATCTCACCACCAATGTCAACCTTATTCCACCAATTTTCCTCCCACCACCCTTTCCTACCTCCTTAGCATTCACATTATCTAACATGAACATATCAGTGTTACTTTGCTCCTATTGATTGGTATAATAGTCCAGGCATATCTTGGGAGTGAGATGAAAAGAGATTAAGACACTGATTGCCTTTCTATATCATTCTTTGTCACTTGGTAGCTTATTACTCAAGATTCATGAGATGTTTATATTAATCCAAGTATGTACTAAATCCATCTAATCACTAGAAAGGACACAGATGAATAATAAGTATTCTGCTCAATGGGATATGTGAAATGTTAATTAAAAAAACAATTAGAAAACATAGCTCTATAGCCAACAATAGATATTTTCCTGAAATGTTAACACTGTCATCTGAAAATGTTTTAGATATTTATAAAGTATCACAAGAGTTTTTAACTATCTTTCATTTTCTTTTAAGATCATTTATAGTATTGATACATGAAGTTTTGCTCATTTCATTTAATGTGGGGGAACACTAAAATTTTCACAGAATTTGTTAATAATTGTCACTAAAATTGCATTTTTCAAAATATTAAAACTCTCTACTTTTAAAGTCTCACTTTTCTTATATGGTACAATCATTTCTTATAAAATTATAACACTTTAGCAAAACAATTCTTACTATTTCAGCTTAATCAATGTGTCTTTAGTTTCCTTCACTTTCCCATTTTAATAATAGTGTAATACATGCATTTTGTTTGCTTGTTTTTGTTCTGGGACCACACCCTGCAATGCTCAAGGGTTACTCCTGGCTATACTCTCAGGGGTCATTCCTGGCAACACTCAGGGAACATATGGGATGCTAGGGATCAAACCCGTTTGTAATGCAAATGCCCTATCCATTGTGCTATCACTCTGGCCCCTAAGATATGCATTTTTATAAAGCTGTGTTTGTTTAAAATTTCTGAGAAAGCTGGGAGCTGAGACATTATAAACATAGGGACATAGGTTGTAGATATATTCTAGATAATTATATAATCAGGTAATAGATAGCCAGATAATGCCTTATTCAGAGTTCACAGTGAAACCATAAAAATGACAAAGCTTGTACCCAGGCCTTCACATATGATTTACCACATGAGTCACATTCCCTAGATAAAGGCTTTCCTTTGGTTTTATATATATTCTGTATTGGTTTGAAATATAAATATATGTGTATGCATATGTATTTCAATGTACATTTCAGTCTAAAAGATTCAAAATAGGGGCTGGAGCGGTGGCGCAAGCGATAGGACATTTGCCTTGCATGCACTAACCTAGGATGACCACGGTTTGATCCCCCTCTGTTCCATATGGTCCCCAAGTCATGAGTGACCTTGAGCATCACCGAGTGTGGCCCAAAAACCAAAAATAAAAATAAAAAGATTCTAAATAATGGCACACATTCTTTTGACTTTTATGTTTATTTTAAAAAATCAATTAGTAAGGTCAGAGTGTTAGTACAATGTATAGGGTATTTGTCTGGCATGCAGCCTTCCTGGGTTCATTCCTCAGCATCTTAATGGTCCCACAGCACTGCCAGGAATAATTCCTGAATTTCAGTGCCAGGAATAACCTCTTAGCTTTGCCAGGTATGACCCAAAAACTTAAAGAAAAATCCATCAGTGTTCTATACTAAAATTTTCATATGAGACCTCTCAAGGTAATATTTTCCTAAAAATATCAATTTATGTAACTGAGCAGAATTTTTTCTGGGACCATAAAGAGAGACGTTGGAGTTGGACAACCAATATGCCTGGAGCATGTTGGTCTTTTGACAGTATGCTTCATAGGTGGAGACACCTTGTATCTCTTAGGTCTATATAATTTTCTTTCTAATTTTTCCAACTTTTGCTGTGCCTATGCAAAAACTAAGTAATATATATATATATTGGTTTAACAAATATCTATTAAATGGGATTTAACGTGTTAATGAATATTCTTTTACAATTATGAAGAGATTGTTGACCCTTTCCAATGATCATGCCAGTTTGAAAATACGAGGTGAAATATAAATAAACACAAGGCTTCTATGAATTTACCAAGCAATTAAATGTGTATGTATTCAAGTAATATGTCTATTGTACTAATGTCATTTCACCTTCCTAGTACTGACATTATTTTTAAACTTAGCTAGAAGCTATGAAATTAGTAAGACTGGTGCATGTATGTACAGATTATTCTTCCACATCTCAGTTTCTCTTTATTACGATTTTCACCTTTCTCTTTATTGATTAATTGATTGATTGATTGATTGATTGGTTTCTGGGCCATTCCAGCGTCACTCTATGGTTCCTCCTATCTCTGCACTCAGAAATCATCCCTGGAAGGCTGGGGGACAGTATAAGATGCCAGGAATCAAATCGGGTCCCTCCCAGGTCGGCCGCATGCAAGGCAAGCACCCTACAACTATGCCATCTCTCCAGCCCCCAATTTTCATTTTTAGATTGATTTCAAGCCTATGTATCAAAGTATTCTGTTTATCTTCAGTTACATTTTCATAAAGTAGGTTATCCAACTTTGTATAATGTTATTCAACTATAGATTTAATTTGTTGTCATTTAAATTGCTTTTATTAAAAAATACATTAGTTTTTTAAAGTATAACCTCTTGACTGTAGATATCATATTCCTGAATATTTTGAATGGATTTTGACTCTATTCCAACAAGTTGCTATTGATTATAAGAAATTACCATATGTATTGAAACTATATTTAATGTTACCAAATAATAGTAAAATATTGATACCCATCCGCTCAGAAAGGAGCTTTTGAAAACTTGCATTAAATTGTGTGCATTATGTATTTCAGTTCTATATATTTACCCTTATCAGTTGGTTATGATGCAGAGGGAGAGTAAAAGAATTTAAAATTAATGAAAAAAATGCCTGAAAGTTGAGATTTGGGAGTGTCATTTTGGTCATAACATTTCCTTGAGTTCAGCAGAATTGAGAGACAGCTTACATGAAAGCTTAATTGTTCTTAGTTTAGTGGCACATAGTTACATGAGAACTATTTTTTCATACTCCAGACTGCTAGGACTATATTTGGAATCATAATGATACAAAACTGGTTAACAAATTTAATCAGAAAGTTTATGAATAAAGGGCAGGCTTTTATTTGATATTTTTAGTTTCAAATTTATGAGGAGCAACGAGTAAATTTTAAGAACCTGTCTGTCTTCATTATTTTGACAATTGAAAATTGCTGATCACCAGTTTTTCTCACCTTTTGAAGTCAATTGCTTGTCAAATTCTATTTAATTAGTCCCTAAATATGTTTCAGTCTTTCTCCACAAAACACTGGACAATTTTACAACTTTCAACTTGTATACTTGTTTAAGTCCTGGTCGAAATTTGATCAGGCGCTTTCTTCACTGAGCAGTTGAGATGAATTTTGCAAAATACTATCATGCTGTGTCAGGGTATTTGATAAAACACATCAGTTACATCCCACTGAGTGGACTAACACATTTTTCCAGGTTATAAGTACTACCTTACCTCAATATGCACTACTCTTTATCTGATAGAATTGTTTTCAGTTTTTAAAAGAAGTGAAAAAGTTTAGCTGTCACATAAAAATAGTTTTAGGCCTTCAAAATAAGCATTAAAATAGCAATAATAAAAATAGTAGTGGTAGTAGTAAGGATAGACAGTATGTTTTTAATCTTCCTTAAAAGAGAAGATGAATATCGGAAGATGTCATATATAATTCCAGATGTGGAAGACTGCTTTTTGAACTAACTTTTGGGATAGGGAACATGATAACAGATGTAGAAGAAGGTTTAATGAGCATGTATCTGAATGAATGATATCGCTGAGATGAAATGGGAAATGTCTGTAAAGCGTATGCATGATGTATAATCTTTTAAGTTGATAAAATATTTGAAAAGGCTAAATTATGAAACAAATGGTCTTGAAGGTAACAGCAATATTTTAAACTGGGTATGCAATTTAACCCTTTATTACACACAACAACACTTTACAGGTGCAAGTTGAGCTCGAAACAAATAATTACATAATTTAGACATCTCTCTAAGAAAAATATCAGTAAATCAAGTCCATGAAAATGGAAGGAATCTGTGCAAGTTAAAGTTCCTGGAGTTTAAGAATCATAAGTAGTGTATTGAATGGACTTCTGGCAGATTAAGGTTTGAATGTTTAACTTTCCATTGCTCTTCAAAAATATTACATGCATATTTTTGTTCTTCTCTTTGATAAGAAAATGCCTTCTTTATAAATGTAGCATATTCTCATAATAGTTCAGGCTTATATTTTATATGATAGTATTTAATAGTAAACTCTATCTCTACCACTTATTAGAAATTACATGTACTTTAAGATTTTATATCTGAATAAATAATACACGGGAAGCCTCTTGTGAGAAGAGATTGAAAAGAGCATAATACTATATATAATTGAATCAAAGGAATAGTGTTTTTATAGTTTATATAAATAATCATTTTAAATCAAATCATAAAGGTGATTTTTTTCAAATATTATATACTTACATCTCCACAGACTCGTGGTTTTTGAAAATTATTCTCGACTGCATATAAAATATATTTATTTCTTTCATTCATTTTTTGGAAATAAAAAATAGTTAATAGGCAAAGTGAAAGAGTTGTACCTATTTACTTATGTGAATAGGATAGATATCACCAGATATGGTGAATAGAGTGTTTAATATGTTTAAATTTAAGAACAAAAATCCAGAATACTTCAATATGTGACTCTTGGTTACTCAGAATGTATTAACAGAATGTGCTGGGGTGTTAACCCTGGTCAGTCACATGCAAAACATGCACCTGCCCACTGTACTATCTCTCCAGTCTAAATATGTGCTCTCATATTCTGCTTCCAAAAGTAATTATTGTTTGCTTTTGTTTTGGGGCCACACTTAGTGTCTTTACAGGTGTTGCTCCTGGCTTTGTGCTCAGGAATCACTCTTGACAGGCTCAGGGATCACCTGGGTAGGCCACTAAATTATCACTCTGGCTCCAAAAGTAATTATTTTAAAAGTAATTTTAAAAATAGATTTCAAAAATTAGAAGTTGTATTATGCTGAGTGAAATAAGTCAGAGAGAGAGAGAAAGATGGTCTCACTCATCTATGGGTTTTAAGAAAAATGAAAGACATTCTTGCAATAATAATTTTCAGAGACAAAAGAGAGGAGGGCTGGAAGTTCCAGCTCACCTCAGGAAGCTCACTACAAAGAGTGATGAGTTTAGTTAGAGAAATAACAACATTGTGAACTATCCTAACAATGAGAATGTATGAGGGAAATAAAAAGCCTGTCTAGAGTACAGGCAGGGGTGGGGTGGGGAGGAGGGAGATCTGGGACACTGGTGATGGGAATGTTGCACTGGTGATGAGGGGTGTTCTTTACATGACTGAAACTCAACCACAATCATGTTTGTAATCAAGCTGTTTAAATAAAATATTTTAAAAATGCCCAATAAAAATATTATAAGCTAAACACCTATACACTCAAAATAAATAACTCTAGGGAATAAATTCAATAAACCTATTAGGTTTCTATTAGAAAAAATTAGAAGTTGTAAGAAAGAAAATATTTAGATGTAAATATATGAAGATATTTATAGTTTATAAATTTATAAACCATAAATTTATGTCTAAACTCATTCTCCCCACTTACCCAGCTTACCAAATTTCTTTCGCAATTAAAAAATTACTGACAATTAAAAAATTGTCTGTTATTCAATATGTTGCCTTTTTGGCTGACTTAAAGTGAATCCTTTCACCTGACTTACTTCCTCTTTCTCCCTTCCCTTCTGATAGCCACGTATTTTTCTTATATTTTTAGATTTTGTTTTCTGTTTTATTTGCTCGTTAGTTACTTATCTTTAAAGCAAATAAAATAATGTGATTTCTTTTCTTTCTCTATATGACTTATTTCATAAGTCAGAATCCTCTACGTTCATCTATGTTGTTATAATTGGCAGAATTTCACTTTTCTTTTATAACTGAGTAATGTTGTATTTTTATAACTGAGTAGTATTATACATATATATGACATCTTTATATAATTATGGTTTTTAAAGGCTTAAATTATATTTTGTTTACTGTGGTAATATTAGTTTAAACAACAATATACCTTTATATATTACTATACCACATCTGCCATTATCGTACCAATATTATGCCACAGTCCTCTGGCCCTCCTATTTCATTTGGTCAATTTCTGGAGGATTTATTAGATAGAGTAAAATATTAATTGAAATAAAATAACTTCACAACATTAAGTTATATTAAGTTATATTAAGTTATAAAACTAAGATCTGAGTAAAAACCAAGACCACTTATTACAGAAGAATGATTACAATAATGGTGGAACAAAACTTCTAGAACCGTAAAGAAAGCCTCTATCTTAGACTTTGTCCTATGACCTGTGCAAATACCAAGATCTCTAGCTACAGAGGCCTGATTTTATCATCCACAACTGAGTGGAGTTTCCTGGCACCATAAAAAAAAACCTTGGGGTGTAAAGAGCATATACGGAGCCAGTAGTTATTCCCCTGGCAGTATGCTTCAAGGACCGAGTAACCCTGAATCTCGCTTAGGCCAAAGGAATTCCGTTTTTATTTCCCAATACTAACTGTGCCTATGCAAAAAAAAAAGGGGGGCACAAAACTTTGCCACACCAGCACTTCTTCCTTTGTTTTTTCTTTTTATTTATTTTTTCTTTTTCTCCTTTTTCTTCTTTTCTTTCTTTTCTTTCTTTTTCATTCTTATGGTTATTATTATGGTTGTTGGGTGCTTTTTCTTTTCTTTTTTTTTTTTTTTTGGTGGTTACTGTCTTTTTTTTTTTTTACTGTTGTTTGCTGGGTTTTTACTTGTTTACTTTTTTTTTTTGTCTTCTTCCAGCAGAACCACACAACTTGAATCATCTTGTTCTGCCTCATGAATCGAGAGGGTAAAATAAAAATGAATGGTACTAGGACCAAACAGCCGTATGAACATTGAGGGAAATAAAAAATGATCAGACTTAAACACCAAACCCAAAGTCAACAACAGAATCGAAACCCTATGTACAATAAGCTATACACAGAGGGGAACAGTTACACTAGCACTCAGGGGAGGGGGGCAAAGGAGGGAGATATGGGACACATGCTGGGAAAGGGGGTGGAGGGAGGACAACCCTGGTGGTGGGAATGGCCATGATTCATTGTCACTATGTACCTTAAATATTACTGTGAAAGATTTGTTATTCATATATTGGTGAAGGGTGTGTTCTTTGCATGACTGAAACCCAACAACAATCATATTTGTAATCAAAGTGTTTAAATAAAGATATAATTTAAAAAATAAAATAAAATAAAACAATGGTGGGAATGAAGTGAATATACTGTGAGAAGACACAATGAAGGATTGTATTACATATGAAACCCTGTAATTGACAATACCTTTAACTACAGTGTCTTTAAAATTAAAAGCATTTAAAGGAGGTGGAGGAGAAGGGAGATAGGGACATTGGTGGAAAGGTTACACTGGTACAGGGGGCTGTTCTTTTATTCATAACTGAAACCCAACTACAAATATGTTTGTAATCATGATGCTTAAATAAAGATATTAATTTTAAAAATACCAATAGGGAACAGGCAAAAAATAAAACAGAATAAAACATAGGAGAATATTTAGACTACATCAAGAGTATAGTGTGTGTGTATGTATGTATGTATATATATGTATATATATTGTTGCTTAGCATAATCTTTCAGGTTTTGATTATTTCTTTTCTGAAAATCTGAATTTTAAGGCAGTAACTGTTCATATGCTAAAATGTCTCAGTAGTGTAATATTTTTAATTGTTATTTCCTTTTCTTAATTGAAGTAAATCAAAATGCTATCTAGGGATATTGAGAAACCACAACAATTACTGAAACTTTTAATGGCTTAACATTGAAATATGCCTTTACATCATGGAAGAAAATTAATTTTTGTAAGACACATTGAAATCCAATTATTCATTTTAAAAATATATCAATTTTATAAATATCTTATATTTGTGATTATTACTGTCTTGTGGTATTTTATATGTAATAACAGAAATTAATGGCTTCCATAAAATTATATGAACTTTATTATTTGTACTCTATAAATAACATGACAGCAAAATTAGAAGGAAAATTCTCTGACCTTTTATATAGAGCACAGAACAAGAACAACTGCTGAATTTCAAATATTTATTCAGGCTCTGTTTAAAGCCTGCAAGCAAACAAAATGTATTTGAATTTCTGCCAAAGGAGATGTTAAAAAATAGCATAAGCTATAGTTTGTGACTGAAAAAGATATAGCAGCTTATATAAAAGTGGACCTTATAAATTTGGGTGAACATTTTTACATGGTTAGGTAAAAAAAAAAACAACGTTTTATAAGGTCAATTGATAGTTTATAGTTGTATAAGGAATAAAAATTTCACCAAACTGGATTAACTAGAGCAAAGATATAAAAATATTTAATTAATTTAATTATTTTATAACTTAATTTTTAAATAAAAATAGATATAACCTCTCTAGTAATATAGGCGTGTAATGTACATATCAAAAGTGTAAGTAAAACATTGGTTGATCATTATTAGTCACTGAATTTAAATATCAGCAAATGTGTAGTCTCTTTATTCAATAGTTTTTCATATTTTTATAGTGACTTTATAGAATATATTTTTATTTTCCTGATTTCACTGATAAAACTTAGAAGCACTTAGTGTGATTCAATGTTTCAGTTCTTAAATTAAACCGAATAATCAGTTATCACTTTGGCTGCATGAACAAAAATAAGGACGGTCCTACTGCTGATAGATTCTTCTTTAATAATTATAGCTCTTGTATTTTTGCTAGTGAATATTTCTAGCAATAGCAATGATGGATACGTAAATTCTGTGTCATTTAGAAATTAAGTCTTTCTTCACTGCTATTTTTATGATTATGATTATTACATATGTAATAGGGTTACAATAATGTTTAAGGTGTTGAACAGTTACTACACACTACCAAGTTGCCTATGACTTTCCACCCTGTCTTATGACCTCTGGTCCTATTGTTGCCTCTGAATACAAGCCACCCACTATTTGTTAACAGTTATGGATTTGATGCAAACTGGAATCCCACCTATGTGCTCTGTTTCTCCACCCAAGTACCAAGGTACTCCAGGCCATTTTATTATTACTATTCCTTTTTGCAGGGGTTGGGGTCACATCTGGTTGTCCTCAGGCCTTACTCTGGCTCTGTACTCAGAAACTGCTCAGAGGGTTATATGTGCTGCTGGAATTCAAATTTTAACCCTTGTGCTTATTTTTAATCTATTTTTCATAAGACATTGATTTACATAGTTATTTATAATTAAGTTTCAGGTATGTCATGGTTAAACACCAATCCCACCACCCATATCTACTTCCCTCCACTAATCCAGGCTTCCTCCTATACCTCAACCTCTCAGCCTACCTTCTTGACAACTACATTTTTAAAATTTGGTTGGTGTACTTTGGTCTTATGCTTACAATATTTTTGACACTGTCTATATACATAGATACACATCTGTATCTATGTATATATATATACTACATTATTACAGCACTAATGTGCCCAAAGCCACTGATTCCTACCTCTGTTACCTCTCATCTACCTCTTCTTACTCTGTTTGATTTCTTTCCATCTCTGTCTCATTTCTATAACCTACTCTCAAGAATAATCTAGGCATCCACCTTTTAAATACATCACATTTCTTTCTCCTATTACTATTCTGTATATCAAAGATGAGTGAGATTGATCACATGGTATTTGTCCTTCTGACTCACTTTTCTTAATATAATATCCTTAGTTCATCCAAGTTGCAGTGAACTGCATGATTTTATTGTTCCTGTCAGTTGCCTAGTATTTCATTCTGTGTGTGTGCATGTGTGTGTATGTGTAGATATACATATATACCATTTTTAACTCATCTGCTTGGAAGAACCTAGGTTTATTACATATTCTGGCTATTGGGCTGAGTGCTGCATTGAGATATGATTGTTCTTTTTTTTTAACAGTTTGTTTTACCTCTTTTTCCATTTCTCCCATTGTTTTTCACCAAATATGTATCTAAAATCGATAAATGCATCTAAAATAGAATACTAAAGAGTATCCACAATTCTGTATTACTGACCCTCTGAGGTAACTAGAGCTTTCTGTGTGTGTTTGTGTGTGTGTGTATGTGTGTGTGTGTGTGTGTGTGTGTGTGTGTGTGTGTGTTTTATTTGGGTCACACCCCGCAGTGCTCAGGGGAAACTCCTGGCTCCGTGCTCAGAAATAGCTCCTGGCAGGCACAGGGAACCATATGGGAAGCCAAATTCGAACTGATGACCTTCTGCATGAAAGGCAAACGCCCTACCTCCATGCTATCTCTCCGGCCCCAACTAGAGCTTTCTTAAAATACATAAACTACTTTGATGGTTCTAACTGCAGTGAATAAGCAATTAGGAAAGTAATCTAAATTCGGGTGCAAATGATTGGCTTTGTCATGTGCTCCTTCCTACCTTAAGCTATGTTTTTCCCCTTGGCACGTACAGAGTTATGGCTAGCTACAACTTACTTTTCAAAAAGTAGGTTTAAATATGGGGCTTTATCACTCCATTAAAACACCTTCATGTCAGTATGCCATACATAAAAGATAAGAGATTACAATAGAACAATCAAGACATACTACTTTTCATTAATGGCATTTGACCTGAACTTTCAATATGAGGTATAAATTAGTAGAGAGGTAGAATATATTTCAAACTGTTGAAACAGAATGGACTAGTATGAAACAGTATGTAATATTTCTGCAAAGTAGAAACTAATGTACAGGTCATGCACTCAAGAAAATGCTAGGGCTGGAGTAACTTGCCTTGTGTGTGGCAGACCCAGATTTGATCCCTGGCATCTCACATAGTCTCTCAAGGATGCCAGGAGTGCAGAGCCAGGAATAACCCCTGAGCATCACCTGGTGTGGCCCAAAAATAAAAAAGGAAAAAAAGGAAAAGGTGAAGCAAAATAGCATGATGTTTAAAGACTGGTTCTAGGGTTAGAACACTGGAATTTATAACTTTTGACCATAGTTTCTTACATACCGAGAATGTTACTTGACCTCCCATACCAATGCCTCAGCATGGTGTTCTGTCACATGCAAAAACAATAGCATATACTTAAAAGAGAGGCCATGATATTATTTTAAAAAATAAAATAATGAAAAAAATAATAATAATGAAAGTAACTTGGAACTAGATTTTGAAGGAAGTAAAATAACTGTAAATTTGATACCTATTTACTAATGTGGGTTTTTTTTTTGTTTTGTTTTGTTTTGTTTTGTTTTGTTTTTGGCTATGTGGTCACACTGGTGGTTCCTAGTGGCCATTCCCTGGGGATACTTAGGAGATCATGTAGTACTGGTAATGAACATGGGGCTCTTGCATATAAAACATGCACTCTAGTCCTTTGAGCTATCTCCCCAGCTTGCAATTTATTTTTACTTGTTTTAAATTTTTGATTTATTTTAAACACACAGCTAAAGTTACTGGACTCAATAACAATATCTTCACATTGTGAGGATTTCAACAACTTTGTTTGAAAGGACACAAGCATTTGGCCCATAACACCACACAAAATGATTATAAATAAAATTGAAAAATGTTTTAGTAACGTATTTTAAAGTACAGGTTGATCTAAGCATTTAATTATTATAATTGTACACTACATTTTTTAAATATTTCCCTATGTATCTGCTTCATTCAGACACTATTTCTAAAAGGTCTATTCTCCTATGAGCAGTTTATTGTTCTCTAGAATAATTAAGTTTTAGGATTCTCCATACTGTGTTGAAGCTAAAAATTTATTGCACTTTCTCTTTGAAAAATGCCTTCTATGATTACAATTCATATGTTGAGTATTTCTCTAACAGTCATTATATTGTACATCTGCCACTGGGATACTTAAAAAATAGTCATATAAAATTTACTCATATAAAGTGACAAATTTATTGATATAGGCAATCTTTTGAAGCCATAATTGGTGATTCTAGAAAACTTTAAAAGTAGACTAAATGAAAATTCTAAGAATGGATCATTTTCACTCTTGGGTAAAGGGAATAATGATTGATAATATATAAACAAATTCTGCAATGCTTTTAAATGATGTAAGAATGAAGAGCTCAAGTTAATGTTTTGTCAATACAGCAGAAAATTTATGAATGGGGAAGTAGTTTTTACTATGAAATGAACTCATGCTTGTTTATAAGAAGATATTTGAAAGTGTTCATCTTTGTTCATTAATGATGTGTGTAATAATATGCTTTCACTTATACCCCAGAAAGTTATCAACATAGGAAATAAAAATATATAGGACTTGAAAATTACCTCATTTGTTTTGGTTGATTCTTAGAAGTAAATAAGTCACTAAATAATTGAGATATATTTAAAATTACCATTTTATGAATAAAAATCTTAATCACTATTGATAGTTATTGGACTTCTACAAATTGTTGAACATTTATTATGCATCAGATTTTATATGGTACAAAACTTTTGTGAATGTATACACTAGATATTATTTTCCTATGACCATTCCATGGTTTATAGCAACCAATGTTCAAGTGGGTTAGGTAGCATGTTGTTTAAGGTCTTAATAAGAGTACACAGCTAAATTAAATCAAGTTTATAGTAAAATCTTTATTAATTAGACTAATAATCTCATATTGCTCTTAAATATGTTTTCTTCAATGTGATTGTGAATTTTCTACCTCATGCTGACTCTCAGTACTATACTTATCTCTTATCTCTTCATATTTGGGGACTCTAATATTTTCTATTGGTCAAGGTTTAAAAATCTGTTTTGCTTGTTTTGTGCTTCTTAGTAACCTACAGCGTTCCATTTGAGGGGGCCAGAGAGATAGTATATCAGGTAGGAATTTGTTTTGCACGTAGCCAACCCAGTTTCAATCCTGGGCATCCCAGTGATTCCTGAGTACAGAGCCAGGGGTAAGCCCTAAGCACTGATAGATGTGGTTCCCCCAGTACTTCCCTCAAGAAATAAAAGAAGCATAAGGTATTCCATTTGAAATATCTATTGCTAAATTTCTAACTGGCACTTTATATTTTCTAGCAAATACAATCGTTTATTTTGTTTTTGTTTTTAATTTTTTGAGAATTCTTTGACTTAGCTTGAGCAATAATGGCAAACTGATGTCTGCAAACACATTGTAAGACCAAGAGCTTGTAAATAATAGAGAATAATATTGAGTTGAATGCAGCCCAAGAATTTCTGTTCTTCCCTAAAGCTCTCTGAACTTTAAAGAGATTCCATATATTTAAAAACTGCACTTTATTTTTTCTTAATAATTTGAAGCCTATATCTCAGATATTGTAACATTAGTATTTTAGAATAATAGTATACATGGTATCTTTGTTTTATTATAAAAGATAAAAAAAATCATATCTTTTATAAAAACTTTGCCATTTAAGTTTAGATCCAGTTCAGTGTGACACAATAGCATGCAGAAAATGCAGAGCAGATTCAACAGTTATTATATCTTATTGTTTGGGTTAAATACTGTATTTTAGGGAAGTACTTTAGGGAAGAAATGGCTACAGTTCTTATTCAATAACACTTAGAATAATATATAGAGCAGACTAACAAATTATTCTGTGTCATCATAC
Organism: Suncus etruscus; assembly: GCF_024139225.1. NCBI lineage: Eukaryota > Metazoa > Chordata > Mammalia > Eulipotyphla > Soricidae > Suncus > Suncus etruscus. The sequence continues at coordinate 52,714,189 of NC_064852.1, forward strand.
ATACTACGCATGCTAATCCATTAACTCACTTAATTATAAAACCTACTGCCAAATTGAAAAATACTGAAGATATATTTAAGAAAAACAAAACACTGTGTACTATTTAGATAAATGTTTTTTCTTTCCAACTCACCCCTATTTAAATACTTTTTTGAGCAGTGTTTATGTGTGCCAATTTTGCAAAGTAGTCACGTAGCTTGTATCTAAAGACTATCCTGGGAGAAATGATCAATATTTATAGTGCTTGTAATTATATATACTTACACATATTAATTATTTCATTTTATCTTCACAATGTACTTATAAGATCAATAAAATGGTCTCAATTTACACATAATGAAATGGATACTTAGTTTTCAGAGGATTTTTTTTTCCAAACCAACACATTCATGACTGAGAGAGAAAAGGTTTCTATGAGTCAGGCATTAAAGTTCATATTATATCTTCCATACAGATGAACTCTAGGACTTATATGACCTGCTTACTTTAGGTGTGAGAAAACCATCTATTGTTATTCTATATACTGTCTTTGGATCAGACAACTAAGTGATCATAGCTTATTTCTTAAGTAAGATAACAAAATATTAATCCCACATTATTATAAATCATTAATGATTTTATCAATAAATTGAAATATATGTATGACTATACATGCATATATTACATAGTGATATTTTTGTTTTCGAACTACAGCAAGGTTGCTTTAATGTTAACTTTGTTTTTTAGCTAGTAGCATTCAATATTTAATTTTGTGATCTGATGTAAAAAATTACTGCAATCAACTGCCACCAAAGTGCACATGACCCTCCACCTCTGTCTTCGTGTCTCCCTTATCCAATATCTCCCCAGACACCTCATATAGCTCCCATATTGCTGATGGGCACTTCTGATTTGAACCACAATCTGACCTCCCTTAGCTGCCACACATGTGTTTCAGACCCTTCACCTATATTCTCATCTTAATTCTAGTCATCTTATTTGTTTTACAACCCTCCCCACTGCACCTGGCACTCTCCAGTCTCCAAGATTCATTTTAAGTTGATATTGCTCATACCCTTGATTGCTTTTTTTATGTTACACAGATAAATGGGACAATTATATATTTATCCTTCTGCCTCTTGATAGTTTCACTCAGCCTGATATCCTTTAGTTCCATCCAAGTTAACAAAAACTGCATAAATTAACTTTTTTCTTATGACTGCATTGTAGCCCAGTGTTTTTATTTACTAAAATTTCTATATTCTTCCATTCATTGTTGGAAACAATATTTGGATTGCTTCCATATCCTGGCATTGCACTACGAACTGAATGTACATAGGTGGCATGCATATATCTTCTGAAATTATTTTGTTTTTGCGAGGTAGATACCGAGAAGTGTAATATTTTGGTTGGATGGTAAATCTATTTCCATTTTATGATCTAAATGTCAATTTATTGTGCTTCCATTAAAAGTCATGCTTCTATTCAAATTCCTGAAGTTGACTCCCCCTTCCTTTAATAAATTTGAATATTCTGCCACTAAGATAATTATAAGATAGTTAAAGGTGCTGGCTTAGAATTTACTAAAAATCAGAATGAATTATGTGCTTAGTTCTTTTTTTTTTTTTACATTTTTTAAAAAGTTTTATTGTGACCAAAGTGCATAACAAATCTTTCACTGTATCATTTATGGTATATAGTGACAATGAATGAGGGGCATTATGCTTAGTTCTTGTTCCTTCTTTCTGATATACTTTCTGATAAAATTGGGGGTTAAGAATATGACTTCTCAAAGATTACCTGAGTTCAAGTTTCAACTTCTCACACTTATCTTTATAATCTCATTCTCTTGTAAACAAACTTTCTGTGACTTAGTTTCCACTCATAGAAAATGAAAACAGGCATAATGTCCCATCCATTAATGAGAAGAAAGGATTTGGGACAGCGTGTAAAAATACTGATGGTTGGCATATAGTAAAACCCTCTAAGGACATTACTCTAAGTCAGGGGTCTCAAACTCAATTTACCTGGGGACCGCAGGAGGAAAAGTCGAGGTTAGGCAGGGCTCCATAAGGGATTCGCTTACCGAATATTCGCAATAAAAATCACATTAGTAAAAAAAAAATCACAAAAAATCGCATTAAACATTTGCATACCCCAAACGGAACTGCTCGGAGTATGCGAATGTTTAATGCAATTTTTTCTTACTAATGCATTTTTTATTGTGATTATTTGGTAGACGAATAATCGTGAATACTGAGATATTTGAAGTCCAGCCGCGGGCCACAAAATGTTGTATGGAGGGCTGCAAAAGGCCCGCAGGCCGCGAGTTTGAGACCCCTGCTCTAAGTATTATTAAGATATTATTTCATTACCCAAATGAAAGATTTTTTTCTCTTTCTCCTTTTGTGTAGCAAATGAATTGTAAAATACAGTTACAATTAAAATTAAAATCTTCTTAAAGAAACTTCTGTGTTAGATAGGTTTAGATAAATCTTCTGCTAGGGCTTTGATCATTTGCTGTTTTCTGTGTCATAGCATTCAAATTATCCATTTGGCCTGAGGATATATTGTACTTAACCGTATCATACCCACTTCATGTAAGCAATAGAAATACTATCTATGCCCAGGAGAATCAACTGCATTATAGGTATAATAAAAATTTAATTAAGACTTGTCAAATAATAATTCACTTTGTTATTTTCATATAAAACTCTTTCAATTATCTTATTTGAAAACTCAATTAGGATAAACAGATGAATGTCCTAGTATGCTGTAAACCAGAATCAGGAAAGAGAATATAAAGAAAAAAGAGGCTGTGTTCATCATTTTATGCTGTAAACCAGAATCAGGAAAGAGAATATAAAGAAAAAAGAGGCTGTGTTCATCATTTTACATTGACACGATTATGCTGGACTAAACTAAGCATTAGCATATAGCCTTTTAATCCATGAATCAATGCACAGAATAAATCTTTTCTTTTCTCAAATGTTCCTCATCTGAGGATTCAAAAGTACCAGCTATTTCCAGTAGCAGCATCTGTTGCTTTACTAGTTTCCACAGAGATGAGCTTCTGTTGATTTTCATCACATTTGTTCAAGTCTGGAATCTGGTTAAAACATGCAAACAGTTGCATTGCCAGTTAAGGGGTTCAATCATATAGTATCCTTAAAATGATGTTATTTATCTACATTTATTTTGACAGTAAGAGCTGTCATACTATAATGCTTTTTTGAATAGAGAATGAATGTTCTTAGAAAACAAAATTATAGTTATTTTAACTATCTCATTCAAAATATGGGTTTTTTAAATAGAATTATGCAAAATAATTATTCCTGCAGTTGCATCTAATTTTAGCACTTTGTTTAATCTATAGATTAATCATCATAGACATGTTGTTGTTATCCAATATTAGTTTCCATATCATTCTTTATGTTTTGATTTTGCATTCATACGGTTAGAAAGCAAAACTAGATTTTATTTTTGGTTTTTTGTTTGTTTGTTTGTTTGTTTTATTTGGGGGCCACACCCAGCAGCACTCAGGGCTTACTCCTGGCTCTGTACTCAGAAATTCCTGGGAGGTTCAGGGGTTTGAACCAGGGTGAGCTGCATGCAAGCAAATGCCATACCCACTGCCATTCCCACTGTGTTATCACTCTGGCCCACAAAATAGATTTTAAAATGGATGCATTGAAGAGGTACCATATGTTATGTGTGTTCCTATTTCTATAAATTATAAAAGAAATCATAGGCTCTGAGAAATAGTAAAGCAGGTAGGGCACTTGCCTTTCCTGCAACAGATCCAGATTCAATCCCAGACCCCATATGGTCCCTTTAGCCCTGCCAGGAAAGGTCCTGGAGTGCAGAGCCAGGAACATCCTGATTACAGCTGAGTTTGCCCAACCCCTCCAAAAAGGATTAATAGAAAAAGAAATTAAAGTTTAAAAAATGACAAATGTTTTTCATATAGTTAACAAAGTATAAGCACGAAATATAGTCATCCAGATTGCTGTAGATCTTTTATAATACAACCCAATCTTCCACATCTGGTTAATTCCATGATATTAGAGATATCTAGCTGATGCTATTGGAAATATTGGGGCCAGAGTGATGGCACAGCGGTAGGGTGTTTGCCTTGCACACAACTGACCTAGGACAAACCGCAGTTTGATCCCCCGACGTCCTACCCTATATGGTCCCCCAAGCCAGGAGTGATTTCTGAGCACATAGCCAGGAGTAACCCCTGAGTGTCACCAGGTGTGGCCCCAAAATAAAAAATAAATAAATAAAAAATTAAATTAAATTAAATTTGAAAATATTGATAATATATATTTTCTATATTTCAAAACAATTAGAGTGTTTATCAGTAAAAACACTTTTCTACCTAACATCTATTTACATTTTCTATATATTACTAATATCAGATAAATTAACTGACATTTCCACTCATAAATGTACTAGCACTATTGTCCAAGGACAGCAGAAATACAATGGTCACTACAAAATAAAAAAAAAGCAACAACCACAATTCAGGCACTGCCTAAATACTAAACACATTATTTATTTCAAATTAAAAACTGCTTAATAAGGATTATCTTTCCTTTGCAAAACTGCAATTGTGGCACATAGAGCTTTGGGTAATTTTCATAAGCTATTAGGTAGTGCAGCTAGAAGCAAAATTCATATATATATTTAATAACATAAGAATGTTGCCTCTCACAAGTGTTTTCTTATTATGGATTGAAATAAAGCTAGTTTTATATAGTTGCATAAAACTCCATCTTACTTTATAGCCAAATTTATCTACCAGTATTTTAGAGACAATACTTATAGGTATATTTTATGTTAATGATTTGAAATATTTGAAAGACCTGTTTTCATTGCAGGTGCCATTTTACAATAAATATATAATATATATATAATTTATAATAAATTGGTTTTTATCTAAAGTTGTATAAGATTGTGTTTCCCCTATTTTTTCAACTCACTTTTCTTTTGCTTATCTCTGCATAGACATTGGTATTCTTCACTGTTCTGTTAAATAAATACCAGGAATATACCTTTGATTTGTTTTATTTTTTTATGTATTTATTTAGGCGCTCCTAGCAATGCTTAAGGAATTACTCCAAGTCTCCCAGAAATACTTGGCCAATCAAGCTGACTGGTCAATGATCTGGCACAATGATGTTTTTCTGTTCTGTCCCTAAAATGCAAGAACCAGCAGGGTGTTCCTTGCACTGCTTAGAGGATTCTGAACTACACCCAGTGATAGATGGGGCATCTAATCCCTGAATTATTTTCCCACCACAATTCAGATTCCTCCAAAATGTGCACCTACGTATTGATGACTGTTATATCTACCTGGGAGTTGTTCCTTTTGATCATTATATAGTGTTCACTTTTGTTGAAGTTTATTTGATTTCATATAAGCATAGCAGATCCTACTTTATTTTCCTACATATCATTGGGTGTGGCCCCAAAACAATAAATAAATATATAAATAAATAAATAAACTTCAAAATAACATTGCAAAGTTATATTGCAAAATATAAACACTAAGTTTATATTTTGTCCTCATGCCACATAAATCTATTCAACATTAATTTTCGATGAAACAAGTTTTTTTAAATTATCACTTAACTAAGCTTATTATCTATTATTACTTAACTAAGCTATTATCACTTAACTAAATTTATCTAAACTATTCTAGACTTACACACAATAGAAGTTCCAGATGGAGAATAGAAATGAAAGAGTAAAAAATATCATTATCTGAAAGTTTATATTTATCAATATATAATAATATTAATATATCATCATATGAATTATTGAAAAATGTATTTTTGTAATTTATAATTTAATATTTTAATACCTTCTGTTAGAATTCTAATAGTAAAAGCATAGGAAAGTAATGATTTTTTTTTCTGACAGGCCTTCCCTTATTCTATCAGATCCATGCTGGGAGGGATATATTGTTATAATCTGTGCATCCTGTCCTAATATTTCTTATTTCCTACTTTATTTTTTTTTACTAATTTTTATTGTGACCAAAAGTGAATAACAGATCTTTCACAGTAATATTTAAGGTACATAGTGACAATGAATCACTGTCATTCCCACCACCAGCATTGTCCTCCCACCACCCCTTTCCCAACATGTGTCCCATTTCTCTCTCTTTTGTCTCTGAGTGCTAGTGTGACTATTCCCTGCTGTGTATAGCTTGTAGTAGATAGGGTATCGATTCTGTTGTTGTTAACTTTGGGTTTGGTGTTTAAGTCTGATCATTTTTTATTTCCACTCAATGTTTATATGGCTGTTTGGTCCTGGTACCATTCATTTTTTTTTTATTTTCCCCCTCGATTCATGAGGCAGAACAAGATGATTTAAGTTGTGTGGTTCTGCTGAAAGAAGACAAAATATATATATATATATATAACCAAAAAAAAAAAAAAACAACAAACAACAGTAAAAACTACAACAACAAAAAAGACAGTAACTACCAAAAAAAAAGAGAGAGAGAAAGCACCCAGCAAAAAATAAACCACCAAACAATAACCATAAGAGTGAAAAAGAAAGAAAAGAAAGAAAAAAAAGAAGAGAAAAGGGAAAAAAAAACAAAGGAAGGAGTGCTGATGTGGCAAGTTTTTTGTGCTCCCCTTTTTTTTATTTATTTTTTGCATAAGCATAGTAAGTATTGAGGAAATAAATAAGAAAGATAATTCCCTTGGCCTAAGAGATTCAGGGTTTCTCTGCCCTTGAAGCATACTGCCATGAGAACAACTACTGACTCCTTACAGACTTATTACCACACCCCAAGATCTTTTTATGGTGCCAGGAAACTTTCCACTCAGTTGTGGATAATAAACTTAGGCCTCTGTAGCTAGAGATCTTGGTATTTGCACAGGTCATAGGACAAAGTCTAGGGTAGAGTCTTTCTTTATGGTTCCAGAAGTTCTGTTCAATCATTGTTGTTGTAATCAGTCATCTGTAATAAGTGGTCTTGGTTTTTGCTCAGATCTTAGACCAAAGCCTAGGATAGATCTTCATTATGGTTCCAGAAGTTCTGCTCAGTCACAGTTGTCAAAGTCAAACCTATGGAATTAGATATCTTGATTTTTGTACAAGTCCTAGGCTAAAGCCTAGGGTAGGGAGAAAGTTGTGAATTATTAAGCAAAAAGAAAATTGTGGCTTTTGGTGTATAACTTTAATTTATTCTTGCACTTTCAGTATTCATAGTATATTTCAAAATTGATGTGAAAATAACAGTTTAAATATATGATTTTTGATAATACAATTGAGCATAACAGTATCATGAACTAAATTATATCTAAGCAAAACAATATACTTATAGGAAGTTTTAATATAATATTAAGTATCCTATAGATAAAAATACAACTTGAAATATTGCATGGTTCATATACTAATTTAATATATTAACTTCTAAAACTTGGGCTAAATGTTCATTCTATCCTTAAGGTTCTAGTCTATCCTTTAAAGGTTCAAAAAATTGGTTATATCAGAATGTTTCCATGTCCAAAATATGAAAATAGAAATTCTTTCTTTTTATCATTTAGAAATGCTTGATATATTTATTTTTGTTTTTATTTAATAAGAGCTTATTATTTAAGAGCATTATAAAACATTTTTTATTTTTGTACAAGGTGTTTAGTTTCTTGCTCTTATAATACTTTGAGACAATATATTCAAGTCAGTATCTTTATTAAGATGTATAATGATAAGATTTGGACTTAGGTTAAGTTTATTTTATATATCATATTCTTTCTTAAATGCTGACAATTGTCTTATTTTTCTACATATCTATCTAGAGACTTATGCTTTGAAACTATTCTGTCGTTTTTATTTTGATTTTTAGATAGGAAGTAACTAATTTCACTTCGCTGTAGTTTAACAGCACTATTTTCAACTGAAGGATAATCTATATATGTATTTAACTATTGATTGACATTAACATAAATTTTAACATATTCTATTGTTCAGCCTGGCATGGAAATAGTCTAGACTTAAATAAAAATGAAAATTTTGTTTATAATTGTTTTACATGTATTCCACATGCATAATTATTCTACATGCATAATTCATCAATAATTTTATGTCTTATAGGGATGACTTGTCAAGCTCGAACATCATATACTGAAGATGAAGTTCTTTGGGGTCATCGTTTTTTTCCTGTAATTTCCTTAGAAGAAGGATTCTTTAAAGTTGACTATTCCCAGTTCCATGCAACATTCGAAGTACCTACCCCACCTTATAGTGTAAAGGAACAGGAGGAAATGCTTCTTATGTCATCCCCTTTAATAGCACCAGCCATAACTAACAGCAAAGAAAGACATAATTCTGTAGAATGCTTAGATGGATTAGATGACATCAGTACAAAACTTCCATCTAAGCTGCAGAAAATTACTGGAAGAGAAGACTTTCCAAAGAAACTCTTGAGGATGAGTTCAACAACTTCAGAAAAAGCCTATAGCTTGGGAGATTTGCCCATGAAACTTCAACGAATAAGTTCAGTTCCTGGCAACTCAGAGGAAAAACTGGTTTCGAAAACCTCCAAAATGTTATCTGACCCTATGAGTCAGTCAGTGGCTGATTTGCCACCAAAGCTTCAAAAAATGGCTGGAGGAGCAGCCAGGATGGAAGGAAATCTTCCAGCAAAATTAAGAAAAATGAACTCTGATCGATTCACATAACAGAACAATCCCTTAGGCATTATTTACTGTTTGATTTAGTCATAGACTAATATCTAGCTATTGAAGTGATCTTCTGTAAGGAATCTCAGAGGTACATTTTACTACCAGTCATACGTGCGTATTTGAGAATTTTCTTCCAAATACTGCTATATTCAGAAAGCAAAAGTTGTGAAGGGAGGACATTCTACAGTTCTTATTAATGGGCATGTATTATCACATCAAGCATGCAATAATGTTCATATTTTGCATTTAGTTTTATGGCATGATTTATATATGATATATTTATATTGTAAATTCTGAAAAAATATATATATTTAAAGGAGTGGTATTCTCCATTACATTTCTAACATATGTATTAAGCCAAACATGAGTGGATAGCTTTCAGGGTGATAAAATTATATATTTATGTATATATACATAAAAACAGCTATATGTATATATATTGAGACACATACACACTTACATATATATCTGATAAAATTGTGGTGTTTTGTTTAAAGTTGTAGTTTTGTGCATGTTTATTAGACTAAGAGGCTTCTGGCATTAATTATTAATACCAAATATTTTAGCCTTAAATTATTTGTCATTTATAAATCAGATTTAATGTTTTCTGCTGTTTAAGGAGGTTTTCAAATGTACTTTATATGAGAGTATCATATCATTGTGCTATTTATGCCCTGCAAAAAACATAATAACCACTACATAGTTGTAAATTTTAGATCATACCAATATGCTGAAAATTTCTATGACTTTTAAATATTGTTATCACTAAGAAAAATAAATATTGATTAATTTGAGAATTGGTCTCTCTGGGCTAATAAAAATAGAAATATATTTTATATATGATCTAATACAAAGATGAGCTCTGAACAAATGTGCAGTGATTGTAATCATCAGTAGCCAAGTTATATTAAATATACCAGAATCTATATGGATACTTAAAAAATATTGCCTATTCTAAGTTGAGTCCATTAGTAACGTTTTCATTCTTGTTCTGGAATTTGCGTCATTTCAAAACTAATAGTTTATGAGAAAATGCAACAATACAATGAAACAGGAAATAACTATTACTTCTTAAAACGTGTATGTCTAGTTGAAGTCTCCTTTTAAAAAATATCTTTTGTTGATGGCATTTGTTGTAACATGACAGCTTTTTTTTTTTCTCATCTGAGAACCTATTTTACCCAATGCCTGTCATTCGTTTTGGGGAGAATGCCTGAGAAACTTTCTAGTTAGGTAAAGATATTTTAGCCAACTTTTTTGTTTTATTTTGTTCTGGTAAACACTGATTTTATAAAATCTTGGCTCCTTGTCCTCTCAAAATAATTTTAACAGTGTCACTTTTTTCTAATTCCAAGGTCATATATTTATGAGTTATAGTAGGAATTACACAACTTCTTAGGAAAATACCTGCAAAATAAAATTCAGGAATACAGTAATTTCTATGATCATTATGAATTTTCCTATTCTTTTGACATTTCAGTCTACGTTTGTGAAAATTTTACCTATTTATTTTCATTAATATGTAAAACTTTAATGACTTATTTAGACTCCCATTTCCTTTTTCAACAATCTTGTGATGATTTTATTATTAGAAGGTTATTATACCAACAATTCTAACATTGACTACAGTAATACCTTCTGGCTACCTCTCTATCAAAAAAATTTAGGTGCAAACGTATACCAGGGAATTGTTATTGACATATTGATCAATTTTGAAAACCCATCCACTGTGAGGTGAGCTGGTTATCTTACCCCTTGAACTTCAAACTTTCATATTTGCTAGATATAAGAGATAAAATAACAGTAGCAAGGTGAGAAGGGGTCTCAGGGGCACCATATAATTACAGCAGAGGAAGAACCCTCATAGGCCTTTAAGGTCAACTACTTAGAAATAGAGCCATAACTTAATCTGGATGATATGAGATAAATTCTCGTCTCTGAACATGCTTGTTCATTCAAGAAAATTTTTGCATGTATCTATGTCCTAGGCATTTTATCACCTTGGGATTTTTATATGACTAAGTCAGAAGAAGCCAGTGATCATTTGAATCTTATTATTAGTACAAGATTGAGGATAGTGCACTGTGAAGAAAGACAAAAACAAATGTAATCTTTTCAGATAAACTAGAGCAAAGTGGAAAAGAGAGTAAGATAATAAAATGTTTTAAGTAATGACTAATGAAGATAGTGAAATTGAAGCAGCTCTAAATTGACAACAAAGAGTTATGTTTCCAAAATTAATTCTATTTAATTAAAACTATTCCTTTATCTTTCCCACATATGAATGGGAAAAATATAATCTCTGCATGTAATTGCAGTTTAAAGTTTATTGATAAGTTACTTATAAGTACCAGTTTATCTAGAAAGTTTCTGTTTATACCTGTTGTACCTGTGTAATTATTAATAGCACTGACTAACTCTTGGTATGTCCTAGTTTGGATGATATTTGGTGATTGTATGTTTTTGTTGACACTAATTAAATGAAATCTGGCATATTTGGATAAAAATAAAGAATTTTCTTTTCTTCTTCTTGCTGATTCATTTTACATTGATCATTACTAGAAAAATTATTTGTTTCATGTTTCATCCTAAAAACCTCTTATCGAAGTGACACATGTAGCAATTATTTAATGTATATGTTGCCTCAACAGTGAAAAATTGAACATTTTATTGATTGACTTAAAATTAAAGATTTATATCTACCCATTTCAGAAAGTTTTAGGAGCTCTAAACAAAGATAGCAGAAGTTAACCTAAGCCAAGTTCATTTCTGCCCTCGACCATGACTTTTGGAAAGCAAAATGTAAAGTTATCCTGTTTAACTGGACACTAGTCCCTTTTTGTAGGAATTTTATCATAAAGTTTTTGATAAGACAAAAAATTATTCTTTTGAAATGATGAAAAATATTTAATAATTCTTATTTTTACTTTTTATATTTATACTCTCAGCAATATGTGACTACTTTTATTAAATATATATAATTACAAATAAGGATATTTTATTGTTTCTGAAAAATTATAAGCCATTTTATATTAATTTTTGTATGAATATAATCATGAAAACTACTTAATTGCTCATTCTCAAGATTCTCTTGGTAGACATGGGATGAAACCAAATGAATTACTCTTATTGAAGGAAAAAAAGTTATGATAAGAGTGCCTTATACTTGAATTATATTTCTACAATTATTAAATATTCCTGTCATTTCATACTAAGAAGAGATTTTTAGCTTGTTCATACATCAGATTTTTAAGCTCCACTTCAGAATTTATTCTTGTATTTCATTATACATAGTCAAGCTAGTATCCAACAAATTATATCATAGATTTAAAAGATATAAGCTTGTGTAATTAATTCTTGATACTTCAATTTTTAAAACTTTATTAACTTAATTTAATTTTGCTGCATTTTAATATGTTTCTTTTTTTAATTTTAGTTTAGTTAATAATTCACATTTCTAGGTTGAGTATATTTCTTATTGGGCTTTTCCCTCTTGAAAAAATGACTTAATTTATTACAATCATTCCATAAGTGTTACTCTTATTTTAACTCGCTTCTTATTTGTGAGGAGTTTCATTAATATACAACTTGAACTTTTATTACTGAGTTTTGTATTTCATGGTGAATACATTATGATTTTCTCTTTTTCAAAAAAAAGAAAAGTAAAGCAAATATATAATTTTTCTTATTTTTAAACAACAAATTTATATATAAATCACAATTTTAAAAAAAAGGTTTTGTTACTTTACCTGTTAGTGATTTTTTTAAATTAATATCTTTATTTAAACACCATGATTACAAATACGATTGTAGTTGGGTTTCAGTCATGTAAAGAACACCCTCCTTCACCAATGCAACATTCTCGTCACCAATGTCCCAAATCTCCCTCCTCCCCACCCCACTCTTTCCTGTACTCTAGACAAGCTTTCTACTTCCCTCATTCATTCACATTGTTAGGATTGTTCTCAATGTAGTTATTTCTCTAACAGCACTCATCACTCTTTGTGGTGAGCTTCATGTAGTGAGCTGGACCTTCCAGCCCTCCTCTCTTTTGTCTCTGAGAATTATTGCAAAAAATGTCTTTTATTTTTCTTAAAACCCATAGATGAGTGAGACTATTCTGTATCTATCTCCCTCTGCCTTATTTCACTCAGCATAATAGAATCCATGTACATCCATGTGTTTTATAAAAATAGTGTGTTTCTAGATTTGAATCAGTTAATTTCTGTGAAATATCTCAAGCCTGAATCCCTGACATCTTACAGAATTAATTTAAATATCCAAGTTCCTACAATTTCCAGCCTTATGGGGTTTGAAAAGGATGACCCTCATCACTTAGTAGCATTTTTTAGTAATGTCAGTTGTTAATTCCTAGTAGGTTTCCTTGAAATCATGACTATTTTAGGACATTTGAGTTAAGTATGAGCAATGAATGATATAAAACAGGTTTCCAAACTTAATTTTGCATACTTTTCTGAAAGAAAAAAATCTTTCAACAGCACCTCTGAAATCTACCTTCTTTAAGTGAAAAAAAAGTGTCACTCACCTGAATCTGCTCACCCCACCACCATATATCTAGCACCTCTGTGGGGTAGTTCTACCCACTTTGTTAAAGACTGCTCTATGCAATACAAATAATAAAACCCATTAATTCCTTATGGCTTATAAAGAATTGAATCTATGACTGGAGAGTTGACTCAATAGAGAACCACTTGCCTTTCTAATATCTGCTCATTTATTTCTCAATTCTGTATGTCAATCTATTTGCTTGGTTTTGGGGGGTCTACATCTAACAGTCAGGACTTATTCTTGGTCAGTGCTCAGTGAGATCTCTGCAGTGTTCAGAAGAACATATGATGATCCAGAAGATGATTCAGAAGAACATATGGAGATTCAAACCAGGTCAGCACAGCAAAAGCCTTATCTACTGTATTATCTCTCCAGACCTTGCATTTCATTTCCCCAACAACTTCTACAAGGTAGAGATAGTCCTGTGTAAACTTGAAGAAACTGATTCTCAAAGGAAATTTTAATTAACTTTAATAATAATAATATAAACACTAATTATAAGCTTTTTATTAGTGGATAAGTTAATTATTGTGATGGAGGAAAAATTATTATTAGTATGCACTATATTTTATCTTGAAGAGAGTGTTTTTACCTCTGAGATTAATGTTATACTAGAAATAAGCACAAATCAAATGACCGATATTTATGTCAAGAATTTGAATTAAAAATAATTATGAGGGGCCGGAGAGATAACATGGAGGTAAGGCATTTGCCTTTCATGCAGGAGGTCGGTGGTTCGAATCCCAGCATCCCATATGGTCCCCAGAGTCTGCCAGGAGCGATTTCTGAGCGTAGAGCCAGGAGTAACCCCTGAGCACTGCAGGGTGTGACCCAAAAATCAAATATATATATATATGAATCTTCTATTTGTGTGTGTGTGTGTGTGTGTGTGTGTGTGGTTTTTGGGCCACACCCGGCAGTGCTCAGGGGTTATTCCTGGCTCCAGGCTCAGAAATTGTTCCTGGCAGGCACGGGGGACCATGTGGGATGCTGGGATTCGAACCGATGACCTCCTGCATGAAAGGCAAACGCCTTACTTCCATGCTATCTCTCTGGCCCCATGAATCTTCTATTTCATGGGCACTACTTATATATTTTATCTTATTTATCTTCCCATGCCCTATTTCCATATTGTTAATCATGCCTTTTTCTTATCAGGCATGTTTTGATCAGGCCCTTTTTATGATCAATAAAATGAACTTTGTTAGTAGTTGTTTCTAGCTTGAACTTAGCTGATTAGTTGAAGTGTGCAGAAACTCAGCATATTATAAGCTTCAAATCTGGGGCCAATGCAGTGGCACAGTTGTGTGACGTTTGCTCTTGCATGCAGCTGACTGAGAACGAACCACGGTTAGATCCCCCAGAGTCCCATATGGTACCCCAAGCCAGGAGCAATTTTTGAGCGCATATCCAGGAGTAACCCCTGAGCATCATCGGGTGTTATAACACAAAGTTATAAGTAAATATTCATACTCATATCTTATGTGGTATTAGGTTTAAATTTTAAAAAGTAGAAAGAACTTAAAAATTTTTGTAGTAAAAGAGATTGGAATTGTGTTTTTACATTTGAAAAAATGACATTAATGATAAAAAACATGAGTAAAGGAAGTAATGTGCATATATATATATGTATATATATTAGACATTGGACAGCTTCACATGCTTCACAGATAACCTTACATAACATTTGTTTGTTTTTGAGGTCCCCAAGTGGTGTTCAGGAGGTCTGAGATCTCCTCCCAACAATTCATGCCAAGACAGATCAGTGCAAAATAAAGTATAGTTTGTTATTGGGCCCAGTAGTACAGAAGAATTTATAGAGTCATCCCTGCACGGTTGCACTGTTTGGGGGTTAGAAGACCACACCCAGCAATGGAGGAGGATCATGTGGTGGGAATTATTAGAGCAAGATTCTGTACTTCTTTCTCGTCCTCCAAGTATTTGATGTTTTTGTGTTAAAGATAATTATTTTAGGGGCCAGAGAGATAGCACAGAGGTAGGGCGTTTGTCTTGTAAGCGACCAACCCAAGACCAATGTTGGTTGAAATCCCGGCATCCCATATGGTTCCCCGATACCTGCAAGGAGCGATTTCTGAGCACAGAGCTAGAATTAACCCCTGAACGCCTCCGGATGTGGCCCCCAAAACAAAAACAAAATAAATATAATAACTTTAAAAGTGGTAGCAAAATGGGTCTAGAGAGATAGAACAATAAGTAGGGCATTTGCTTCACATATGCTGGGTCTCACTTCTATCCCTGGCACTGAATATGGTCCCAAGCTCAGACAGGAGGGATTCCTGAGCACAGAGGCAAAAGTAAGACCTAACAACAACCAGCTGTGGCCAATAAATAAATAAAATTGTGGTGAAGGATAATACAAATAACAGTGCTCTGAGCTCTGCACTCAGAGATCACTTGGATATGCTTGAGAAATCATATGGAGTGCCAGGGATAAAACTGGTCAACTGCATCTATAATTTTTACTAATAATATATTTTTAATTTATCCAAATTATATTTTGTTCTAGTGTCAAATTAGTTTCTGATGGAATAGTTTATTACTATGTGTTTTGCTGTTGCTGCTGCTATTTGGGAGCCAAACCAGAGATGCAGATCTGTCACATGTAAGGCAAGCACCCTGCCCATTCTACTATCTACACAGACCCTACTTTTTTTTTTAACTTACATTTTTTATTTTGCAGGTTGGAGGGCCCGGTCCATCATGACATCATGAGTCCCAAGTTCTTGCCAACCACCCACAACTCGGGCTCCATGGGAAGGTCCTGACAGTCCAGAGCCCTGCCTTGCTTTGTACCTTCGTACCAAAGACATCCATAAGGCTGTCCATCCATTCCATTCCAACACCAATTCCACCATCAGTGTCTTCAGGTTCTCTTCCACCTTCCGCTGCCCCAGCCCATCTCCTTCACAGGCATATTTGTTTAAATTTTAAATATTGTAGTTTAGTCCCCAGGCTTACAGTAGTGTTGACTTTGGGTTTAGCTATATACATATACCATGTTTCTTTTTTTTGGGGGGTTTTTGGTTTTTTGGGCCACACCTGGTGACTCTCAGGAGTTACTCCTGGCTATGCACTCAGAAATCGCTCCTGGCTTGGGGGACTATCTGGGACTCCGGGAGATAGAACCGCGGTCCGGCCTAGGCTAGCGCGGGCAAGGCAGACACCTTACCTCTTGCACCACAACACCGGCCTCATATACCATGTTTCTACATCATCAATTTGTCCAAGACTCTTGACTCCTTCCTCTTCTTACTTACCCTTTCCATATCCCTCCCTGGCCTTTTATTTTCAAAATCTAGAGCCAAAGATTTTCCTACCTCTAATTCCTTTCAAGCGGTAGTAAATCACTGTTTTATATATACCACACTTGTTATGTATATACCACTGTTTATATATACTATACCTTCATTATACTATTATTTGTTATTAAATGTCTGGGATGATTCCATACCCTGGCTATTGACTGAATACTGCAATTAACAAAGATATACATGTGTTCTTTTGAATGAAAAAAGTTGTATATTGAGGTAAATTCCAAGAAATTAATTTGCTAGTTGTATGGAAACTCTACTTTTTGAGAAATACCTACTTTTTTTATAATGTCTTTCTCAATTTGAACCAAGCAATATTCCCATAAGCACTGGAATGTTATTTTTCCACCAATACAGTATCTTTCTAGTCTTTTTGATATATGCCATTCTCACTATTATGAGATGATATCTCATTGCCAAATAACTTGGCATTCCCTGATTGTAAGTAATAAAGACATTTTATGGGACTACTGATCATCCTTCATTGGAGAAACGTCTATTCATTTCCTCTCCATATTCTGATATGGTTTTGGACTTTTGTTACTAATTATTATAAATGTTTTATATGTCTTGTGTATCAACCCTTTTATGATGTGTTAGGTGTAAACACTTTCTCACATTCAGAGGGTGCTTTGGTTTTAGCTTGCATTTTATTTGCCAAGAAAATCCTATCTATTTTATGTGCTATATATATATATTTTTTTTTCTATTGTCTTTTTTGTTTCTATTGTCTTTTCCAATATAATCATATCATTGCAAATATTTTTGAGGCATTCTACCTATATTATAGTCAGTAAGTTTTATTGGTCTAATATTGATATTTCTGATTCACTTTGAATTGAGTTTGTATAAGGTATGAGAAACAAATCCAGATTCAATTCTTTGCATTTGTCTGTTCATTTTTTCCAGCATCATTTGTTGAAAAAGCTGTATGTACTCCTTTTTAGATACCCAGATCTTTCATCATAAATTCGATTTCCATAATCTGGGTTTATTTTTGGGGGTTCTCAAATATAACCTACGAATCAGAAAACTCATTCCAGTCAGTACCCTCCTAAGTTTCCAGGAGAGGAAAGTGTTTAGTTCATTGGTATGGTTTAATTTTGTTTTAGGGATACACTAAGCTGGACTCAGGGCTAAATACTCTCTCTATGCTCAGGAATCACTAAATGCAGGACTCAGTAATTCATATGTGTTACTGAGGATTCAACCCAGATGGGCCATGTACAATGAAATGTCACCTTCTCATTGTACTGTAAATCTCTTCTATTTTTAGGATTTTTATATTTTGTAGCAATATAGTAAAGTTTATAGCAATATAGTATATTATTTTATAGCATTATAGTATAGTTTCAAGTCAAGTAATATTCCAATATTTTATTTCTAACTATGCTTTTGGCTATACGAGGTAATGTATTATTTTATATAAATTTTATCAGTGACTGCCTTATGTCTTCAGAGAATGTTGTTAGAATTTGATGGGAGTTGCTTTAAATCTATATTCTTTAGGTAGAATAGTAATTTTGACCATGTTAATTCTGCCACACAGTAAAGATAGATTAATCTTAACCTCCCATAATTTCTCTTACATTTATTTCATAAGTGGCATTATTTTTATGGCCAAGGTCTTATTTAGTCAACATTTGCATTTATTTAAAAAATATAAATATATAAAATAAATAATTAAGACTGAATACTTCATACATACTTGAAGCCCTCCTAGTTTGAGATGTGAGAAGGTGAGAAGGTACAAAGGTACAAAGCAAGATCGAGCTCTAGACTGTTAGGACCCTTCCCAAATGGAGCCCTAGCTGTAGGTGATTGGTAAGGAGTTGGGACTTTTGATTGGCTGTGCCCTCCAACTGGCCTTGCCTACAGATCCCAAGTGGAAGCTGCCCACAGGCTGGGCCTGGGATTAATTTGAGGTGGTATGGCCAAGTTCTTTCACAACTTTATTAGATTAATTCTTAGGTTAGGTACTTGGTTTTCTGGACATGCTTTTAAATGTGTTCACTTAAAAAGCACTAGAAACAATAAATTAATATAACAAAGTATCAGGGTACAAAATCAATACACAAAATTCTGTAACATTCATATATGCAAACAATAAACTAGAAGATAACAAGATCAAAAAGATTGCTCCATTCAAAATATTAAAGATTATTTTAATGATTTGGAAGAAAGGGAGGTTTCCTAAAAAAAACATTTTCGAAAGCTCATTCTTCCAGCATACTCTAGAGATAAAGAAACTAGACTTTTGTTATTGGATCCAATATATTTTTCACCATATTTATAGTTCACATTCTCAGAAACATATTTATGAGGCTTGCAAAATGTTATAAAGGAATGTAGAAAAAATGAATACATAAGATATATGAGATGAGAGAATAAATTCTAATCTCAAAGATTAATATAATGCTATAACTAAATCCAATATTTCATCTCTGGGAAGTAAAATGAAGTCAAGGGGATTATTTTGTGTGGTTACATTTATTTAAAAAGGAGAGAGAATAATTACCCAAAGAGCAAACAATACTTTTTTATCTTTTTAGATCATTCTGACTCACAATAATGTTTCATTTCAGAACTACTACAATCAATAACTCTAAATTATCTGAAATGTTCCTCAAACACAGTGCTATCTGAAATTTTATTTCCTCTCTTTGTTTATTGCTACATTTAAATTTTTTGAGTTGCTTTAAATAAAGACTGCAAAATGCTGATAGATGGAAAGCAATGCTTAAAAATGTAAGAATTTTGATATTGGACTACTTACTCAAATGTTGGGGTTATTTTTGTTGTGGGGGTTTTCTTGTATTTTAGAGTGAGATATATGTTTCATAGGAAAAATTTGGCTTTTCTGGATTTCCTAAAATAATTACTTAAAAGTTGATACTTAGAGACCATTGAAATAGCCAACAAGTAAGCTGCTTTCTTGCTCGTGGCAGTCATGGTTCAATACTAGGCACCTCATAGATACACCAATCCCTACCAGGAGTGGTCCCTGAACACAGTGCTAGGAGTCAGGCTTGAACAGTACCAGATGTGGTCCAAAAACAAATCAGTAAAAAACATTATATATATTTGATATATTATTTGTTATTTTAAATTTAATAATTAACAATTCAGTGTTAAATCATTACAATGTAAGCTGCATGCAAAGAATATTTTCCAGCCTCTAAACATTCACATAGAAATAACAACTTAAGGGGCTATAGTGATAATACAGTGGGCAGGGTGTTTGCCTTGCCTTATATGTGGCAGACACTGGTTTGAACCTTCCCGGAATTAATCCCTGAACGCAGAGCCAGGAGTAAGCCCTGACCATCACCAGCATAACCATCACCAATTGGGGCTCAAAAATATATGGTGATCAGACATTATATAAGCAATTTATAAGTATTTACACATTGATCTTTTTTTCAAGCTACAAGTTCAGATAATGACTGAGCTCTGAATAAAAGAAAACATATGTGAAGTAATATTTATCCACAAATATTTATGACATTGTATGAGTTTTGATGCGATGCATATCAGAATATATCCAGAGCCTCTAAATTATAGACTTTTTCTAAATTTTTTAAAATACTGTGAAAATGGAAAATGTCATACATATACATTCAGAAAATTATATGAGTTTTGATGAAATACATATCAGAACTTACCCTTTATTGTTTAAATTTTCCCAGGTATGAAAATAAAAGTATAGACAATTAGTGTTATATATTTTGGTGTCTTCCAAATCATACATAGCATTGGAAATGTCGATGGAAGTCAAACATAATCAATAGCTGAGACTATGGGCATAGAAATATGGTTTCTAAACAGATAAATTAGAAATAGATCAAGCTACATTCAGAATATATATAACTATCTATATAGTTACATATTTGCTATGTAACATAGATATATAGTATATATATATATACTATCTATAGTTGCTTTTTTACATATATATAGTTACTTTATGGTCATAAAAATTCAATATACTTGTCTGACATCTTCCCTTATTAACAATATTCTTTAAACATTTTTTTAGAAAATGTCTATAATTAGAGGTTCCTTGAAAGAAATGTATTTCTCAAATACTTGAGTTCTCTGTATGCTTATTGAAGTTAATATAGCAAAAATACAAAGTGGATGAATAATTAGAAAGCTAACAAAAGACAACACAAGCTATCAAAAACCATCTCAGGAAGTTTTTAAAATAATATAAATTCTAAGTCAGGGGCCAGAGTTATAGCACAGTGGATAAAACATTTTGCCTTGCACATGGCCGGTCTGAGTTGATCTACAGCATTCCATACTTCCATTGAGTCTAGACAAGCAAACTAATTAAAATAAGAAAATTTGTGACTCATTCTTCACCAGGCCCCCATAAATAATCTGAATATCTTCAACAATTTGCTGCTGATTGCTATAGAATAATTAATCTTAAGATACATGTAACAAACTTAAATAATTTACTTCTCCATAGTCATTTAACTTCCAACTAAAAGTTAACTTCATCCCAGTAAGATTATATTCAATATTGAATTATACCAGTATTTCTTACAGAATTATTGTACAAAATACTCATTCCTCACTTCAATATTTAATTATTATGAGGTTTTAGGTGTAGATCCATAATACTATTTTTTAAATCTCATTCCTGTCATATCTAACACAATAGTTAGCTATTAACATTAAATATTAAATATATTTTCTGAGTACTATTGTTCTTATAAGCTTAATTAAACTGATTCCTAGTATTTTCCACTCTTGGGTGAGAAAATATGGGCCTACTTATCAAAGTAATATTAGGATTCTTACCTAGAATAAATAAATCTCAAAATAATTATACCTCCAATCACTTCTTATACAATTAAACAGACCACTTTTTTTTAACACCCTGAAACTCCAGCACTACAACCCACCCAGTGCAAAGAAGAATGGGAAAACTAAGGAAGACACTAGCAGCTGGGAATATGGATAGAAACCCTAGCAAATTTGCAAGTTCTTCAAAGTGCACAAACCCTATAGATGAGGACCTAAAATCATAATTTAATGTCTTAGCAATGGAATTCAAGGAATCACTAGCCAAAGAAAGTAAGAAATTCATAGATGAATAATTCAACAAACTCAAAGAAGAATTCGATCAGAAGATGAGAGAATCCATACAAATGAAACTAAGGGGAAAAAAAACATGCTAGCAAGCCATAGTAGAATTACACACATAGAGAATCGCATGGATGAATTTGAAGACAAAATACAAGCCAACAAAAATAAAGAAGTCAATAAAGAAAAGAGATACAAAACTTTGGAAGAAAGGTGCTGATCAGCAAAACATTAAACCAAGAAGAACTAACTCTGATCAACATTTATGCACCAAATATAAAGCCAGCAAAATATGTAAGGTTTTGCTTACAAACCTGGAGAAACATATGGATGGAATGTGATAGTAGTGTGAGATTTCAACACACCATTATTGCTACTAAACATATCCACTAGGCAGAGCACTAGACATAAGAGCCCTAAATTAAAAACTAGAGGTACTAGAACTAATGAACTTTATAGGGACCTCCATTTTCAGAAAGCAGAATAGACATGCTGCTCAAGTGCACAAGGAACCTTTTTTAAGATAGACCGTGCCTTAAGACACAAAACTAACTTTCTGTTAGATCACAAATATAAGAATTATACCAAGCATCCTATCCTATCAGACCACAATGCAACAGAGATCAAGATTGACTGTAAAATGAAGATGTGGCGAAAATATAACACCTGGAGACTAAACAACATGCTGTTAAACAACAGCTGAATCAGAGAGGAAGAAATAAAAAGTTTCCTGAGGTGCAAGAGATCTTGAATTTTGCACAGAGCCTATGTCAAAGTCAAGGAGTGTCTTCTGATTTCATATCACTGTTATGTAAAAATTCAGGGAAACTTACCCTGAAAGTGAGTTGTTGCTGTTTCCAAGTCGTCATAGTGTCATATGAATCCACTCTGAAGCAAGTGAGTGCCAGGGCAGCATTAAGGCCTTCCCTTTCTGGTGCTGGTGCAGAAAACTGTGCTGGTTTCAAAGATGGGATCCAAGGTTTGGGGATGACAGCAGATGTCCAATCAATTAAAGCCTAAGTCAAGTCACTATGACAAATATTTAGGGTGAAAGGCCCCCCTGCAATATAAAATTTAGGAGTGCCTATCCCTATTAGATAAGAACTTTTTTCTATATATAAGATTTCCCCATTTTGATGCACTATGCAAAAAGAAACAATTCCACATGATACTACTGGTGCATATGGAGATAAAAATAACAAGCTAAACAATTCCTATAACCTAGTTTTAACATGAGCACAGAACCCAAGACAAATTTTTCTATTAGAATTTCCTATTAATATAGTATTAGTAATATAATTATATTGTAGTAATATAATATATACTAATATTATAGTAATATAGTAATAATACTATTTCCTAGCAAATCCAAAAAAGGACGGGGAAAACTATATCTGCAAAGAAAATACACAATAAGAGTTATACCTATTAAGGAAATACATTTAAAGAAATATATGAAGGAAATAAACATATCTCCTTTTGAAATAGTTTGGGGGTGGGATAAAATTTGGAGCACAGCTTTAACCTGTGACATGGTCTTGTGGGATCTGAAAAAAGACTCCCAGTAGTCACAGAACAGGAAATGTCCTCAAGCTGAGGTGCTCTCAAAAGCCAAATCTGGTAGCAAGCAAGAGTCTACAGAGAAGGGAAGTGAAAGAAAAGAGACTGCTGAGAGCAAAGCAGCAGCAGCAGCAGCAGCAGCAGCAGCAGCAGCAGCAGCAGCAGCAGCAGCAATTTCTTCCAAAGCTGAGGCAAGGTGGGTTAGGAGGCTGACTTTTTGTTTTGGAAGCTGGTTGGCAGCTGATTGGGGGAACGTTCCAGTTCCTGAGGAGTTATCAACTGAAGGTGAAGGGGAGAAATAACAGATCAGCGGTGAGAGAGTGAAAGAATAGAGAAGGATTTGTAAAGTGGTAAGCAGGGGCGGAGGAAAGGGAAGGTTTTTATATATATAACAGGGAGAATGACTATATACAATATAGACAGACATTATGTACATTACAGACAGACGTTAGAGAGACATAGAGATAGCCAATACACATAGACAACGAATATCGATCCATAGGTTGCAGTTGAAAAACTAAACCCAAGTGGAACGTGTCAAATACTTAAAAAATATAAAGCTGGACCAGAGCGGTAGAGCAGCAGTAGGGCATTTGCCTTGCACACTGCTGACTCATTAGGGACCTGAGGTCGATCCGCAGTGTCATCCCATATGGTCCCCCAAGTCAGGATCAATTTCTGAGTAACCCTTGAGTGTCATTGGGTGTGGTCCACCCACCCACACCAAAAAAAAAGAAAAAAGAAAAAATATATAAAGCTGTTAAGTCAAATGAAAAGGTTTTTCATTTTTCTAGGCAAATCATCATTGGTGAGATAAACTTTACTAAGAAAGGCTTCCTGGATTAGATTGTGCATAGAGCATTTTTTAATAAAGTCATAACTTCCAAGTTTATAATACTAAGCAGTACAAAGTAATACTAAGTAATGAGCACTGTAAAAGGAGTCTACACCATGAAGTATCATCTAGTAGGTCTTGAACATCCAGGTTCCTTTCTTGAAAGTAAACTAAAAATCATGGGCATTATGAAATAATAGTTAATTAACTTAAATTGAAAATAAGTTGCAATAATATATTCAATGAATGAGCACTGTAGGAAGAGTTAATGGCATTAGTTGCCTATTCTAATGTGTCTATAAACATAAACATTATATAATATTAATAGGCATAATAAAATGGAAATGAATAGATTAGAGAATATTTGTTGACATCTAAGCACTATATTTTTGAATCTGAGATAGCACTGCAATGCAAAACTAGGGTGACCAATCTATATCTCCAAGAAATACCGTGAACAAAAATATTAAAGAGTTCTTATAGACAAATTAAAATTATGACACTAAAACATTTTTAAACATAGTAAGCACTGTAGTGGGAGTCCATGGTTTCCAAATACATTCCACACCTGTTTCTGTTGATAAATGCATTAGAACATTATTAGACATTTATAAAGGGCAATTGATTGAACACCTGCTCAATCTAAACAGCTGTATTCATTGCTGTAGGACTCCTTGAAGTATAAATGTAAATTTAAACTTTCGTGTTTCACTCAGTTTCTGCCCTACTCCTCAACATATTCTGGGACCAACTATCCCCAGGGGTCTCAAACTCAATTTACCTGGGGCCGCAGGAGGCAAAGTCAGGGTGATCCTTGAGTACCAAGTCAGTAGTAAGCCTTGAATATCGCGGGGTGTGACCCAAACAACTAAAACAAAACAAAACAAAAAAAAAGATTCCTCTAGGGCAGGGCCACAAAATGTTGTACAGAGTGCCACAAACGGCCCGCGGGCCTCGAGTTTGAGACCTCTGCAACCATTGTGTTTCTTCCTGCAGTTATTCTAAATACCACATATAAGTGATATTATTCTGCATTTATCCTTCTACTTCTGGCTTCCTTCATTTAATATATCTTCTAGTTCCATCTATGTTCCTGCAAATTGCATGGCTGCATCATTCCTTACAGCTTTGTAGAATTCTATTGTACATATGTCCCACATCCTTATGATCCAGTCATCTGTTGTTGTACATCTAGGTTGACATCTAGACATCTAGACATCTAGATGTTGACATCTACTCTTTGCTATTGTACTGAGTGCCACAATGAATAGCAGTGTGCATACATTCTTTTGGATGAATTTTTCTCTCCTGGGGATAGATAACTCAGAGATGGATTTCGGATCATATGGCAGCTCAATTTTGAGTTTACTGAGAAACCTCCATACTGTTTTCCATAGGGGTTGGACCAGACAGCATTCCCACCAGCAATGGAGGAGAGTTTCTTTCTCATCACATTTCCTCAAATATGAATTGTTCCCAGTATTTTTGATAAGTGCCATTCTCACTGGTGTAAGATAATACGTCATTGTTGTCTTGATTTGGATTTCTCTAAGAATAAGTGATGGTGACTGTTTATTCATGTGCTTATTGGCCATCCATTGATCTTCTTCAGATAAGTGCCTGTACATTTTCTCTCCCCAATTTTTATGGGACTTTTTAGGTTTTGTGGAGTTAACATTGATGAGTACTTTGTATATCCTAGAGATAAAACTTTTATCTGATGTGTTAAGTGCACAAATTTTCTCCCATTTAGTTATCTGTCTTCTAATTCTAGCCCATGGTTCTTTTGCCATACAGAAACTTTTTAGTTTTATGTAGTTCCATTTATTTGGATTTGATGCTCTAGCTGTTACCATTGGCATCCTATCATCATTGAAGACTTCCTTGAGGTCTAAGTCTTAAAGTGGTCTGCCTATGTTTTCTTCAGTGAACTTTATGGATTCGGGTCTAATCTCACAATCTTTAATCCACTTTGAATTGACTTGTATGTAAGGTGTGAGATATGGAACAATCTTTAATTTCTTACACGTGGTTATCCAATTGTTCCAAAACCATTTGTTTAAAATACGGTCTTTGTTCCATTTCAAATTCTTGGCTCCTTTTTCAAAGATTAGTTGACCAAATACTTTGGGGTTTGTCACTGGATATTCTATTCTGACCTGTTGGTCTGAAAATCTGTCTTTGTTTTAACACAATGCCATTTTTTATCACTATGGCTTTGTAGTAGCACTTCAAATTAGGTAATAAGATGCCTCCCAGTTTCTTGTTTTTCAGTATTTATTTGGCTATCCTACATTTTCTATGGTTTCACACAAACTGTATAATTGATTGTTTTAAGTTCTTGAAGAATGTTTATGAATTTTCATTTAATTGCATTGAATATATAGAGTAGTTTAGATAAGCTTCTTCTCCCCATATTTTCATGGGATTGGATGTTTTCTTAGTGTTAAACTTTAGCAGTGTCACATATGCTTTAGATATTAACTCCTTATCAGATGGGGCATTAGCTGAATAATTACTCACGAACTGTGGGCAGTTTTCGTATCCTGGTCACCATTCCTTTGAGGTGCAGAAGTTCTTATTTTAATATCCCAATTGTTTATTTTTGTCTCCACTGGCTTGTTCAGTATTGTTTCATCTTTGAAGATGTCAAATTTCAATGTCAAAGAAAGCTCTACCTACATTTTCTTCTATGTACCTTATGATTTCAGGTCTTATATCAAGATCCTTAGTGCATTTTGATTTGACTTTTGTGTACAGTTGTTAAAAAGAGGTCTGAGCTCATTATTTTTGTATCTAGCAGACTAATTTTCCCAGCATTACTTGCTGAAAAAGCTTTCCTCCTGCCAGCATTTTTAAAACTGCCATCTACAAATATGTCTTCTTGAGCCAAGTAAGAGCCCAATTAAAATTTAAAATTACTAATACAGCAAAGCTATGCCACAAGATTTTAAGCAAAGCATTATTTGACAGAGCCTTAAAAAAACCTTCATTTTCCCTATAAAAAAGTGATTATTTTTGTGTCTATTGTCAAAATTCTTTTTAAAATAGTTCATATACATATTTTTCCAACTCAAGATTATTTTTTGAGTCTGGTCTTGGGAGTTCAATTTGAAAATTAAAAAAAATATTGTATTATTTATACAAAAGAAAATATATTTTAGAGACAGGAGCAATAGTGCAGCAGTAGGACTTCAAATTTGATGAGTACTTTGTATATGCTAGAGATAAAACTTTTTTTTTTTTTTTTTTTTGGTTTTTGGGCCACACCCGGTAACGCTCAGGGGTTACTCCTGGCTATGTGCTCAGAAGTTGCTCCTGGCTTGGGGGACCATATGGGACACTGGGGGATCGAACCGCGGTCCGTCCAAGGCTAGTGCAGGCAAGGCAGGCACCTTACCTTTAGCGCCACCGCCCGGCCCCGAGATAAAACTTTTATCTGATGTGTTAAGTGCACATATTTTCTCCCATTTAGTTATCTGTCTTCTAATTCTAGCCCATGGTTCTTTTGCCGTACAGAAACTTTTTAGTTTGATGTAGTTCCATTTATTTGGATTTGATGCTCTAGCTGTTACCATTGGCATCCTATCATCATTGAAGACTTCCTTGAGGTCTAAGTCTTAAAGTGGTCTGCCTATGTTTTCTTCAGTGAACTTTATGGGTTCGGGTCTAATCTCACAATCTTTAATCCACTTTGAATTGGATGGACTTCAGTTTGGTTCACAGTGTCCCATATGGTTCCCTGAGCCAGGAGCAATTTCTGAGCACATAGTCAGGAGTAAAGCTGAGCATCACAGGTGTGGCCCAAAAACAAAGAAATAAAAAAAAAGAAGAAAATAAATTTTACATTGTACTTAAAATCAATATGACTTAGTTTGACAATATTCTTAGACCTTTGAATGAAGTAATAATAAAATAGTAATAGTATCACTATTGCTGATAGAATAGTATCCAATTGTTTAAGAAAGTTTGTTGTAGACTGGACACTAAGACGAGAATAAGTGGTAATATTCCAATAATGTAAGGAAAGAGATTTTTTATTCCAATGAAATGGAAAGCAAGTAAGTAGAAGTTATAATAAGAAGTATAAAGATTCCAAAATTGGAGCTGGAGACTGCAATTGCCTCTGAAAAGTTAAGTCTTTAAATGTTTGCCTGCATGTGTTGGACTGCACAGCTTGAGACATAAAACAGGTGAAAGGAAAATACTTTGTTTCAAAAGAAAATAGTTTTATTTGACAGCAAATATAGGCAAGAGAATTATAATACAGGGATGAAGCAAGCCAGAAGAGATGATATTACAGATTTGAAATATTACCGCTCAAAGAACATATATGATGGTCATAAAAAAATCCAAACCAAAATATGACATTTTAGCCAATCAACATTCAATTATCCAAGGTTTTTATGAAATAGAAAATAGGGTCTTTTGTTTGCTATTTCTCCTTTAAGGAACTAAACACAATCAAATATTCCTTGATAGAAATCTTCATTCGATCATCATTAGGAAACCAGTAGCAGGTGAATGCAAGGGGTCTGCATTGCTCCAGATGCCAGAGTCAATATAGAGTTTGAGCTTAAAAGGCCACATCTTGAAGGTTCCTCCAAGGCTGAATCCTTAAATGCTCAGAGGAACATGTGGTGCCAAGATCCAATATGGGCTATGTTAAGTAAGTGCTCCAACCACTGTACTGTCTTCTTGCCTGAAAATTCTATAAAAATGGGGGAGGAGGGGCCGGGCGGTGGCGCTAAAGGTAAGGTGCCTGCCTTGCCTGCGCTAGCCTTGGACGGACCGCGGTTCGATCTCCCGGTGTCCCATATGGTCCCCCAAGCCAGGAGCGACTTCTGAGCACATAGCCAGGAGTAACCCCTGAGCGTTACCGGGTGTGGCCCAAAAACCAAAAAAAAAAAAAAAATGGGGGAGGAGGTTTGCAAACTCCCAAGCAATACCCCCGTGACCTAGGGCAATACCTGTGATACTTGATCAGCATATGGGAATTGCCAAGGTCAAGTGCATGGTGCTTGCGGTTATGGTGACCGTACTGCCATGTTGAAACCTGTGTTACACAATATCTAAGTTTAGTGACGACTCTTCTAAATGCATTTTACTCTATAATCTCCACAAACATTTGATATTATAAAGGCTTGATATGCTTATAAAAATTAAAATTTAAACACAGAAAATATTTTTTAATTTTTATTTTGAACTTATTGGCTTACATATCTTTCACAGTAGTATTTTAGATACATATTAACATTGAATCAGGGGAATACCCATCACCAAATTTGTCTCCCCCAACCCCTGTTTCCTTCCTCCAACTCATATTCCCCACCATCACCCCCGGGCTGCTAAACACAGAAATTTTAAATAGCTTTGCTCTCAAAATGAAAGGAAGTGCAAGAACATTGAATGGAATGGATAGTTTATAAATAGTTACAACAAAATAGAACAAAGTGACAAAAGTTATGTTCTTATTGGTCCATATGTTGTCAATAAAATACTAACTTTAATTTATATAAGCAAGTTATAGTTATGAAGTTATTTAATGTTATTTGAAGAAAAGGAAAAATCATATAGAGTGTCATTGCTTTTATAGTACAATTTAAAGTTGGGGAAAGGGAGATTCAAGTCAAAACAACAATGAAGTATCATTTCACTCCACAGAGACTGACACACATCTCAAAATATAAGAACAACTGGTGCTGGCACAGATGCAGAGAAGGGGTCTCTCATTTACTACTACTAGTAGGAATGTCGCCTGGTCCAACCTTTCTAAAAAAACAATATTGATTATTCCTCAAAAATGGAAATTGAGCTTCCATTTGATCTAGTAATACCACTCCAAGGGTATGAGCAACCTATGAACAGAAAATTACAGTGAGAGACAGAAATAGAATGGCTGTCTTGAACACAGGCAGCAGTGGAGAAGGAAAGTTACACTGGTGAAGGGTGGTGTAAATTTGAGGACTGAAACCCAAGTGAAAAAAAATTAAACCATGGTTTTAAATAAAGCAATTAGTATTTTAAAAATGCACTTGCTTTTAAAAATTCATCTCAATCTGAATATGTCAATTTTATGCATACTTTATCACCCTACTAACCCAAATAAATATTGTCTAAATAAGAATTCTCAAATAAGATACCTATATACTTTTAAAAAAATTACATTTACTTTCAAAGATATCACATTAACAATATATCAGTTACCTAAGGAGAAATATTTATTCAAAAAATGCAATTTTGTTGGCAATCAGCTGTTCATAGAAAACTAAAATATGCCTGCATTATTGCATTATTATATTTCCAATGCTTGCCATAGCTTTTCAGAGTTCAACATACTATAATCAAGAAAAACCATTTGTTTTCTTGTAGAACTCTGAAAAGCTATAATATTGGAATTCTATTAATAGCAATTAGATGGGTCTGGAGAGATATCATGGACAGTAAAATTTTTTGCCTTGCATGCAGGTTGGTGGTTTGAATCCCGGCATCCCATATGGTCCCCTGAGCCTGCCAGGAGCGACTTCTGAGCATAGAGCCAGGAGTAATCCCTGAGCGCGGCCGGGTGTGACCACAAAAAAACAAAAAACGAAAGAAAGAAAGAAAGAAAGAAAGAAAGAAAGAAAGAAAGAAAGAAAGGAAAGAAAGAGAAGAAAGAAAGAGAAAGAAAAGAAAGAAAGAAAGAAAGAAAAGAAAGAAAAGAAAGAAAGAAAGAAGAAAGAAAAGAAAGAAAGAAAGAAAGAAAGAAAGAAAAGAAAGAAAAGAAAGAAAAGAATAGCAATTAGATAAGAAAAAGAAAAATAAAGGTAATCAAATCAAAGAAAGTCAGGCATGAGCAATAGTGGGACACTTACCTTGCACCAGCTGACCTGAGTTTTATTTCTGGCACCCCATATGGTTCCTGAACATATCAAGAATAATCACTAAGTGAAGAATAAGAAGTAAATCCTAAGCAAAGTTGGGTGAGGTTCCCAAACCTCCCAAAGAAGGTTTTTTTTCTTTTATAATAACAAAGGTTATTACTTTTGCAGATAACATGATATAAATAGGAAATCCTAAGCACTGAAAATAATAATACAACCTGGAGACTTGAATCCATAAAATTTATTGAGGAAAGCAGGTGAATACTCCATGATTTCAACTTTAGAGATGTTCTCAGTGATTGAATTCCACTGGCAAAGATAACAAAAGCAGAAATAAATGAATTGGACTACATAGTTTCTTCATTTTGAAAAAACATGGATTAATATACCATATATTTTATATATATTAATTTATAATAGTGTGCACCTGAAACCTAATATAATGCAACTTTAGCTCAATTTAAAATTTGTCATTGTTCCACCCTACATATGTTAAAGTCCTCTAAACATACATTTGTTTATTCATGATTGTGTCTTGAAATGCATCCATAAGGTAAACGTCTGGAGTGCAAAATAATTTGCTGGGCAAGAATAATACATGAATTTTTTTTTAATTTTGATAGAAAATGCCTTCTCACACTGCATAGAGATGGCATTTATCTACAATCTAATTTTCAGTGTTGAACAAAGAAGATGTCAGTAGCCTGTGATACTACAAAGGTAGAACATTTGCTTTGTACAATGCAGTCCTCGGTTCAATCCTTTGTACACCATATGGTTCCCCAAGGAACACCAGGAGTGATCCCCGAGAAGAGAGTCAGGATTAAACCCTGAGCACACCAGGATGTGCCTTCAGTTCCCCAAAATAAAAATAAATAAAACAAGAAAAAAAAACACCACCCAAACTATATATTTGGTTATGTATTTAGTTTTAAATTGCAATTTTTCTTTGAGTCTTTGTATATGTTTTTACATTTAAAGATCAATTAATATTTTTGTGTATGTCTGTTTTATAAAATTTTCCTATTTTCCTGTTGTTTCTTACCTTTCTGTTTTATATCTTCCTCTGAAAACAAGCATGATTATCTGAAAGGTGACTTCTTTATTTTTCTCTGAGTTTTCCTGTGGAACTTCTATTTGAGTTTACTTTATTTTATACAAACACATGTTTTTGTCTGAGGGTCACAGGTTAGATTCTTTATAAAGAATCTATTTTATTAAGATGCTGTGGAACATCAAAATCCCTAGAAGCAGCAATAGTAAAGCAAGATATAATACTGGTTCTGTAACATCTCTGCAGCCTGCTCAGGGACTTTGGGACTAAAATGCCTCCAAATGCCAAGTTTGTATGTATGTTCTTTGATCAAATACTGGATGTAGTCCATGAAATAAGAAAAGACTCTGACACTTTAGAATTTGGGTGGCCCTTATATAAGCTGAAAACTATATAACCTACAATAAGAGTAATAAGCTGATGAAAGAGGTGTGGATATGTGTACAACAGTCATTCTCAGCTAATGTGAAGAGCATGCCTGACTAAAATCTGAAAATAATATCACATTAGTTACAGATTTTTTAAGAAATATTTGTATTATGTATTTAGCATTAAGCAATATTTAAATCACATTTACATTATTCTTAGTTTTTCCTGCAGTTAATTTGGTTCTTTAAGGATGTTTCAAATGTTTTTCTGTTAAATAAACAATATTGTTAAACTGGAAATTTGAGTGATTATCAATTTATTATGAAATTTTTAAGACGTTTGGGCATAGTATAGAAAAAATAGCATTAAGAATAGGTTTTGTTTAACAGATTCAAATAGTCATCCCACCAGCTAGCTATTTTGGTCTGTTATTTCAAAGGTGTGGTGACATTGTGGTGAAATGTTAAGCAGCTGGAGAGTGGCTATTTAATAAAAATAGAATAAGTAAATTTAAATAGAAAATGGGATAAATTAAAAGTGTCAAAATATTAAGGTTATATCACATCTTTGAATGAGTGTGTAACTTTTAAACAGTAAAAATAATATTATATTTCTGAAGTGATTGTGAAATGGTTAAGTCACTTACCATGCATGTAGCTAACCCTGGCACAAAATATGATCCCTTGAACTCCACCAAACATAATCACAAAACAGAGACCCAGAAGTAATCTGGCCACTGGCTGTGGCCCTAAAGCAAACATTGTAATTAATTTAAAATAAATAAATAAACAAAACTATCCATATTAGAAACATTTTGGAAGAAAATCCATGTCAAGATCTGAGGCAACAATAACTAAGAAATCAAATAAAATACCTCAATTAATTAATTAATATACCTCAAATAATTAATTTGTATATGTTTTATTATGAACATAAAATTATTTAGATTTGATTTTAATAGTTATACTTGAGGCATATACTTTATAAAATTTAAGAGTTATTTATAATTAAGAGTTATAATTTACGAGTTATACTTGAGGCATATAATTTATAATACCATTTATGATAGGGTTTCATATATACAACCTTCTAACTTTGAGTGTGTGCTTCCCTCCACCAATGACTTGCTGTCTTTTTGGTCCTGTTACCTAACTCCATTGGAAAACTTAGTGCTATAGGTCACTTCTCAGGTTATATTTTTGCTTAAATTTGCATTGTGCATGCAATTTTACTTTTTTGAGTATTTTGGTTTTTGCTTGTTTTTTTTTTTTTTTTTTGGTTTTTGGGCCACACCTGGCAGTGCTCAGGGGTTACTCCTGGCTGTCTGCTCAGAAATAGCTCCTGGCAGGCATGGGGGACCATATGGGACACCGGGATTCGAACCAACCACCTTTGGTCCTGGATCGACTGCTTGCAAGGCAAACGCCGCTGTGCTATTTCTCCGGGCCCGGTTTTTGCTTGTTACTTTTATATATTATCATGAAATTTTGTCAAGCTTTACATTGTATAGTGTTTACTGTATAATATATGTTTATATACATAAGTACAATTGCAAAAACAATACATTAAATATAGTTTATAAGTAGTTACATAAGATATTTAAAGCATACATTTTTGCAATAATTTTGTTTTGTCTTGTCTTTAAACACAACTGACTCCTCTTGGCAGTGCTCAGGGGGAAAATGGGTCATCTCTATACAAACAATTACTTTACTGCTTTATTATCTCTCTGGCTTCAAATAACTTTAAAAATGTATGTATATTTATATCATAGTGAACAAATGATATTTAAGATAAAAGTGAAATTATTTTAAATAGAAAATTTCAATGGCAAAATATTTGACAGATTGACAATATTCACTGTTACAAAGATCTGCAGTTTGAAGACAGATGTACCTATATTTATATAAGTTGAACATATCAACTTTTTCGGTGTGGGTCACACCCGGCAGCGCTCAGGGATTACTCCTGGCTCTATGCTCAGAAATCGCCCCTGGCAGGCATGGGGGACCATGGGGGATGCCGGGATTTGAACCACCATCTGTCTGCATACAAGGCAAATGCCTTACCACCATGCTATCTCTCTGGCCCCGAACATACCAACTTTTAAATATTGTGAGAGTTGCAGGCTTCCATGTCAAAATTGTATTTATAGAGTTAGGAAAAGAAGATAAAATTTACTTTTGTACAGCATGATTAGCTATATAATGCCTTTTCAAAATATTTTAACATATATTTAAATAAAATATACTGGATTTTTTAGAATTTCCTATAAATTGTGTGTAGTATAGTTACTAAGTGAGAATGAAATCCTAGATACTTTTTAAATATGCACAGAGATGAAATAAGAATAATTCTAAAAACATAAATATATAGCTAGACAGAAAATTTTAATTATTTCTACATATTGAATAAACCATCATTATCTCTTTTCAACAATTAAATCCAAACATATAAACCCTACCCATCAATATTTCATACAGAAAGTGAAAGCATAATATTATAATGTCATAATAATATCACAGCTAAAGGGAACAGAATGGTAAAGTTGATTAATTTTGAAAATAGGCCTTAACATAGCATGGTGAATAAAGTATATTTTTTGTTACAAAGAGAAATTTAAATCCATTCTGGCATAACTATTGCCTCCATAGTCCATAAATTTGTCAGTTCTCCTAATTCCATTTTGGATAAAACTATAAGTCCTAAATGTAATTGAATTTGCCAGTAAATTCTCATATAATTTAGTGGCAAAAAAACCTTAATGCCATGCACTTTTTGAGAGACAAGGGTCAAAGTTGCAAATACAAACTTGTATAGTAGTTTGGCAAAAATAAAAGAATAACTTCAGTGCTATTGCTGACACCTTAATAAAATATAAATATATAAAGTTACATGGATATATTTATAATAAAAATACAGCCCAAATTATAAAAATAGGGTCAGAGGAATAGCACAGCTGGTTGAACATTTGCCTTGCATGCAGCCAACCTGGAACCAACCCAGGTTAGATTCCCGGCAACCCATATGGCTCCCCCAAGTCTGCCAGAAGGGAATTCTTTCTGAGCTCAGAACCAAAGTATCTCCTGAGCACTATTGGGTGTGTCCCAACCTCCAAAAAAATATATTAAAAACTCATAAACCACTTGTATATGTAATAAATTTTCAATTACAGTAACATAAAAACATAAATATGAGATTATAAAGAAAAACTAACAAGGTAGAAAGATAGTGCCATTATTATATTAGAATATTTTAAGACATTTTTCAATAATTAAATCAGACAAAATTGTTGAGAATTATGAAAAACAGTACG
This sequence comes from Suncus etruscus, assembly GCF_024139225.1. Lineage (NCBI taxonomy): Eukaryota > Metazoa > Chordata > Mammalia > Eulipotyphla > Soricidae > Suncus > Suncus etruscus. The sequence continues at coordinate 52,749,874 of NC_064852.1, forward strand.
TATGATGAATTTAATGACTATGTAGGATGCTACTCTATAAAAACAAAGTTATATTTGTGCCACATAAATTGAAAAAAAATGAACTTTTTACAGAAACTTATTTCTAAGTCAATACCATAAAGACATGAAGCATTGCCACAAAATTTTAAACTAGTCAAGTCGTGGGAGCGGGAGAGATAGCATGGAGGTAGGACATTTGCCTTGCATGCAGAAGGACGGTGGTTCGAACCCCAGTATCCCATATGGTCCCCCGTGCCTGCCATGGGTGATTTCTGAGCATAGAGCCGGGAGTAACCCCTGAGCAAAGTCGGGTGTGACCAAAAAAAACAAACAAACAAACAAAAAAAAAAACAAAACAAAAAAAACTACTCAAATCAAAGGAACTTTTCTCTGGTCATAGCACAATTTAACTGTTAATATGACAAAGAAAATAAATATATCTTAAGTTAAGAAAGCACTTTAAATTGTCAGGAAAATGTGTAATGGATATTATAAAAACTTGAACAAAAGAGTAGCAAAACTATCATTTCCAAAACTTAAAAAATGCAGTTAGAGAATTCTCTATCATAAGGGCACGCAAATAATAGTGAGACAAAGAAAATCAGTCATTTTAAGAGATTTATATTCACTGTAATTTATAAACATGGTTGCAGTGTTAACATTATGTATTTGGGGTTAAGTATAAAAGTGAGTTATTTGAAAGTAGTATATGTGGATTATAAGCAATAGCACAGCTGGTAAGGATTTTTTTCTTGCAAGCAGAAGACCCGGCTTCTATCCCCAGCATTCTATATTATCCAGAAGCTGAAATTTCTCACCATAGAGCCAGAAGTAATTCCTAAGCACTGTGGGTGTGCCCGCCAAAAAAAGTAGCATGTAAAATACAATGAATTTATAATACGATACACTTTAACTTTACTAATGAAATAATCATAGGAACTTGGGAGATAACTCTGGTCAGAGACACAAATGCTTTGTATGTACAAGGACCCAAATTTGTTTCCAAATATTTTTCTATCTTCTCTAAAAGTTTTCTTCTTCTCATCGTGGAGATTTTTTTTCTTTTCTTTTCTTTGTTTTCTTTTTTTTTCTTTTCTTTTGGTGGGTGAGTGGGGTCACACCTGCAGTGCTCAGGGGTTATTTCTGGATCTACACTCAGAAATCACACCTGGCAGGCAAGGTGGAACATATGGGATGCCAGGATTTGAACCACGGTCCTTCTGCATGCAAGGCAAACACCTTGCCTCCATGCTATCTCTCCGGTCCCTCGTCTGGGAGATTCTTGATATTTTCCTCAATTGCTCTTACTCTGCTGCTCAGACCTTCTATTAATAATTTTGTATATTTAAACCCTTCCTTTCTATCATTTTTTAATGACAGTTTACTTTATTTGGGACCTTTGTTTCCTGGCTTCTATTATGCTATTACTCCAAAAATCTGTGTATTTTCATTTGTGTTGCAAATACTTCTAGAACTATAGTGGTGTGGGGCTTTTTGTACTTTATATACACTTTCTTTAAAACTGTAAGGTTCATCCCACTATTTACCGATTAATAGTTATGGATCTGGTATATACATTTATTTTCCTTAGCTGCCATCATGTGCTCCAAATCTTGCCCTACCCCAACTCCTAAAGTGCCCCCAATATCAACTGCAAGACCAGTGTATTCATGAGTTTTCACTGCTTGGATTGTTTCTCTATAGTTAAATGAGTCTATGGAGCTGGCTCATTAGTGGACATAGTGCAAGCTGTGTAGGTCATAGCTGAGTACTTCCAAAATATTAAAAAAGGAAAGATCCTAACAGCTTCAATGAAACCAACATATACTAAGTCCAAAGTATCAGAAATATGACTAAAAAATTTACAGTCTGATAAACTTGATGATAAATAAAAGATAAAGAACTAGTGGAATGTGGCCATAAACTCCTTCTAGTCAAGGAACACTTGTGTGGGACATAGAAAACATCACATATTTAATGCAATTCCTCTAAGGATATCCATGACATTCTTCAAAGAAGTGGATCAAACACTCCTGAAATACATGTGCAACAATAAAAGGCCAAGAATTGATAAAGCAACTCTGAGGCAAAAAAAAAAAAAAAAGATGGAGGCATCACTTTCCACAACTTTAAATTGTACTACAAAGCAATAGTCATTAAAACAACATGGAATTAGAATAAAGACAGACCCTCAGATAAGTGGAATAGACTTTAGTATTCAGAGAATACTCCCAGACAAACAATTCATTAATCTTTGATAAAAGGGACAAGAAATGCTAAATGGAACAAGAAAATCCTCTTCAACAAGTGGGGTTTGGACAACTGGTCAGCCAAATGCAAAAAAAAAAAAAAAAAGCAAACAAACAAACTAAGACTTCCATTTAACACCATGCACAAAGATCAAATCCAAATGGACTAAAGAGCTTGATATAAGACCCAGAACTATAATTTTTATAGTAGGTAAAACACTCCATGACATTGAAACTAAAGGCACCTTAAAGGAGGAAATACCACTGTTTAAACAAGTGAAAGCAGAGATAAACAAATGGAATTACGTTAAACTGAGAAGCTTCTATAATTCAAAGGAAACAGTGATTAAGGTTAAAAAAAAAAGGTCACCACAGAATAAAGAAACTATTCAGACAAAACCCATCAGATTATAAATATTATATATATATATATATAATATCTGAGCTATACAAAGTACTGACATAACTTAAGAAAAATAATCTAACCCCATCAAAAACTCGGGAAAAGAAATGAACAAATATTTTCTCAAAGAAGAAATACAGATGACCAAAAGACACATGAAAAAAGTGCTCCACATTGCTAATCATCAGGGAGATGCAAATCAGAACAACAATGAGATACCAGCTCATTCTACAGAAACTGGCACACATTGCAAAGAACAAAAACAACAACTGCTGTCTTGGATGTGGGGTAAAATAAACTCTCATTCACTGCTAGGGGAATGCAGTCTAGTCCAGCCTTTTTGGAAAACAATATGGATATTTCATAAAACTGATCCTTGACTTCCATGTGATCCAACAATACCATGTCTTGGATATACCCTAGGACCACAAACACATAAAAAAAGTACAATAATTCTCTCTGCACTCCTATGTTTATGGCAGCACTATTTACAATAGCCAGAATCTGGAAACAACCCAGATACCCAACAACAGATGAGTGGCTAAAGAAACTGTGGTACATCTATACTGTGAAATACTATGCAGCTGTTAGAAGAAATAAAGTCATAAAATTTGCTTATATACATATAAAGGCTGGTGTATAATGTTGGAATGGGTAGGGAACTTTCCCCCGTGTCTGCCCCCACCCCCGACCGCTTCTCCAAGGCTTCTGGCAGCTGCTGATGTAGGGGAACGTCCCATGCCTCCGCCCCTCCCCCATCACATCCCTGAGGCTTCCAGGGCTGGCAGACAGTAGGGACCTTCCTCTGTCTCCACCCCTGCCCCACCGCATCTCTGTGCCCCTGGGACAGATAGGAATTACAGATGGGAGGGGCTTCCAGCAGAGGCCTGGAGGGGGCGGAGCTCACTGACTTCCACATAGGGGAGGAGGACAAAGGAGCCAGGCTCAATAGTGTCCTCCATCATTGTGGCCAGGTGCGGTACTGCACTGACTGCCAACAAGAGAAGGCAGCAAGTAATCAGGCTCCGCTAGAAGGCACTCTAGAGGCCAAACCTCAGCCAGCCCACCCAACAGTCTCACCCAGAGCTGCAAACCAGAGAAGGGACCCAGCCCCACACCACAGGGAGCAAAAAGAGGCCGAAATCGGAAGGCACTGCTCTCCAAGCCACACCAATAAATGCATAAAAACATGGGTAGAGTGAGGAGGACACTAACAGCTGGAGATACAGAGAGAACTCCTACTAAGTTCCCAAGTCCACCAAAACGCACAGATCCAAGAGATGAAGATTTAAAAGCAGCCATGGGAAAGGAAATGCAAGCCCTGGTACAGGAAATGAGAGAATCGCTAGCCACCAAGTACAAGAAATCCATGGAGGAACAAATTAGCCAAATTAAAGAAGATCTGATACAAAATATGAGAGACTCCATATAAAAGCAATTAAAGGAATTAACAGACACCGTAAAAAGCCAGACGAGCAGAATCACAGAGATGGAGAAGCACATAGTAGTACTTGGAGGAAACCTGCAAACCAAAATGACCAGGAAACGAACAAAGAAATAAGAGGCAAGGCACTGGAAGGAAAAGTCCAGTACTTAATGAACAAAGACAAAAAAATAATAATAATATAAGCATTGTAGGTATACCAGAAGGGAAGGAAACAGGAAAAAGGGAAGAACAAGTGGTTAGGGAAATAATATCAGAAAACTTTCCCACCCTTTGGAAAGAAGACTCCGTGAAAATTCAGGAAGTGAAAAGAGTCCCTAATAAAATAGACCCTAATAAACCAACACCAAGACATATAATAATCCAAATGGCAAAGAGAGAGAGAGAGAGAGAGAGAGAGAGAGAGAGAGAGAGAGAGAGAGAGAGAGATGAACTCCTTAAAGCAACAAGGAAAAAAAGGAACCTCAAGTACAAAGGAAGGGACATAAGAATCAAACCAGAACTCCCATTTGAAACAACTCAAGCAAGAAGACAGTGGAATGAAATATTTAAATGACTGAATGAAAGAAATTTCCAGCCTAGGGTACAATACCCAGCAAAACTCTCATTCATATGAGATGGTAGCCTAAAAACATTCTCAAACAAAAACGATCTTGGATTATTTGTACAAACAAAACTGATTCTAAATGACCTACTCAGAGATGAACTACACAATCCAAACCCACGATTGTAACAACAACCACCCTACACAACACAACTGCACAACAGCCCTCTCTGTCGATAATCTCCCTATATGTTAAAGGACTAAACTCTCCCATTAAAAGACACATAGTAGAGAACTGGATTAGAAAACATAAATCAGACTTCTGCTGCCTGCAAGAAACACATTTACAAGTACAGGACAGGCATAGGCTTAGAATAAAAGGATGGAAATCAATCTTTCAGGCCAATGGAAAACAAAAAAAAAGAGCAGGACAGCCATTCTTATATCAGACCAAATTCCATTCAACCTCAAGAAAGTGATCAGAGACAAAGAAGGTCATTACATACTAATCAGGGGGTACACTAGATCAAGAGGTACTAACCCTGATCAATATTTATGCACCTAATGTAGAGTCAGCAAAATATGTGACGCAGTTGCTCACTAACCTGGAGAAACACATGAAGGGAAATGTGATAATAGTAGGAGACTTTAATACTCCACTATCACCACTGGACAGATAACCAAACAGAAAAATAGCAAAGAAATAAGAGCCCTAAATAAAAAATTAGAAGATCTAGGGTTAATAGACTTATATAGGGCCCTCCACTCCCAGAAAACAGAATACACATTCTTCTCAAGCCCTCATGGAACCTTCTTCTGCTGCTGGTGGGAATGCCCCCTAGTCCAACACCTATGGAGAACAGTCTGGAGAGTGCTAAAAGAACTCAAAATTGAGCTTCCATTTGATCCAGCAATTGCTCTCCTAGGTATCTACCCCCAAGCCAGAAGGACATTCATCCCAAAGTATGTGTGCACCCCACTATTTATTGCAGCACTCAGTATAATAGCCAAGTCTTGGAACCAACTTCGATGTCCAACAACAGATGAGTGGATCATTAAGATGTGGTATCTATACACAATGGAATACTACATGGCAGTCAGAAATGATACGATCACAGACTTTGCAGCAACGTGGATGGACATAGAACATATTATGTTAAACGAAGCAAGCCAGAAGATGAAAGATGAACACAAAATGATAGCACTATTCTGAAGTATCTAGAATAGGCACCAGATATATAACCAAAACCCCACGATTAAATAACAGGGTGTAACAGGATAGAAACCTCAAACACTGTAATAATCACCATATACTGGGAAGTAGAGCCCAAAACAAAGGAAAGAGAAACAACACGAAGCCCAACTACACATTATATCATTAAAACCAGCAACAGCAGAAACAGCAGCGTAGAGAGAACAGGTATGTAATTATTGTTTTACTACAAAGGACCATAATAATTTATTAGGGATCTTATACAAGAATACAGGTAAAGATTATGATGGGAAATTATTGACTCCAATGAAAACAGTTCAAAACATTATGGTTGGGCCCGGAGAGATAGCACAGCAGCGTTTGCCTTGCAAGCAACCGATCCAGGACCAAAGGTGCTTTGTTCGAATCCCGGTGTCCCATATGGTCCCCCGTGCCTGCCAGGAGCTGTTTGTGAGCAGAGAGCCAGGAGGAACCCCTGAGCATCACCGGGTGTGGCCCAAAACCCAAAAAAAAAAAATAACAAAAATCAAAACATTATGGTTGAATGTATTAACCTTACCACATGTAAAATAACCTCTCAGTTTTTCTGCCCCTAGGGGTTCCTGGATACAAAGTGTGAACATCCTTCGGTGGTACCTCGGTGCTGAGTCACACGAGGCACCATACTCAGCTTGCATCATGATATAACTCTTTAACATACCCTTTATCCCTAGATTATGCCTTCTTTTAGGACCTGAAGGCATGACCAGCCAGACCACCGAAGCAACAACTGTAACCTACAGATTTTTACTACAGGGCCTAAACATCTTACACATTCAAGCAAACTAACATGCCCTTGCTCTTTTACCCTCTTTTCTCATTACTTCATATTTTTGTTGTTGTTGTTTAATTGTTGGTTTGTTTTATCCTGCTTTGTTTTCCCTTTTCTCTCTTCTTGTCTCCCTTCTCTTCCACCTTCTTCTCCTCATTACCATCAATTCAATCCGGGTCAAATAAAAACCACACGGTTACTTCTATGGGAAAGGAAAGAAAGCTGATATAAAGGGTGCTGCGGACAATACTGCAAAGAGTAAATACCTATATAGATAGACCTCACTAACACAATGGTTAGTACTCAAGACACGAAACCTATACATATCCAAAAGTTGATCTATTAGTTTCCTTTCCTTACAAGTACTATATTTTCCTATCTTTCTGTACTCAGCGAATCTCTTGCCCTCCCCACCTCTCTACATTAATATATAGCTAAGCTAACTTCTATATGTTTATATGGGGGCAGGAGCACACAGAGATAGGAATCCTCCTTAAGAGACAAACCTAAACCACAAACAATCCATACCTATACCCTATATAACCCCTCCCATGTACTATCCCCTCTCCCCCCCTCAGAAACCTGACTATCTCTTCACCCCTTAATCCAATCCCCAATATCCCCACCATGTTATTACTCTTCACCCTCAGTTCTTAACCCATTAGGCATCAAGACCAACCTCCTACACCAACGAAGAGACACTCACTCAAACTCACACCTCATTCCGGCAAAAAAATACAATCAACACCCCGACTGACTCATGCAGTGTGGCCCTCCTAATCACCTCTCCCTATTGTGGACAGTGGCTTAATACTGGATTAACTCCAAAAGGACTCCCATTGCAAGAACTCTACCCAAGACCACCCTGCGTGGAGCCCACACCTCACGAGGAAATCTCAAAAGACAATGGGGAAGCCTATACTATCATAATAAGTATAGACCTATATAACACTACCTCTTATACTGTTTCTCCCCAAATATAAAGTAATCTTCTGTTTCACTTTCTCCCTTTTTCTTTTTTTTTCTTTTTCTTTTTCCCCTCTTGTGTTTTTTTTTTATTCTACTTTTTGTTTTTTTATTTGATTTGTTTTGTGCTTCTTTTGGGTCACAGCTGGCGGTGCTTGGAGGGTGCTCCTGACTCTGTGCTCGGAAGTTGCCCCTGGTGGGCATGGGGGACCATGTGGGATGCCAGGATGTGAGACACCATCCTTCTGCAAGAATGACAGACACCTTGCCTCCATCCTATCCCTCCTGGCCCCACTTTATTTCTTTAATTATGTCTTTTATTTAATCCTTTATTTTCTTTTAAGAAAATCTTTTTTCTTTAGATATGTCTGAGCACATATATTTTTAGTTTTTGTCATGGGTCTGTTTTCTTCTCTCTTCACCCCCAAATCTACCAGCAAAACAATGTAGCACCACTTCTTCCTGCAAAAGCATATTAAAAATAGGGAAAATTTTACCTGTAAAAACAAGCTTTTATCTACTAGAGATAAGAACTTATTCTTTTTTACAACACAGAGACATCTCCCACCCTGAATGTATGTCATGGGGAACCAACTTAGACTCCAGGGAAATAGGCACTGACCGTCCAGCCTTGACTCCTGGACCCCAGACATAGAAACAACAGAGTTCTCCACAACAGCTCCAGGAACCAAGTCCCCTTCATGGCATTCATAATATTGCTCTGACACCAACGTACGCCAGTTCTAAATTGATAACTTGACAACAAGGAAATGGGAACAACTAGATCTAAGAGCAAGTTATCCTTCCTCACCAGCCAAAGATAAGACAAAATCAGAAGACATGTCACCCTTTGATTTGTGCAAAAACCAAGATTGCTATATACAGATGACTGGTTCTTACAACCAGAACTAGACAGTACGCATCCCGGGACCAACAACAACAACAACAACAAAATGCTTTAACCTAGCTTTTGCTCTACAATCTGTTCAACAAACAAGATCTCCAATTCCAGAGGCCTGACTGAGACAACCAAAAGTGAACGGGTCTTTCAGAAACATAACGAAAGACTCTGTCCCAGGCTCCATTTTAGGAGCAACATAATGACCAAGAATACCAACTACAGAAGATGAATTAAAACGACACAAAAGAAGCAGAACTGCTAGAACCATAAAGAAATCCTTCATCATAAGCTCCATTCCTTGAGCTGCACAGTCACCAAGATCTCTAGATATAGAGGACTGATTTTACCATCCATGACGAAGCAGAAGTCTTCCATACACCACAAAAGCACCAAGGGGAGAGTAAATGATCATGCAAGGAGTCTATAGTTAATCCCATGACAGTATACTTCAGGGATGAAGAAACCTTGTATCTCCTAGGCCAAGGGAATTCCCTCTACATATCCCCAATAATTACTGTGCCTATGCAGGGTGGGGTTGAAGAAAAAAAAGCACAAAATAATCATTTTTCCATATATATTTATTGATTAATTGATTGTTTTTTGACATCTTTGTTTTGGTATACACATTAAAGTTGATGTCTCCTTTTTTATTTTATATTATTTTATCTTATCTTTCTCTTTCTTTTTGTACTCAAGCATAATTTGTATTCAGAACTGAGACTATTGTGTGGTGCTTCTTTTTATTGCTCTAGGGCTCATTGGATATTTAATTTGACCTTTATTTTTGTATTGTTATGGTGTTTCAATTACCTTTTTCATGTCCTCTCTCAAACTGAGGCTGATAGCCACTAGAAGGACTCTGCCCATTTTCAGCATATTTTTATTAATTAATTTATTTTTTTTGCTTAACCTTTACCCCATTCTATTGCCTTTCTTTCCCTCAAATAAAACCACATAACTCGATTTATATAGGTTCGCCTCTCAAATAGAGGGAGAAGCAAGGGAGGGCACCAGGACCAAACAGATGTATGATCACTGACAGTAAGCTAGACAAAGAGGGGACCTCCTACCCTAGCAGCCTGGGGGGGGGGTGATAGTGGGGGATATGGGTTGCAAAAAGGGAACGGGGATGGGGGAAGGACAAATTTGGTGGTGGGTATTCTCCTGATTCAATGTTAATATGTACCTAAAATACTAATGTGAAAGATATGTAAGCCACTATGATCAAAATAAAAATTTAAAAAAAAATGTTGGAATGGATATTTTGACATAGTAAGTTCTTAAATAATTTTATAATATTTCTCAACTAGTTTTTAATAGGAACAGTGATTTCTTAGTAATAGGTGTGATTACAAATTTAATTACAGGCTGCAATTACAAGGTAAGGAAGACTAGGCCTAAAGTGACAGCTGATTTCTGGAACCAGGTTAATCTTTTTTTTTTTTTAATTTTTTTTTACATTCCATCACCAATGTCCCAAGGGTCTCTCCTCCCCACCCCACACAGGTCTGTATTCTAGACAGGCTTTCTACTTCCCTCATTCAGTCACATTTTGTTATGATGGTTTTCAGTGTAATTATCTGTGAATGCACCCATCACTCTCTGTGGTGAGCTTCATGTCATGAGCTGGACCTTCCAGTCCTCCTCTCTTTTGTCTCTAAGAATCATTACACAAATGTCTTTTATTTTTCTCAAAACCCATAGATGAGTGAACCAGGCTAATCTTAACTGATTCCTAGAACCAAGCTGTAAATGTTAAGGACATCTTGCATTCCAGCACAGAGACACCTTGAAACCAAACTGACCATCCTGCATTCCAACACGAGGACACCTTGGTCCCTGCATATGGCAGATGACCCTTGAAGATTAGGGAGGAATAATTGCACACAGTCACTAAAAAAAAAAAATAACACGTAGATGGCACAATAGGTATAGAATAAGGGTAGAATCTAGTTTAATGCTATTCTCACTTCTGTCACTGGCTTGCTTAAATTATAATATAATAAACAAGGCTTCCTTCCCCTTACCACTACAGTGACTACCCTGTTAAGGGAACGGGTCCTCCACCCTGTAGATTAGGAGACCATCTGGAAGATCTAGCCCATATCTCTACATGCCATCTGTCTAGGAGTTGGAGGTAGATGATGTCATAAAGGAGCTGAATAGACAGAAAATCGCACCTTTTCTGTAAAAATTATTGGATAATTTAAATTGTATGAACCTATGGAATACTTTGACCTGTATGCTCATTATCATATGAATTCCCTTAAATGTTTGTGAAATTTGGATGCTGGGGTCTCACTGCAGATCGAATTCCCTGCTTGTGGTGACAACCCAGAGCTCTGGAGAAATAGACCTGCATTGCTGATTACATTTTTGAAGGTTCGTGGTCTCTAATTAAGGCAGTGGACTCTCCCAGACTCTGGGCATTCCCAGACCCTGAGCTTCTCCCCGGGCCCTGGACATTCCTGGACCTTGGGCCTTCATTGGATACTAGGCTTTCTTGGTCCCTTTTAACAAAAGCAGATTTGGGGGAAATGTGGATTTATATATAAAGGAAATATCATTCACTACTAGTGAGAATTCTGTGTGGTTTAACACCGATAAAAACATTCAGAAAATTAAAACTATAACTTCAATAATCCAGTGATTCCCCAGCATCACATGAAACATACATACAGACATATATATGTATATATATGGCTTTTAATCCCCAGAAACTAAATATACATTTTTCCAATGCACATAGGACATTCTACAAGATAGACCAAATGCTAGGCCACAAAACATATTTCCATAAAGTCCAGAAAAAAGAAATTGTATCAACTACCTTCTCAGACCATGATGAACTGAAAATAAAAGTGGATTACAAGAAGAAATAGAAGAATAACTCAACACTTGGAAATTAAACAGATTACTGCTGAACAACCAGTGGGTCAAAGAGGACATCAAAGAAAAACTCAAGAGATTCCTCAAAATAAATGAGACTGGGAATATATGCTATCAGAATGTATGAGACACAGCATAAGCAGTTTTAAGAAAAAGTTTATAGCTTTGCAATAATTCATCAGGAAGTAAATAGGACCCACATAAATAATTTGACTGTACAGCTTAAAAATTGACCACAAAAGGATCACAAATCAGGCAGGAGGAAGGAAATATTAAAAATAGGAGCAGAAATTAATGAACTAGAATCCCAAAAATAATCGAAAAGATCAATGAAAGCAAGAGTTGCTTCTTTGAAAAATAATTCACATAAACAAACCATTAGCAAGACTCAAAAAGAAAGAGAAAGATCTCTAATAAGCTGTATCATAATGAAAGGGGGATGTCACAAAACACTAGAGAAATTTAAAAGATAATTAAATATTACTTTTTAAATATTTAGCACATGAAATAAGAGCAAATAGAAGAAATGGATAAATACTTGGAATTCTATAGTTTCCCAAGGTTGAACTAAAATGTTTAGGAATACCTGAATAGACCTAACACTGTAGAGGAAATTGAAATGTTAATTCGAAGTCTTCCCAAAAAACAAAAGCCCAAGCCCCAATGCACTCACTATTAAATTCTTCCTAAAAACTGAAGAAACAGAAACACTCGCAAACCACTTCTTTTAAAAATATATCACCATAATACCAAAATCAGACAGAGAAACCACCAAAGAGAGAGTGAATTACATGCTTATATCTTGATAAATACAAATACAAAGATCTTTAATAAAATACTTGAAAATATAATCCAACAATTCATTAAAAAGGTATCAAAAATAACAATTCATCACATAACCAAGTAGGATTCATCTTGGGAAGGCAAGGGTGGATTAACACCAGAATTGCCAAGAACTGAACTCAGTAAAGAGTCCTGAAGCAAAGGTGCTGGAAAATAAAAGTCGTAAGAGTAAAAAGCATAGGGTAGGCACATCACAGCCTGACTGAGACCCTTGACTGTCAATAAAATATAGGAAGAATCATAAACAGTAACACACAGGTGCTGTTATTGTTAGATTACTATGTAATCTAACCTTCCTAGGCTTTTACATATGAAAGAGGCCTGAGGCAATAATGCAGTCTTTGCATTGATTTCTTGTCAGATATGAAGACATCCAAGAAATAAATACATTTACTTAGAGAACTGATAGTCTGAAGAGAGGATCAGAAAAGGCTGATAAGGACTCTTAATTTCTGAATTACCAGAACACAAGCATTGCCAGGGAATGCCTTGTCGAAGGGGAGTCTTGTATTCAATCTTTTGCCCCGCCACTACCCCTTAAGGAAGATACAGAAACTTTTACATTAGATTTCTCTTCCATACACAACCCTCTTTGAGATATAAGCACATATTTAAGCTCGGCTAGCATTACATAGGTGTCTGGCTCTCCTCCCATGTTGATTGTCCCTGAATATATACTGTACATGAAAGACAGTAGGGCTTTTCGGTACACGAGGCTGGAAGTTCCCGGACTACATGCTTTTTCCCCCTATGTTTGTATTGTTTTCTTTTTGTTTGTTTCTTTGTTTTGTGTTTTGGGGATTGGGGTTTGGGGTCACACTTGGCAGTGCTCAGGAATTACTCCTGACAGGCTCAGGAGATCATATGTGATGCCAACCTGGATCAGCCGCATGCAAGACAAACACCCTATCCACTGTGCTATGGCTCCTGTCTATTTAGTTTTCTCAAATCCCAGGGCGCCCAGCTTCAGACCCGTTTGTTCACCTGGGACTGGACTCCAGCAACTTCTTTTGGGAAAGGTAGCAGATAAGAATAAATATAGGACCACTCCCCCCACTACACACACACACCAGTAGGGCATGCCCTCAGGGTACCTGTATTCTGGTAATTAGTAACTTAAGTGTCCTTACATCATCTTTTAAACACTTTTCCTTAGTGAATTATTTTTCTGGCGATTTAGCTATTTTTCTAGTCTTTATTTCCTAGAAATCTGCATATCCAACACATAATAGAACAAGAACAAAAAGTCATATGATTATATCAATAGATGCATAAAAAGCATTTGACAAGATCCAGAACCCATTCATGATAAAATCTTTCAACAAGATGGGAATAGAAGGAACTTTCCTTAATTTAGTCAAAGCCATTTACCACAAGCCCAGTGAAATACAAAGGGATTTACAAAATATATATGTGGAAAAATTATCTTAATCTTCTTTTCTTTTTGTGTTGTGAACATGTATACAAGAGGAAAAATTCATTTTCTGTTTCTATCAAACATTTAGTAGGGTAATGGGGTTGACTTAAGACACTAACATTACTTCAAGATTAAAACACTGAGCATTTTAGATGATGTTTATTAGGAAAGGTTATTTCAAACATGCACAGGAATGACCTATATAGGTTGGCTGTTCCCTGCTATTTCTATGTCAAAAAAAGTTATACAACTTATAAAATTATATAACACATTGAAATACTCCTGACAACTGGATGTTAGTTGTATAAACCATAGAATTCACATTTGGTCTGAAAAGCAGTATGATAACAACTCTGCTTCATGAAGTCAGGAGGTTCTACTGGAGGGTGGTAGTGGAACTGACATAGATAAGTGATTGTATAAACAGATCCTAACTATGATAATTTAGGGATAAAATTATAGCTACAGGGGTAAGGAATTAAAACTCATTAAAAAACAAAGGTCAGAAATAACTCAAATTTTCATTCTTTATAGGTTTTTGATGTAAATAAGTGAAGAGTAGAATGTATAATAGTAATAAAAACAAATAAGCAAATAAATAAATAGGGACTGTAGAGATAGCACAGCAGTAGGGTATTTACCTTGCATGCGGCCTGCCACCCATATGATCCCTGAGCCAGCAGCTTTATTCCTGAGCCAGGAATAACCCTTGAGGGTCACAGGGTGTGGCCCAAAAAGCAAAATAAAATAAAATAAAGTACAACTTTGAAAACCAAAAATTTAATTGTATGTAATTTTACTATGTAAACTGTATTGTCATAATATGTGCCAAATATAACAAATAGGAGATTTTTAGAGTATGCATTAATTTATTAACCACCACTCTTCTCAGACTATCAACTCTATAATTAAACGTATTTATTTCTTAGATATCTTCATATGTTACAAGGTGGTGCTCAGGAATCATTCCTAGTGATGCTTGAGGAATTATATGCAGTATTGCAGTACTAGGATGGAATTGGACTTAGTAAGATGTAAGACAGTACCTTAATTCTGTGCTCTCTCTCTCTTCATCTCTCTCAAATTAGGACTTTAAATAATATAGAATATGTAACATGTAACTTACATGTAATACTCTTATATAACACTATAAATATATCTTTAAGGATTTATATGGTAAGTATCTTTGCCATTCAATACAATTCAATGCAAGGTATACCTATTCAATTTTCAATTTTTTAATTCTTTGTTTAGTTTAATTTGAGGGACCATATTCATTGGTGCTCAGGGTTTACTCCTGGGTCTGTACTCAGGAATCACTCCTGGTGGGGTTCAACCATATCTGTTGTCAGGGTTTGAAGCCATGTAGACCATTTGCAAGGTATCTTAATTCTAGTACTATCTCAACAACCCTTCAATTTGTACTTAAAAATATATTACTTATGTGGGTATTTAATTTTAGTCTATTTTTAATTGCATGAGATAAGTTTCATTCATAAAGTCAAGATGAAGAGCATTACAATCTCTACATAGATCCAAAATTATCAAGAAAGAATTACCTATCTTTCCCCCAATCTCTTGTAACAGTTCACCTGTCTCCATTTCTTTCATTTTCTCATCACAAAGTGATGTATGCAAATACTACAGTATGTAAGGTTTAGGTGTTGGTTTTTATCATTCAGAATTATCTAGAAGTTTATTCTATTCATATGTGCTTCAAAAGTTTGTTTCTTTTTGGTGTTCCGTATATACTTGACATTCCTTATGTAAATGCTTAAATATTTATCATATTGTGCACTTTAAATATTTAGTCCTTAAAACAATTTGAGTTTCTAGAACTATTGTTAATAAAACCACTTAAATTTTCTTATGTAGTTTTATATGAATGAATAAGATTTTTATTTGTTAAGACTGAATTCTAAGAACTTCATTAATACAAATTACAATATTTGGATCAAATAATTACTTGGAAGTTTCTTGTTTTGTTTAGTTTTTAAGAAACTGCTCATTTTTCCAGAGTAATAGCCTTATTTACTTTGCAAGTAGAAATTTATGAGTTGTCTAAATTTTTTTTGTCTTTTTTGTCACTATTTTGCATTTTACTCAAGTCTGTGTTCACTGATATCTCATTGAGGATTTAAGTTATATTTTTCTAGTGGTTGATAATATTAAACACCTTGTATGGTTTTTTTTTTTGTTTGTTTGTTATTTGGGCCAGGGTTATTCCTGACTGCACTTAGAGTTCATTTCTGGCAGGCTCAAAGGAGCATATAGATGCCAGGAATGGAATCTGGGTCGGCTGTATGCAAGACAAACGTCCTACTCAATGTGCTATAGCCCCAGTCACAAACACCTTGTATATGTTTATTTGCCATTTGTATATCCTTTCAATAATATATCTGATATCCTTGTCTATTTTCAAACTGAATTATTTGAGGCATAGGTGAGTTTTTAAAATTATTAAGTAAACTAACTAGAAAATTGTCCTTTATCAAGTGTAAATTCGAGAATATTTTTTCTCTGCTGTCTTTCCATCCTTTTTATATAAGTTCCCAATTTTTCTGAAGTCTCATTTACCAATACTTATTTGTTTTACAAATACTGGTTTCTATTTTATGTCTAAAAATAGTCTGTTTTACATTTGAAACTGGTTATATTATGCTTTATTTTAGAATATTCATAGCTGCTATTACATTTACTTGTGTGATTCATGAAGCAGTTTGTAGAAGGTTTATGGAGGTTTAAAATACAAATTGAGGCATCTATAATTGTTTATATCTGTTAGTTCATTTGTTCTAGCATTATTTATTGAATCTTAATTATAGTAGCTAAAAAAAGTGTTAAAATCAGGTGATTTGGGGCCGGAGATGTGGTGCAGCAGTAGTGCATTTGCCTTGCATGTGGCTGACCTAGGACAGACTGCAGTATGATCCTCCCCTGGTGTCCCATATGGTCCCCCAAGCCAGGAGCGATTTCTGGGTGCAGAACCAGGAGTAATCCCTGAGCGTCAGTGAGTGTGCCCCCCAAAATACAAAACAAAACAAGGGGTCAGCGCAGTGGCATAAGCAGTAAGGTGTCTGCCTTGCCCGCGCTAGCCTAGGACAGACCGTGGTTCTATCCCCTGGCGTCCCATATGATCCCCCAAGCCAGGAGCAAATTCTGAGCGCATAGCCAGGAGTAACCCCTGAATATCACCGGGTGTGGCCCAAAACAAAACAAAACAAAAACAAAACAAATCATCAAAATCAGGTGTTTGAGTGTAAGGAGCAATAGCACAGAGGTAGGGCTTTTGCCTTGCACGAGGCCGACCTGGGATAGAACTGGGTTTGATCCCCTGAGTTTGATCCCCTAAGGGTGGCAGGAGCAATTTCTGAGTACAGAGCCAGAAGTAACCCCTGAACGCCTCCGGGTATGGCCCAAAACCAAAAAATGAAAACAAAAATCAGGTGGTTTGAGAGTTACCTCACTGGGATTTGCTAATATACCTAAACTTGTAGGTATTTTTGTTTTGTTTTGTTTTTACCAAATAGAGGACATCTTCGATAATGATTTTTGCATGCATTGGTGTTTGTTTGTTATGGGGTCGCAGCCCGAGTTACTCAGGGATTACTCCTGATTCTGCACTCAGAAATCGCTCCTGACAGGTTCGGAGGACCATGTGGGATGCCAGGAATCAAACCCCGGTCTGTCCTGGGTCAGTTGCATGCAAGGCAAACGCCCTACCACTGTGCTATTGCTCAGCCCCTGGCATTGTGTTTTATTGCATTTTTCATTTATTGTATTTTTCATTTTCAGATATCCTTTGCCATCTATTTATATAATCTTTTTCTGTGTCGAGACTATTTTCTGGAATATTACTTTTCCTTTGGTTCAAGCAAAATATACTTTTCATGAAGCATTTTTTATGATAAGGCCTTTAATAACTGTTAGATATTTCTAACATCAAAGTCTATTGAATGACTTGCATCATTTAAGTTGGGCTTTACTGATTATTGGTATGATGACCAGGAATTTATTGAAATTTATATGATTTGGGCATTTTATCATGAGATGCTGGAACTAATTTAGCTGGCTTTCTGTTTTAACCAGCTTTCTCTGACATAACTCTGGCAGAAAATAGAGACTTCTTTTACTGCCTACAGGGAATACAAGTTCAGATTCCAAACTGATTTTAATTGACATCACATTGAGGTGATTGTTGTGATTTAAAATTAGGTCTCCACACACTATTCTCTTATATGGGAAGCATAGGAGTGTCTCATTATTGCTATCTGGTGCCTTCACTACCACCACAGTGGGAAGTGTTTTCGTTTCCAATGCATTGATGTGGAAGTGATAACTTTCCATTAAAATTCCAATGGCACTACTGTCAGGATTATGGTGTCTTGATTATTGCAGCCACTGATACTGCAATGACCTCATTTCCACTCATTTTGTGTAGAAATCCTTCTTCTCTGAAAACACCCTCCTCTAACTCTAAATGTTGAAGGACAAAGTACAATTTCCCATTCAGTCACTATTGTCAAGAAAATAGGCACCAACCCTTTAGGATGATGATGATAATGATTGATTAGAGATATATCCATTTATTGTCTGAAACTTTGTCTTAAAAGACTTATCTCCTGCCAAGAAAGAGCAGGATTTTTGTCCTTTAATTTTTGGCATTTCTCTGTTACTAGCTTTTTAAATTTTCCATAGCTGACTTATACAAGAGAAAAACACAGTACACTCTTCAGTGCCATTCTTTAAGTGTGATGGTCATATTTCCATCCTTTCTCTTCACCTTTGTAAAATCTCTTATCTCTACATTCATATAGAATGTCCTTATTACTTTTACTTATATTTAGTGGAAGAAATACAAAGAGTGTACCCAGTCTCTTTTCTTCAAGGCTAAAATTCGATAGTTATTTTATTAATATTATTCAGACAGAATTTATGAGTTTAAATTTTATCATCCTTAAGGAATAAGTATTATTTTCAGCTTAATAATTCAGAAAAAGCAAGGCTCAAGTAATAATGTCTTTCAGGTCTAGCCTCAGAATAAACACACACACACACACACATATATTTCCACATATCTTATTGATTACATAGAACAGAAGCATTCAATGAAAGGGAACTAGAAAAAGACAATTATACCTAGGTATGAGGATAATTGACATCATTTACAAGTTTGTCAAATACACGTTAGTAATATTTGAAATAATTTTTATTTCTAGTATATCAAGTGCTTTCAAGCTCATATTCTAGGTATCTAGGAATGTTAATAACATGTATGTCTCTTTAACAGTACAAAATGCTATTGCGTTCAACAATTACTAGCATAAACTATTAATGCTGAAGAGCTTAAATGTCTTGATGAATGCAGTGCTGGAAAATTGTGATATTTTCTTTTAGAGTGCTTATTTTTGTTTCTTTTATGACATAATCATTTTAACTCTAATTTCCTCAGTTATGTTCCTCAATTATGTTAGCATATTTAATATATATTTAATATATATTCATAAATATATAAATGTATTTATATATTTTTATAAATTTATAATGTAACTTTACTTAAATATTTATAAATATATATTTATGTATATACTTATAATATTTAAATATTATATTATAAATGTAAATTTATATAAATATATATTTATATATTATATATAAATATTTTTTTCTTCCTCTTTATTTGAACATCTTGATTACATAAATGATTGTGATTAGGTTTCAGTCATGTAAAGAATACCCCCTTCACCAGTGCAACATTCCCACCACCAATGTCCCAAACTCTCTCCATCCCACCCCACCCCCACCTGTAATCCAGACAGGCTTTCCAGTTCCCTCATTCATTCATTTGATTATGATAGTTCTCTGTGTAGTTATTTCTATACCTGTACTCACGACTCTTTGTGGTGATCTTCATGGAGTGAGCTGGTGTTCCAGCTCTCCTCTCATTGTCTCTGAGGATTGTTACAAAAATGACTTTTATTTTTCTTAAAAACCCATAGATGAGTGAGACTATTCTGCATCTATCTCTCTCCCTCTGACTTATTTCACTCAGCATGATAGATTCCATGTACATCCATGTATAGGAAAATTTCATGACATCATCTCTCCTGACAGCTGCATAATATTCCATTGTGTACATGTACCACAGTTTCTTTAGCCATTTGTCTGTTGAAGGGCATCTTGGTTGTTTCCAGAGCCTGGCTATTGTGAATAGTGCTGCAATAAATATAGGTGTGAGGAAGGGGTTTTTGTATTGTATTCTTGTGTTCTTAGGATATATCCCTAGGAGTGGAATAGCTGGGTCGAATAGGAGCTCAATTTCCAGATTTTGAAGGAACCTCCATATCGCTTTCCATAGAGGCTGTACTAGATGGCATTCCCACCAGCAGTGGATAAGAGTTCCTTTCTCTCCACATCCCCGCCAGCACTGATTGTTCTCATTCTTTGTGATGTACACCAATCTCTGTGGTGTGAGGTGGTATCTCATTGTTGTTTTGATTTGCATCTCCCTGATGATTAGTGACGAGGAACATTTTTTCATGTGCCTTTTGGCCATTTGTATTTCTTTTTTTATCAAAGTGTCTGTTCATTTCTTCTCTCCATTTTTTGATGGGATTAGATTTTTTTTTCTTGTAGAGTTCTGTCAGTGCCCTGTAAATTTTGGATATTATCCCCTTATCTAAAGGGTGTTGGGTGAATAGTTTCTCCCACTCGCTGGGTGACTCTTGTATCCTGGGCACTATTTCTTTTGAGGTGCAGAAGCTTCTCAGTTTAATGTATTCCCATCTGTTGATCTCTGCTTCCACTTGTTTGGAAAGTGCAGTTTCCTCCTTGAAGATGCCTTTAGGCTCAATGTCATGGAGTGTTTTACTGACGTGTTATTCTATATACCTTATAGTATCCGGTCTGATATCAAGGTCTTTAATCCATTTGGATTTTACCTTCGTACATGATGTTAACTGGGGTCTATGTTTGCTTTTTTTGCAAGTGGCTAACCAGTTCTGCCAGCATCACTTGTTGAAGAGATTTTCCCTGCTCCACTAGGATTTCTTGCTCCTTTGTCAAAAATTAGGTAATTGTATGTCTGGGGAACGTTCTCTGAGGACTCAAGCCTTTTCCACTGATCTGAGGGTCTGTCTTTAGTCCAATACCATGCTGTTTTGATAACTATTGCTTTGTGGTACAGTTTAAAGTTGGGGAAAGTAATGCCTCCCATTTTCCTTTTCCCTAGGAGTGCTTTAGCTATTCCAGGGTGTTTATTGTTCCAGATAAACTTCATACATGTTTGATCCACTTCTTTTAAGAATGTCATGGGTATTTTTAAGGGGATCGCATTAAATCTGTATAATGCTTTGGGGAGTATTGCCATTTTAATGATGTTAATCCTGCCAATCTATGAGCAGGGTATGTGTTTCCATTTTCATGTGTCCTCTCTTATTTCTTGGAGCAGGGCTTTATAGTTTTCTTTGTATAGGTCCTTCACGTCTTTGGTCAAGTTGACTCCAAGATATTTGAGTTTGTGTGGCACTATTGTGAATGGGATTGCCTTCCTGACTTCCATCTCTTCCCTATCATTATTGGTGTATAAAAATGCCATTGATTTCTGTATGTTGATTTTGTAGCCTGCCACCTTGCTATATGAATCTACTGTTTCTAGAAGCTTTTTAGTAGAGTCTTTAGGGTTTTCTAAGTAGAATATCATGCTATCTGCAAACAGTGAGAGCTTGACTTCTTCCTTTCCTATCTGGATTCCCTTGATAACTTTTTCTTGCCTGAAAACTATAGCAAGTACTTCCGGTGCTATGTTGAATAGGAGTGGTGAGAACGGACAGCCATGTCTTATACCAGAATTTAGAGGAAAGGCTTTTAGTTTTTCTCCATTGAGGATAATATTTGCAATTGGCTTGTGGAAGATGACTTTATCTAAATTGAGAAAGGTTTCTTTCATTCCTTCTTGCTAAGAGTTTTTTTTTTATCAAGAATGGGTGTTGGATCTTATCAAATACTTTCTCTACGTCTATGAATATGATCATGTGATTTTTATTTTTCTTGTTGTTGATGTTGTGTAATATGTTGATAGATTTATGGATGTTAAACCATCCTTGCATTCCTGGGATAAAACTGACTTAGTCATAGTGTATGATCTTCTTAATGATGCATTGGATCCTATTTGCCAGGATTTTGTGGAGAATCTTTGTATCTGCATTCATCAGAAATATTGGCCTGGATTTTTCTTTTTTGGCAGCATCTCTGTCTGGTTTTGGTATCAAGGCGATGTTGGCTTCATAAAAGCTGTTTGGGAGTATTCACGTTTTTTCAATTTTATGGAAGAGCCTGGCTAGGATTGGTAGTAGCTCCTCTTGAAAGGTTTGAAAGAATTCATTAGTAAATCCATCTGGGCCTGGGCTTTTCTTTTTAGACTGATGTTTAATTACAGTTTCAATTTCCTCCATAGTGATGGGCGTGTTTAGATATACTACATCCTCCTTACTTAGCCATGGAAGTTATAAGTGTCCAAGAATTTATCCCTTTCTTCTAGGTTCCCATGTTTAGTAGCATAACGTTTCTCAAAATAGTCTCTGATTACCCTTTGGAACTCTACACTATCTGTCGTGATCTCCCCCTTTTCATTTCTAATATGGGTTATCAAGTTTCTCTCTCTCTTTCTTAGTGAATTTTGCCAATGGTTTATCAATCTTGTTTATTTTTTCAAGGAACCAACTTCTGTTTTTCGTTGATATTTCGGATTGTTTTTTGGGTTTCCACTTCATTGATTTCTGCTTTCAGCTCTGTTATTTCCTTCTGTTTCCCTATTTTTGGTTCCTTTCATTGGTCATTTTCTAATTTTATGAGCTGCATCATTAAGTCATTCAGGTATACCCTTTCTTCCTTCTTGTTGTGTGCTTGCAAAGCTATAAATTTTCCTCTCAGGACGCTTTTGCTGTGTCCCATAGATTCTGGCAGCTATGTCTTCATTATCGTTTGTTTCCAGGAAAGTTTTGATTTCCTCTTTGATTTAATCTCGGACCCACTGGTTGTTCAATAGTAGGCTGTTTAATTTCCAATTGTTAAAGTTTTTCTTCTGTGTCCCTTTGTAGTTCCCATATAATTTCAGAGCCTTGTGGTCAGCAAAGGTAGCCTGCACGATTTCTATCCTCTTGATTTTATGAAGTTATGTTTTATGTGTCAGCATGTGGTCTATCCTGGAGAATGACCCATGTACATTGGAGAAGAATGTGTATCCAGGTTTTGGGGGTGGAGTGTCCTATATATATACTAGTACTCTTTCTTCCATTTCTCTTTTCTTTTTTTTTTTTTTTTTTTTTTGGTTTTTGGGCCACACCCGGTAACGCTCAGGGGTTACTCCTGGCTATGCGCTCAGAAGTTGCCCCTGGCTTGGGGGACCATATGGGACACCGGGGGATTGAACCGCGGTCCGTCCAAGGCTAGCGCAGGCAAGGCAGGCACCTTACCTTTAGCGCCACCGCCCAGCCCCCTCCATTTCTCTTTTCAAGGCTAGTGTCTTTTTGTTGGATTTTAGTCTGGTTGACCTATTAAGTGTTGACAGAGCGGTGTTGAGGTCTCCCACAATTACTGTGTATTCATGTCTTCTTTCAGATTTGTCAATAATTGTATTAGATAATTTGCTTGTCTCTCATTGGGTGCATATATGTTTAATAGTCTGATTTCTTCTTGTTGCACATATCCCTTCATTAATACAAAATGTCTATCTTTGTCCCTTACCACTTTTCTGAGTATAAAGTTGGTGTCTTCAGATATTAATATGGCCACCCCAGCTTTTTTTAAGGGTGTTGTTTGCTTGGATGATTTTTCTCTAGCCTTTAATTTTGAGTCTATGTTTGTTCTGATTATTCACGTGTGTTTCTTGTAGGCAGCATAATGTTGGATTCATCTTTTTGACCCATTTTGCCACGCTGTGTCTTTTAATTGGTAAATTTAGTCCATTGACATTGAGGGAGATGATTGTCATAGGATTTAATGTCATCTTTGTAGATAAGTTTGTTGTGGCTGTGAAGCGAAGCAGAATGACTGCGCTCTTTTGCAGCCTCTAGGTTACAGTTTTTTGGGGGTGCACTTCCAGGCGTCTGAGGAGAGTTTCAAGTATTCAGGAAAGACAGACAAGCAAAGCAAATAGTTTCCTTCAAGTCCTCAGGGCCATGAAAGGCACAGCAGGGCAAAGCCTCCACAGACAGAGGGATCAGCTCTCTGCCTGGCAACCCCCACAGCCAGTCCTTACTCACTCGCTGGGCAACTTCAGGACGCAGTTTTTAGGGGGTGCGCTTCCTAGGCCTCTGAGGAGAGCTTCAAGTATTCAAGAAAGACCGTATCTTCTGATTTCATACAAAATTTATTATTTACTTTCCTAGATCCTTGAAGAATATCTACTAATTTGGATGAAGATTGCATTGAATCTATATAATAGCTTAGGATAGTCATTTTAACAATATGGTTTCTTCCAATACATGAGTATGAGATATTTTTTACATTTTCTAATGTCTTCTAAGTGATTTAAAATTATGATATAGGTTTTTCATGTATATTTTAATGTATCTTTTCCCAATCTATTTTGTAGCATAAACACCTATCTGAGTAACACTATTCTGATTACAAAATGCTTAAATAAGTCATTACATTTTAAATCTGATAAAGAAGTTCCTGTTATTACTTTTCAAAATTATATGACTACTCTTCACATAATCCTATATCTAACTTTTTAAACCTGTGTTCCTTTATATAAAATTCAGATACCTTGGTATGTTTCATAAGAGCTGTGCTTGTGTTATTTTGCAGCTATGTATAATTTATCATTTAATTTAGGGAGAATTACCATATCTATACTATTACCATTTTTCTCATGATAGAGTCTTTTTCAACTTGTACCAGCAAATAAAGCATATGTCTTACAAGTGATTCAGGTTTAAAACCTAAACTTCATATGGTTCCTTGAACACAACCCAGAGTTATCTTTGAGTAAGAACCAGAAGAAAGCCCTGAACTCAGTTGAGTGTTCCCCAAAACAAAAATAGAATGTGGGGCATTTAAAATATTTTCTATTAATATCAACTTATATACTTAGAGTAGAAGTAGGATTTTTAAATTATGCTATCAAAGTAGCTGTTACTGATATGCAACATAACTTTTATATATTTTAATTTAATAATATTATTTTAAACTTCTCGTGCATTTTCATGAAATTTGGTTAACTTCTGTGAATTTTTATATATATTTTTTTATTTATAAAGGCATGATTTTGCCTTAATCTATTTCTTGTTGGCTGTTATAGGTCTACATCCTGTATGCTCAAGGAGAAATTCCAGCTCTTTCCTCAGGAGTCATATCTGTCTGTGCTCAGGTGTCCATGAGGTGCAAGGAATCAAATCCTCCAGCATGTATAATCTGGATTCAGTCATTTGAGCTATCTTCTGGCAATTATTTAACCTCCTAAACATCATTCCTTTTATTCATTAATTACACAGCTGAAAATTTCCTCTTGAATTAGTCTACATATGCATCAATCTTTGTAGTAATTAAGCAAGTAGTTATTTTTGCAAGTTTATTTTGGTAATGTATTCTCCTAACTACTGCAAAATCCTTTTATTTTTCTATATTAGCTTTCACAAAAAACATTTTATTGAAATATGACATAAAATTAACTCTATGTAAATGTCTTTATATATGTGTATTATATATATGTATGCATACATATATATACATACGTACATACACACCACTTTTGGATGTAGTTCAACCAATTAAAAACCTTCCCCCAAAAGAGAAATCTTCTTTATATACCATACACTGGGTAGCAGTAGTCCTTTTCACTATAATCATTGTAGTGGAGTCCATTTGTCTTTTGCTTTAACTTCACTTTTCCTAATTATCTATTAGCAATAATGTAAAAGCAAGGTATATAAAATAGAAGAAAATGTAAGATATTTAATGAAAAAAGATATTTAATGAATAACAATAAGAACCTTAATATCCCAATGACAGTAATGCCAGAAAAAGAGGGAAAAAAAGAAGAATATGACTGGTGTAAGTGATATTATTTTAGGCTTTTCCCAGGTTCAAGAGGTTCAAAAAATACTGCCACCTCCCCCAAAAAAAAGTTCCAAGCAGAATAATTCCAAGATAAATTGTAAGCAAAAACATCAAATATTTCAGAAAAAAAAAAACAACTTTAAAACATCAAGAGAGGGAAAACCTCAAATAAGACGGAAAAAATATAAAAACCACAAGTGATATCATAGAAAACATAAGTACGAAAAGAGAATGGAATGGCATATTCAAGGTATAGACTTAAACAAACTTCAGAGTCCAAAACAAACTTAACTTAAACAAACTTTCAGGGTCCCTGAAATGCTATCATTTAGATATGAGGGAGAGATAAAGACATTCTCAGATAAACAAGAGTTGATGACCTTTGCCACATCCAAGATAACTCTTTAAGAATTACTGAGAGTTCACTTATAAAGGCAATGGTTAATCCCAAAAATAATCTGATCCCACTTAGAAAAATGGCAACACATTCCTTAATATCAATAATCTCTCAAAATTTTAATTCATAGAATTAAAATTCTGTGTTCTTCTGAGCACCACCAAAAGTAATTCCTGAGAGCAGAGCCAGGAGTAACCCCTAAACATGGCGGTGTGTGGTCAAAACAACAAAACAAACAACAACAAATAGAAAAAAATAGATCCAGAGGTGAAACTGAACTACAGAGCTGAAAAGTCTGGGACTGATTGGGCTGAGGAAGGGAAGGAAGGGAAGGAAGGAAGGGAAGGAAGGGGAGGAGGGAAGGGGAGGAGGGAAGGGGAGGAGGGAAGGGGAGGAGGGAAGGGGAGGAGGGAAGGGGAGGAGGGAAGGGGAGGGGGGAAGGGGAGGGGGGGAAGGGGAGGGGGAGGGGAAGGGGAGGGGCGAAGGGGAGGGGGAGGGGGAGGGAGGAGGGGGAGGGGAAGGAGGGAAGGGAGGGAGGGGGAGGGAGGGAAAAGGGAAGGGAGGAAGGGAAGAGAAGAAAGAAAGAAAGAAAGAAAGAAAGACAAAAAGAAGAGAAAGAACGAAAGAAAGAGAAGAAACAAAGAAATAAAGAAAGAAAAAGGAAGAAAGAAAGAAAAAAGAATGAAAGAAAGAAAGAAAGAAAGAGAAAGCAAGAAAGAAGAAAGAAAGAAAAAAAGATAGAAGAAAGAGCGAAAAAGAAAGAAAGAAAGAAAGAAAGAAAGAAAGAAAGAAAGAAAAAAAAAGAAAAGAAAAGAAAGAAAGAAAGAAAGATGATTTCCTGAAAGCAATCAGGGAGAAAAAATACAATAAAGTACAAAGGAACGATCATAAGAATCAAACAAAATCTCCCATTGAAAGTATTTCAAGCAAGAAGACAGTGGAATGACATATTCGAACTACTGAATGACAGAAACTTTCAACATAGAGTCCTTAATGCAGCAAAACTCATTCATATGGACTAAAAACATTCTCAGACAAGAAAGAACACACACTATTTGAGCTAACCAAACCAACTAAAAATGAACTACTCTAAGATGTATTACACAATTCAAACCCCTGATTGCAACAACAACCACTCTACTCAATAGAATAGTACAGCAAACCACTCTGTCAATAATCTCCTTAAATGGCAATGAGCTAAATTTCTCCATCAGAAGACAAAGAATAGAGGGTTGGATCAGAAAACAAAAACCAGATCTGCTACCTGCATGAAACACACCTAACAGAACAGTATAAAGACGCGCTTGGAATAAAGGAATGGAAATCAATCATCCAAGCCAATGTAAAAAAAATAAGAGCTGGGGTATCCATTCTTATATATGATAAAATTTTACTCAGCCTCAAGAAAGTGCTCAGAGACCAAGAGGGTCACTACTTACTGATCAGGGGAACATTAGACCAAGAAGTACTAACTCTGATCAATTTTTATGTGCTGACTATAGAGTCAGCAAAATAAGGTGTTTGCTCACAAACCTAGAGAAATATATGGAAGGAAACTTGATTGTAGTAGATTTCAATACACAACTATCACCACTAGACAGATCCACCAGGCAGAAAACTAGCAAAGACATAAGAGTCCTAAAAGAGAAATTAGAGGAAATAGGACTAATGGATTTATACAGGGCTTTCCAACCAAAGAAAGCAGAATATACATTCTTTTCAAGTGCACAAGGAACCTTCTCTAGAATAGACTATGCCTTAGGATATAAATCTAACTTTCACAAAGTCACAAATATAAGGGTTATTAGAAGCACCCTATTAGATCATTATGCAACAAAGATCAAGATTGACTGTAAAAAGAAACGAGAAAATCCAACACCTGGATATTAAACAACATGCTACTCAACAATAGTTGGATCAAAGAGAAAATCAAGGAATAAATAAAAACATTCCTTGAGACAAATGGCAATGAAGAGACAAATGTCAAAATTTGTAGGACTCAGCAAAAGCCGTAATTAGGGAAAAATTCAGAGCAATACAGGCCTATTCCAGGAAAGAAGAAAATGACAAAATCAACAGCTTACAAGGACATCTTAAGGATCTGGAAAAACAGCAGCAATGGAACCCAAACACATTCAGAAGAAAAGAAATAATAAAAACCAGAGCAGAAATAAACAAAGACAAATAAAACAATAGAAAACAATCAATGAGACCAGGAGTTAATTTTTAAAAAAAAAATAAACAAGATAGACAAACCTCTGGCAAGATTCACCAGACTAGGGGGGAGGGAACATCCAAATAAATATGATCACAAATAAAAAGGGAGAGATTACAACAAAACCCCAAGAAATTCAAGATCTCGCGAGGCAGTATTATGAAAAACTGTACTCAATTAAGCTAGAAAACCCTGAAGAAACCAACAGATTTCTGGGAAAGCATCATCTTCCAAGACTTGACAAGGAGGATATAAAAAGCCTAAACAGTCCAATCACATCTAAGGAAATTAAAACAGTAATTAATAAACTTCTCAAGAACAAAAGTCCAGGTCCAGATGGTTTTACAGGTGAATTCTATCAAGCATTCCAAGAAGAACTACAACTACTGTTCCTCAGGCTTTTCGAAAACATTGAAAAGATAGGAATTTTTTCTAACTCCTTTTAAGAGGTGAATATTACACTCATTCCCAAAGAAGGCAAAAACACTTCAAAGAATGAAAAGTACAGACCAATCTCGCTAATGAACATAAATGCAAAACTCCTCAACAATATCTTAGCAAACCGAATCCAAGAATACATCAAAAAGATTATATATTATGACAAAATGGGTTTTATACCAGGGATGCAAGAATGGTTTAACATATGCAAATCAACCAACATCATCATCACTTTTGTGTATGTAAACATTTTTATGGGATTATTATGTTACAGACCCTACCCTGATCGGTGATTTGCCCTACCCTAGGGTGTGACCTGGCATTCTGCTCCCACCATTGGGTGGTATCTGATCCCACCATTGGGTGGTACCTGATTCTGGGGCATAAAAGCAAGGGTCTGTGGAAGGTGAGGGGCTTTTTTCCTGGGGCCTCTTCTTAGGCCTTTTGGCTTCGGCTTCTTCACAGAATAAAGAGCTGTTTTCTTCAGAAGCTTGACTGCCTGTTGGCTTTCTTCACGCTGCATTCACCTCAAAACTGCCGGCTGAACAGGGTAACAGAAGTGTGGTTTGAGCTGGAGGAGAAAGGCCTCATCCCCCATCCCTCCATCAGTCAACCTCATCAGGGGCTGATATGCAACACATCACATCAACCAGAAGAAAGACAAAAACCACATGATCATATCAATCTACACAGAGAAGGCATTTGACAAAATCCAATACTTGTTCACTCTGAAAACACTTAGCAAAATCTGGTTAGAAGAAACCTTTCTCAAGATAGTTATAGCTATCTATAAAAAGCCCACAGTCAACATTATCTTTAATGGCAAAAAAATGAAAACATTTTCACTAAGGTCAGGAACTAGGCAAGGCTGCCCACTTTCTCCACTATTATTCAACATAGTTTTTAGAAGTTCTAGCAATAGCTATCAGACAAGAGAAAAGAATCTAAGGAATCCAGATAGTGAAAGAAGTCAAACTATCTTTTTGCAGATGATATGATGATATACATAGAAAACCCTAAAGAGTACACAGTAAAATTTCTAGAAACAATAAGCCAATACAGCAAAGTGGCAGGCTACAAAATCAATACACAAAAGACAAATGCCTTGGCAAGAAACTATAATCAATGCTCCTGCTGACTCATGCTCCATGTCTTTCTTCTCACTCTCCTAATCATAGACTGTTACATGCTACCAATTCAGCCCCAGAAGGACCCCCAGCCCAAGAACAGTAGCTTATCCCTTATGGCTGTAAATCATTTCTCAAGCTCAACAAGACACAAAGTGTGATGAAAAAATGCCCTGGATTTCACAAGAATATCTCAAAAGACTTAAAGGGGAAGCCTATATTTGCTTTATATGTTTAATACTTCTATAATAAGACCTCCTAGACTGTTTATTCCCAAATGTATGTTAGCCTTGTAAGAAGCATTTTTATTTCATTTATTTTTAAAATTTATTGTTATGTATACCTTTTATTATATTTTTTTTCTTTCTCTCTCCAACTTCATCTGTTTTGGTTCTGCATGATACAAATACCTATAAAAGAAAGTCTTGCCTGAGATAAAAGCTCAGGACAATAAACCAGATGAATGGGCATCCTCCATTCACCCCTGAACCAGGGAATCTATCTACGAAACATACAAGGTTCTTTATAACAACACCTGGAAGCAATCCTCTACCAGAGAAGACCCTACCACAACTCTGATATCGACCTGCTTAAAAGAGACTTCCCTTAACACTAAGAAGACTTTCATCTATGGGTTTTAAGAAAAATGAAAGACAATAATTGCAATAATAATTTTCAGGCACAAAAGAGAAAAGAGCTGGAAGTTACAGCTCACCTCATGAAGCTCACCGCAAACAAGGATGAGTTTAGTTAGAGAAATAACTACGTTTTGAACTATCCTAATAATGAGAATGTACGAGGGAACTAGAAAGCCTGTCTAGAGTACAGGCAGGGGTTGGGTGGATTGGAGGGAGATTTGGGACATTGGTGATGGGAATGTTGCACTGGTGACGGGTGGTGTTTTTTACATGACTGAAACCCAAATACAATCATGTATGTAATAAAGTTGGTTAAATAAAAAACAAAAAACACTAAGAAGACTTGACAACAACAACGACCTCCTTAGAGGACAGGGTTCTCTGCATTGCCCTTTGATTGTGAGGTGAAATGAGAGGACGCTCTGCACCAACCTGACTGAAATATAGGAGATGCAGATTCCAGGATCTTTAATACAGAAACATGATACCAAAAACAGAGACTGTGTGAAAAATAAAAGTATATTGGCACTACAGACAATGACCTGAATTAGACAAACTAGTTTTCCTGGAGCCTAGAGTTGGTCTTATGCCAGAAAACTTCAGGGGTAGGGTCTCCTTGTATTTAGGCCAAGGTTTTTCCTTTCCATGTCCCTCATATTTTGGTGAGCCTATGCAAACAATAATTGCCACTCTAACACAGTTTTTACTGTGCTCCTTTTACTCTAATCCTTAAGAAAAACAACCCACTTAAACTTTTGAGGTTAACTTAAACTAATATGCATGTGCATGGAAATGTAAAAAATTACTTTGCCTTCAATGTTTAAGGAGTTACATAAGTTTTATGGCTTTAGATTTCTTTGTGTGCTGCAAAGAAATATTATGTACTACATCTGGGGGCTTGAGGGACAAAGTAATTGTACATGGGTTCTGTTTTATTCTTCTTAATGTTCTTTGGCTGAAAGTTCAAAGTTATGATATCAGCAATTGGACTACTAAGAATTCTGTTTATGGGTAATTGTCCTTCCACTGTAACTTTACCTTGTCCTCTTTCTTTGCATCTTTGTTCTCATAATTAAAAATAAAAATTAAAAATATTTAAGGCATTAGAACATATTGGTAGAAAGCACTACAAAAGAAGTCCCTGGCTTCCAATCATATTCTGCACCTGGTTCTGTGGATAAATACTTTATAAGATTATTGTAAACCTTTGTAGTGAAAGGTTGATTAAACACCTCTTTGCTCTAAACAGCTAGAGGCTTTGTGTTTTCCCTCTGGAACTTAATTTAATCACTTCTCCTTGCTATGCCTTGGTACCTATGGAGTTCAGAGTTTCTACCATTTATTTTTATATATAAATCTTTATTCAATTACAAGAATGTTCATAGTTGGGCTACAGTCATAAACAGAATACCCCCCTTCACCAGTGCCACATTACCATCATAATGCCCCCCACTTTTCTGCCCCTGCGTGTATAGCCACAGGCATTCTATTTCTCTCATTCTTTAACATTGTCATGTTAGTTGTTAGTGCTAGTAGTTAGCCCTTAACAACGTTCACCACCCTTTGTGGTGAGTTTCAAATTTTGAGCTGGTCCTTCCGGCCCTTCCAGCCCTTACCTCTATTGTCTCTGGGCCTTATAACAGTAATTTTTTTTATTTTTCTTAAAACCCATAGATGAGTGAGTCTATTCTGTGTCTATCTCTCTCCCTCTGACTTATTTCACTCAGTATAATAGATTGCATGAACATCCATGTATAGAAAAATTTTATGACTTCATCTTTCCTGACAGCTGCATAATATTCCACTGTGTATATGTGACACAATTTCTTTAGCCATTCATCTGTTGAAGGAAATCTTGGTTGTTTCCAGAGTCTGGATATTGTAAATAGCTCTTCAATGAATATATAGTCAAGGCCATCTACCACAAGCCATTGGTAAATATTGTTATCAATGGAGATAAACTAAATGCCTTTCCCCTAAAATCTGATACAAGACAGGGCTGCCCTCACCACTCCTACTTAACATAGTGCTGTAAGTACTTGCCATAGCAATTAGGCAATAAAACAGATATAAAGGGCATCCAGATAGGTAAGGAAGAAGCCAAGCTATCACTGTTTGCTGATGACATGATAATATATTTAGAAAACCCTAAAGACTCTGCCAAAAAGCTTCTAGAAGCAATAAATTCATATAGCAAAGTGGCAGGCTACAAAATTAATACACAAAAGTCAATGGCCTCCTTATACACTAATAATGATAGAGAAGGAATGGACATTAAAAAAGCATTTTGATTCACATTAGTGTCCCACAAACTCAAATATCTTGGGGTCAACTTAACTAAAGAGGTGAAGGACCTATACAAAAAAAAAACTACGGAAGCATGCTTCAAGAAATAATAGAGAACACAAGAAAATGGAGACACATTCCCTGCTCATGGATTGCCAGGATTAATATTATTAAAATGGCAATACTCCCCAAAGCATTGTACAAATTTAATGAAATCTCTCTAAAGATACCCATGACATTTTTCAAAGAAGTGGATAAAATACTCCTGAAAATTTATTTGGAACAATAAACACCCACAAATAACTAAAGCAATTCTTAGGAAAAATAATATAGGAGGCATAACTTTCCCTAATTTTAAACTGTACTACAAAGCAATAGTTATCAAAGATCATGGTATTGGAATAAAGACAGACCCTCAGATTAGTGGAATAGAGTTGAGTATTCAGAGAATGTTTCCCAGACAAACAATCAATTAATTTTTGGTAAAGGGGCAAGAAGTTCAAAATGAAGCAAGCAAAGTCTCTTCAACAAATGGTGTTGGCACAACTGGTTAACCACTTGCAAAAAAAGCAAACTCAGACCCCCATCTAACACCATGCACAAAGATCAAATCCAAATGGATTAAAGACCTTGATATCAGGTCTGAAACCACGAGGTATATAAAATAACACATTTGTAAAACAATATGTGACATTGGGACTAAAGGCATCTTTAGGAGGAAACAGCACTCTCCAAACAAGTGGAAGCAGAGATAAACAGATGGGACTATATTAAGCTGAGAAGCTTCAGTCCCTCAAAGGAAATAGTGCTAAGATACAAAAGCCACTCACAGAATGGGAGAAACTATTCACCCAATATCCATCAGACAATGGACTAATATCAAAAATATACAAGATGCTGACAGAATTTAATAAGAAAAAAACATATAACCCCATCAATAAATGAGGATAATTAATGAACAGACATTTCCTCAAAGAAGAAATACAAGTGGCCAAAAGATACATGAAAAAATGTTCCACGTCACTAATCATCAGGGAGATGCAAATAAAAACTACAATTAGGTACCATCTCACACTACAGAAACTTACACACATCACAAAGAACAAAAACAATCTGCTAGTGGGATGTGGAGTAGAAGGAACTCTTATTCACTGCTGGTGGGAATGCCATATAGTCTAGCCTTTGTGGAAAACATTATGGAGATTTCTCCAAAAAACGAGAAATTGAGCTCCCATTTGATCCAGCTATTCCACTCCTAGGGATATATCTTAGGCACACAAAAATCCAATACAAAGAACCCATACTTTTTATAACACAGAGATGCCTCCCATCCTGAACGTGTGTCATGTGGACCCAAATTAGACTCATTTGAATGGACAGCTACTGTCCAAACCAGAATCCCAGATCCCAGAATTGGAACTGACACAGGTCCTAGCATTAGCACCAGGAACCAAACTCCTCCTGGGGAATTTCCTAATACTGCTCTGGCACCAACTTACAACAGTTTTAATATGACATCCTGTCATGAGGAAATGGCATCATCTTGATCTAAGAGAGGGTTGCCCTAGCTCATCACCTAAAGGTATGATGCGATCAGGAAACATGTCATCCTTTGTTCTATGCAAAAACAAAAATCGCTAACTACAGAGGACTGACTCTGACACACATGGACTGGACAGAATTTATTGAGGGTCCAATGAGAAAGTTCCTAGCTTAGGCCTGAGCCTAGAATTCTTACAAAAGCTAAGATCTCTAATTCCAGAGATCTGACTTTGGCAGCTGTGACTAAGCAGAACTTCTGGAACAATGCTGAGAGATATAGACTAGGTTCTGTCCTAAGATCTGAGAAAAAACCCAGACCACTATTTACAGGAGACTGATTACAGCAACAGTGATGGAACAGAACTTCTAGAACCATAAAGAAAAACTCTCTCCTAGCCTTTGTCCTGTGACAAATTCAAATAACAAGATCTCTAGCTACACAGGAGTGATGTTATCACGCAAAACTGAGCGGAAAGTTGTGGCACCATAAAAGACCTTGGTGTATGAAAATGAGTGTGTATGGAGCCTATAGTTGTTCCCATGGCAGTATGCTTCAAGAGCAGAGAAACCCTTATCGTAGGCCAAGGGAATTCCTGTTCTAATTTCCCTAATATTTACTGTGCCTTTACACACACACACGAAGAAGAAGAAGAAGAAGAAGAAGAAGAAGAAGAAGAAGAAGAAGAAGAAGAAGAAGAAGAAGAAGAAGAAGAAGAAGAAGAAGAAGAAGAAGAAGAAGAAGAAGAAGAAGAAGAAGAAAGAAGAAGAAAAGAAGAAAAGAAGAAGAGAAGAAGAAGAAGAAGAAATACAATCTTTTTAAGTAGCTGCTGGTTTGGGTTTTTTTTAGTGTTTTTGTTTTGTTTTGTTTATTTCTTCGTAGTTGATGGTTTTGGTGTATGGTTTATTCTTTTATGTTATTTTGTACTTTTGTTGTTACTGCCTTATTATTTTTTGTTTTTTTTTGTTTTGTTTTGTTATCTTTTTCTTCCTTTTTCTCTTTCTTCTTCTAAATGAATAGTTATGACACCTAGACTGACTCCTAGTTTTGTTTTTGTTTTTGTTTTTTCTTTTCTTCTCCCTTATCTTTTCTTATATCTCTAACAGAACCACATTACTGGAATCATCTTGTTCAGCTTCATAATTTGAGAGGAGGGAAATGGATGGTACAAAGACCAGATAGTCATATGAACATAAACATTTAGTGGAAATTAAAAATTATCAGACTTGAACACCAAATCCAAAGTCAATGACAACAGAATCGATACCCAATCTACAACAAGCTGTAAGAGTGGGGAACAGTTATACTAACATTACAAGATAAAGGAGGGAGATACAGGACGCATGTCGGGAACAGGGGTGGAGGGAGGACCACACTGGTGTGGGAATGCTTCTCATTTATTGTCACTGTGTGCCTTAAATATTACTGTGAAAGATTTGTAATTCACTTTCACCACAATAATTTTTTTTAAAAATCTTGAATTCTCAGAACATAAAATCATATTGAGGAAACCCAAATTAGAACATTCATGTCATTAAATGTAAAGATATATTAAAGAATTTAATGCCTTTATGCCTTTCACCAAAGAGAAACAAAGAATAATGGTACTAAAATAGTATAAGTACTTTATTGCATAAACATCATTGACTAAAATTAAAAGATATCTCACCTAATCCCCTTCAGCAAACACAAATGGGCTTTCTTTCCAATCTTCCCTCTGACACCAACTGTGTTCCAGCGCCATCATTGATTATCTGTCCCATGGGGCCAGCCAGGTTTGTGTCTGGGAGGGAAGAGGGAACTCATGCCTTAATCCTTTCCAACAAAAGCAAACAGGACTGTCTTTATGGGTCTTTTCTCAGTCTCCTTCTGAGTTCCAGAGTCATTGCTGACTAAGAAAGGCTAGGGGCCAGGGGCC
This sequence comes from Suncus etruscus, assembly GCF_024139225.1. NCBI lineage: Eukaryota > Metazoa > Chordata > Mammalia > Eulipotyphla > Soricidae > Suncus > Suncus etruscus. Next base: position 52,786,176 of record NC_064852.1, read on the forward strand.
AAGTGGTCTCCGATGCATTGGCAGGGAAATAAATAAAAACAAACTAAATATCCAAGCCAAAGTCAAGATAATATAATCAAGGGACCTAAACTTTAACAATCTAAAATTAAAGGGGTCTATTATCCTGGAAGGCAGAGGACAAAGGATGGTGGTATTAGATACATTCTAGGTCCATTGCTGGAGGGAGGTTAACACTGGTGGTGGGAAGAGCTCTGATTCATTGTTTATCTGAAATTCAAATATGAAGGACTCTGTATATGACATTTGTTTCAATAAAATAAAAATTAATTAAAAGACATCTCAAAGACTGGGGGGAAATATTTTTCTACTTCTCATATGACAAATATATATTTAAGATACAAAAAGCATTGGTAGAAGTTAATAAGCAAAAAACAACCAGGACCATAAAAATTGGGGGAAGAGATTAACAGAACGTCTCTCAAAGAAGACATGCACATAGCCAAAAGTATATAGAAGTTATGAATTGGAAGTGCTAGAGCCGGAGCAGTGGCACAAGTGGTAAGGCACCTGCCTTGCACATGCTAGCCTAGGACAGACCGTAGTTCAATCCCCATATGGTCCATCAAGCCAGGAGTGATTTCTGAGTGCATAGCCAGGAGTAACCCTGAGTGTCACCGAGTGTGGACCAAAAACAAACAAACAAACAAACAAAACAAACAAACAAAAAATAATTGGAAACCCCATTGCTATATTACTTTAAAGGGGTCTATACTGTTCTTTAAAAAGCAAAAAGAGCAGCATTCCCACAGAACTCAACGAGGGTTCCTCTATTCCACATACTCATATCAATACTGATTGTGTTTGTTTTCTCAGTAGTGTCCAACAGTCTCACTGTTGTGAGGTAATACTTCATTGCTTTGATTTGCATTTCCCTGATGATTAGTGATGCAGAGCATCACTTAAAATAGTTCAATATTTATTACTATTTGCATGATTTTAAACTTTTTTGATTCTTTGTGCGGTCCACATTGACTGGTGTCCCAGACTCTCCTGGATATTGCTTGAGAAACCATATGATGCTAGGGACAATTTGGGCTTCATACATGTAAATTATATGCTCAAAATTTTAAGCAAACTCTTTAGCCCCATTTGTAAGTATTTCAAATTAAAAATTAAAGAAAGGGCATTGGAAAGATATTATTGTGGGTTGGACTCTTGTCTTGCACAGGCTGACCCTGGTTTGATCCTGGCATCTCATCTGGTCCCCTGATCCCACAAGGAGTAATTCCTGAGTGCAAATTCAGGAGTAACTCCTGAGCACTCCAGCACCATTGAGTGTGGCCCCAAATTAAAAACAAACAAATTGAAAATTTTTGCTTAAAATTTTTTAAGTAACAGTCAAAAATTTTTTCTAAGAAAATTGTTTCCTACACAAGATTATCGATATTGGTTAAATCTTGCTACGGTTCATGATACCCATTAGCATGAATATATTATATGCTGCAGAACAACAATAGTAATAAAAAACAGAGCTCAAATTGGCCATATTGGAACTATTCTTTTTTTTTCTGGAACTAGTTTGAAGAATCCCTATAGACCATTTTTCACAGTGTCTGCATTGTTTTAAAATCTAATCAGAAATGCACTGGGAATCTAATGTCCTTATATCCTTTCTAACATAAGTTTTGTTGTTGTTGTTGTTGTTGTTGATACTCACCTTGTCTAAGAACAAAAGCTGCCATCTTATAATAGTATGTGCATTTCACAAAAAATAGCATTTAGCATTTTTTTTCATATAGGTGTTAGGCATTTGTGTCCACTTTTTGGTAAAATGTATATTCAAAACCATTTGTCTTAGAATTAAGTTGTTAGTATTTTTGTTGTTTAACATGAAGTTGTATTAAAAATAAGCTTAGAATATTAAACATTTGTTACGTACGTAATTTGAAAATATTTCCTAGCATTCTAATCATTCTTTTTTTGATAGGCATTTTATTTTATTTTATTTTTATTTAAACAACTTGATTGCATTTATGATTCTGTTTTGGTTTTAGTCATGTTAAGAACACCACTCATCACCAGTGCAACATTCCCATCACCAATGTCCCAAATCTCCCTCCTCCCCACCCAACCCCCGGCTGTACTCTACACAGGCTCTCTATTTTCCTCATACATTCTCATTATTAGGATAGTTAAAAATGTAGTTATTTCTCTAACTAAACTCATCCCTGTTTGTGGTGAGCTTCATGAGGTGAGCTGTAACATCCAGCCCTTCTCTCTTTTGTGTCTGAAAATTATTATTGCAGGAATGTCTTTCATTTTTCTTAAAACCCATAGGTGAGTGAGACCATTCTGGATCTTTTGGGAGCTCGATATCCAGTTTTCGTAAGAATCTCCATATTGCTTTCCATAAAGGTTGAACTAGACGGCATTCCCACCAGCAGTGCATAAGAGTTCCTTTCTCTACACATCCCCGCCAACAGTGCTTGTTCTCATTCTTTGTGATGTGTGCCAATCTCTAGGGTGTGAGGTGGTACCTCATAGTTGTTTTGATTTGCATCTCCTGATGATTAGAGATGTGGAGCATTTTTTATGTCTCTTTTGGCAATTTGTATTTCTTCTTTGTCAAAGTGTCTGTCCATTTCTTCTACCCATTTTTTGATGGGATTAGATGTTCGTTTTCTTGTAAAGTTCTGTCAGTACATTGTATATTTTGGAGACTAACCCTTTATCTGATGGGTATTGGGTGAATAGTTTCTCCCACTCAGTGGGGAGCTCTAGTATCCTTTGAGGTGCTCTAGTATCCTTTGAGGTGCAGAAGCTTCTCAGCTTAATATATTCCCATCTGTTAATCTCTGCTTTCACTTGCTTGGAGAGTGCACTTTCCTCCTTGATATGCCTGTAGTCTCAATGTCCTGGAGTGTTTTGCCTACATGTTGTTCTATATATATTAAGGTTTCAGGTCTGATATTGAGATCTTTAATCCATTTGGATTTTACCTTCATACATGATGTTAACTGGGGGTCTAAGATCAATATTTTGCAACGAGCTAGCCAGTTGTGAAACATCACTTGTTGAAGAGGCTTTCTTTGCTCCATTTAGGATTTCTTGCTCCTTTATCAAACATTAGGTGAGTGTATGTCTGGGGAACATTCTCTGAGTATTCAAGTCTATTCCACTGATCTGAGGGCCTGTCTTTATTCCAATACCATGCTGTTTTGATAACTATTGCTTTGTAATAAAGTTTAAAATTGGGGAAAGTAATTGCTTCCATATACTTTTTCCCAATGATTGTTTTAGCTATTCTAGGGTGTTTATTGTTCCAAATTAATTTCTAAAGTGATTGGTCCACTTCTTTGAAGAATGCCATGGGTATATTTAGAGGGATCACATTAAATCGGTACAATACTTTGGGGATTATTGCCATTTTGATGATGTTAATCCTGCCAATCCATAAGCGGGGTATGTGTTTCCACTTCCCGTGTCCTCTCTTATTTCTTGGAGCAGAGTTTTTATAGTTTTCTTTGTATAGGTCGTTCACATTTTTATTCAAGTTGATTCCAAGATATTTGAGTTTGTGTGGCACTATTGTGAATGGGGTTGTTTTCTTAATGTCTATTTCTTCCTCATTACTATTGGTGTATATAAAGGCCATTGATTTTTGTGTGTTAATTTTGTAGCATGCCACCTTGCTATATGAGTCTATTGTTTCTAGAAGCTTTTTGATAGTCTTTAGTAGTCTAAGTAGAGTATCATGTCATCTGCAAACAGTGAGAGCTTGACTTCTTCCTTTCCTATCTAGATTCCCTTGATTTCTTTTTTTTACCTAATCGCTATAGCAAGTACTTCCAGTGCTATGTTGAATAGGAGTGGTGAGAGAGGACAACCTTGTTTGTGCCAGAATTTAGAGGGAAGGCTCTTAGTTTTTCTCCATTGAGGATAATATTTGCCTTAACTATATTGAGAAGGGTTCCTTTCATTCCTATCCTGCTGAGAATTTTGATCAAGGATGGGTGTTGGACCTTATCAAATGCTTTATCTGCATCTATTGATATGATCATGTGATTTTTATTTTTCTTGTTATTGATGTTGTGTATTATGTTGATAGATTTACGGATGTTAAACCATCTTTGCATACCTGGAATGAAAACTACTTGATTGTGGTGGAGATCTTCTTAATGAGGCATTGAATCCTATATGCCATGATTTTGTTGAGGATCTTTGCATCTGCATTCATCAGCGATATTGGTCTGTAATTTTATTTTTTCGTAGCATCTCTGTCTGATTTAGGTATCAAGGTGCTGTTGGCTTCATAAAAGCTATTTGGAATTGTTCCTGTTTTTTCGATTTCATGAAAGAGTCTTGCCAGGATTGGTAGTAGTTCCTCTGGGAAAGTTTGAAAGAATTTATTAGTTAATCCACATGGGCCTAGGCTTTTGCTTTTGGGCAGACAATTGATTATGTTGATGGGGGTGTTTAGATATGCTACATCCTCTTCCTTCAACCGTGGAAGATTATAAGAGTCCAAGAATTTATCCATTTCTTTCAGGTTCTCATTTTTAGTGGCATAGAGTTTCTCAAAGTAGTTTCTGATTACCCTTTGAATCTCTGCCATATCAGTAGTGATCTCTCCTTTTTCATTCCTATACGAGTTATCAAGTTTCTCTCTTTCTTTCTTTGTTAGTTTTGCCAGTGGTCAATCAATCTTGTTTATTTTTTCAAAGAACCAACTTCTGCTTTTGTTGATCTTTTGGATTGTATTTTTGAGTTTCCACTTCGTTGGTTTCTTCTCTCAGCTTTGTTATTTCCTTCTGTCTTTCTAATTCTATGAGCTGTGTCATAAAGCTATTCAGGTAATCCCCTTCTTCCTTCCTGATGTGTGCTTGCAAAGCTATCAATTTTCCTCTCAGTACTGCTTTTGCTGTGTCCCACAAGTTCTGATAATTTGTGTCATTATTATCATTTGTTTCCAGGAAAGTTTTGATTTCCTCTTTGATTTCATCTCGGACCCACTGGTTATTGAGTATGAGGCTGTTTAACTTCCAGGTGTTAAAGTTTTTTTTTCTGTGTCCCTTTGAAATTCATATATAATTTCATAGCCTTGTGGTCAGCAAAGGTAGCCTGCAAAATTTCTATCGTCTTGATATTATGGAGGTATGTTTTATGTGCCATCATGTAGTTAACCTGGAGAATGTCCCATGTACATTGGAGAAAAATGTGTATCCAGGTTTCTGGGGATGCAGTGTCCTATATATATCTACTGGGCCTCTTTCTTCCATTTCTCTTCTCAGGTCTAGTATATTCTTGTTGGGTTTCAGTCTGGTTGACCTATCCAGTGTTGACAAAGCCATGTTGAGGTCCCCCACAATTACTGTGTTGTTATTGATAATATATTTCAGAATTGTCAACAATTGTATTAAATATTTTGCTGGTCCCTCATTCAGTGCATATATGTTTAGGAGAGTGATTTCTTCCTGCTGTACACATGCCTTGATTAATACAAAATTTCCATATTTGTTTCTTTTTTTTTTCATACATGTGAATGGAATTATACTTCCAACAATATATTCAAATTTTTTTTAAATTTATTTAAACACCTTAATTACATACATGATTGTGTTTGGGTTTCAGTCATGTAAAGAACACCACCCATCACCAGTGCAACATTCCCATCACCAATGTCCCAAGTCTCCCTTCGCCCCACCCGACCCCCGCCTGTACTCTAGACAGGCTCTCCATTTTCCTCATACATTCTCATTATTAGGACAGTTCAAAATGTAGTTATTTCCCTAACTAAACTCATCACTCTTTGTGGTGAGCTTCCTGAGGTGAGCTGGAACTTCCAGCTCTTTTCTCTTTTGTGTCTGAAAATTATTATTACAAGGGGGTCTTTCATTGTTCTTAAAACCCATAGATGAGTGAGACCATTCTGCGTTTTTCTCTCTCTCTCTGACTTATTTCACTCAGCATAATAGATTCCGTGTACATCCATGTATAGGAAAATTTCATGACTTCATCTCTCCTGACAGCTGCATAATATTCCATTGTGTATATGTACCACAGTTTCTTTAGCCATTCGTCTGTTGAAGGGCATCTGGGTTGTTTCCAGAGTCTTGCTATGGTAAATAGTGCTGCAATGAATATAGGTGTAAGGAAGGGGTTTTTGTATTGTATTTTTGTGTTCCTAGGGTATATTCCTAGGAGTGGTATAGCTGGATCGTATGGGAGCTCGATTTCCAGTTTTTGGAGGAATCTCCATATCGCTTTCCATAAAGGTTGAACTAGACGGCATTCCCACCAGCAGTGGATAAGAGTTCCTTTCTCTCCACATCCCCGCCAACACTGTTTATTCTCATTCTTTGTGATGTGTGCCATTCTCTGGGGTGTAAGGTGGTATCTCATCGTTGTTTTGATTTGCATTTCCCTGATGATTAGTGATGTGGAACATTTTTTCATGTGTCTTTAGGCCATATGTATTTCTTCTTTGTCAAAGTGTATGTTCATTTCTTCTCCCCATTTTTTGATGGGGTTAGATGTTTTTTCTTGTAAAGTTCTGTCAGTGCCTTGTACATTTTGGAGATTAGCCCATTATCTGATGGGTATTGGGTGAATAGTTTCTCCCACTCAGTGGGTGGCTCTTGTATATTGGGCACTATTTCCTTTGAGGTGCAGAAGCTTCTCAGCTTAATATATTCCCATCTGTTGATCTCTGCTTTCACTTGCTTGGAGAGTGCAGTTTCCTCCTTGAAGATGCCTATAATGTCCTGGAGTGTTTTGCCTAAGTGCTGTTCTATATATCTTATGGTTTTGGGGCTGATATCGAGGTCTTTAATCCATTTGGATTTTACCTTTGTACATGATGTTAGCTGGGGGTCTAAGTTCAATTTTTTGCAAGTGGCTATCCAATTGTGCCAACACCACTTGTTGAAGAGGCTTTCCCTGCTCCATTTAGGATTTCCTGCTCCTTTATCAAAAATTAGGTGGTTGTATGTCTGGGGATCATTTTCTGAGTATTCAAGCTTATTACACTGATCTGAGGACCTATCCTTATTCCAATACCATGCTGTTTTGATAACTGTTGCTTTGTAGTACAATTTAAAGTTGGGGAAAGTAATTCCTCCCATATTCTTTTTCCCAATGATTGCTTTAGCTATTCGAGGGTGTTTATTGTTCCAAATGAATTTCAAAAGTGTCTGATCCACTTCTTTGAAGAATGTCATGGGTATCTTTAGAGGGATGGCATTAAATCTGTATAATGCCTTGGGGAGTATTGCCATTTTAATGATGTTTATCCTGCCAATCCATGAGCAGGGTATGCGTTTCCATTTCCGTGTGTCCTCTCTTATTTCTTGGAGCAGAGTTTTATAGTTTTCTTTGTATAGGTCCTTCACATATTTAGTCAAGTTGATTCCAAGATATTTGAGTTTGTGTGGCACTATTGTGAATGGGGTTGTTTTCTTAATGTCCATTTCATCCTTATTACTATTGGTGTATAGAAAGGCCATTGATTTTTGTGTGTTAATTTTGTAGCCTGCCACCTTGCTATATGAGTCTATTGTTTCTAGAAGCTTTTTGATAGAGTCTTTAGGGTTTTCTAGGTAGAGTATCATGTCATCTGCAAAACTTTAGGGTTTTCTAGGTAGAGTATCATGTCATCTGCAAACAGTGAGAGCTTGACTTCTTCCTTTCCTATCTGGATTCACTCGATATCCTTTTCTTGCCTAATCGCTATAGCAAGTACTTCCAGTGCTATGTTGAATAGGAGTGGTGAGAGAGGACAGCCTTGTCTTGTGCCAGAATTTAGAGGAAAGGCTTTCAGTTTTTCTCCATTGAGGATAATATTTGCCACTGGCTTGTGGTAGATGGCCTTCACTATATTGAGAAAGGTTCCCTCCATTCCCATCTTGCTGAGAGTTTTGATCAAGAATGGGTGTTGGACCTTATCAAATGCTTTCTCTGCATCTATTGATATGATCATGTGGTTTTTATTTTTCTTGTTATTGATGTTGTCTATTATGTTGATAGATTTACGGATGTTAAACCAGCCTTGCATTCCTGGGATGAAACCTACTTGATCGTAGTGGATGATCTTTTTAACGAGGCATTGAATCTTATTTGCCAGGATTTTGTTGAGGATCTTTGCATCTGCATTCATCAGTGATATTGGTCTGTAATTTTCTTTTTTGGTAGCGTCTCTGTCTGGTTTAGGTATCAAGGTGATGTTGGCTTCATAAAAGCTATTTGGAAGTGTTTCTGTTTGTTCAATTTCATGAAAGAGTCTTGCCAAGATTGGCAGTAGTTCCTCTTGGAAAGTTTGATAGAATTCATTAGTGAATCCATCTGGACCTGGGCTATTGTTTTTCGGCAGACATTTGATTACTTTTTTAATTTCATCAATGGTGATGGGGGTGTTCAGATATGCTACATCCTCTTCCTTCAACCGTGGAAGATTATAAGAGTCCAAGAATTTATCCATTTCTTCCAGGTTCTCATTTTTAGTGGCGTAGAGTTTTTCAAAGTAGTTTCTGATTACCCTTTGAATCTCTGTCATATCAGTAGTGATATCTCCTTTTTCATTCCTGATACGAGTTATCAAGTTTCTCTCTCTCTCTTTCTTTGTTAGGTTTGCCAGTGGTCTATCAATCTTGTTTATTTTTTCAAAGAACCAACTTCTGCTTTCGTTGATCTTTTGGATTGTTTTTTGGGTTTCCACTTTGTTGATTTCTGCTCTCAGCTTTGTTATTTCCTTCTGTCTTCCTATTCTTGGGTCCTTTTGTTGAGCATTTTCTAGTTCTATTAGCTGTGTCATTAAGCTACTCAGGTAAGCTCCTTCTTCCTTCCTGATGTGTGCTTGCAAAGCTATAAATTTTCCTCTCAGTACTGCTTTTGCTGTGTCCCATAAGTTCTGATAGTTTGTGTCTTTATTGTCATTTGTTTCCAGGAACCTTTTGATTTCCTCCTTGATTTCATCTCGGACCCACTGGTTATTGAGCATGAGGCTGTTTAACTTCCAGGTGTTAAAGTGTTTCTTCTGAGTCCCTTTGGAGTTCACAAATAATTTCAGAGCCTTGTGGTCAGCAAAGGTAGTCTGCAAAATTTCTATCCTCTTGATCTTATCGAGGTATGTTTTATGTGCCAGCATGTAGTCTATCCTGGAGAATGTCCCATGTACATTGGAGAAGAATGTGTATCCAGGTTTCTGGGGATGGAGTGTCCTATATATATCCACTAGGCCTCTTTCTTCCATTTCTCTCCTCAGGTCTAGTATATTCTTGTTGGGTTTCAGTCTGGTTGACCTATCCAGTGTTGACAAAGCCGTGTTACGGTCCCCCACAATTATTGTGTTGTTGTTGATATTATTTTTCAGATTTGTCAACAGTTGTATTAAATATTTTGCTGGCCCCTCATTCGGTGCATATATGTTTAGGTGAGTGAATTCTTCCTGCTCTACGTACCCCTTGATTAATATAAAATGTCCATCTTTGTCCCTTACAACCTTCCTGAGTATAAAGTTTGCATTATATGATATTAGTATGGCCACTCCAGCTTTTTTATGGGTGTTGTTTGCTTGGATAATTTTTCTCCAGCCTTTTATTTTGAGTCTATGTTTGTTCTGACTATTCTGGTCCGTTTCTTGTAGGCAGCAGAAGGTTGGATTGAGTTTTTTGATCCATTTAGCCACTCAGTGTCTCTTAACTGGTGCATTTAGTCCATTGACGTTGAGAGAAAGAATTGTCCTGGGATTTAACGCCATCTTTATTTCAAAATTTGGTGTGTCTTTTGGGTAGTCTTGTCTTAGATTAGGTCTTTCAGTTTTTCTCTTAAGACTGGTTTTGTGTCTGTGAAGTTTCTGAGCTGTTTTTTGTCTGTGAAGCCATGTATTCTTCCGTCAAACTGGAAAGTGAGTTTTGCTGGGTATAGTATTCTGGGTGAAGCATTCATTTCATTCAGTCTTGTCACAATATCTCACCACTGCTTTCTGGCATTGAGTGTTTCTGGTGACAGGTCTGCTGTAAATCTCAGGGAAGCTTGCTTGAACGTGATTTCCCCTTTTGATCTTTCCTTTTTCAGAATTCTGTCTCTATCTGTGGGATTTGTCATTGTGACTAGGATGTGTCTTGGGGTGGTTTTTCTGGGGTCTCTTTTGGTTGGTACTCTTCGGGCATGCAGGACTTGATCACATATATTCTTTAGCTCTGGAAGTTTCTCTTTAATGATGTTCTTGACCATTGATTCTTCCTGGAGATTTTCTTCCTGGGTCTCTGGGACTCCAATGATTCTTAAGTTGTTTCTGTTGATCTTATCATAGACTTCTATTTTCATCTGTTCCCATTCTTTGACTAATTTTTCCATTGTCTGCTCATTTGCTTTAAGTTTTTTGTCCAATCTCTCATGCTGTATGGAATTGTTATGTATCTCATCTTCCACAGCACCAAGTCTATTCTCAGCTTCTGATACCCTGTCCCAGAGCTTATCCATTTTGTCATTCACTTCGTTTACTGACTTTTTCAGTCCTGTTAGTTGACATGTTATTTCAGTTTGGAGTTTTGTGATTTCTGTCTTCATATTTTCTTGGTTCTTATTAGTGTTCTGTTCAACTCGATCCATGGTTTCTTGGAGTCCGTTGAGCATCTTCCATATTGCTAGTCTAAAGTCCTTATCTGAGAGGTTGATTAGTTGGTTGGTCATTATCTGGTCCTCAGATTGTCATCTTCATTCTCTATGTCTGATGCTGGCCTGCGTTGTTTCCCCATTGTCACACTTGTATTGTGGGTTTTTCTACGTGTTGTGGTGGTATTCATTGTCTATATGATGCAGGCTGCACACTCCTCTGGCTCCTCCCTTTCTGGATGGGCTGACTTGCCTCTAAGGGAGGGGAGTCCTCCGTGGATGAAGCCTCACACTGGGTCAAATCTTAGGCCCGAGCATGCAACAGAGAAGACAGTCCGGAGAGAAATATTTGCTTCTGTGATATAGCGCCATTCTTAGTGTGATTTTTCCTTCTTGTTGCAATGGAGTTCTTTCCTTAGAAAGAGTGCATGGCCGCGTAGCGAAGCAGAGCGGCCATGCTCCGCTGGAGCCTCTTTTTGCCCCACTCGCAAGAGTTTCACGCAAGAGGACAGTAGACAGACATAGACAGGTCACACTCACAGTTTTTCACACTTGGGCCTCACTGGCCAGTGTAATTTCGCGGATTTTCCCCGCCTGGTGTCACACACAGGGAGCCGGCTTTTGCAAAGCTTAGCCGGTTTTCATGCTCTGTAGTCCCTCCCTGAAAATGGCGTCTGGGCGAGCGAGGTTTCTGGAGCCTCTTTTTGCCCCACTCGCAAGAGTTTCACGCAAGAGGTCAGTAGACAGACATAGACAGGTCACACTCACAGTTTTTCACAGTTGGGCCCCACTGGGCCGGTGTACTTTCGCGGATTTTCCATCTTTGTTTCTTACAACTTTCCTGAGTATAAAGTTTGTATCATATGTTATTAGTATAGCCACTCCTGATTTTTATGGGTGTTGTTTGCTTGGATAATTTTCCTCTAGCCTTTAATTTTTAGTCTATGTTTGTTCTGACTATTTAGGTGCATTTCTTATAGGCAGCAGAAGGTTGGCTTGAGTTTTTTTTTTTTTATCCATTTAGCCACTCTGTGTCTCTTAACTGGTGTTTTTAGTTTATTGACATTGAGAGAAAGAATTGTTCTGGGATTTAATGCCACCTTTATATCAAAATTTTGTGTGTCTTTTGGTCAGTCTTATCTTAAATTAGGTTTTCAGTTTTTCTCTTAAGACTGGTTTTGAGTCTGTAAAGTTTCTGAGCTGTTTTTGTCTGTGAAACCATGTATTCTTCTGTCAAACCTGAAAGTGAGTTTTGCTGGGTACATTGTTCTAGGTGAAGCATTCATTTCATTGAGTTTTGTGACTATATCCCACCACTGCTTTCTGGCCTTAAGTGTTGTTTCTGGTGACAGGTCTGCTGTAATTATCAAGGATTCTCCCTTTAATGTAATTTCCCTTTTTGATTTTGCTGCTTTCAGAATTCTGTCTCTATCTGTGGGATTCGTCATTGTGACGAGGATGTGTCTTGGTTTTTTGTTTTTGTTTTTATGGGGTCTCTCTTGGTTTGTACTCTTCGGGAATGCAGGATTTGATCACATATATTCTTTAGCTCTGGAAGTCTCTTTAATGATGTTCTTGACTGTTGATTCTTCCTGGAAATTTTCTTCCTGGGTCTCTGGGAATCCAATGATTCTTAAGTTGTTTTTGTTGTGCTTATCATAGAGTTCTACTTTCATCTGTTCACATTCTTTGACTAATTTTTCCATTGTTTGTTCATTTGCTTTAAGTTTTTTTCCCAATCTCTCCTCCGTATGCAGTTGTTATTTATCTCATCTTCCACAGCACCAATTCTATTCTCAGCTTCTGTTACCCTGTTGGAGAGCTTATCCATTTTGTCATTCAATTCGTTTACTGAGTTTTTCAGGCCTGTTATTTGACCTGTTATTTCAGTTTGGAGTTTTGTGATTTCTGTCTTCATATTTTCTTGGTTCTTATTAGTGTTCTGTTCAACTTGATCCATGGTTTCTTTGAGTTTTTGAGCATCTTCCATATTGCTAGTCTAAAGTCCTTATCTGAGAGATTGATTAGTTGTTTGGCCATTTTCTGGTCATCAGAATTGTCATCTTCATTCTCTATGTCAGATGCTGGCTTGGTTGTCTCCCAATTATCACACTTGCATTGTGGGTTTTTCTACGTGTTGTGGTGGTATTTATCGGCTAAATGATGTATGCGGCCATGCTCCCCTGGCTCCTCCCTTTCTGGATGGATCAACTTGCCTCCAAGGAAGGGGAGTCTTCTGTGGATGAAACCTTACACAGGTTCAAATCTTAGGTCCGAGCACGCAGCAGAGAAGACAGTCTGGGGAGAAATGCTGGGCTTCAGTGATTCAGCACAGTTCTTTGTGTGATTTTGTTCTTCTTGTTGCAGTAGCGTTCTTTTCTTAGAAAGAGTGCATGGCCACATAATAAAGCGGAGTGGCAGTGCTCTTCTGGAGCCTCTGGAAGAGTGAATTATCTGGGTACTTTTGGATCACTCTCAAGAGGTTCAGGAGAAAGATTAGGAGACATACACACACAGGCTGCACTCACAGTTTCTCACAGTCGGGCCCCACTGGGCAGGCGTAGATTTTTCCCAGCTTGACATCACAAACAGGGGACTTGCCTTCTGCAAAGTACTGCTTATAGCCAGTTTTCATGTTTGGAAGCAGTCCCTTGGCATTCTGGTCCTTGAATGAGCCTCTGGGAGAGCAAATTTTCTGGGCCCTTTTCAGCCCAGTCCCAAGAGGTTCAGGAGACAGGACAGGAGACAAACACACAGAGGCAGCATTCACAGTTTCTCACAGTCCCCAATAATAGATTTCATTCACAGACTTCTTAAGTACTCTTTCAGCTTTCCCTTTATAAATTTTAAATTTATACATAAAATATTAAGTTAAAATTCAAAGTATTTTATTAGAAAAATGAAATAATTAAGTTGGCTAATACATGATTGACCTGAAAAGCATCATGTGAGTGAAATGAGTTAGAGGGAGAGGAACAGAGAGAATTTTTGTACTCATCTGTGGGATATAAAAAATACATAGCATAAAAGTAATACCCACAAACACATAAATAAATGCCATGAGGTCTGTTCCTGAGTAGAAGTCTGGTCATCAGGGAAGTGGGGCAGCTAGATCAGACAAGGGAGCACTATGATAATAATATTGGGAGAAGAACTATCTGAACAAGAATGAGTACAGAAAAGCAGGTAAAGTAAAATGCATTATTCCCTTTCAGTAACAATATTGTAAACCAAAATTCATAACAGGAAAATGAAAAAAATAAATAAATATCCACCATATAGGCAGGCTTGGACAAGAGGGAAGGTGAGGAAGTGAAACTAAGGATATTGGTGGATAGAAGTAGACACTGGTGAAAGGGCAAATGTTCAAATATTGTCTGACTAAAACTCAATCATGAACAACCTTGTAACTTTATGTCTTGTGATGATTCAATTAAAAAATAAAATTAAATACAGTCCAATAAAATGTAACAGGCAGACAGACCAGCAGAATGATCATTTTTGTTTTAGAAAAATTATTTTTACCCCAGATCAGTATGCCCTGAGAAGAATTTGACGACTCTGCTTTATGTTGTGGCTGCACATTTCTTTTAGTCAATGAGCTCCAAGACAACACATAAATAACAATACAGTACTGCAATGGTCACAATGAGGAAGTAACACAAAATACTAACACACATTGGGAATACAAATTGTAGTTCTGAAGACCAAAGTAGGCTCTTCCATAAGGATATTGAAGAAGAAATGTTGAGGATATTCTGGGAACATAAAGAAACCATGGACTAGACAGCCAATAAAACTCAAAATGACATGAGAATAGAAATGAAAAAATTTCAATCAGAAGTGACAAAGCTAAAAAACTTGGCAGGCAAAATGAAAAACTCGAAGGCCTCACCAGCAGAGTAACAGCTGCTTAGGACATAATCAGTGAGCTCAATGATGAACAGCATAACACCTCCAGACAGCAATAGAGATGAAAAAAGTTTTAAAATAAACAAAAATATAAAAAATATCTTCAAAATAAATGAACAAATGACAATAGATTTTTGAGATAAATTTAACAGAAATTTAAAAAATCATTGGGGTATCAGAGATTCAGGAAGAAAAACCCTATAAAGAGGCAATAGTCAAAGACTCAGAGCTAAAGAGTGCATGCAACTACATCCTAAATGCCCGAAGAGTACCAGCTAAGCAAGAACAAAATTAAAACACCCTAAGAAACAGCCTAGTCACAATGAAAAAACCATAAAGATAAAATACTGAAAGCATCAATATTCAAAAAAGTAAATTACATACAAAGGAGCATCATTAAGATGAATAGATTTATTACTACCATTATTTCAGGCCTAAGGCAGTGGGGGGGATACAGTTAAAAAAAAAAAAGTCTCAATTAAATGCATGCCTCACCGAGAGTACTTCACCCAGTTAGTTTCTTATTCAGGTTTAAAGGAAGAATTTGAAGCTTTATGGATAAACACCTCAGGAACTTTACAGACTCAAAAACAACTATAAAAGAACAAAAGTGGGTATTTTAAAGAAAGAAAACCTCGTGAACACATTAATATTCTACAAAAAGATGGCACAAAATTCTAGGATAATACTCTCCTTCAATGACAGTGGATTAAATGCACCAAGTTAGAGACATAGAGTGGCAAAATAGATCTGAAAATGCAATCCAACATTCTTCTGTTTGAAAGAAACACAATTGAATAGCTAGAGCAAAATCAGACTCAAAGTCAAAAACACAATCTTTCAAGCAAACAACCCCTTTAAAAAGGTTGTGTTGGCAATATATTTATCAGACTATATAGACTTCAGGCTTTAAAGGTTATAAGAGACACAGAGGGTCATTTCTTAATAGTCAATGAATATTTGCATCAGGAAGAAATCACACCCCCAAACTTATAATCACCCAATGAGGGATCAGAAAAATACTTAAAATAATTGCTATTAGACTTGAATAAAAAATGTCAATAGCAACACTATAGTAGTTGGAGATTCAACACCACTCTGTCACCTCTTGAAAAATCAATCAGGATAAAACTAGAAAATACAGGTTTTTAGGAAGAAGTGGAAGAGAATTGCATATTGTATATATATCTATATATATAGAGAGAGAGACACACACATATATACACAAATATGTATATGTATATATGCATATAGGGATTTTCACGCCCCCATAAGTAGAATATACATTCTTCTCCAATGAACTTGGGTATTCTGAGATAGACCACATGGTGACCCACAAAACTTACCTCAAAAAAATCAAGAGAAGAGGCTAGAGTGGTATCATAGCGGTAGGATTATTGCCTTGCACATGGCTGACCCAGAATGAATGCGTGTTCAATTTTGGCATCCCATATGGTCCCCCAAGCCAAGAGAGATTTCTGAGTGCAGAGCCAGGAATAACCCCTGAGTGCCACCCCCCCCCAAAAAAAAACCAAAAAACTCATTTAACAAAAAAGATTCAAGAGGATAAAATTATATCAACTGCATTCTCAGACAATGATGTAATGAAATGGAAGTAAATGTAAACAAAAATGGAGGAATATCTTTAACACCTGAAAATCAAACAGCTAACTACTAAACAACAAATAAGAAATCAAGAAATTCTTGGAAACAAATCAGAATGAAGAAACTAATTATCAAATTTGTAGTACACAACAAAAGTGGTATTAAGAGTGTAATGTGAAGTTTTGCAATCATTTATCAGGAATAATAAAGGCCTACATAAATAAGTTAGTAGCATAGCTTAATAAATTGTAAAATGGCCTCAAAAATGAGCTCAACAAAGGCAAGCTATAGGAAATAATAAAATTAAGAGTAGAAATTAATTAATTTGACACCCAAAAATCAATCTAAAAGATTAATGAAAGAGTTGGTTCTTAAAAAAATTAAAGATTGATAAACCATTAGCAAGACTCTAAAAGAAAGAAAAAATAACTCTAATAAACTGAATTATAAATGAAAGGAGGGTTTCCAACAAATACTACAGAAATTCAAAGGGTAATCAGAGATTACCTTTAGAATCTTTATGCCAGAAAAAGAGACCTTAGATGAAATGGATAAAATATTGAACTGCTATAATCTCCCAATGTTGAACAGAGGTGATGTGAAATACCTGAACAGACCTATCACTATTCAGAATATTGTAATAAAAAGCACCTAGAGGAGAGTAAATGAACAGAGAGTCTACAGTCAATCCCATGACACTATATTTCAAGGGTGGAGAGACACTGTACCTCCTAAGCCAAGGGAATTCCCTCTCTAATGCCCTAATTTTTACTATGCTTATGCAGGAAGAAAAAAAGGGGGGGCAGCACAAAATAGTTATTTTTATCTATTTTTTATTTTTATCCTTTTTGACTTCTTTGTTTTGGTGTAGATATTGAAGTTGATGTCTCCAATCTTATTTATGTTATTTTATTTTTCTCTTTCTTTTTGCACTCTGGCATGGTTTTATTCCAGGACTGAGACTATTAAGTGCTGCTTGCCTTTAGTGCTGTAGTGCTCACTGGATATTCGATATTTCTTTCTGCATTGTTGTGGTATTTCAATTCCTCTTTTCCTGTACTTTCTCAAACTGAGTTTGAGAGCCTCTAGAAGGACTACATCCATTTTCCGCTTATTTGATTTTTACCCCACTTTATTGCTTTTTCTTTTTTCAAACAAAACCAGATAACTATCTAGCTCTGCCTCTCAGAGGGTGAATAAAGGAGGGAACAGGACCAACTAGATATATGATCACTAAGTAGTAAGCTAGACACAGAGGGGACCACTAATTCTAGCAGCCCAGGTGGTGAGGGTGGGGGATATGGGATGCAGGATGAAAACGGGGGTTGAGAGAGGACAAATTTGGTGATGGGAATTCCCCTGATTCAATGTTAATATGTACCTAAAATACTACTGTAAAAGATATGTAAGCCAATATGGTCAAAATAAAAATTAAAAAAAAAATCCCAGGAAAAAAAAAGACTTGCCTAAAACAAAAGCTTGGGTCCAGATGTATTAACTAGTGAATAATTTCAAACATTTAAAGAGAGACTACTTTTAATACTTTTCAGGCTTATACAGGAAAGTGAAGAAACCAAAGACTCCAGGTTTCTATGAAGCTACCATCGCCCTAATACCAAAAACAGAAACAAGACAAAAAGAATTACAGCTGATTCCTTGATGAACATAGATGCAAATCTCCTCAATAAAATACTAACAAATAGAATCCAAGAAGGTCATGTCCCATGACAATTAGGATTCTTCCCACAAATTTAGATGCCAGTGTGTAGAGGAGATCACTTATGTTTAGAAACAAATGAGATAACAGAATGGACATCTAACAAGAGCATACTAAACATCTGCTATTGTCTTACTGACTTTATCGGAGATACAATAATTTTCACAAATTTTCTTGTCATGTATTTCTTTCTTTTTCTTTTTTCTTTCTTTCTTTCTTTCTTTCTTTCTTTCTTTCTTTCTTTCTTTCTTTCTTTCTGTTTTCTTTTCTTTTTCTCTTTTTTCTTTCTTTTCTTTCTTTTTAAAACTTTTTTCTTTCTTTTCTTCTTTTTTCTTTGATTTATCTTTTTTTACTTAAGTGGCAGCAAATGTATTTCCTAGTGACTTCATTAGAGATGAAATAATATTTACCAATTTTCTTATCACTGTACATTTTTATATATTTTTCTTCTTTTTTTTTTTTGGTTTTGGTTTTTTGGGCCACACCCATTTGATGCTCAGGGGTTACTCCTGGCTAAGCACTCAGAAATTGCCCCTGGCTTGGGGGGACCATATGGGATGCCGGGGAATTGAACCGCGGTCGCGATCTTTCCTTGGCTAGCGCTTGCAAGGCAGACACCTTACCTCTAGTGCCACCTCACTGGCCCCTTTCTTCTTTTTCTTTTTAAATGTTCTTTCTATTCATTTTTAATAACATTGATCTGAATTATATAGAAATAACTGTATTTTAATGGCTTCATTAGAGATAAAATAATTTTCACCAATTTCTAATTTACTTGTCACTCTATTATTTAATTTTTTTCTTTTCCATTTTCTTTTTTTAAGTTTTTCTTTCTATTCTTTTAAATAACTTTGCTCTCACTTATTGGAAACAAATGTATTATGATCAACTGTGTTACCTATGTGATGCATTTTTTAAATAAAGTTTAAAAAATATTATAGTTATAATATCCAGAGTCAATAGAAACAAGGACCAGGAGGACCAGTCATAATAGGAATTTTACCATAAATAATGGTATTTAGGACAGAGAGGGGTCCACTGTGACAATTATGTTTGGAAATTATCATTCTGGACAAGAACTGAATGCTGAAAGGAGATAACATAAAATACGTGATACCTCTTCAGTAACAATATTGGAAGCCAAAGTATCTAAAAGAAAAAATATAAAGGAGGACTGAGGGGAGAGAGAAAGAGAGACAGAGAGAGAGACAGAGACAGAGAGAGAGCGACAGAGGAAAATTATTTAACACCAAGGCAGGTAGAGGGCACAGGGGAGGGTCAAAGGGAAACTCATGACATTCATTGCGGGAAATGTCCACTAGTGAAGGGACTAGAGTTGGATGTTGTAGGACTATTACTTAATCATAGAGAGCTTCGCAATTGTATCTCATGATGATTCAATTACATGTTTATTTTAAATTTAATTAATCAATTAAAATTAAAGCATTTAGGCACCTTACGTTTATTTTATTACATGATAGTATCTGTAGTTATATAATGCTTAAAGTAATTCATATGATTTCACTATGTATTTTAAAAACATAAATTCACTGCACTAATTTTAAATGTTAGCATTGAAATTAACAGAGAATATGTGTAAACAGACTATTATCCTCCACTTTTTGTTTTCAAGCCATATCTGACAATGCTTAGGTTTTATTTCTGGTCTGCACACTCATTCCTGGTGGTGCTCATAGGACCATATGGAGTTTTCTGGGTGAACCAGCGTGAGCCATATACAAGGAAAGTACCCTAACAGTTGTGCTCTTTCTCCAGCCCTATAATCTCTACTGTAAAGATTACATATTACCTAATTTTTGACAAAGGAGCAAGAAATTCTAAGTGGATCAGGGAAAATCTCTTCAACAAGTGGTGCTGGCAGAACTGGTTAGCCACTTGCAAAAAAGCGAACATCGACCCCCAGTTAACATCATGTACGAAGGTAAAATCCAAATGGATTAAAGACCTTGATATCAGACTGGATACCATAAGGTATATAGAACAACACGTGGGTAAAACACTCCATAATATTGAGACTAAAGGCATCTTCAAGGAGGAAAATGCACTTTCCAAACAAGTGGAAGCAGAGATCAACAGATGGGAATACATTAAACTGAGAAGCTTCTGCACCTCAAAAGAAATAGTGCCCAGGATACAAGAGTCACCCAGCGAGTGGGAGAAACTATTCACCCAACACACTTCAGATAGGGGATAATATCCAAAATATACAGGGCACTGACAGAACTTTACAAGAAAAAACATCTAATCCCATAAAAAAAAAAAATGAGGAGAAGAAATGAACAGACACTTTGATAAAAAAGAAATACAAATGGCCAAAAGGCACATGAAAAAATGCTCCTCGTCACTAATCATCAAGGAGATGCAAATCAAAACAACGATGAGATACCACCTCACACCGCAGAGATTGGCGCACATCACAAAGAATGAGAACAATCAGTGCTGGCGGGGATGTGGAGAGAAAGGAACTCTTATCCACTACTGGTGGGAATGCCTCCGAGTATAGCCTCTATGGAAAGCAATATGGATATTCCTTCAAAATCTGGAAATCGAGCTCCCAGTTGACCCAGCTATTCCACTCCTAGGGATATACCCTAAGAACACAAGAATACAATACAAAATCCCCTTCCTCACACCTATATTTATTGTAGCACTATTCACAATAGCCAGGCTCTGGAAACAACCAAGATACCCTTCAACAGACGAATGGCTAAAGAAACTGTGGTTCATATACACAATGGAATATTATGCAGCCATCAGGAGAGATGAAGTCATGAAATTTTCCTATATATGGATGTACATGGAATCTCTCATGCTGAGTGAAATAAGTCAGAGGGAGAGAGAGAGATACAGAATAGTCTCACTCATCTATGGGTTTTAAGAAAAATAAAAGTCATTTTTGTAACAATCCTCAGAGACATTGAGAGGAGGGTTGGAACTTCCAGCTCACTCCATGAAGCTCACCACAGTCATGAGTACAGCTATAGAAATAACTACACAGAGAACTACCATAATCAAGTGAATGAATGAAGGAACTGGAAAGTCTGTCTGGAGTACAGGTGGGGGTGGGGTGGGTTGGAGGGAGATTTGGGACATTGGTGGTGGGAAGGTTGCACTGGTGAAGGGGGTGTTCTTTACATGACTGAAACCTAATCACAATCATTTATGTAATCAAGATGTTCAAATAAAGAAGAAAAAAAAAGAATAAGTACCCTGGGGCCAGAGAGAAAGCACAGCAGTAGGGTGTTTGCCTTGCATGTGGCCAACACTGGACAGACAGTGGTTCCATTCCCAGCATCCCATATGGTTCCCCGAGCCTGCCAGGAGCAATTTCTGAGTGCAGAGCCAGGAGTAACCCCTGAGAGCTGCTGGGTATAACCCCACCCCCACCTCCCAAAAAGAACAAGTGTCCTTACATGTTTTGCATATCAGAGGGCCAGGATCCATCTCTACTACTGCATAATAGCAGGAATAACTCCCAGAAAACTCACCGGGAATAATACTGAACACAGCTGGATGTGATCCAAATATATAAAAGAAAAACATATTCCAAAATCAATGTCCTTATGTAGGTATGCTATTTGAGGATTGCTTAAAATTGTGCCTATGTATGTACAGTACATAATAAAATTAGTATTCTAACTCTGATTATTATAAATAGTTGCTACATAGAATACAAATGACAAGTAAATAGTCATCATTCTCCTCTAAGTGTGTATTTTTCTCTTGATTGGTGATTCAATATATCTTATTAACATCCATCTGTTAAATTAGTTTTTTCCCACCCCCTAAATTCATTTTATAATTAATGTCATCTCCAATCAAAATGTCCTATGCTTTAATCAAACAATGTATTTTCAGTTCCCTATTTAATAAAAGAAAAACACTTTAAATTAAAACTGGAAGTAGTATGCAAAACATCACTTTCTGTTAGTAAGTTGCATTAAAAACATGAAATGAATCCGAATGTTTTGAGTCCTTGCCGTGCTAACAACAGATTTAGAAACCAGTGACAGTGCAATCGCTCATTATAACTAGTTTTATGCTGATTTCCAGATTCTCTCAATGCTTGGGGAAACCCAATATTCTGTGGTTGCCCTGTGAGAACCAAAGCCCCCTGGGCCTAGGATCAAGGTGATCCTAAGCCTCCAATAAAGCCACTGTAAAATATTTTTCCACTCTATAACTTCCCCAGAGACAGAGGGAGTTAGCCCAAAGATAAAAACCGTATAATGTACCCACCCTAAAAAGGGCAAAAACCCCCCTGTTCAGCTAAAAAAAAGAAAACTAGATGGGTCTGATTGTTCCACCAGATAAGGACCTCCTGACACAAAATTGAGTCAGTAATAAGTTGGGACATACACCCTAAACGTGATATGATTTCTGATGTGATTACTGTTCAAGTGGATGAAATGCTGGCATTACTGTATTAACCAATGAAATTCTTGAGTTGTTAAATCTTGTAAATCTCTATATAAACCACTTGAAGATTTAACTTGGGTCCTTGTCAAGACACTCTTGGTTGAATGAGTCTTGGACCTCAACTAGTCGAATAAACTCCCTTTTGTATCTTGCTCTATCGGAGGTGGTCTCTGACTCTCAGTGCTGATTAGGGAGGTCAACTAGGACCATCATAGAGCTAATAGTAATAGTAATCGCATTAATAGTGCTAATAGAGAATATCTGCTAAGATTTTTGTGAGGTCATTGATTAATATTGTATTCTGATCTTAATACTTTATTGTTGTATTTCTACTTTGCTGGAATTCATTGCTAATATTACCTTAAGTAATGTAATTGTATCATTTATTTTTGTTTTAGCCACTTTTATATTATATGTGAGTTCCTGCTTTTAAGATGAGAACCATATCTAAAATATAGTTTTTCTTCCCTTTTGCTGCATATTATATTCACTTTAATTTTACATGCCAAGATAATTAACATTATATTACATACACAATTATAACTGCATGTTTGTGTATCCCTTGGCTCTGAAATTCGACAAGAGTTTTGTCATCATTTTGATTTGATGAATATGTCTGTCACCAGCTTTCTAAGAAATAATATCATTGTACCTAATGTCTCTATCCTACATAGCACAGTTAATGCTCAGACCTTCTGTTCAATGCTTCCTCTATTTTGTGCTTCAAATCTTATATATCTGCTAATTTAGATTTTCCATTCTCTCCTGGGTACTCACAAACAGAACATATATACATTTATTTAGCAAAACATTTCAAAACAGAACAAAACATTATAATACCAATAGCACTAGAAAATGTTAATACAAAAAACAAAAGTTGCCAACACAAAGATTAACATACCAGAAGCTAGAAATTGGAGAAACTCTGGGTAGTAATCAAAAAAAAAACACTGGACAGTGTTTCCCATGGTATTTAGGTTCTGTTCAGACTACAAGCTTTATAGTATATACAATGACAGTCTACTTCTAAATCTCACTTGCTCATAACAAGAAATATTCTAATGTTTTGTGATATTGCTTTTTTAAGCGGCTATGAGCCGGAGCGGTGGTGGAAGCGGTAAGGCATCTGCCTTGCGCGCACTAGCCTAGAACGAGCCGCAGTTCTAGAGTCCCATAAGCCAGGAGCGATTTCTGAACGCATAGAGAGGAGTAACCTCTGAGCTTCACAGGATGTACCAAAACCAAAACAACAACAACAACAAAGAGGCTAGGCTATCAGAGTTGTAGATAAATAAGTTGTCTTTTAAATCAGGTAAAAATGTAGATAAATGGTATCACAGAATTCTTCTTTCAAAGTTGCCTAAATACCACATGGAATATCATTTCCATTCTTCTTTTATCACCTTTTTATTGCAAATTTAAGAATCAATTTTGAACCCAAAGTTTTTTTCAACAGACATACATAAGGCCAGATTCAATACTCTTCTTCACATTTTTTTCCTTTTTGGTTTTTGGGCCACATTCAGCAGCACTTAGGGGTTACTCCTGAGTAAAAAAAAAATAACTGAGGGGTTACTCCATACAAGATGCCTGCGACCAAAGCAGAGTCAGCTGCATAACAGGCAAATGCCCTACTAGTGTGCTATCATTCCAGCTCAATACTCTCTTCTTTATCAATGGACACTACAAAAGCTAACTAGAAAAGTAAATTTATCATAAACTAATCTGTTAATTTCTTTTTCATTAATATCTTTATTTAAGCACCATGATTACAAATATGTTTGTAGTTGGGTTTCAGTTATAAAAAGAACACCTCCCTTTACCAGTGCAACCTTCCCACCACCAATGCCCTCCCATCTACTCCCCCACCCCTGTCTGTATTCAAGACAAGCATTCTATTTCTCTCACTCACCAGCATTGTCATGACAGTTGTCAGTGTAGTTATTTCTCTAACTGAACTCACCACTCTTTGTGGTAAGCTTCATATAGTGGGCCGGTCCTTCCAGGCCTCATTCTATTATATCTGGGTATTATAATAATAATAATAATATATAATATATATAATAAATATAATAATAATGTCTTTTATTTTTTAAATCCCATAAATGATTAGAACTATTATTTGTCTATATCTGTCCCTCTGACTTACTTCACTCAGCATAATAGTTTCCATGTTCATGTGTTCATGTCCATCCATGTATAGGAAAATTTCATGATTTTATTATTTTCTGATGACTGCATAGTACTCCATGTTTAGCCACTCATCTGAGTTGCTTCCAGATTCTGGCTATTGTAAATAGTGCTGCAATGAATGTAGGTGTGCAGAAGGCATTTGTTTTTGTCTTCCCAGGTTATATCCCTAGGAGTAGATTGCTGAACCATATGGAAGCTCAATTTTCAGCTTTTTTGAGGAATTTTCATATTGTTTTCCATAAAGGCTGGATGAGGCAGCATTCCCTCCAGCAGTGAAAGAGAGTTCCTTACTCTCCACATCTCTGCTTGCACTGGTTGTTCTTATTCTTTGTGATGTGTGCCAGTCTCTGTGGCGTGAGATAGTATCTCATTGTTGTTTTGATTTGTATCCCCCTAATAATTAGTGATGTGGAGCATTTTATCAGGTGCCTTTTGGCCATTTGTATTTCTTCTTTGAGAAAGTATTTGTTCCTTTATTCTCCACATTTTTTGGATGAGGTTAGACTTTTTTCTTGTTATGTTCTGTTGGTACCTTGTATATCTTAGATATTAGCCCCTTGTCTGATGGGATTTGGAAGAATAGTTTCTCCCATTCCGTGGGTGACTTTTGTATCCTAGTCACTATTTCCTCTGAGGTATGGGATCTTCTCAGATTAACAGTCCCATCTGTTTATCTCTGCTTTCACTTGTTTGAACAGTGCTTTTTTCTACTTAAAGATACCTTTGGTCTCAATGTCATGAAGTGTTTTTTCTACATGTTCTTATATATACCTTATGGATCTGGGTCTGATATCAAAGTCTTTACTCCATTTGGATTTGACCTTTGTGCATAGTGTTAGATGTACAAAGTACATCTTTTAGTACTGGAAGTACTTGCCATAGCAATTAGGCAAGAAAAAGATATAAGGGCATCCAGATAGGAAAGGAAGAAGTCAAGCTCTCACTGTTTGCAGATGACATGATACTATATTTAGAAAACTGTGAAGACTGCCAAAAAGCTTCTAGAAACAATGGATTTATACAGCTAAATGGCAGGCTACAAAATTAATGCACAAAAGTCAATGTCCTTTTTATACACAAATAATGATAGAGAAGAAATGGACATTAAAAAACAATCCCATTCACATTAGTGTCACATAAACTCAAATAACTTGGAGTCAACTTAACTAAAGAATGAAGGATATATATACAAAGAAAACTACAAAACACTGCTTCCATAAATAAAAGAAAACACAAGGAAATGAAGGCACATATCCTGTTCATGGAGTGGGAGGATTAACATCATTCAAATGGCAACACTCCCCAAAGCATTGTACACATTTAATACAGCTTCTCTAAGGATACCCATGACATTCTTCAAAGAAGTGGATAAGTGAATTAAACACTCCTGAAATTAATTTAGAACAATAAATACCCACAAATAGTGAAAGCAACCCTAAGGAAAAAGAAAATAGAAAGCATCACTTTCCCAAACTTTAAATTGAACTTCAAAGCAATATTCATTAAAATAACATGATATTAGAATTATGATAGACCCTCAGATCAGTGGAATATACATGAGTATTCAGACAATGTTCCGCTAGACATCCAGTCAATTAATCTTTGATAAAGGGTCAAGAAAAACAAAATGGAGCAAGGAAAACCTCTTCAACAAGTGGTGCTGGTAACACTGGTAAGCCACATGCAAACTAATCCATTTCTAACTTATTTTTATACATAGCTCATTAATCAGCTTCCAAAACCAACACCAGAAAAATTAGGAACACTAAGAAAGAACTTGTTTCATTAATGTTACAAAATCCATAAATATTAAAATCTAAAGCTGAAGAATCAGGTTAATTTTAGTTTTAATGAAAATAAAACTCAACCAGTCTTTTAAAAACCTGATGAAAAGTTATCAATGATCACATGATTCTAAAGTATGATTTGATTATATTTATTATCTGGTGTTATCTTCCAACTTTATAAGATTATCCTAAAGTAGAATTAATTATGGCAAAATGAAGTGAAAGTACTGAGTGAACAATAAAAATGAAAACTTGTGGGGCTGGAGAGGTGGCGCTAGAGGTAAGGTGTCTGCCTTGCAAGCGCTAGTTTAGGACTAACTGTGGTTCAATCCCCTGGCATCCCATATGGTCCCCCCAAGCCAGGAGCATATAGCCAGGTGTAACCCCTGAGCATCAAATGGGTGTGGCCCAAACTCCAAAACAAACAAACAAACAACTTGTCTGTAATATACACACAACACATGCTACAGAACAAAATCTGGTAAGACATTTTTAGAAGGCAAATTTGATTATTTCATTTAAATGTTGTTATATATGCTTATAAAATTGAATAAATTAACATAAAGAGTATTAGAGTATTTAACATAAAAATATATTTTATTCCTATTTTTAAAATTGTGTTAACAAATCCATTCACATGCCTAAGGCAAGAACTTGTATTGTGAAATCTTTCAGACTCTCTCTTTCAGGAGATAATCTACAGCAAGAATAATGTTTAAGAACAGCTTGAGTTTTATAGGCATGAAATGACAAAACTGTTTTAATAAAGCTTACCATTTTGTTCTTACTGGTAGTGCCTCCTGCAATGCACTGAACCTTCTCTGTGTGTGGAATGGATGTAGTTTTAATACATAAAGATTAAAATTCAAACTCTGACAAATCCTAAAGTCTTAGAGCTTATCACTAAAGAGAAGAATAGGACAATAACCAGGAATCCAGTTATCTCTTAGGTCTTCATGCAATGTAGTCTAATTGTTTAGCTTGTGGACAAAAATAAAATCATTGTTTCACCAAAGAGTATTTTGTTGTTGATATTGTTGAGCTGCACATAATGATTTCCAGGCGTTAATTATGCTGGTTCTGCCCTCAAGAATCACTCCTGGCAAGGTTCCTTGGACCAAATGCTGAGGGTTAGGTCCAGGTTGGCTGCATGCAAGGTAAGTACCATATCAGACCCTCAAAGAGTAATTTTTAAACAAATTTTCTCAAATAAGTAACTGAGCCTTTATCTTCTGTGAGGTAAAGCATATTCCTAACACTGGGTGCTCATTTACTAAATTGATTGTGTAACCATGTAATCCTGTGATTGAACCAGATTTCTTGCGATCAAAGCATGTGCTTAGTCCATTGATCTGTTTTTCCAATAAACTTTTGTTTTTGTGTGTTTGTTTACTCCTGACTTTAATAATTTTATAAACATTCATGGTACATACTTCTATATCTCATATTAAATATATCACATATTCCATATATAAATTTAAGCACATACATGTATCTTAATGCCAATTTTGGAATTAGATACTACATTCACTATGAAAGAAATATTACCTTTTAAAATGTTTCTGCTTGTTTTTTTATTTGAGGCCACACTTCTTTTTGCTCTAGGCTTGAACCTGTCTCTGTGCTCAGGGATCACTCCTGGCAAAATTTGATAGACCATATAGGGTTCTGAGGTTTGAATCTGGGTTGACTAAGTACAAGACAAGTGCCCAATCACTGGACTATCTTTCTAGACTTATTATCTAATAAAAAATTTTAAGTGCTTTAAAAACATAATTCTGTGCCTTTTGATGATTCCAAATATAAATAGGCAATGAACTTTTATTTGGCTCAATAGTGACTGTTATTAGCATATAACTCCAATACAAAATTTAATTATTTGGCCATTCTAATAAACAAATGTTAGATTCAAAATGTATTAGCCATTTGAAATTGTTTCTAGTTCTGTTTCTTGAGATTGCAATCTTGTATGTAGTAAACACTTTTATTTACCTCGGACTTAATTTCTTTTGGTTTTAGGTTAATTCTTCATTCTGGGACCATATGTTAATCGAAAAAATGGGGCTAGAATAATAATATAGTGAATAGGGCTCCTAAATTGCATGCAGCTAATCTACATTTGATAGCCATCATGGTGCCTCAAGCTAAGTAAATACTGACTTTCTTGAGCCATAATGTATTAGTTCTAACTTTAAATATCCCAAATCAGAACTATGTGACTTCAGGCCATTTGCTTACATATTGTACACCTTATCCACAAAATGAGGATGAACTCCAATATACTTTGTGGGTTTACTATATATCTCTATGTGTTTCCTGTATGTAGAGAATTAAAGTAATATAATTATTTTTAGAGTATACATCAATTTTTAGTCCTATGTTGTTGCAAGTCTAAGCTCAGAGATCTTGTTAGCCTTTGGAAAATCTTTAGGAAAAATAAGATGGGAGGCATCACTTTCCCAACTTTAAATTGTACTATAAAGCAATAGTCATTAAAACAGTATGGTATTGGAATAAAGACAGACCCTCAGATTAGGAATATACTTGAGTATTCAAAGAATAACCCCCACATAATCAATTAATAGTTGATTATATATAATCAATATAATCAGTGACACTACATACAGTCAAGATCTTTAATAAAGGGGCAAGAGAAATAAACTGGAACCTCTTTAACAAGTGGTGTTGAGACAACTGATCAGCCACATGCGAAATAGCAAACCCAGACCATGCCCAAAGGTCAAACCAAAATGGATTAAAGACCTTGATACCAGACCTGAAACTATAAAGTAAATAGAAGAAAATGTAGGCAAAACACTCCATGACATTAAGACTAAAGACCTCTTCAAGGAGGAAACCAAGCAAGTAGAAGCAAAAATAAACAAATGGGACTACATTGAACTGAGAAGCTTCTGCACTTCAAAGGAAACCATGACTAGAAGAAAAAAGCCACCCATGAAATGGGAGAAACTATTCACCCAATACCTACCTAATAAGGTGTTAATATGTAAGATATATGAGGTACTAACAAAACTCAAGAAAGAAATAATCTAACCCCATCCAAAAATGGAGATTTTTCAATGTAATAAAAGTTTGTAATAGTTCTGTATCTCTTTCTTATCTATGAGAACTATTAAAATACCTTATATATCATAAAGTTATTGTTTGGGAGTATTACTTCAAGAAACAACAATAGTAATAGTAATAATGACAATAATAATATTATACAAATGAATTGTAAGTACATTATTAACAAGAATATTTCTTACTTTAAATATGTATTTTTGTAAATATAATATTGTTTCTTTGTTTGCTCAAGGGTTGCTCCTGGCTCTACACTCAGGAATTACTCTTGGTAGAATAACAGAGGGCCATATGAAATGCTGGGTTCAAACTCAGGTCAGCTGTATGCAAGGCAAGCATCCAATCTGCTGATCTATCTCTCCAGTTCTCTTGAAATAATCTTTACTTACTACAAAGCAAAATTGAGTGGAATCACATGAAAATTACCAGCCTCAAGGAAATTTAATGTTCTGTCATCCTGACTATTAATGCTTGTTTTAATTTTTTTCCTCTTTGTTCCTATTCAATGAAGAAATAAATAAAAAATGTGCTCTTAAGACTTGGTTCTTTATTTTTTCTGGACCCAAAGTTTTGAGAACAATGAACTGAAGGTGGAAATATCATTGATGAGGTAGTAACTTAAAGAACAAACAAATTGGACTTCTATTGGAGGTTAGAATAAAACATTAAATCCCTGACTAATGCAGTCACCATGCCTGCACCTGTCCAGCTCTATAGATTCATTCTGTTCTCAAAGGGGATGTCAGCCAAGCAGTGAAATATTATGAATATACCGGCCACACAGTTTAAAGCTAGCAATCCTGGGTTAAGAGGTCGAGTCAAGTCCCTGCCCTACCAAAGCCATGCCTGTTTCATCCATCACCCATAATCCCTATTTCAGCAATAGTCCTGTTTTTTCCTCTGCAGCTTTCTGAAGACACCAATGTGAGCAAAATTCCAGGTATACCAGTATTTAAACTGACATAATTAGGATACTGATATTTAAACACCAGTCCCACCACTTATGTCAACCCCCATCATCAATGCTCCCACACTTCATCATCCCTCACCTTCCCACCCCCAGCCAACTTCCTGTCTGTCACCACCTTGGCAAGCACATTAAAGTTCAATGGTGATACAGATTTTTAAAAGAAAGAAGATATCAAAAATTTACCCTACGACCTCAAGTTCATAAAGGGCAAAATTTTATAAGCCACAATAGCAATAATCATATTTTTCAAATATTCTCTGTATCAATGTCTTTGATATTTAACTCAGTATTTAACATATATATAAAAAGAAACAAAATGTCTGAAGTAGTCATAGTATGCAAGCCTAGTATGCAGTAACAACATGAAAACTCACAATTGTTGGCAACAGTAAAAAGGGCATGAAAATTTATGTCACAACGGAACACATTTTAAATGGCTTGTTATAATTTGAACATATATTTTAAAAGTTTTTATTAACCCATGGTACATAGGCTTGAAAATAAAAACGAATGGACTTGACTCAGCTGGGTTTGTATTTTTTGGTTAAATCAAGGTTTTCTTAGAATCAAAGTAATGAACCACAAAACTGTGTGATAAGTAGTATATCACAATTCATCAATTTGTAACTCAGGAGGTAAGTTCCACTTCAGGATGTTCAATTTATAATCTTGTATTTTGATAGTTCTGGGAAATTATTTCACACATCTGTGTTTCATTTTTCCCATCTATAGATGGGGATGCTAATAACATTTTCTTCATAGGTCCTTTGGAAGATCAAATGAATGAAGATTTACAAAGTAATAAAACTATCTGGTTCTATGAACTATCAATAATTGCTTGTTATTAAGGTGAAGAAAAAATAAAGAACTAATTAAGGTGGAAATATAAATGGCATGGGAAAAAACTTAGTGATAACATAGTGTAGCCTCATTTTTGCTACATCTAAAGATTACCTTTAAAATAATAAATTCAATATGATTTTAAGTCACTTATGACAAAGAATTTTGTCAATCAAGATTATTTCAATATTTATAGTCGGGGCAAATTAAGGTTGCAGAAAAATGTATTATATAAAATAGTGTATGGTTCTCAAATTTTAGACCTCATTAAAATACTTCACACTTCTATTTCCTTTAGTCTCCTTACTTATTTATTCTTCTTTATGCCAAAGTATATTTTTGCTTTTACATTATTTTAATCTCTTAAAAATAGTCTAAAATCTCACACTAAAATATATATATATTTTTTGAACATTGTCCTCAGGATGTGTTTTTGTTTTTTAATTATTGCCTAGGTTATTGATTTCATTCATCTTTGTCAGTCACAGATGATATCTAAAGTTAATTCAGGCTTGCTTCCAAAATCAGGTAGATGTGACAGTTATAGATCTTTGTTTAGTGGGAACCCTATTTTCATTAACATTCATTAGTTTTCATACAAAATTACAAATTCCTTGGAATAATTTTATTATAATTTTTATGTTTTATTTAATGACTTCACATTGTGATCTGCATCATTTAAACCAAGTATAAATAAAGCAACTGTTCCGAACAAAGCAGACAAAGGAAGTGGTTGCCTAGCAACGGAAATCACAGAACAGATCCTGAACTCCTACTCAAATAGAAGCTTTGTACCCCAGCTTGGTGGAGAAAGAATTTCTGAGTATCCATTCTCTCGTTGAGTATGCCCTCACAGTGGGAGAAAAGATAGGCTTTGATTCTGTTATTAAATGGAATTGGAAATTAATAGACCAGCAGAGATCTTGTACCATTTTCTCTGAGGTACATGAACTATATTGAAGATAATGAATAAGTTATATGCCTGACATGCTCGTACTTTTGTTTTATAGCGAAGTGACTGTGTACCTGAGAATTATTCTAAATGTTCATGGGGTGACCATATGGGCTGAGCAGGAAATTAAAATGCATCTGAATCTGTGTAAGAAGAACAAATCCAAAACAAGTACTGGGACAACCTCAAAATCAAGTCAGCTTTGTAGTCCAGATTTGGAATGCTATTATATACAGCTATGTGAATTGTATATAAATATGTGTAGATCCATGCAAATTGCGATTTATTTATATTTGTATTTATAAATATAAATTTATATTTTATTAGTTTATATTTCAAATATCAAAATCACTTGTATGGGGCCACAGTGGTAGCAAAGCAGGTAGGGCATTTGCCTGGCATGATGCGAACCTCATATGGTTCCCCAAACACTACTCGGAATGTCCCCTGAGCACCACAAACCAAGAGTAACCCCTGAGTACTGCTGGATATGGCCTCAAAAAAAATACTTCCTTGTGCTTAAGCACAAAAATCTTATAAAGTAAATGGATTTTGTTGTCTTGCTTTGTATGTGTGTTTAGTTTTTCTATAAAATTAGTATAAGAAGGAAGACCAGTCTATATTTAAAACAATTTAGTATATTTTAATATTTATTTATATTAATATAAATATTTAATGATACATAATGTTTTTGAAATTTCTTTATGGATGATAATTATACACATAAACCTGGATCAATCTAAATTTCTATTTAGTTTTATTACCATTGATTTTTTTGTAAAACGTTCTACACATTAAATATGTACTTAGCAGTCTGTACTAGTATCAGCCAGATGTATGGTGATTTCTAATTGATAAATTAAGCTTGGTCATAATCAGGAACTAGCCTCAGTGTTGGAGCAGGGAGACTGGAGATAACTAAGAAAATGAGACAGAAATATGAGACCAAGTTGTTGGGTCAAGGGGTTAACAGCCCTGTGAACTGTGAGACCCAGTTATTCCTGATTTTTATTGCTTTAAACAAATAATCATTAAAAAGACAAGGGCAGTGTTCTGTTAATTGCTTATGCTAATCTAACTAACACTGAGTTTTACAAAGAAAAGGGACTCTGCATATCTGAAAAAACAGTACAATCATCTCTAATGTGGATTTATGTCAAGAGAATTTCCTTAAAGAGAAAGAGCAAAGATAGGCACAGAAGCGTGACCTCAGTGATTTTCCACATCAGTTTTCTGGATAACTAGATACCTGTTATCTGCCCACTCTGCCTTTTTCCTCATTCTCTCTTAATTCTTTTTTGATAATTTCCTGTATAGATTGTATGAAGCTGAGATGAATAAGGGTTCAATGGCCTCCCAAGTGAGCAACTTGAACCTAAATTAAGACATGAGTACAAATTTTGTTGCAATGCTATTGAAATATAATCATAACTATTTATACCATATAATGTAGCATGAAATGCCTTTTTAAAGGAAAGTTGAAATCTTAGTTTGCTGTAACTTAGATAGAATGAAAGTTCATCATTTAAAATGAAATAAATCAAAGGGAGAAGAATAAATACCAAAAGAGTTCACTCATTTGTGTTATATAGAGAAACAAAACAAAGTAATTGATAATATTAAATAAGAACAAACACTTGGGGGGGGACAGAGCGGTGGCACAAGTGGTAGTGCATTTGCCTTGCACATGCTAATCTAGGACAGACCCAGCTAATCTATGAAGGACCACAGTTTGATTCCCCGGCATCCCATATGGTCCCCAAAGTCAGGAGCGATTTCTGAGCACATAGTCAGGAGTAACCCCTGAGCACCACAGGGTGTGCCCCCCCCCCAAAAAAAAAACAGAAAAAGAACAAACACTTGGCCTTTGATTTCAAAACTAAGATTACCATATAGCAATCTTAGCAGGTAGTGGGAGGGATGGCATTTGGAAAGCAGGAAAAAGCAGAATACAGGTGACATAAGAACTCTTAGGAGGGACTTGCGTACTTTGATGTAGTGGTAAAGATGCAGTAACTTTGACCATCAAAACTTTGAACTTTGAAGTTCACACTGTTGTAACCATGCTACCTAAACTAGAATAAAATAAATAATATATTTAAAGATATAAAGAAAAAAACTTAAAAGACAATTTCAAAGCAACAGAACATGAATCGTAATGTTCTTTGAGATAGTATATCCTCATGAAGAACACAAAGCAAGACACCATGATTTAGAAAGTTGTTCATAAAAGTGTTTTTCAGGCATTCAGTGTTCCAATACTAATTCCATCACCAATGTGACCTTCTTTATACCAATGAGTCTACTTTCATACTCATCCCTCTCAAATTTGTCTTTTTAGCAGCCACAAAATAATTTATTTTATATTGCTTATTGCAGCATATATCTTACAATGGTGTTACTTAAATCATTTTCTAAGGATATACTAAGCAATGCAGTGCTAGTTGAGTCTTCTGTATTATTGTCTTCACTCTTTGACTTAGTAGCTTCTATGCAACTTTCTCATTGATTTTGCCATGCTCAAACTGGAATGTCAGTACTATAAATTTTCAAGGTGTTGCATATGCAGCCGTGTGCTCCAGGACAGAGGTCCAATCTTACTAGGCACTGTCTAATGAATACAGGGGTAAGAAGGGTGTAAAGATATTATGTTTCTGTTGTGCTGGCAATGTGTTTCAAGCTTTGAAACATAGTGACTAAATAAGTGATTATGCTGTTAATTAATTAACTACAACATGGTCATTGGTCTCCAAAAGTAAATTGGGAAGAGTTCATGGGATGAGTACATGGGATAAGTAAATGGGATGAGTACGCGGTTGCTATAAAATTTAGCAAGTACTAGGACAAAGACATTCACAGTCTATTTCAGAGTAAAGGGTACTGTGCAGAAGAAAGGCATTATCAAGGCTGACTTTATTCATTTCTTTTGCTTTAGAGCCACATCCAGCCTTGCTCTGCACTCAAGAATGACACCTGGCAGGTTGGGAGATCATATGAGATGTCCAGAATTAAAGCCGGATCTGTTGTGTGCAAGGCAAGCACCCTACCCATTCACTGCGCTATCACTCTGGCTCAGGGATGGCTTTTCAAAACTAGTATATCCTATATTCCAGAGCAGTTCAATTTAGTATACAAATAAGAATGTTTATTTGAGATCCAATATGCACAGCTCAGTGACTCAAAGGCATGGCTTCCCACTGTTCTAGTTTATCTGCTACAATCAATTATTTTTTCTCGCTTGTTCATTTGGGACTAGCTTAGGGCTTGCTGTTTGAATATAGCTGTCTTTCTCCCTCTTTAATACAGTTATTTGTATTCCCCTCCAATTTTTAATTTTATTTCAAGTAGGTTCTTATTTTAAGGACTACTTTAAAAGTAAGACAATATCCACTGTCTAAGGGCACGCAAATAGGTAGTATTCTATATGTGGTTGTTTTCGCGGCTTCAACTTTGCTGTGAAATGAAAATATATATACAAGTTGGCAAAAAAAAACCTACTAGAATTGGCCAAAGTACTGCTTATTTCACTCTCACCTTCTCATTTGTTGGGTAAAATGAATATGATTAGCATAACAAATGACTTCTCTGACATATTGTTCCAAACTTTGTTGGAAAAGTTAAAGCATCTATTTCATAGATGACTGTACTTATACCTTCAACGTTGTTTACGAGCGCAGAGCTTAGAGCTGGAGCAGTGGCGCAAACGATAGGGCCTTTGCCTTGCACATGCTAACCTAGGACTGACCACAGTTTGATCCCCCAGTGTCCTATCTGGTCTCCCAAGCCAGGAGTAACCCCTGAGCATCACCAGGTGTGGCCCAAAAACAAAAACCAAAAAAAAGCGCAGAGTTCATTTGAATTGAACATCAGTACAGTGTAAAAATGTGTGATTGTTTCTTCTGTATACAGTATATTAGAAAGAACCAGGGTAAGTTAAAATAAAGACTAGTGACAGGAGAGTTATTAAGATGACTAAAGAAGCACTAATCTTCCCCAAGGGGAAACTAGATGGGGGGGGGGGGGGCAGGAAATTGAAGAATTAAAATTGATTTGTAGACTATACCACTGAGTTTCAAATGGTTTTAAGTATTTAGGGATACAGTAATAGTTTCCTTTGCTGAACAATTAGAATAATTTCTAACTGTTGGTTTCAGGATTAATTTAGATTACAGAATTAAAAAGTCTAGCAGATAGTAAACCCTAAACAAATGCTGAACCCTATCTCTTTAGTTTTTGCATGTGCTTTTTCCTGATGTCTTATTTTTTGGCATAACATTATGACTTAAGTGAATCTATTAATTAATGCTAATTCGTGGATTTAAATGCTAAATTTTGTTATTTATTCTAATAAAAACCTACTTACTGAAATATTTTTATCTTGTAATTCAAAATTTTGTGTTGTTTATGATCTTGTTATTTGTAAAATTAACATGCTGCTTGTCTTGTAATTTCTCAGACCCAACTTTCTTTGGGAATTTATAAAAATCCTCAGGCCTTGCTACAATACCTATAGAAAATTATAATTGGCTTTTATGATTTGCCTGCAACAACAAGAAATACACTTAAGCCTGAGGAAAAAGTTTCATTTAATAGAACTGTTATTTGATAGTTTTTATTTATTAGTCCATTTATTACGTATTTACTTAACAGTTGTATAAAAGAGTGATCCTTATATTCCAGTGATCTTGTATTTTCAAAGTTTTATGTTGAAAAACATAAAGCGTTTTTTCTTTGCCATAATATTTAGTAAGATTCCATATATGTTATGATCTCTCAGTTCAACCGAAAACAATTCTTAAGTGGTAAAACTCCAATATATATGTACTTTGACTTTTTTAAACTTATCTATGGATAAAATAGGGGAAAGGGATTAATGATATTTTTTTAACACAAAGGTCACTTCACTTTTTAATGTTATATGTATTAATTTTTATTATTAGAATCAAAGAATATAATCTTACCACTTTTGGAAACTCATTCCACTGACATTTTTAATAAACAGCAATATTTATCAATCACCTCTAGAATAAAAAGGCTACAAAAATACTCTCATATAAAATTTGTAGATAAAACCAGTAAATGCCAGAGGATATAAAGATCAATAACTGGCAATCATTGTGCAAAGCTAATAGAATATATTAAAATTTCAATCATCTTTGTGTTTGTGTTAAATATTTGTGTTATATTTCTAGGAAAACTATGAAAACACTAATTTAAAAATATGTATGCATACCAAAGCAGAGACAAAAATCTATAAACAAAAACCCTTGATAAGCATAAAAGCAAAAAAATCTCTGAAGAAACAAAAAAACTCTAAAGGACAAACTGATATGAGCAATGCATTAAGATTACCATAAATAAATATACATTTATTAAAATTTACATAATTTATACAAATATAAAACGTATAAATATGTGCATTTAATATATAAATAATATACATATTTACAATAATGCAATATAGTATATAATACATAAATATATTTTATATGTACATATAAATAATTAATTTATTAAAATATATTTATTCATAGTTAGATATTTTATGTGTAACTATATATTTATATTATGTGATATATGAAATATATAAATATAAAATAGACTAAAGTACATCATAAATAGATTAATATTTTCCAGGTGTACAGAGATGCTTTAACATACTCAATTGACACAATATTCAATATTAAAAATATATATAAAGTATATGATCATATCAATATATATATAAAGTATATGATCATATCAATATATACATATTTGACTAGAAAACTTTTATGATAAACACTGAGTAAAATGCATTATTAGGTTCATACCTCAACATAGTAAAGGTCATGTACAACAAACAAACTAAATCAATAGCAAAACCCTTGAAAGTTTTTCTTTAAGATCTGGCACAAAACAAGTATATCACTTGCTTGTGCTATATAAATAAATAGAGAAATGTAATAGATAATCTCCAATTAAAACTAACATTTACAATTTTGTCAAAAAGATGAGGTTACCTCAGGGGAAAGAAGAGTGGAATGAAAGGGTAGTAGAGGAATAGTAGTGCATTAAAGGAATATTTTGGTGGTAAGTGTGATATAGAAATATTGTATCTCCAAGACATGTATACACCATGTTTGCATAGGTCAATAATGCTTCAATAAAGTAAAGAAAAATTCTCACCTTTTGGTTAAAGTTAAGCATGATAACTATAGATAATAAGACTCTATTGCATGTTTGATATTGCATATTTGCTAAAAGAAATGCTCTTAACAGTTCTTGTCATAAAAAATGACTAGTTTGATTATTATAATATATAAAAATAACAAATTATTATATTATATACCTGAAAGTTACTAAAACTGTATTATTCTGATAGTAAAAAATGTATTTCTGATAAAGCTAAATTTAGAGGCTTTTGTTTTCTTATTTTAAGGGGAAATAGTTGAGGCTAAAATAGCAAATGCGAATTTTCTCACACTCAAGATACTAAAATAGAAGGAATTTTGAATGAAAACAAATCCCCTATTATTTTATTGATTTATGTACCGGTAGGTTACAAGTTTCTGCCGTTTTGCCGTTGGTTCTCAAATCACCTTTTTTTCTAAGATCTGAACATGCAGAATAGTTAATAATTAAAAATGTGTCCATGGCTTATCATACTTCTGTTTATCGACTCAGTTTGCAATGTTCCTTTGGAGCTTTGCATGTCCAAACAGTAAAACAGATTAATGTGGTTTTTTGTTTTCAACAGTATTATCTCTAGAGGTAATTGCCTTAAAGTTGATTTGGGTAAGTACTTCCCACGCATGTCATGTGCTGGGGCTTGGCATGATTTTATTTACACAATTTAAAAAGAAAGATCCAGTCATCATGTACAATCTTCACAGCAGGAATCAGAGACACCTTGTTGAAAGCAAAACAAAGGGTTGAAATTAGCAAAGCCTATATTCCACTTTTTTTACTCATTAGCAAGATTATTTTGCAAAAATGGCTTCTTACCAACTGATTTCTGGCAAACATATTTTTAAAGTTCACTTTTACTCTCTTCAGTTAGCTCTAATTTAGGATATGGAAGTGTTAATTATTAAGACTATTCTACTCAGATATCTCTGCAAGCATTTTGTAAGAGTCAATAGGATCCCAGTGCAACAGTGGAGTTTGTGTTAACAAAACAGTTAATTTTAATGAAGTAACATCCATGCAACTCTTATAACAGCAAAAAAAATGTTCTTAATATAAATGTAATTGAAACAACATACAGGATTTAGGGAATATTAAGCTAGTTTTTAAAGCCACAAAAAAGAAAGTTCAACTGAAGAAGTAATGAGTCTTAAAAAATAAATTGAGTGAACAGGGGTGGGGGGAGTCAGAAAAGGAAGCAAAAGAAATAAGAATTATTCAGCAAAATGTGAAATGTTAAGACTTATATGCTAATATACCAGGTTTACAGAATAAAGGTATAGAACAGATCATAAAAACATCTGAAAATTAAAAACAAAGGAACTGAAAGATTTGTGCATTAAACTATAGGTAACTATTAAAATAAATATAATACCACAGCAATACAGAAAAAGTTATCGAATTAAATAACTGGTGAGCCCTACAGCAATAAAGATAGGCACCACACAATAGTCTCGGTTCTGAAATCAACTCATGCTCGAATGCAAAAAGAAAGAGAAAGACAAGACAAAATAAAATAAAATAATATTGGAGACATCAACCGTAATCTCCACACGATAATTTTTTCTGTATTGCTGTGGTATTTCAATTACCTTTTTCACATCCTCTCTCAAACTGAGGTTGGAAGCCTCTAGAGAGACTCAGCCCATTTTCAGTGTATTTGACTTTTGACTTTTTTCCCCTCTTATTTTGTACCCCATTCTATTGCTTTTCTTGCCTTCAAACAAAACCACATACCTCGATTTTTCTAGCTCTGCTCCTTAAATAGAAGGGGAAACGAGGGTTCCAGGACCAAACAGATATGAGATCACTAATAGTAAGCCATACAAAGAGGGGTCCACCTACTCTAGCAGCCCGGGGGGTGATGGTGGGGTATATGGGTTGTAGAAAGGGAACTGGAATGGGGGGAACATAGTTGGTGATGGGTATTCCCCTGATTCAATGTTAATATGTACCTAAAACACTACTGTGAAAGATATGTAAGCCATTATGGAAAAAAAATATGTTTTTAATCAGAAACTTTCTTTGACTTACATGTATTATTATTATATAAATTATATTATATGTTATGTTATGTCACTATATTATGTTATGTTAGCTTACCTCATTATGTTAATCAATTTTGTCTCTTGAATAAATTCTTACAATAAAAAAAATAAATATAATAAAACATAGGCAGATGGGAAGATAGTTCATATACGTGGACTGGAAGAATTAATGTGTTAAAATGACCATAATACCTTAATATTATTGAGTCAATACAATTTCTATAAAAGAAATAGAATAAATCTTACTAAAATCATATGAAAGCACAAAACACACCAAGTAGCTTTAACATTCCTAAAACAAAGAATATGAAGATGCAACAGTCTCTGGCTTTAATTTAAATTGTAGAACTATTGTGATCAGTGTTGGTCATGTGCAAGGCAAATGCCCTGTCACTGTGCTATTGCTCATGCCCCTCGATTAAAATTATTAAGTAAAATGTAAAAATAAAAGAGAATATGGTAACTATTTTGGCTAAAAAGATAGTACAGTGTGTAGGGTGCTTTCCTTGCATGTGGCCAACTTGTGTTCAATTCCCAGTATCACATATAATCCCCAAAGAACCACCAGAACAAAAAGCCAAGAGTAACCTCATAGCCAAAAGCAAAGAAACATTTAAAAAGAGCAATGGTGGTAAAGAAATGAAAATAAATATACAGATAACTGAAATAGAATTGAGTGTCCAAAATTGAATTCTTACACATATGGGTGGTTAATTTAAAATAAGTGAATTAAAAGCATAAAATGAGAAAGGAGAATCTCTTCAATAAAAAGCACTGGGAAAGCTGGATTGCTACATTAAAAAAAATAACTGGATCACTATATCAACACCATGCACAAAAGTTAATTTGTAATGGAACTAGAAGAGGTTATGATAAAAAATAGGTCAATAAAAAAGACAAATATTGGATAATATAATTCATGTGCAAATATAGAGAAGCAAAACAGGTGAACAAATGAAGCCAACTTTAGGCTACAGAAGTGAGTTTAGAAGAGGAAAGGGAGTGAGGAAAGCAAAAGACAGAGTGCCAAGACTTTGGTGGTGGATGTGATGAGATAGTGTATATGTTTAAGATATTTAATTTGTACTCTTAAAACACAGTCTTGTAAACCAATGAAAATATAAAAGTATGGATTTTGGAGATATCTGAGTAAAAAATGACAAAATGATATTTGAGCTTATTTATACAAATAGTTAAAGATAACTTTATATTTGTAGATTGAGCTCATATGGCTGCTCATTTGCAGAAAACCTCCAGCATAGAGGAATTAAAGAAAGAGTAAGATAAAGGTTGCTTTCTTTGTTTGCATTCAACTTTGTGTAAAATGCTTGTGTGTATATCTTACTGTATAAGACTAAGGCATGCCTTTTAAGAATTCACACGTGAAATTTTAATTAATGGACTAAATATTCATGTTCTAATATATTCCTTTTATAATAAATTTTACTCTATTTTGTCTATGGTTTTGCTGAAGCACATTTATAAGTGTGTTTCAGTTCAAGACTTTCTTCTGCCAGCTCTCAATGATTTATTTAAGCTCCTTTTGTTAGAATTGCAAAGACTTTGAACTGAACTTAGATATCATACTGGAGAAATAGAATATTGAGTTCAAGCAGGTGATTTGACAAAATTATTGGAAAGTCTGTGGAATAAAAAAAGACAGTTGCAATTCATTCTAGAGACCATCTAAAAACTGGCAGAATCTATTGTAGTGCTAAAGAATAGTACCAACTGCATTTTAAACTTCAGACTTGAGGACTAAATAGTGAAACAGAAGATTGAGTAGAGTCATTGTATTTGTTCATTAAGTCTGGATGAAGTTTTCATAACTTTTTTCTCAGAGGGCAAATAAATGAACAGTGTTACATCATTGGGAAGATAAAGGCATTTTAAAATTAATAATTTTATTGTAATCTCTAAATCTCTGTAGGTCAAAGAAACTTTTGAGTAAATTGTGATCATATGAACAGACTATGCAATATGTATTTTACTTATTGAATTAAAGAATAGACGGTTTCCTAGGATACGGTGGGTGACAAAACAATTATATTATTGCTTTGTTAACCCATTTTTAATGCACGAATTCACCTTCTCTTTTCAATTTCTTCTTTCAAGGTGGTTACACATTGCATGTCAAGACATAACTTTTGTTTTTCATTTAAAGCTTTTTGTCTTTGTATATGCGTGTGTGTGTTTTGTTTTTGTTTTATTTCTGGAAGAGTAATTGGCTGTACTAAGCACTAAATGTAGTGGTCAGGGATCACTCCTGGTAGTGCTCAAGGCACCAGGTGGTGCTAGGGAACAAGTAGAGCAAATCACATGCAAGGTTAACACCTTAACCTCTGTATTATCTTTGGCCATAAGACACAAGATCTTGTGGTGTTATTCTGGGGAAATTAGAAATAAGTCACTTTCCTGTTTTGCAATCTGTTTTTACAAATTATATACTTCCTTTTCTTCCTCTAAGTCACACTGACACTGATCAACCTGACTTCTTTACCCCTCCAGACACTCAATATCATAAGACTTTCTTCTCTATTCTCAGTATGTCAAACACTTCTTTCAAATAGGCACTACATAAACTCCTTCACACTGACCTTTATATGTCTGATAAGGCTTAAAGTGTTAATTCTCCCTGCTTCCCTCCACTTATACCAGCTTTTTCTTCACTGTAAGAACAAAATGTTTAGAGTTGAACTGCAGGGTAAAAGCAGATTAAGTAAATATGGAAACCATTCTGAAAATATCTTTGGGTCTTTCTGTAATCATCATATTCCTATTAACTGGAAAATTGTTACAATAATGTTCTCTTTATCTCTTTTCACCTAGAAAAATAGTAAAGTATGATAGAAGTGATTAGGATATCCAAATTGATT
Source organism: Suncus etruscus (assembly GCF_024139225.1). NCBI lineage: Eukaryota > Metazoa > Chordata > Mammalia > Eulipotyphla > Soricidae > Suncus > Suncus etruscus. Next base: position 52,829,340 of record NC_064852.1, read on the forward strand.
TTCTCACATCATGCTTTATACCTGTGCATATGTTTCATATTCATTACTGTTAAATTAGTTCTTTGTCTGTTGTCACTTGGGATACTTTTTCTTCCCGAATTAATTTCTTCTATATATATTATAATCTCCCTTCACAAAATACAAACATATATTCCCGTTGTAATTCCTACAAGGCAGCAGGCAATTGCTAAGAATAATAACCTAGAAAGCTAATTTTAAAATATAATACTTTACTGTGTCATTAATTAAGGCTTTCTCCATATTTTATATATTAATCGAATGATGGAATTATATGAGTTTTTTAAATCATTATTGTTTTAACTAGGTATTGGATGACTGAAAACAAAATAGAAACATTTCTAAATGGCAAGTTTTTATAGAAGGAAGTGATTATGTCATCTAAAATAATGCATATAAATAATCATATGTATTATTTTAGCTATAATCAAATACTTCTTTTTCTTTTGTTCCTACACTATTGATATCAAAAATATATTAATCTGTTTTATACTTCATCAAATCATCTATATAAAAGACTTTACACATTTTACAAAGATCTTGAAGAACTAAGAATATGACTGTATATATTATTCAACAAAAAATAAAAAAAGAAATCATCAAATAAAGGAGGACTCTTATTAAACTGTTTAGTTCCTAAATTTTTTTTTTTGGTTTTTGGGCCACACCCAGCGGTGCTCAGGGGTTACTCCTGGCTGTCTGCTCAGAAATAGCTCCTGGCAGGCACAGGGGACCATATGGGACACCAGGATTCGAACCAACCACCTTTGGTCCTGGATCGGCTGCTTGCAAGGCAAACGCCGCTGTGCTATCTCTCCGGGCCCTAGTTCCTAAATATTTTTAATATAAAAAAAATTTTTATAAATGTCTTGAAATCTAAAAAAATAAAAGTTAAAGTTACATTAACTACTAGTGATATTCACTTTATATATAGTTTTCTTGTTTAGAGCCATTTTTCCCTGAAAAAATCAGGTATGTAAGAAAGACAACACATATGGTGAGTAGGAAGCAAAGGACTAGTTCAATCCAAACACTATGTGTCCCCACTTAGCCTTCTTTGATGCTGAAGTTAGGATAGTTTAGGTGGTTATTTTCATCTTAAACATGCACATCCAGAAGGCCTAGCAACACAATTTGTCAAGACAGAAGAATTTTTGAAATTTCCTATTCCAACTTCTTTTTCCTCTATGACTATCAATCCACAGTATATTCCAAAATGCTAAAGAGATAACCCCTAGGAATTTAGCAAAACATATTTTCTCTCCATACATTACTAAAAGAGCACTTCTGTGGACTGAAATAAGTCAGGTACAGATATTAAACATAGAAAATTCTAAAGACTATCAAAAACCTCCTAGAAATAATAAGCTTATATCATAAAGTAAAAAGCTACAAAAGCAAAACACAAAATTCCATGGCATTTCTATACTCAAACAATGAAGTAGAAAAGAGATAAATTAAAAAAATAATTTTGTTCAGGGCCAGAGAGATAGCATGCCTTGCATGCAGAAAGACAGTGGTTCGAATCCTAGCATCCCATATGGTCCCCCCAAGCCTGCCAGGAGCAATATCTGAGTGTAGAGCCAGGAGTAACCCCTGAGTGCTGCCAGGTGTGACCCAAAATCCCCCCAAAAAATAAATTAAAAAAAATTCCGTTCAAATTGTGTACCTTGGAATCAGAAAAAAAAAGAAGTTAAAAACTTATATCTGGAAAACTGCAAGTCACTACTGAAATAAATAGAAAAACTATGCACAGAAATGAAAATGCATTCTTTGTTCATGGATCATTGTCAGAAAGGTGATCCTTCCCAAAAACACTACATAGATTCAATGTAGTGACTGTATTCATAATATTTTTAGGGATATAGACAGATATTTTCATATTTATGTGGAAAATAAAACCCCTGAACAGTCAAAGCAATACTAGGAGAAATACTAGTTTAAATCACACTATAAAATATCCTTACAAAGAAAAAGAACTTTAACTTGTGCCATCAAGTCAGAAGCTATTACAAAAGCTAAGTCACTTGCCTTGCATGTGACTGACCCCAATTTAATTCCAAGCACTTTGTGATTTTCTTTTTTTTTATTTTTTGGGCCACACTCGTTTGAATCTCAGGGGTTACTCCTGGCTATGCACTCAGAAGTTGCCTCTGGCAACTTACCTCTAGCGCCACCTCACCGACGCTTTGTGATTTTCTATATAATAAAATATTCACTCCTGAACAACGAGAGTAGTCCCAGAAGAATGCTAGATGTGTCCCACAATGACAAACAAATAGAAAGATTAGTCTTTGGGGCCAAAAAGTAGTGCAGCAGGTAGCTGACTCAGGTTTTATCTATCACCTTATATGGGATCCTAAGCAATACCAAGAAACATCCCTGAGCATAGAGCAAGGAGTAAGCCTTCAGAACAGACAAGTGTAACCTTAAACTTCCCCCAAAGAATTATAAAACAACCAAAAATTATACAGTATATCAATAAAATAAGGTGCTGAATTAAAGACAAATTCTCAGGCTAGTAGAATACCATTGAGAGCCCAGAGACAGACCCTCAGGTATATAGTTAGCTAATATTCCACAAATGAGCTAGGATTCTGTTGGGAAATACTGTTGGGAAAACTTGTAAGACACATGTGAAAAATTAACTTAAACCCTTATATAACACCTTACTAATAAACTAAAGGCATATGAAAGATTTTGATATCCTTAAATTAATCAATCCCTAAATTAAATTGATGAAAATTTAGGCAGAACCCTCCATGATATTAAATCTAGAGGCATCTTCAAATACTCAATGCCATTGAACAATCAAAAAAAAAAAAAAGAAAAGAAACATGTGTTATGCCTTCATGCTACCTCATTGATTTCCTACTAGTGTCTCTTACTGGCTGAGTTGAACTGAATCCAAAGCAAAAAAGACATACAGTTAACAGAAGTCTGCTCTCACACTATACAGTAGGGAAAATCTTGGTTTGTGGGTTTCTGTGAGAAAATGGCATAATAGAGAAGACATACATGTTTTTACTATTTTTATTTTGAGTAACAAACAAATTCTAAAGTTGAGGGTTGTCTATTCTGTCTGTATTCTGCAAAGAAAACTGAGCGATAGAAAAATCATTTTAAAACCACATGCTTTCTTTTGAGAAGACCCAGAGAGTTCTGATTTCCATTAATGTTAAAATTACTTTTATAATCTTTTCAAAAGCAAAGCAATGCATAAATGAGTCTTCTTTCCTTATGTTTCATTTATAATTTCATTCTCCGATGTTTTGACAACAATGGGTAATGTTAATCTATAATAATATTTGTGAGTCAGGCCTCAAATTTCCTATGTATTAAATTATCAAAACATTAAATATCAAAGTTATTAGAATGCCAGTTAATCTAAATTATGAATATGAAAATTAAGAAAATTACTAAGACCATAGAGCTGCTGTTAAGGAGAAACATAATTTGTACATAGACAGGATTCATTCAAAAGTTTTCTTTTTTTTTCTTCTCTCTTTCTTTCTTTTTTCATTCTTTCATTCTTTATTTCTTTCTTTTTGGGGGGGGTGCTTTTGGGCTATACCATGTTATGCTTAGGGGTTAGTTCTGGCTCTCTGTTCAAAAATCACCTAAAGAAGTGGGTGCTGATTCCTGCCGCGTGTTTGGACCCAAACTCAGTAAGGGCCCCACCTAATAAGGTGAGTGCTGATCCCTGCTGTGTTTTTGGGCACAGGAGAGCCATTATGAAGGACTGCTGCCTTGCACAAGACAGCCAAGAAGATGCCATCAAACACAATCTATAGGCTCAAATCCAGTAAAGGCCCCACCTAGTAAGGAAGGTGCTGATCTCTGCCATGTGTTTGGGAACAGGAGAGCCATTATAAAGGACTGCTGGCTTGCTCCCTGTCTGTTTTTTTTTTTTGCACAGGGCAGCCAAGAAGACGCCATTAAACACAATCTCCAGGGCCAGGGGACCAGATGAGATGCCAGGGATCAAACCTGGGATGGCTGTGTTCAAGGCAACCATCCTACCTGCTGTGCTATGCTCTGGCCCAAAACTTTCTTAACTACTTTGCTTGACTAGGAACCTATTATGTTCCAAGGATTTTTCTAACCATTTAAAATAAAGAGATGGCATTCCCACCAGCAGTGAATGAGGGTTCCTTTCTCCACACATCCCTGCCAGCACTGATTGTCCTTGTTCTTTGTGATGTGTGTCAGTCTCTGTGGCATGAGATGGTTCCTCATTGTTGTTTTGATTTGCATTTCCCTGATGATTAGTGATGTGGAGCATTCTTTCATGTGCCTTTTGGCCATTTGTGTTTCTTTGAGAAATTGTTCATTTTTTCTCCCCAGTTTTTGATGAGGTTAGATTACTTTTTCTTGTTAAGTTCTGTTAGTAACTTGTATATCTTAGATATTAGTACCTTGTCTGATGGGTATTGGGTTAATAGTTTCTCCCATTTTGTGGGTGGCTTTTTTATCCTAAGCACTATTTCCTTTGAGGTATAGAAGCTTCTCAACTTAATATATTCCCATCTGTTTATCTCTGCTTCCACTTGTTTGGAGAAAGCTGTTTCCTCTTTGAAGATGCCTTTGGTCTCATAGGTTGTTTTATGTATATGTTGTTCTATGTACCTTATGATTTCAGGTCTGATACCAAGGCTAGCCTTTATGGAAAACAATATGGAGATTCCTCAAAAAAATGGGAAATTGAGCTCCCATATGATCCAGCTATACCACTCCTAGGAACACAAAAATGCAATACAAAAAATACCTTACTTATAGCTATATTAATTGCAGCACTATTTACAATAGCCAGACTCTGGAAACAGCCAAGATGCCCTTCAATAGATGAAAGGATAAAGAAACTGTGGTACTTACACAGAATGAAATATTATGCAGCCATCAGGAGAGATAAAGTCATGAAATTTTCCTAAACATGGATGGACATGGAAACTGTTATGCTGAGTGAAATAAGCCAGAGGGAGAGAGATAGACACAAAATAGTCTCACTCTTCCATGGATTTTAAGAAAAATAAAAGACATTATTGTAATAATGCCCAGAGATGAGGACCAGAAGTACCGGCTCAAGATATGAAGCTCACCACAAAGAGTGGTGAGTGCAGTTAGAGAAATAACTACACTAACAAGTACCATGACAATGTTAATGAGTGAGGAAAGTAGAAAGCCTGTCTTGAATATAGGCAGGGGGTGGGGGAGGAGAAGGTTGGGGGCATTGGTGGTAGGAATGTTGTACTGGTGAAGGGGGGTGCTCTTTTTTATGACTAAAACCCAACTACAATCATATTTGTAATCATGGTGTTTAAATAAAGATATATTTTTAAAAATAAAATAAAGATATGAACAAACCAGAAAATAATATGTCAAATAACTTAGCTTTTAGTTGTGAAGGTGAACTTATTAAGCAAGTAAGTCAATACTTTTATAAAATAATTCTAGTTGAAACAGATGTTATAAATAATACTTCTATCTTTGTGTTCAGAAATTACTCTTGGCATTGCCTGGGGGAGTATATGTGGTGCTGGGAATCAAAATTGAATTTGGGAATGGAAGATAAGGGCCTAAACCCCTGTCCTGATCCTCTGGTCCAATGTTAGAATTTTTGGTTATTTATTTGTAAATCCTCCAGATTTATATCCCTAGAGGAAGTGGAAATAACCTGTGTTTTCTTCATGCACTGTATTATTAATACCTGGAGACATAATTCTATGAGCTATTTGCAAAATGAATTGGTATTAGTAGGAGAAATATCTAAAGGATCATATAATTCTTAACTGCTCTTGATCTGAAATATAATTCTTTAACTTTGTAAAATATATCTAAACATTTACATGCCTTGAAAATAAAGAACAAAGGCAGGAAATCAAGTATTTTATTTGAAGAAAACTTGACTTATTTATATGAATATTAAAAATTATTATTGGGGCCAGAGAGATAGCATGGAGATAAAGCATTTGCCTTGCATGCAGAAGGATAGCGGTTCGAATCCTGGCATCCCATATGGTCCCCTGCCAGGAACGATTTCTGAGCATAGAGCCAGGAGTAACCCATGAGCACTGCAGGGTGTGATCCCCCAAAAAACAACAAAAAATTATTATTAATCTAAATACATAATAGACATTGTCAGCTCATATTTTAAGAGAAACATTTTAAAAGACTAACATCACAAGTAAAACTACATATAGAATTGTTAAATTGCATTTTAATAAATTTCTAAAGGCAATTGAACTAAAGAAGTAGGGAGATGAATCCAAGTTAAATTCAGAACAAGTTTTATTTTTCAAGTTTCATTTATTTCTCCTTTTTACAGCTGAGAGGAGGAACCAAAATTGTATTTCACTCTTAATTATAGTGTTGCAAAGGCAACGCTGTAATTAGAGCTGTGAAAATTGTCTGGCGACAAATTTTCTTTGTAGTTTGAAGGAGTGACAAATCCTATTGATAGTATTTGATAGGAGTCACATCAAAGTGCATCAAAGAGATACACTAACTTCTTAAAGTTTCTTCAATACTTTGGATGTGACAACTGCTAATTGTTATCATTTCAGTATGTGATAGCTGTTTTACAAATATTAAGGCTTATGTTTATAAATGATTTACACTTTTCTTTCATAACTGCAATTTTACAATTGATTAGAGCATAAAAATGGGAGGTAAGTAATAAAACCAAAGCTTTTACCTTTTAATTTTTCTATGATACTAAAAGAATACTACTTATTGAAAATGATTATAACTAATTATTTTGTGATTAGACTCCCTGATGTCAATAACTAGTTTACTGTGTTCCAAAAATCTTTAGGAACTTTATTTTACTTCTTTTTAATTTAATTGTATTTTATTAAAAACATTGTGATTGGGGCTGGAGCTGTGGCTCAGGGTGTAACGCCTTGTGTGCAATAGCCTAGGACAGATCGCAGTTCGATCCCCTGGCATCCCATATGGCCCCCCAAGCCGGGGCGATTTCTAAGCATATAGCCAGGAGTAACCCGTGAGCCTTACTGGCTGTGGACCAAAAGCCCCACCCCCAAAATTGTGATTTACCAAATCATAGTTGGGTTTAATACATACAGTGAATTAGGTCTAATCTCCACACCAATCTTTAGAAATTTTACATTTATCTGTTCCAGAATATATTATATTTATTAAGAGGGTTGTTGATTGTCTGAACTATTATATTTACTGAATCATCTAGATAAAGACCTAGATATAAGAGCCATATAATTTTAATAATATTTTTATTTCAACACCTTTATTACAAATATAATTGTAGTTGGTTATCAGTTATATAAAGAGCACCCCTTCCACCAGTGCAACATTCTCACCACCAATGCCCCCAATTTCCCTCCTCCCCACCAGCCTGTATTTGAGACAGGCCTTGCACTTCTCTCACTCATTGACATTGTTATGGTAGTTGTCAGTGTAGTGTTTTCTCTAACTTTACTCACCACTCTTTGTGGTGAGCTTCATATTGTGAGCTGATCCTTCCAGCCCTCATCTCTATTGTCTCTGGGCATTATTACAATAATGTCTTTTATTTTCCTTAAAACCCATAGATTAAATTTTAATTTAGGTGAGTGAGACTACACTGTGTCTATATCTCTCCCTCTGACTTATTTCATTCAGCATAATACATTCCATGTAGATCCATGTATAGGAGAATTTCATGACTTCATCTCTCCTGTTGGATGCATAGTATTCCACATGTACCACAGTTCTTTTAACCATTCATCTGTTGAAGGGCATCTTGGTTGTTACCAGTGTGTGGCTATTGTAAATAGCGCTGCAATAAATATAGGTGTGAGGAAGACATTTTTGCATTGTATATTTTGTTCCTGAGGCATATATCCCTAGGGGTGGTATAGCTGGATCATATGGGAGCTCAATTTCCAGTTTGGGTCTTATGAAATAAAACATTTGAATTAGAATTAAGTTATGAGAAGGTAATAGCTAAATTTTAATTTAATATAAAATTTATGTGGCCTGTGAACAGCCATGTTCTTTCTTATTTATTTATCTTCCTTTTATTCTTTCTTTTTTACTTTCTTTTTCTTTTTTCTTTTTTCTTTCTTTCTTTCCTTTCTCCTTTCCTTCTTTCTTTCTTTCTTACACCAAAACATCAATCAATCTTGTACAGAAAATAATAGATTGAATACAAGGGCATGCACTTATATCTATCTATAGGTAATCCAAAAGTATTTCATTTAATATCTAGTAAAAGTTTGTTTTTATTCTAGGCACATCGGTGCTGTGTATAGCAGTAAACATCTGTTACAAGAGAGGAATATGAGGAGTTATTGATCATGACGTTAAAAGAGTATTCATTCTGCTCATGTCACTTACTTCTGTTCCCAAAAATGGACTGACTGCTTTACTTCCTGTTAAAGGCTTAATGGATATATAATTGCATCATATTCAGTAAAAATAGCTCACAGTCTGAAAAATATATAGACTATAAAATTTTACTTCTGGTCATATTTTAATCAAAAAAGCACACTTTTATATATATATATATATTTGAGCAAAAAACAGTCACTGTCTACACATAAGATAAGAAGCAAAAGAAAGTTTTCCTATTAAATCATGCTATTATGAAATTATTACAAGAGAAATTGAAGTAACTTCATATTAAATTCTTCCACTAATAATATACACCTATATATTATAGTATCTATTTTATGTATTATATAAATGTGGTGATGGATACTTCTGTGCTTCTGTGCTATTGGTTATTTCTGTACTATAGAACATTAAAAATACAACATATTTAATAATAAAAATATTAAAATTTAAAATACTATATATTTGCTGATGTAATTATAGTATTCTATCTCTTGTCCTGAGTTCAGTTTCATATAGTATTCGATTTCTTAAAACTCACCAAGCTTATGGTTATATCTGTGCACTTATGTATACAATATATGCCCCAATAAGCAGTTCTAATATTGTTTCCACACTTTTAGAGATCCTTTGGTTTTGGATCACACCTTAAAGGTGCTCAGGGCTTCTTCTGCCTTTGTGCTCAGGGGTCAGTCCTGGCAGTGCTCAGGAAGTCATGTGTGGTGCTGGAGATTGTTTCCACCTATTTATATGAGATTGCAACCACATTTCTACTTATTATTTCAGGAGAATTTGTCAGTTTGTACTATATCTTTGCTTAAATTTTGCCATTGCCATCCAGAAGTCATCCTGAAGATCTTGAAATAAAGCTGATTGAAAAGGTCACATAGTATTCTGTGTAGGTAAGACCTGAAGGTTCTCAGGGATTACTTCTGGCTCTTAGTTTAGGGATCACTCCTGGCATAAAAGATGCAGAAGAATAAACCCAGGGGAGCACTTGCAAGGCAAGAGGCCTACCAATTGTATTCTCTAGATCAGAGAAAGCCACATTTTTTAAAATTTATTTTTGCTATAAAACCAAGGACAATTTTTTTTATGACTTCTTGTTGCTGAAATATCCATGTTTGGGGGAGGCTTATTTGTCTCTTATGAGTTTTATTTGTCTTTCTGCTAAATTTTGGAAAATTCTCTTTAGCCTCATTTTCTGCAACTTTGCTATAGAACTATTGGCTTTAACAACCCAGGAAAGAGTTGAAGCTCTGAATTTTCTATATTGTTCTCAATTTGTTTGCAAATCAGCTCATTTATTCCCTTACCTCATTGTTTTCTGAAATGCCTTGTTAAGCAAATAGTGAACATACTCCCAATGGCTGAGACATTTCCCCAAGCACTACTACAACTTCACATGCAATCAGGACTTCATGACTCTTCAATTTACCAAAGCTGCTGTTGTTCCCAATGTTTTGCTATGACATAAAAAAAGATTTTTTTTTGGTTTTCTCCTAAGCAACTTGTATCCAATTTTATCATAGGTAAAGCAAAATGATTACTCCATAGTACTACTTTAAAAATATTCTACAATCAAATCCAAACATGTTATATAAGAATAAGACATGGTATTTTTAAAAGGGTAAAACTGAGGCCAAGGAGATAGCTCAAATAACTTAAACAATGACACTCAGAGCTTTTATTTTCTACAACATATGGTGACTTTACTGACTCTTGAAAACCACTGGAATGGCCATAGTGTTTCCCAGAATGCTGGGCCTGGTTACCTGTATTGCTAGACCCAAGTACAGAACTGTCAAGTCTACACCACCACTGACCCATTTGTCACCAGGAGAGTTCAGAAAAACAAAACACATAATGGCAGATTTGGTTATCTGTTTAATGCAGACTTATAAGAATTCATAAAACGAAAAGGAGAAGAAAATTACTTTTTTAAATTATTTATTTTCACACCATGGTTACAAACATGTTTGTAATTGGGTTTCAACTATAAAATGCACACACCCCTTCACCAGTCCCCAATGTCCCCATTTCCCTCTTCCCTCATTTCCCTCTTCCCCCATTTCCTGCCTGTCTTCAAGACAGGTACTATTTTTCTCTAATGTTGTCATGGTAGTTGTTAGTGTAGTGTTTTTCTCTAACTTCACTTACCACTCTTTGTGGCAAGTTTCATATCATGGCTGGTTCTTCCGGCCCTCACCTCTATTGTCTTTGGGTATTATTTACTATTAAAGAAAATTACTTTTTAAAGAAATTTTATGGGGCAGTAAGGGGGCTGTAAGCCTTGCCCGTGCTGGCCTAAGACAGACACCTTCTGGTCCCCCAAGTCTGGAGCTATTTTTGAGTGCATAGCCAAGAATAACCCCTGAGCATCACCAGGTTGCCCCCCCCCAAAAAAAACCCCAAACAAACAAAAAAAGAAAGAAATTTTATATTTATCATAAATAGTTAAAAAGTAAAACATCTTAAATAATATGTACTAATTATTCAACATCTAACATCCTCTTCCTGAGTTCTGCTGATTGCCAGAAAGTGCCTAATATTATTTATATTTCAATGATCAGAACTTTAGTTTTCACCTGAATGCTCATTTCTATACTTCTGTTTTCAAACATTTATAGATATCAAGTGAATAAGACCAAATTTAACTGCTTCAAGAATATTTGTACCTTTGCAACTATTTTTTTATTTTGTGCCACATCCAGTAGTGCTCAGTGGTTACTCTTGACCAGATGGGAATGGGGAGTCTGGAGAAGATCAAAGATGCCAGGGATCAAACTCAGTCTTTTGTATGCAATGCAAGTAACCCAATTCACTGTACTATCTCTTTGGTCTTTTGTGTAACTAATTTTTAAATAACAGTCATACACCAAAATAAATCTTTTCAATGTGGAAAGGACATTTAAAGAATCGGAATGGTTATGCCTGGTGACTAGAAATGCAGGATCTTACACAGCCACTCAAACTAAAAGTATTTGAAAGTTTTGAGGGGAGGTAACTATCTCCTGTTTTATGTATAAGGTCTTTAATGAATATTTAGTGACTCATTATAAATGATGGGAGTCCTTTTATATGGTAACTAATGGGGTTGAAGAAATAGTACAAGTGATAGGGTTTTGCTTTACATGCAGCCAAGCAGAGTTAGATCTTAAGCACTCCATATGGTCCTTAGAGTCTGCTAAGAATGATTTCTAAGTGCAGAGCCAGGAATAAGCCCTGAGCACTACAAGGTGAGGCAAAAAAAAATAAATATATATAATAAATAAAATGGAAAGATTCTAAAAACAATAACTACATAGAACAAGATACTAGAATGAACTTGGTCCAAAAAGACATTAAAACATGATACTCTGAACCTAATAACCATGATTCTAGAAAAAAACTCAAAACATCTATGGAAATGAACAAACAAACAAACAAACAAAAACGGGAGAGGTCCTTCTAGAGACTATAAATCTCATTTTAAGAAAAAAAAAGGGAAAAAGAAATGAAAACATAAAAATAATACAACAAAAATCAAACCCAAAATAAAACAAAACAAAAACGAACAAATAAAAAACATGTGAAGCACCACAGCATTACTGACAACAACCGAACACTAACCACAGTCCTGAAATATAGATGAATCAACGTACAGGTTTAAAAAAAAAAAAGGAAAGAAGGGGGGGCAAAGAAAAGAGAATGAAAAGAAAAAAAGAAGAAAAACACAGGCAACAACCTTTAAAAAAAATTAAAGTAAAAATAATTTAATTTGTTCTTTTTTTTCTTTCTTTCTTTCTTTCTTTTTTTTTTTTTTTTTTGTGGTAGAAATGCCCCTGATTCAATTTCACTTTGTACCTGAAACACTACTGTAAATTATTTGTAAACCACTTTGGTCAAAATAAAAATTATTAAGAAAAAACATCTATGGAAATGGATGAGTTTAGCAACCAGATGGATTGGAGATAAAGAAAGGTTTGAGAAAAAAACCTCACCAGATATAGAAACTGTCATCAAGAAAAGAAGTAGCTCCTGAGTAGACCAGGTGTGGTCCAACATCCTAGCTGTCCTTACCCATCAATGATTTCTACTCTGCAGTACTTTCTTCTTGGGGCCAGGAGTCTAAACCCATAATCAACACATTAAAACTAGAGGCAAAGAACTATAGGGAACAAATAAATGTCAGAGTTGCTGTCAAGCTCTATCTTGGCAGCTTCTATTCACCTTCCTTATAGTGGTGCTTATGAATCCCATGGAGATGGCTCCTTTTAGTATCAGAACCATATCCCCATGGAGAGCTCTACCTAATTCCAGAATATAGCTCTGCTACCTGGGGACTAAAAATCTTAAATAGAAATATTTTCTCTTGACAAACAAAACTAGCTTATCCCGGTTCACATCTTATCGCTAACCAGAAAGTACAACCCCTAGTACAACGCCTAGAAAAAAGTACCCAATGGGTTTTTACAGTATTCGTTTTTTTTCCTTTTGTCCATTACCATTTAGCTTTTTCTTTTTTCTTTTTCTTTGTTTGTTTGTTTTTGTTGTTGGGCCACACCCAGTAACGCTCAGGGGTTACTCCTGGCTATGCGTTCAGAAGTCGCTCCTGGCTTGGGGGACCATATGGGACGCCGGGGGATCGAATGGCGGTCAGTCCTAGGCTAGCGCTGGCAAGGCAGAGGCACCTTACCTCTAGCGCCACCGCGCCGGCCCCTTTTACAGTATTCTTATTTAACAAGAGCATTTATTGTTAGGTTTACAGGCAGCCTGGAGAACCTATTCTGTCGCTTTCAAGTGCTGAGGCACCAGCCTTACCTTAAAAACACTGGCAGTTTCCCAGGTATCACTTAGCTCTGACTAAAGGAGCCTGGTGGCCACTGTACAATCATGACTTTGAACCCATGATTAATGTCAAGACCTCTTAAACTTGGTGCACAATTTCCAGAAGTACTAGTAGTCTTCAATCCCTCACCACCACCTGGATTTGTTAGAGCATCGCTCCAGGCCCTTGCAAAGTGGAATTGTAGATATAAGGGGGAGAAGGAATAGCTCATCTACCTTGATGGATCAAGACAACAGTCTGAAAATAACTCTGAATGCAGGCTACAGGAGGAAAAAAGTCAAGCAACCATTCTAAAAATGTTCAGTGAAACAGAAAAGATATAGGAAGTCTGAGAAAAGAAATCTTTGTTAAATAATAGAATAACTAAACTTAAAGCTACAAAAGAAGGTCTTCAGGCTTAAATTTAATGAGTAAGTTCAAAGGTACTGTAGAGAAAAAGAAACTAGTAAAAAGAAAAAAAATATAACAACACCAAGAAGAACATTTGTATCATATAGATTCTGAGAGAAAAAAAAGAGGGGTGCCAGAATTCTTATTGAATAAATAATAGTGAAGAACTTTACCAAACTGAGGAAGGTGCTAAATTTAATTAACTCAATTAACTCAAACAACATAAACCCAGTGATACATACCAAGTTCCAAATCTAAAATAGAAAAAAGTAAAGATATAGAAAAAAATATTAAAAGCAGCAAGAGAAAAACAACAACAATAACAAAACGCATTTCTGTGAATCCCAAGAAGTCTATCAATAGATTGAATGATTCCCCAAGTATCACTAGGAACAAACCTGAGCACCCACTGGGAGTAGCACCTAAGTATTAATAGGTGTGCCTTTCCAAAAAATAAAAACAAAACTAGAAATAGACTGCAAACATTTTTCAACAGAAACTACAAACAAAAAGATAGTAACATGATGAGATTAAAGGAAAGGACCTATACCCAAGATTATTCTACCTAGATACTTTATTACTCAGATTTGAATGGCAAATAATCTTTCAGAATAATAAAACTTAAATGAATTGGCACAGAACCACTTCCCACGACATAGTTAAGAAACATCAGTAAAGGAGAAAAATACCCATTTGAAAGTATTATGATCCTTAAGAAGAATGAAACATGAAAGAAAGGCAAAAATCATAAAAAATTTTGATTTGAGTTTGTAGAATATTTATTTCTTCTAAGAATAAATACAGAATGATATTACTTAAATGTGGTATTTAGAATAATTCCATGAAGTAAGACAATGATCTATATGGTAGATACTTTGAACACCATACCTATACCAGGGTATAGCCAGGGGAAGCAATCAAATCAAAGCAGAAAAGGAGAAACACTAAGCCTTACTCTCTTTTATACTACAAAGAAACCTGCAACAACCACTCTTTAGATCAAACAGGTATTCTTTTTTTTTAAATTTTTATTGTGACCAAAGTGCATTACAAATCTTTCACTGATCATTTATGGTACATAGTGACAATGAATGAGAGGCATTCCCACCACCAGTGCTGTCCTCCCTCCACCCCAACCTCTCACTACAAAGAGATAATATGTTCTAATATTTTTATCCACAGAAACAAGTGCAGAATATGATTGGATGTCACAGACTTCCGCTGCAGTGCTCACTATCAGTACGTTTTAGTGCGTTATTTTATTATGTATAAAATAACTCTTTAACTTCTTTGTCCGTAGAGGTTCTTGGAGATATAGATTGGACACCCTAATTTTGTGATTCAGTATCTTTTTTTAAGTTTCTATATTCTATATTTAGTTCTAAAATTTATATTTAGTTCTTTACAAATATGCCCTAATTGTTAAATTTTTATATATAATAATGATTTCTTAGCTTAGTCATTATTATTAGAAGTAGTTATAATAAATGTTTGATTATTTACTCAATTCAAACAAAAGATTATTCGATTTGAGATAATTTGCTCAATTCAACATTTGAGTTAAATCAGAGTTAGTCTAAAAATTTTTTTATTTCGGAATGTGTCATGTCCTAATTCTTTTTGAATAAAATTTTAATAGCACCACATGTATATTATATCTTCTATTCTGAGTCTGGATAATATTTTATTTCTCTGAATATGTTGGCTTTTATTTGTTTACTTTCAGCTTAAACACAATGGACTCAGACTACAACTCTGCATCTTGGGTAGAAGCTCAGATTTCATCTCAGTTCTTATATTTTTTATTGGTATAATTTTATTCTGACCTGTGCATGTAAAATTTGGGGGTCACTAGATATTTATGTGTAATTTATAGAGACAAGTTATTATGTCTTTCCACCATCCTTACTTTCTAGCTCTTCTATTATTGAAGTACTCCCACGGAATTTTATTTGCTCTATTTGTTTCAAACTCACTCTTAGTTTTCAAGGGTCAAGAAGATGTCAAGTTCTCAATTGGAGTTTTTAACCTATCTATGTGCTGCTCTTAGTCCACAAACTAAAATAAAAATTCCACCTGCATTTCTTCATTATCTAAACCTTAATAACTTCTAACATTTCCAGCTTTTCTGTACACTCCAGTGACTTTTTATAATTTTAGCCTCAATGCTTCATGCTCAAACTTTCAGTTCATAGTTGTTTTATACAGTGCTTATGCAATTTTCATTGGTTATTTTATGACAGATGGTACATTCTAAATTAAAATATGTATCCCAGGGATAGATCAATAGCACAGTGGTAGGGTGTTTACCTTGCATGCAGCTTACCCAAGACTGACGGACCTAAGTTTGATCCCTGGCGTCCCATATGGTCTCCAAACCAGGAGCAATTTCTGAGAGCATAGCCAGGAGTATCTCCTGAATGTCACCTGGTGTGACCCAAAAATAAAAAAATGTACCTCAAATGATAATATATAAGACAATAGAATCTGATTTTTTTTTTTTTTGTTTTTGGGCCACACCTGCCAGTGCTCAGGGGTCACTTCTGGCTGTCTGCTCAGAAATAGCTCCTGGCAGGCAAGGGGGACCATATGGGACACCGGGATTCGAACCAACTATCTTTGGTTCTGATTGGCTGCTTGCAAGGTAAACACCGCTGTGTTATCTCTCCGGGCCTGGAGAATCTGATTCTTATATCAGATCTTCCTCCCGTCTCCATTTTGTTATCATTAACGAACTACATGGATCTTCGATGAGTATTCAAATTTAGTTCTTCTTTAGGAAATTTGGGGTCTTTTCATACCTCTTTAATGTAATATTATCACACCACAACCATGAACAAAGTACCAATATCTGTATACCACAATCCATTAGGCTATGTCCCTCTTTTATCTCCATCTTCTTCCATAATAATAGATAATCACAGGTATTTCTGCAGTCTAAGTTGAGTGTGTGTAGGTGCAGGGTGAGCAGAAATGTTCATTTCTGATTTTCATATTAGCATAATGCAAGATTCATAAAGTGTTGTAAATTCCCTTCACTCATATAATTAGTAAAAGCTTGAATAAAAAACCATATTTTTAATGTTTAGTAAAACTCACTAATGAAACCATCGTATCCAGAATTTTGTATTTTAAATAAAATTACTGTTTCAATTTCTTTGCTTGTGATTTTTTAATATTATATGTCCTACTAATTCAATATTGGTGATTTTATGATTCTAATAATTGGTTCATTAATTTTAGTTTCTCCAAACTTAGTGGAGTGTAATTGTTCTCAATTTGTTCTTAAGGCCCTCTGTGATTTCTGCAATATTTCTTGTAACTTTGCTGCTTTCATTTATGAACATATTTTTTAGGGTTGTCTCTACTTTCTTCTTAGTGAAGCTAGTTGAGGATTTGTCACTTTTTCTTTTCCCTTTGAAGAACCAGCTCTTGATTTTATCAATCTATTTTTGTTAAGTTTGTTTAGCTCTGCTTATTTCTGCTCTAGTTTTTAGTATTTCTGTCTTTCTTCTGACTTTTGGTGACATTTAATCATTGTTCTAGCCCTTTTGCTTCCAGTGTTGATCATTTGAGTATTTTGGTTTCTGTTGTAAGCCTATCTATATACACTATGTACTTCCCTAAATACTGTTGCTCTATGTATTATATATTTGCAAAGCTCATGTCTTTGTTTCTAGGAAATGTTTAAATTTATTGTTAGATGTAGTAAATGATCTAATAGTCATTCAATGGCCTGTAGTTTAGTATTAATTTTTTAATTTTTTCAACTTTCTTATAAGTGAAATCCCGTTTGATTTGGAAATTCTGAGGATGGGGAGAGAGGGAAAGAAAGCGAATAACACACTCGAGAGTATGCATACACAGGTTTCTTCAAAGGCAGGGTGCCCAAGTACATATCCCAGCATGAAAGAAAATACACATCTCAAGAAGGGAGATGTGAGTGACATATGTATGTGGGCACCAGGTAACATACATGTGTGTAGCACTGACACACGAACCAAAGGAGCTGCCAACTTTTGATTTTTATGTTTGATTTCTACAGTTCTGAATTTCTGATAAAAAAGATTCTTACAATTTTATCGAATTAGACTTTGATATAAATATAGCTGTCACTGGCTATTTTTTATTTTTAGAAGAGCACTACACCCTACAGTGCTCAGTGATCACTTTTTGAGCATGCTCAAAGAACCATATGTGGTCCCAGGCTTGAACCTCAGTGGGTCAAATAAAAAGTAAGTGATGTACTTATTGTTCTATGTCTTAATCCATTCCCTACCTTTTATAAACCTCTATTTACTTGTATAATTGTTTTCCAACCTCTAATTTGAGATGATGTTTATCATAGTAGCTAAAGTGTGTTTCCTGTATGCAACAGAAATTTTGAATCTATTTTACTTTAATAGAATCATCTGTAAATATTTCCAGGAAAAATATTTTTAGGTGTGATTTCCTTTAGTTGTTTGTCTCAAAATCTCTTTATTCCTCCTTCATATCTTAGTGACAAGCTATCTTGTCACTAATGTCACAAAATGTTCTTTGAAGTGTTTTTTTTTCATTCAGTATATATCATGGCATTTCTTTTTGGCCTATTGACCTTTTGTTGAGAAATCTGAAAATGGTCTTTTGAAAATTCTTTTATATGTGATTTTCTTTTTTGCTTCTTCTCTTGATTTTTTTAAAATTGTCTCTCATGGAACTGGAGAGATAGTTCAGCTGGTAGGGTGCTGACCTGTACTTGTGAATTCTTCTGCCTCTCCATTTGTCTGATTTTTCAAGAGTCTACCTTGTACTAGGGGGTTTGTGCTTCAGAGACAAGGTTTAAGGTTTCACAATGGCTAGTGCCTGTCAATGAGATGGAGCAGGAGTGTCAGCAGAGGGTAAATTAAATCACAAGGCAACTTATTCAATGAAGCTTGTCAGTGACATGGAATTCACAGTCACCGATATTGGCACTACTATGCATAGGCATAGCAGATCTAGGGCCAACTGGATGCTTAACTGTCGCTATTGCCTTATCTCATTTGTGGCACCAAGTGTGAGGAACTCAGGCATTGACTCAGAAATTTATATGCATGAGTGTCTGTCATATGATTTGGCCTAGAAGAAATCTGGAAATTTGAGTTTGCAAGTATTGGTGTGTTTTTGTGCCAAAGTCAAACCGTCATTGTTAGTGAGCAGAAAGTTTACAGTGGTATATATCTGGATTCTGCTAAGCTGCGATAATCATGAAGACTCATATAGCTGCTGAGGTATGCATTCTTGTTAAGATCCGAGAATAAACTAGACCTCAGCTCTAGTAGATAGTAGAGCACATACTCAGGAGCTGAAAGAAAATAGTTTTTGAATGACTTTGTGTCGAGGTATGGGACACAGCAGTTTAGGTGACAACCAAAGCATTGCTATTATAAGTCCCAAGACACCTGTATATCAGGTCAAAAATAGTGTGTGTGTTGTGAACTCACATGTGTCTGGTTGCAGCTGAATATTCTGAATCCAAAGTAATTACAAGACATGCATGGTTCAGAAACCCTTGATCTTCCTGTTTGCACTTAGGACCAATCTGAATGGTTGTGTGTCTTCAACTTGACAAAGTGGTCCTGGGAGAAGACATTAAAAGCCTGTGGTGCTTTTTGAGTTTTTTGTTTGTTTGCTTGTTTGTTGATTTTTTGTATTGTTATTATGCCTTTTTTTCTTTATTCCCATTCTTCTCTTAAATTGATATTTATAGCCTCTTGAAGGACTCCTCCCATTTTTTTGCTTATTTGAGTTTTGCCTCTTTTTTTTTCCTTCGAAAAGAACTACATAATTTGAATCATCTTATTCTGCCTCATAAATTAAGAGGGAAATAATGGAGGGTACCAAGACCAAACAGTCATATGAACATTGAGTATAAATAAAAAATGATCAGACTTATACACCAAATCCAAAGCCAATGACAACAGAATCGATAATCAATCTACAATAACACAGAAAGGACCACTTATACTAGCAGCCCGTGGGGGGGTAATGGAGGGGAATATGGGATGCATGCTGGGAACAAGGATGGAGGGAGGACAACATTGGTGGTGGGAATGGCCCCTGATTCAATGTCACTATGTACCTAAAATATTACTGTGAAATATTCATAATCCACTGTGGTCAAAATAAAAATTACTTGAAAAAAAAGAATATAGAGCTAAAAAATAAAAAAAAGCCTTTGTACCAGCTTACAGAAGGTACATGGCTTCACAAATACCAAGCCATTTGCCATCTGATGCAAGTTTCTAGATCAGAAGTTTTCCACAGGTTCTACACTGCCAAGGTAGCAAAGACCTTGAAAGGGCTAGGGAACTCTTGCCAAGTAGTGTGTAAGAGGAATATGTACCTGAAATTCACATTTGAGGGCTGACAGAATGCAGAGTCTAATTGACCTGCAATAATGGGGGCAAATATAGTAGCAGAACCCTCTTGCTCTCTAATCTTTAAGTCTGCAGTGTACTTTCTGTCTATAGTGATGTGGCCTGCTTGCTGGCTTTCCATTAGGGACAACTCATCTGCCAGGAATAAGCAGTCTTGACAATAGTCTCTCAGTGCCTATCTAGCTCAGTGATTTGTTAGGGGTGAGTGGAACATTTCTCAGAAATTTGACCTCAGGGACTGTTACTATGGAGACTGAATTCTGATTTTTCCCTCTACTTCCACTGTTGTAGGTGGTCCTCAATTCATTCATATCCTAAAGTTTCTTGCTTTCATTGCCCATTGTTGTAAGTATGAGATTGTAGATTGTAAGTTTGTGGTGCTGAGAGTTCTACACAATATATCTATTGCCCAAAATAAAGTTCTTTTTAGAAATCTCCTGACTGCAGCTTGTTGCTCTGATGCAAGTTCTTGACTTTGGAGTTTTGGGGGGGTAAAGTTCTGGCAATAATGTTCCTCTACCTTCAAAGGTTTAAATGCTTTCCTTCCATTCTTTTCTGCAGAGGTTGTTTGTTTGTTTGTTTTGAGTTTCAATCTGGTCCTGTGTAGATTGATCCAAATTTAGTGTAGATTTGATGCGATCACAGAAAAATGCAAACACAGTTCTGTATTTTTCCATCTTTGCTAACAAGACATTATTTATTCTTTCCTCTACTTAAAAAAGTCCGCTGCACACACACACACAAGTGTGCACACAAAAACAGACACACACATATATCTTGATTTGGCCCTACAAGAAATATTATTTAAGTAGATGTATGGTATGGATAAGTAAAGAATAGATTTCTCTTTATATATACAAGTATGTTGATATATAAGGGTAAGACATATAAAATAATATATAAGGATTGTATGATTGTTGTTACAAGAAATATTATATAGAATTACTTTCAAGCTTTTGTATTATGAAGATAGAATAATATGAAAGTTTTGTTAGCATTAATGTATATCATCTTGTTATAGTCTGATAATGACCTGAATCTCTGACCTCTGTAACCTCCATATCCCTAAAATTCATAGCCAATAGTGGCAGGATTAATTTTTAATTAATCTTTAATTTTACTTCTAAGTTTCATCTTATCTGTTTGTATCAAACAGGTAAAATGAATAATTGCTTCCATCCGTGACGTTTAAAATTCACATATAAGATTCTATGATTGATTTAGATTTAGATCAATGTTATTGGTCTGCCACCATATTTTATTATATACTTCATAATATTAACACTGGTTATAATTTTTCATCACCATATGAGATTTAATCTTATAAAAATAAAAGCACTGCTGCATTATATGAACAATACAAACATGCATGTTCCCATTTTAAAATCTAAATTTCTGTAATTAATGCTCTATCCCATGTATTTTCCTATTTATCTTGAGTATCAGAAATATCAGTAAAACCACAGGCATTTGCCTTGCACGCGGCTGACTTAGGACGGACTGCGGTTCAATCCCCTGGAGTCCCATATGGTCCCCCCGACCTAGGAACGATTTCTGACCCCAGAGCCAGGAGAACCCCTGAGCGTCACCAGGTGTGGCCCAAAAACAAACAAACAGAAACTGTATTTAAGGTGCAGTTAATAGTGATAGCAGATAGTAGCCGGAGTGACAATACATATGGAGGAGCATTTACCTTGCACGTGGCTGACCCGGGTTTTATTCTCAGTACCATATATGATCCCTTGAGGCTAGCAAAAGTAATCCCTGTGCAGTCCAGAATAAACCCTGAGCACCACCAGGTGCGGTTCCAAACCCAAATAGCAGATATTAGTAATATTTAGTATAAGGTTATCTGAGTAATTTTAACTGGATTTCTCTTTAGAGTAAATAAAAACAGTTTCTTATTATAAAAATAAACATTATTTATTATTATTATTAACTTTATAGATGTGTTAGCACAATTTCAAAACTGGTAACTTCATAAGTATAATAAAAAGCTTGAAGGTTTGAGGTCAAATCAAAGCTATCTGATTCATTCATAAGTACTTCATTATAATATCTCACCAGCAAGGTCAGACAAGGGATATAGGACAAGCTCATTATATAAGGGATTTGGGGTCATCTGGCACACTGAGGATAGCTAAGAGATTACTTTGAAATAATATATAATTTTTAATGTTTGGACTTTTTGGTAAATTCAGGTAAGAGAGGAATTCAGTCAGATTATTGCAGCCCTTCTCTATTGTTTATTCTAATTGCTGAGAGATTTATATAGGCAAAAATACAATTCCTTGTTCTTCCAATCAACTACAATTGATTTCTATCCTAATATAGAAAACACAAGCTGCATTGATTTAAGTAATAGATGGCCAGCTTTAACTGCTGGAGTAAAGGTTTAAAAAATTCTACAGGGAAATTCAATTCTCAAAGCACTACTTCACATGACACAGAGAAAGCTATTAGCCCAATTTGTTTTTTAAATAGAGTTGCCTTCTGTGACTCCATTACTACTTCCAGAGGTCATTACCTAAAGAACCCAAATTATTTTGTAAAGGAAAACCAAAAAGCCTTCCTTTAAGGAACTAATTTTTTCCATCAATAAGAGTAGCTTTGATAGCTGTTGCTCTCCAATTGCAATAATTTGTGTCTTAACTTTGCTATAGTGTCCCACAACCAACAAGGGAAAAGCACTAAAATATATATAGAACATTGATTTATTTCTGAGGCACAAATGCTATAACAGCTAAATATTTTTGTCTCCTATCAGTGTGCCTTTAACACATTGAAAACTTCTGTACAAATTGCATATATATATGTATATATACACATACATACATACATACATATGTGAATGGCCACTAGAATATACCCATGTGTAATATTACTAAAAATCATAATAATCTAAACCATTTTTGATTTTTCAAAGAAATAACATGAGCTGGGATATATAGCCTTAACTGACTAATTATCTCAGTAGCACACTGTACACATCAGTACGCATTTGTATTAATGACAGTTACTTCAATGGTGAGAGGACAAATGAAAAAAATACTTTAGATTGGGTTTCTCCAACTGTTTTGAAAGCTAATTTAGATATAGTTGATGGCTAAAAGTAAGTCAATAGACCGAGTTTAAATAATATATTTAAAGGTGGACCAGAAAAAAATTTTCATGTAAGAAGTTTGGGGACCCTACTGGTGATTCTCAGCCAACCATCTGTGGTTCAATGCAAGGTCCCCAGATGCAACGTTTTTTAATATATTGTGCTACATGGGATATCCATAACACCTCTACAGTGTTGAGCCCCACTAGCACCATATCCAGCCATACTTGTGAATCATGTGGTACAGGGAACCAAAATATGTAGGCAAACAAGTACGATAGCTGCTGTAGTATATCCCAGCCTTCTAGATAATTTTGTTCATTATTGAATGAGAATTGTATAACCTGATGTTTCTCTTATAATATTTGGGTGCAATACCCAGCAATTCTCAGGTATGATTCCTGACTCTTCACTCATAGATCACTCCTACCAGGACTCAGGGGACTATATGTGGTGCCTGGAATCAAACTTTGGTTAACTGTATGCAATCAGAGAGCTCTACTCATGGTACTGTGTCTCTGGCCCCCTAAACAGCTTTATTATTTGCAGCACTTCTTGTGATTTTTAGGAAATGGAATCAGCTCAGATAGGCTAGGACAGATTAGTAGGATGGGAAATGAACGTTTATATAAATAATATATATAATACTATGAAGTTGCAAGAAATTATGAAACCATTAAATTTTTTGCAATTTGAGTAGAACTGACCTTAACTGAACCTGTTAAGTAAAGTATTTTAAAAGGAATGTTTCACTGGTGAAGGGAGGGTGGTGTCTTCTTTTTTATGACTGAAGTCCAACTACAAACAGGTTTATAATCATGGTGCTTAAATAAAGATATTATTTAAGAACAGAAAAAGAAAAAATATTAAATAATTTCATTTATTTGTGCCATACAGAATATCAAGATAAGAAAATGCACATGGTAACAAAGGTGAGAAAAACTTTGGCCATAGATTATAGAAATTAGGAAACCATGAAGTATCTGAGCCACTGATAGGAATTTCTATATCTCTATAAAGGGGGACAGAGAGAAGGCCCACTAGAAGTCATATTTCCTAGCATGGATGGCTGATGTGTATGCCCCCAAGAGATTTTCACCAAAAGGCCTGTCATGGAAACAGAGTGGAGAGTTGGAGAAGTTCCATAGAGATATTTTTAAAGTTCATATTATGGTACTGACATTATATTCCCTTCATAGTATTTGGTCTAAGATTATTCTCCCTTCTACTGTGCATATTTATAGGCAAAAAATATAGCCTCAATTAAATTTCTCTTTACCTGGAAAATTCAGCATCAGAAACAATTTCTTTCTCCTTGTCTTCGAATGCCATAGCAGTTTATAACAGAAAGGATTGCTTTGCTTTAGGGACTTCCCCTAGACACTTTGAATACCTGCTTAACTAATCTACACTCAAAAAAGGTTTGGCCAGATTAGAATTGGGCTATTGTATTTTACTAGGTATAGCTTCTGTACCCCTTTCATATAAGTTTATCTCTTTCAGAACTAGAATTTAGGAAGTTAGTCTTAGCCCCTAAAGTTAAAAACCTGTTTTCTTAGGTAAAAGAAATTTGATACAGAAAACCTGGTTTCTTACTAATCTCTTAATTTACATCAGTATGCTACCTGGGGCCAGGCCAGAGATGAATTACTTTGAGATGTTAAAACTTACCTTCCTTTTCTCCTCTGGGCTCCTAACTGAATTATTCTATTCTAAGGTTACAAACTACCTAACACTGATAAGTTTCTGTACTTTGCAAAGAAACAAAACGAGAGCATTCTTTTTTCACTTGTGACCTGCCATGTACCCCTTATAAAAAAAAAAAAAAACTTTAGTTTGGATATTAAATTTAGAATGCTATTCTCCACAAACATTTGTGTGTGCTCTCATTTCTTTTTATTTTGCCCCCTGTGTATCACTCTCCTCAAGAGGACTCAAAGAAGCCCTCTAATGCATCTGGACACCAAGAGCTAGTCCATGACAATGGAGCAAAGAGATTGAGGATGGAAGAAATAGACAGGAGAGAAGTGGGGTAAAACTTATGGGCTTGGGCATGTTGATGATATAGATATATGATATAGTATACACATTATACATATATACCACAAATTATCATCTTGTAAGTATGAAACCCAAATTATAATAACCAAACTTTTAAATGCTCCTGTTACAGAGGTAAACAAGTGGGTGAGAGGGAGCCCTGATACATTGATAGAGGGACATTGACCCTGGTTGTGGGATTGGTGTTGGGACAGTGTATGTTTGAAACTCTATTATAAATAATGTATATATCATAGTGCTAACATTAAAATGTTTTAAAAACAATTTATCATGAGAAAAAGGAAAATATGCATGGGGCCTCAAGAAGAAATAAAACTTAAGGCACTTTTCTACAGCCAACCTGGGTTTGACCCTCAGCACAAAATATATACCCTGATTCACAAGAATGAGCCCTGAGGTAACATAAATGCTTTCATATTCTCAAGATTTTTGTAGAGGTAAGTCCATAAAGTTCTTGGTTCCAAATAATAACGAAAGAACGTAGTGACCAGGTCTATGTTATAAATACATTAATATCTGTAAAAAGCATGTCTTTTTCACCATGTAAATTTTAAACTTGGTATACACTTTATTTTGTCTTCTTTACTTCTTTCTCTGACTGATTTTAAGTAAATCTCTTCTACTTTTGCCATTTTTATCTTTTTTTAAAGAAAATGACATTTTACCATTATCTACAGTACCAAAAGAAACATTTTTTTTACATAGAAGTCAAGCCACTTGTCCAGCAGCCAGCACCAAATCCCCTAATACAGCCCAAGACAGGATTTTGCAACCTCCCCATAAACCATCAGCATCTCAATCTTGCAGACCCAAGCTCAGTGGAGTTGGGGTACAGGGATCCTAAGACACACTTCAAAGCCGGAAAACATGTAAACAACTCCTCACCCAATCTTCCTGCCACGTCTTTCCAACAATTGGCACTGAAGCCCCTACCACTGCTCAGGATAGGTCTGTGTGCATTGTCCATAGTCCCACTGCCCACAAACCTCATGAACGCTTCAGTTTATACTAGACAATTCTAGGCAGATCAGGCCTAGCATTTCTCTTAGAAAATATATAGCCTCGAAACAGAACAATCCAACAAACTAGCTTGCAACATTCATACCATACTTGGATAACCTCACTACTTAGAATAAATAAACCCTAAAACAGACATACCTCCAACAACCTCTTACACAATTAAACAGACCACATTTTTAAAACACTAAAACTCTAAACACCCCAACCCACCCAATGAAAAGAACAATGGGGAAACTAAGAAAGGCACCAGCAGCTGGGGATATGAAGAGAAACCCTAGCAAATTTCTAAGTCCTCTAAAGTGCATGAACCCTATAGATGAGGACCTAAAATAAGCATTTAATGTCTTAGCAATAGAATTCAGGAATCACTAGCCAAAGAAATTAAAAAATTCATAGAAAAATTATTCAACCAAATCAAAGAAGAACTATAACAGAACATGGGATATTTCATACAAATGGAACTAAGGGAATTTAGAAACATGCTAGCAAGCTATAGTAGCAGAATTACACACCTGGAGAATCAGATAAATGAACTCAAAGACAAAATACAAGCCAGCAACAACAAAGAAGTCAATTTAAGAAATGAAAGAGAAAACATTAGAAGAAAATGTAAGGTATTTAATGAACAACAAAAAAAGATAAATAATCTACAATTTATAGAAATAACAGAAGGGTCCAAAAAAGGGAAAGGGGAAAAATAAGTAGTGAAGAAAATAATATAGAGAATTTTCCCACTCTCTAGAAAGAGTCTGCTGTACAAATCAAAGAGGTGAAAAGAGAACCAAAAGGTGAAAATAGACCCTAATATAACAATACCAAGATTTATAGTAATCCAAATGGAAAAAAGAAAAAGGAAGATGAACTCTTTAAAGCAATAAGGAGAAAAAAAACCTCAAGTAAAAGGAAGGAACATAAGAATCAAACCAGATCTTCATTATAAACAATTCAGGCAAGAAGAGAGTAGAATGACATATGTAAACTACTGAATGAAAAAAACTTTCAAACTAGAGTCCACTACACCACAAAACCTTCCTTTACATGGAAAAAAGGATTAAAAACATTCTCAGACAGAAAAAGACTTGCAATATTTGGGCTAGCCCAACTAACTCTAAAAGAACCATTTGGATCAATTACACAAACCAAACACTGACTTGTAACAACAACAACCCTACACAATAAAACAGAACAACAACCCTCTCTGTCAATAATTTCCTTAAATGTCAATAGACTAAACTCTCCTATTAGAAAGCACAGAGTAGTGGATTGTATCATTAAACAAATCCCAAATGTCTCCTGCCTGCAGAAAATACACTTAAAAGTTTAGGATAGACACAGACTGAGAGTAAAAGGGTGGAAATCAATTATACATGCCATTGGTGAAAAAATCTGGGACAGCCATACTCATATCAGAACAAATTGCATTCAACCTTAAATAAGTACTTGGAGACAAAGATGAACAATACTTATAGATCAGAGGATCATTAGACCAAAAAGTATTAACTTTGATAAACATTTCTGCACCAAATTTAGAGCCAGCAAATATGTAAGGATTTTGCTTAAAAATGTAGGAAATATAAGGACTGAAATGTGATAGAAGTGGGAGATTTCAACACACCATTATCACTACTACACAAATCCACTAGGTAGAACACTAGCAAAGATATAACTGCTCTAAATGAGAAACTAGAAGAACTAGAACTAATGGATTTATACAGGGCCCTCCATCCTCTGAAAGCTGAGTATACGTTCTTTTCAAGTGCATTTGGAACCTTCTCTAAGATATGTCTTAGCACACAAATAAAACTGAAATAAAGTCACAAATATAAGAATTATACCAAGCACCCTATCAGACCACAATGCAACAGAGGTCAAGATTGACTGTAAAAAGTTGTAGAAAAAAATTTAACACTAGGAGACTAAACAACATGCTGTTCAACAGCAGCTGGATTAAAGAAGAAATCACAGAAAAAATAAATGATTCCTTGAGATGAATGATAAAGAAGAAACAAATTGCCAAAATCTGTGGAACAAAGCAAAAGTAATTAGGGGAAAACTCATAGCAATACGGGCCTACATAAGGAAAGAAGAAAATGACAAAATTAACAAACTAAAGGAACACCTTAAATATCTGGAAACCAGGGACCAGAGAGATAGCATGGTAGTAGGGTGTTTAAACGCCTTGCATGCAGAAGAACGGTGGTTCAAATCCCAACATCCCACATGGTCCCCCGAGCCTGCCAGGAGCAATTTCTGAGCATAGAGCCAGAAGTAACCCCTGAGTACTGCCGGGTGTGACCCATAAAAACAAAAACAAGCAAACAAACAAACAAATAAACAAATATCTGGAAATCAGCAGCCAAAGAACCCAAACACACATAGAAGAAAATAAATAATAAAAACAGAGCTAAAATCAACAAAATAGAAACAAGGAAAACAATAAAAAAGATCAATGAGATCAGGAGCTAGTTTTTTGAAATAATAAAAAAGATAGACAATGACCACTGGCAAGATTCACAAGGAATAAAAGAGAAAACACTCAAATAAATTGATTCACAAATGAATGGGAAGAGATTACAACAGAACCTCAAGAAATCCAAAATCATGAGGGTTTATTATGTACAACTGTACTCAGTTAAGTTAGAGAATCCAAAAATAATGGATAGATTTCTAGAAAAATAGCACCTCCTGATTCTTTTGTTTTGTGTTGTGTTGTTTGTTTTTTGGTCACACCTGGCAGCACTCAGGGATTATTCCTGGCTCTGCACTCAGAAATTGCCCCTGGCAGGCATGGAGGACCATATAGGATGCCGGTATACGAACCACAGTCCTTCTTGCAAGGTAAACACCGTACCTTCATGCTATCTCTCCGTCCCCTCCTGATTCTTAATAAGGAATAAGTAGAAGCCTACACAAACCAATAACAAGTAAAGAAATTGAAATGTAATTAAGAAACTCTCCAAGAATAAAAGTCCAGGACTAGACTGTTTTACAGGTGAATTCTATCATTCAGAAAAAAAATACTACCACTGATCCTTAGACTCTTCCAAAACATCAAAAAGCAGAATCCTCCCTAATTCCTTTTATGAAGCTAATATCGAGCTCAACCTCAAAGCTGACAAAGATACCACCAAGAAAGAAAACTACAGACCAATGTAAATAATGAACATGGATGAAAAATCCTTAACAAAATCTTAGCAAACTGATTAAAACAACACATCAAAAAAGATTATACATCATGACCAAGTGGGTTTCATCCCAGGGATGCAAGGATGGTTCAACATATGCAAATTAATCAACATAATACACCACATCAATAAAAGGAAGAATAAAAATACACATGATCATATCAATTGATGCAGAAAAAGCTTTTGACAAAATCCAACAACTCTTCATGATGAAGGTCCTCAGCAAAATAGATGTGAATAAAACCTTCCTCAATATAATAACAGTTATCTATAAAAATTTCACAGCCAACATTATTCTTTTTATTTGTTTGTTTTTTGTTTGGGACCACACCCATTTGATGCTCAGGGGTAACTTCTGGCTATGTGCTCAAAAATCGCCCCTGGCTTGGGAGGACCATATGGGAGTTCAGGGGATCGAACCGAGTTCGTCCTAGGTTAGCAAACGCCTTACCTCTAGCACCACCTCTCTGGCCCCGCCAACATTATTCTTAATGAAGAAAATATTTCCACTAAGGTTTGATATGAGGCAAGGATGTGCACTGTCTCCACTTTTATTCAACATAGTATTAGAAGTCCCTAGCAATAGCAATCAGACAAGAGAAGGGAATCAAAGGTATTCAAATAGGAAAAGAGAAAGTCAAACTATTTGCAGATGATATGGTGATATATAGTAAAAACCCTAAAGAGTCCACAGAAAAGCTCCTAGAAACAATAAATCAATATGACTAAGTGGCTAGCTACAAAGTTAAAAGACAGTTACATTCCTTTATACAAATAATGGATCTGACAAGAAAGAGATTAAAGAGTCCATCCCATTCAAAATAGTATCTAAAACTATTAAGTACCTAGGAATCAACCTAACAAGAGAGGTGAAAGCCTATATCACAAAAATTTCAAAACATTCCAGAAAGAAATTGAAGAGGACATAAGGAATTGGAGGAACATCCCATGTTCATGGGTTGGAAGAATCAATATGATCAAAAATGACCATCTTACATAAACTACTATATAAATTTAATGCAATACCTATTCAAACTTAGATATTATTCTTTAAGAACTTAGAGCAAACAATTATAAAGTTTATGTGGAACCACAAAAGACCTAGTTTAGCCAAATATATATTAAAAAACAAGAAACGAAGTGGCATCTCATTACCTAACTTGAAGCTTTACTACAAAGCCATAGTGGTCATAGTGGTACTAGAACTAAGACCTATGGGTCAAAATAGAATATCCAGTGGTATAACCCCAACCCCAAATATATGGTCAACTAATATTTGATAAAGGATCCAAGAATTTGAAATGAATCAAAGACAATCTCTTCAACAAATGGTGTTGGAACAATTGGATAGTCACATATAAGAAATTAAAGATTTATCCTTACCTCACATCTTACACAAAAGTCAACTCAAAAATAGATTAAAAATCTTGAAATCAGAGCCAAAGGCATAAAGATCATTGAGGAAAACATAGACATAACACTCTAATATTTACACCTCAAAAAAGTCTTTAATCATAGGATGCTAATGGCAAAAGCTATAGCATCAAACCTAAATAAATGGGACTACATCAAACTAAAATTTTTGGTATGGCAAAAGAAACATGGGCTAAAACTAGAAGACAGCTAACTGACTGGGGAAAAATTTGCACTCAACACATCAGATAAAGTTTTGACACTCTGTGTCTCTTAACTAGTGCATTTAGTCCATTGACATTGAGTGAAAGAATTGTCCTGAGATTTAATGCTATCTTTATATCGAAATTTAATGTGTCTTTTGGTTAGTCTTGTCTTAAATTTAGGTCTTTCAGTTTTTCTCTTAAGATTGGTTTTGAGTCTGTAAAGTTTCTGAGCTGTTGTTTGTCTGTGAAACCATGTATTCTTCCATCAAACTGGAAAGTGAGTTTTGCTGGGTACAGTATTCTAGGTGAAGCATTCATTTCATTCAGTCTTGTCACAATTCCCACCACTGTTTTCTGGCCTTGAGTGTTTCTGGTGACAGGTCTGCTGTAAATCTCAAGGATGCTCCCTTGAATGTAATTTTCCTTTTTGATCTTGCTGCTTTCAGAATTCTGTCTCTATCTGTGGGATTCGTTGTTGTAACTAGGATGTGTCTTGGGGTATTTTTTCTGGAGTCTCTTTTGGTTGGTACTCTTAGAGTATGCAGGATTTGATCACATATATTCTTTAGCTCTGGAAGTTTCTCTTTAATGATGTTCTTGACCATTGATTCTTCCTGGAAATTTAATTCCTGGGTCTCTGGGACTCCAATGATTCTTAAATTGTTTCTGTTGATCTTATCATAGACTTCTATTTTCATCTGTTCCCATTCTTTGACTAATTTTTCCATTGTCTGTTCATTTGCTTTAAGTTTTTTTCCAATCTCTCCTGCTGTATGGAATTGTTATGTATCTCATCTTCCACAGCACCAAGTCTATTCTCAGCTTCTGATACCCTGTCCCAGAGCTTATCCATTTTGTCATTCACTTCGTTTACTGACTTTTTCAGGCCTGTTAGTTGACATGTTATTTCAGTTTGGAGTTTTGTGATTTCTGTCTTCATAATTCTTGGTTCTTATTAGTGTTCTGTTCAACTCGATCCATGGTTTCTTTGACTTCATTGAGCAACTTCCATATTGCTAGTCTAAAGTCCTTATCTGAGAGGTTTATTAGTTGGTTGGTCATTATCTGGTCATCAGAATTGTCATCTTCATTCTCTATGTCTGATGCTGGCCTACATTGTTTCCCCATTGTCACACTTGCATTGTGGGTTTTTCTACGTGTTGTGGTAGTATTCATTGGCTAAATGATGCAGGCAGCCACACTCCTCTGGCTCCACCCTTTCTGGATGGGTCGACTTGCCTCCAAGGGCGGGTAGTCTTCCGTGGATGAAGCCTCACACAGGATCAAATCTTAGGCCCAAGCACGCAGCAGAGAAGATAGTCCGGAGAGAAATGCTGGGCTTCAGTGATCCAGAACAGTTCTTAGTGTGATTTTTCTTCTTGTTGCGATGGTGTTCTTTTCTTAGAAAGAGCGCATGGCCACATAGCGAAGCCTAGCTAAAGTGCTCTTCTGGAGCCTCTTTTCGACCCACTCCCAAGAGGTTCACGCAAGAGGACAGTAGACAGACACACACAGGCAGCACTCACAATTTTCACAGTCGGGCCCCACTGGGCAGGCGTAGTTTCATGGATTTTCCCAGCCTGACATCACAAGCAGGGGACCTGGACGTTATGGAGCAGTTCCTTGGCATTCCCACCCTAGAATGGGCCTCTGGGAGAGCGAGTTTTCTGGAGCCTCTTTTCGGCCCACTCCCAAGAGATTCACACAACAGGGCAGTAGACAGACACACACAGGCAGCACTCACAATTTTTCACAGTCGGGCCTCACTGGGCAGGCGTAGTTTCGTGGATTTTCCGCCAGCCCCATTTTTAAAGGATTTTGACCCATCCCATAATGGTCAGTCCTCCAACCCAACCAATGAATGTCCAATGTCTGTCTATAAGTGGGTGTGAGTGCCTATGTGTAGGACTCCTCTATGTTTGTCTAATCTGTATTATACATAATTCCTGCCTATATTGTATACAGTCCCTGTTATGTGCTATCCCTCCTACCTCATTCACCACCTTACAAAATCCCTTCGATCCTTTCACCCCCTCAACCTCAATTTGTTATCTCTCCTTATTTTACCTTCTTTGCCCTCAGTTCTTAACTCCTCAGGAACCAGGACCTTCCCCTGAACCAGCAAGCTGCCACTTGGATCCCAAAGTAAAAGGACATCTTCTGAACCCTCATCTCTCTCCCGGCAAGAAGCTGCAACCACCGCAGCTTCCACCTGATCTATCACTGCTATAAACTATTTCTGAGACTCCACATGACCATAGTAAAGGATGAAAATGAGCCCTGGATTTTATCTCCTCCTCAGACTATTTCAAAAGATTTAAAAGGTATCTATATTTTCTTTATATGCTTCAGTATATGTGTTTCCTTAATAGTTAGAACTCTTAGTGTTAATCCCGCATGTAAAGGTAGCCTCCCCAAACCCCCGTTTTTTGGATTTGTTTAGTAGGAAATTCTAGTAGAAAAGTCTTGCTTGGGATCTAGTAGAAGTTTTACTTGGTATAAGAGATCAGGTCAAAACCAGGGCATAGAGACTTATAGCTTGTTGTTTTTAAACCTCAAATGCAATAGCAATATAATATGGCATTGTTCCTTTTTGCATGGGCACATTAAAATGGAGAAATCTTACGTATAGAAATAAGTTCTTATCCAATAGGAATAGGAACCCATAAATTTTATAGTGCAGAGGTGCAATCTACCCTGAACATTTTTCATGGTGACTTGACTTAGGCCTTAATTGATTGGACATTGACCATCAAATCCAGAAACCCGGATTCCAACCTTAGAATTGGCACAGATTCCTGCACTGCCACCAATAATCAAATTCCCTCGGGGGGAATTTGGGACCCAACTTGCTTTGGCACCAATTTGTTTCAGGGTATGTTCATATGACATCCTAATGATGAGAAAACAACAACAATTGATCTAAGGGCAGGTGGCCCCAGATCACCACCTAATGGTGAGATGAAATCAGAAGATGCTCTGCCCAGGATCTGAGCAAAAACCAAGATCTCTTATTACAGAAGACTGACTACAACAACTTCCACTAAGCTGAACTGTTCCTGGACCATAAAGAAAAGCTTTATCACAGGCTTTTTCCTAGGATCGGTGCAAAAACCAAGATCTCTAATTACAGAAGACTAACTTTGACAACTGCGACTGAACAGAACTTTTCCTGGGACCATAAAGAAAAACCTTGAGGTTGGACAACCAACTTGTCCAGAGCCTGAAGTCAGTCTTATAACAGTATGTTTCTGGGGTGGAGACATCCCGTATCTGTTAGGCCAAGGGAATTTTCCTTCTAATTTTCCCAATGTTTACTGTGCTTATGCAAAAAAAAAAATTACCACATCTTCCCCTCCCTATTTTTGTTTTGTTCTGTTTTCCTTCTTTCAATTTTATTTATATCTTCTAGATAGTGGTTCCTTTTTCATAGAACTTCAGAACTTGAATCATTTTGTTCTTCCTCATAGTTCTATATCTTCCTACAAATTGAGAAAAAAAAAAAAGTGGATGGGACGCAGGGGCCAAGCTGTCTCAGGAGCACTGACAAAAAAAAAGGTCAAAACTAAATACCCAAGCCAAAGTCAATGACAATAGAATTAAGAGACCCAAACTATAGCAAGCTAAACACAAAATGGACCTGTTACACTAGTAGTCTAGGGGTCTACAGGTGGGGGTAAGGGATGCATGCTGGGGAACTCTGGTGTAAGGGGATCAACACTGGTGGTGAGAATGGTCCTAATTCACTGTCACTATATGCCTGAAACACAACTGTGAAAAACTTGTCATTCTCAATGGTCTCAATAAAAAATCTAAATTAGGGCTCGGAGTAGTGGCACAGCTTTAGGGCATTTG
Source organism: Suncus etruscus (assembly GCF_024139225.1). Lineage (NCBI taxonomy): Eukaryota > Metazoa > Chordata > Mammalia > Eulipotyphla > Soricidae > Suncus > Suncus etruscus. The sequence goes on from NC_064852.1 coordinate 52,864,175, forward strand.
CCTTGCAAGCAGCTGACCTACGACACTGATCACGGTTCTATCCCCGGTGTTCCATATGGTCCCTCAAGCCAGGAGCGACTTCTAACCAAAGACCTGGGAGTAAACCCTGAGCATCACCAGGTGTGGCCTCAAAACAAAAAACTAAATTAAAACTAAATTAAAAAAACTAAATCATGTGGCTTGATTTCCTCTGAATTGTGCATTAAATTTTTCTATACCCCTCTTTACTCTTAAAAGTTTTACTTAAAAATAGAAATGAACTGTTGTTCATCTATGCCTCCAGTTTCAATATAATCAGGATTATGAACACTCAAGCATTACATTGAAGTCGATTCCTTGGGGATAGGAGGATAAAAAAATAGCCTTTTAGGGTGATACTGTGAGACATTAATGTTTGGGAAAATGTACTTCCCGATAGTGCATTTTCTCCAGATATAAAGTAAAGAAATTGCTACCTAAGTATAGATTCAAAGTTTTATTAGAGGCTATATATTTCAAAACATACATAAAAATATATAGATACAAAGATACATTTGTATTAAATGTTATATGAAAAATAATCTCTTATGTAAAAATACGAATTGAGAAAGTAAAAATAATGAAAAATAATATAAAAATCAAAATTGACATTACAAATTTGACTGAGAAACATAAAATGTAGTTTGAAATCCAAAAGACAATATAATTAGAGTTCAGTACTCAACATTGGTTTGAGGCCCAGAACCACATGATGTTCCATGAATCATAGGACACATCCCTGGAGATGACAGAGCACTCCAGAATGCCGAGGTACTCACAGCAGCACAAGACCAGAGCAACACTGTGTCCTCGGGTCCTTATACTGAACTGTCAGCCCTATTGGATGAAAATTCCTGGTGGGGCCTTTAGGGCTTTCTGAGCACCATTCTTGAAAAAAAAAAAAAAACTCTTCTCCTAAAAAATTATTTTGATTAAATCCTTACTTATGCCATCACGGATAATTAAATAGTTATAAAACTCAGTACATGAGAATCAGTGTATAACAACTGGCTTATAGAATGATGGTATATGTCTCTCTTCTAAGGTTATCTTGCACAATTATACAACTTGGATAACAAGAATCGAATAGATTAATGCTATACTCCAAGAATAGGCATCTAGTATAAGTAAATTTAATACTTTTACTTAATATCTTAAGATTTAATATTCATTCTGATTTTAATTTTTAATTATTCTTTACATTTTATAGTTAGCATTTTTAAATATAGTTAAAATACATGAGATAATTAATTCTTTTATTGATATTTTATTTTTAGCATTTTCTGTTTTATCCACATATTTCACATTATAAATATTTTATATAACTTTAAATATCCCTTATCATTTGATATAATCTTTAAAATTATATATATTATATAAAACATAACTTAGGAGTATAGGTTCATTTTATCTATTTTATTTAATTTACATACTTGTTTATTTTATGAAATAAAGGGTAAACAGAAAAGGCAATTTCTACCTAGTCATGTCCTTGAAATGCATAAATTATATTTCTAATTATATTATTTTTATGATTTTTTCGCACAACTGAAGAAGTATTTTTTAAAATCCTCCCAGAATCCTTTAAAAAAATCCATTGTGAATGTCTGGCAGTCAAAAATATGCCCCACAAATACAATCACAATGTCTACATTTGTCGAGCACTATTGACTAAACCTATTCTCCAAAAAGATAAACCAAGCCATGAAAACTTAGGGTACAACAGCCACACAGCTAACAGCCCACAATTTTGGGAGGAGAAGCAGGCCAAGTCCCTGCCCTGCTGACTAGTAGGGCACACACTAGTAGCACTCAGCACCACAATCAGTCTTTCACCAATGACCCTGCTACACGACTTGTCTATCTATGGCTCTCTGCAGAGACCACAAGCTGATCAAAACTCCAGGTATGCTGGTATTTGGGCTGATATTGCCAGGACTTTTTGGAATGAGTACAGGAACTCTCCCCCTACTTTCTTGTACTTCGAGGAGGCCTGGAAACCAAAAACTTGCCCCTCAAAATTCACAATAACAGCAATAGTGCTTAGAATTCACACAAATGTGGCTGCACGACAACTCCAATTTTTTTAATACTGCCATTCCTGTAGGAAGACTTCAATTTAGATGCCAATGTGTATTTGAAGCCACCTAAAGGTCAGAAACAAAAGAAGTAACAGAATGATCAACTATCACAAGAGCTTAAAAAAACCTCTGACAATGACTTAAAGAAATAAATAAAATAAAAATCTATTTTAAAATTTTAAAGGCCTAACAGAAGGCTTAATAGACTTTTCTTCTTTTTTTTAAGAGTTAAAGAAGTACAGCAAAAACAGTGTTAGAGTGGCAATTGTTTGCATAGGCACAGCAAAATATGGGGGAATGGAAAGGAAAAGCCTTGGCCTAAATACAAGGAGACCTTACCCTCTGAAGTTTTCTGGCATAAGACTATTTCTAAGCTCCAGGCATACTAGGTTGTCCAACCCAAGTCATTGTCTGTAGTGCAAATCAAACCTTTTATTTTTCTTCTGCGCAGTCGCTGTTGCTGGTGTCAGGTTTCTGTAGTTAAAGATACTGGAATCTGTGCATATCCTACATGGAAATCAGGATGATCTGGAGCATCCTCTAGTTTCACCTCACAATTAGAGAGCAATGCGGATAGCCCTGCCCTGAAAGCAGGTTGTTGTTGTTATGCCTTCTCTTTGGAGAGGTAGGGTCTTCTGTGGTAGAGGATTGCTCCCAGGTGATGTTATAGACAACAGTGGGGTTTTTTTGTTTTGTTTTGTTTTGTTTTGTTTTTGGGCCACACCCTGTGACGCTCAGGGGTTACTCCTGGCTATGCGCTCAGAAGTTGCTCCTAGCTTCTTGGGGGACCATATGGGACGCCGTGGGATCGAACCGCGGTCTGTCCTAGGCTAGCGCAGGCAAGGCAGGCACCTTACCTCCAGCGCCACCGCCCGGCCCCTAACAGTGGGTTTTTTTTTTAAGTTTTAAAGATTTCTTAATCAAATTTCTCTTTTCAGACTAGTAGCAATAAATTTCTTCTTTTTTAAATTTTGCATTACTTTTATTTATTAAACAGTGGTTTACATAGTTGCTCCTAATACATTTAGTTTCTCATATTTCATGTACCAACACCAATCACACTACCAGTGTAAAATTCCTTCCACCATTGTCACTGTATTCCCACCAAACCCCAACCCTGCCCACTGGAAGTCATAAAATAATTTATCTTAAATTTTGTGTTTATTGTAAGAGGTAATAAAATTATTTAAAAACTATATATAAAGAAAAATTTTGAAAATTATTATATCTCATAATGGGGTCATAAAGTAATTGTCTGAAGGTTTACTAAGCTATTTGTTACTAGTTGATCATTTTGTTATTAATTTTGTTTTTTAAACTTTGGTGACTTCTATGCTATTTTGACATCTAAGTGTTCCTTTTAGGGTGATAGTTTCAAAATTTGAAGGTATCATGCAGCAACATATGATCCAGGAATTTCAAGTTCTGTGGCTGATGATTTCAACCCCATATATCTGAAGTTTTTGGTCAATTGGCATCTCTGAAGACATTCATTGGTAAGGAAGTGAAGTTAGGCCATTGGCAAGACTGAGATTGTGGGTTGTAGGTGTGCAGCTACCTTGGCTTCAGAGGACAGGAACTGGGCTCCCTCCTTCCAAGAGTGCCCCAATTTTTAGTTGTGAGGCTGGTGAATCGAAGATTTCTCATGCTTTAGAGAATAAAATGAGTGTATGGAGCTGACCAGTAAGCAGACATGGTTGTAGCTGTGGGGCATGGTTACCAAAAATGAATTTCTTTAGGATACAAACTTGGATAGCTGTGAAATAGTATAGGTAGGAAAATTTCTTCCAGTGTATTCTTTGGTATCTTTATAATTCATATACATGCACAGACTTTAAAATTTATAAACATATGCATGCAGGGAACAATGGCAGAGGGAGTCAACACTGATGGTGGGAATTGCCCTAATTCACTCTCACTATGTACCTTAAATATAACTGTGAAAGGCTTGTAATTCACATTGGTCTCAATAAAAATTAAAAATATATATAAAATAATAATTTTGCCTAAAAATATTGTAAAAATTTATTTTACTTAGACACTGAGTATTACTCATTAGTCATTAGGAAAGTGGGAGAAGAACCCCTAGGAATTCAGTGCCATGAGAAAGAACTGTGATAGAAGAGAGAACCAGTGATAGAGCAAATAGCTGAGATAGAACTTATATCTATAAGATCTTCCTGGTGATGACTGCTATCATTAATCTAATCCTACTCTACCTATGTAAGATAGCATCTTTTGTTTGTTGGTTTTTTGTTTTTTGTTTTTGAGTCATACCGGGTGGTGCTTAGGGTTACTCCTGGCTCTGCACTTAGAAATTGCTCCTGGCATGCTTGGAGACCATATGGGATGCCAGGAATCGAACCAGAGTCCACCTGGGGTTGGCTACGTACAAGGAAAATGTTCTACAGCTATGCTATCACTCTCTGGCCCCAAGATAGCATTTTTCTGTTGTAGATGTTATGACTTTTATTCCCAGTAGTTTTTTAAAAGAGGCATTTATTTGTTACTATCAAAGGGAAGTCAAGAACAAAAGCTTGTTTTGACTTGATTTTGTTCAGACTACAGTTAGTATCTCTGTTAATCACCTTCCTACTCTGCAATCATTGACTCTACTGGTATGATTGTAACTGAAACTCAGGCATGGAATGTTAAATTTGTTTTGGCTGAGGTTAAATGACTACCCTAGAAATAGTCTGGAATGAGTTCTATTGTAGCATATCACTCTAATATTGAAGATGCAACATCTGGATACTGTTTTCAAAATTTTTTGAAAAATTAGAAGAGAAATTGTAGGAAACTAACATAGTCAAAGCCTACTTTAATTTTTTTTCTTATATAAAGAACTGGTTTGTATAAAATAGTTTTGCTGAAACAATAGGACTAAAAGACTTATTTCACATGGACTAGTGGGCAGGAAAAAAGGGGTATTTTTAGGTGCCAGACAGATAGGGGAGCAGGGAAGGCATTTAGCAGTCCTGGGTTTGATCTCCAGTACTTAGCCACAAATGATGCCTGAGCAGAGTAGAATGGAAGTAAGCACTAAGCAATGTGGTCCAAAGTAAAATAACAAGCAAAAAAAAAAAAATCAGAAATTTGTCATCAGAAAAAGGAGATAGATTACAATTTAATGAGAGTAAGAAATTGCACAAAGAAAAACACTTAAGTCTAACTCTGCAGAAAATTTGAGGTCATGGTCACAAAATTGTCCTAAATACAGAAAATGCCCCAGAGTACATTACTTAGTATCTCAAGACAGCATAACTTTAGCAATCCATCAAACATAATTAAAGATTGATGATACCCACAACTATAATAAGATTAAGTTTAGAAATTCTACATAAGTTGCACATTATTTTGGAGAATATTTGAATTTAGCTCTTTTAGCTGTTAGATTTAGCTTAGTTTTATTAGAAAATAAGTGGATATGTTCAAACAACCACAGGCAAAAGAAATAAATGCATACCCATCTTTTTTCAAAAGTAAGACTATTTTAGACAATCCCTCAAAAAGTAATTTTATTATCATATGAGAAATTTAAAGCTATTAAATCTAACTTCCAAGAAAAAAAACTTTATATTTTTGTCTTTCATTATTTTTATTTTTTTTTTTAATTTTTTTTTTATTTAAACACCTTGATTACATACATGATTGTGTTTGGGTTTCAGTCATAAAAGGAACACCACCCATCACCAGTGCAACATTCCCATCACCCAAGTCCCAAATCACCCTCCTCCCCACCCAACCCCCGCCTGTACCCTAAACAGGCTCTACATTTCCCTCATACATTCTCAATATTAGGACAGTTCAAAATGTAGTTATTTCTCTAACTAAACTCATCACTCTTTGTGGTGAGCTTCCTGAGGTGAGCTGGAACTTCCAGCTCTTTTCTCTTTTGTGTCTGAAAATTATTATTACAAGGGTGTCTTTCATTTTTCTTAAAACCCATAGATGAGTGAGACCATTCTGCGTTTTTCTCTCTCTCTCTCTGACTTATTTCACTCAGCATAATAGATTCCATGTACATCCATGTATAGGAAAATTTCATGACTTCATCTCTCCTGACAGCTGCATAATATTCCATTGTGTATATGTACCACAGTTTCTTTAGCCATTCATCTGTTGAAGGGCATCTTGGTTGTTTCCAGAGTCTTGCTATGGTAAATAGAGCTGCAATGAATATAGGTGTAAGGAAGGGGTTTTTGTATTGTATTTTTGTGTTCCTAGGGTATATTCCTAGGAGTGGTATAGCTGGATCGTATGGGAGCTCGATTTCCAGTTTTTGGAGGAATCTCCATATCGCTTTCCATAAAGGTTGAACTAGACAGCATTCCCACCAGCAGTGGATAAGAGTTCCTTTCTCTCCACATCCCCGCCAACACTGTTTATTCTCATTCTTTGTGATGTGTGCCATTCTCTGGGGTGTGAGGTGGTATCTCATCGTTGTTTTGATTTGCATCTCCCTGATGATTAGTGATGTGGAACATTTTTTCATGTGTCTTTTGGCCATGCGTATTTAGTTGCTCTTGCCTTTATTATATGTATTAAAATTAAGTAACTAGAGTGTAAATATACACATAGTGTTGGTTAAACAGTTTCCATCTTTTTCAGGATATTCTTGTTCCTTATTAGTTGGAAGCACCTTTGGGTGGAAACATCCTTTGATCCTAGGGTCTTTTACCCTACCTGTTCTCCACCCCTGGGTGTGGTCTTGCACTTCTCAATAAGGATCCTGGGTCTCAGGATCTGAAACTGCAGTTTCAGTTTTTACATCACTGAGCTATCTGTTTCTTAGGAACACAGGCTTGCTAGTGGAAGAACTTGAACCTATTTTATCCCCTAAACTATGTCTGGATTATTTCCTGCATCGGTTCCTCCAATACCCTGGAATAGGGGCATGAGGCTTCCACTGCAATATAGAAAATATTATTGATCAAAAAGGGGGAAAATCAGGGCTGGGGAAATAGTACAATGGTCAGGGAAGGGCTCACGCTTTACATGAAAATAGATACAAGTCTGAACCCCTGAACAGCATGAGCCCTGAGTTTACTAAAACTAATGATTAAACAATACTGCTCAGATAATCAGGTATTGCTAAGAAGGGCTCCTAAGCATTCTGAGCATTGCTTGGAAGGACTCACCTCAAAAAAAAAACCATCAAGGAAAACTAGAAAAGAAAGCCCTAATCATTTTTATTCAACCCTGGAAACAGTAGTAAGGAAAAATAAACTGCTTCTCCAAGTGGAAGCCTACAACGTAATATTTTCTGCCTAAGGATGTCATTGATCATCATTGCCTTAACTCAGTTTCTACAAATTTGAGTTTAGTTAGGGTGAACGATGGGAAAAATTAAGTTTCAGAGTGATGTTCAAATTCAAGGTCACCAATAGAATTGTGGCTATGTGATCTTTGGCCAATTTCTTCAACACATTTTAGTCTCAACTTCTTACATGTCAAGTAGTAGTCACACTCATTTTAATCAATGTATAGTGAAGTGATAGTATTATATTTTTTAATTTTAGTTTAATTTAATTTTGTTTTGGGGGATACAAGTGATGATTCTCTGGGGCTACTACTGGTCCTGTACTCAGGAACTACTCCTGAATACCTGGCAGTACCTGAGGACCAAATGGAATGCTGGGAATTGAACCCTGGTTGGGCATGCAAGACAAGTGCCCTACAGACTATACTATCTCTCCAGCCCATATATGTTTTCAATATTTTTTAAACTACCTTAGGGGGCCATAGCAATAAAACCACAGGTAGGGCTTTTCCATTGCATGTAGCCTATAGGGTTTTGATCCCCAGAATCTCATATGATCCCCTAAACCTGCCAGGAGTAATTTCTGAGCACAGAGCCAAGGAATAACTCCTGAGTACTGCTGTTGTAGCCAGAAGGAAAAAAAACTATCTTAGGTTACAGAATGCTCATAGACGCACCCAGTTTCTCCTATTACCTTATTGTCTTACGATGTGAGTATGTCATAATTGACATAATTAATGAAACAAGGTTGATGCATAATGCATCATAATGATGCATAATGATGACACATAATGCAGTACTATTAACTGAAGTCTATAGCTTAAGAATTCTCTAGTTTTTACGTTAGGCACATATTTCTGTATCCCATCCATGATATAATATTACATGTTATGATCATGCCTCCTTTGGCTACTATTTATAATACTGTATAATCCATATACTTGTCACTGAAGTAGTGTTGTGCATTTCTCAGTTGGACTGAATAAACTTTATTGGAAGTGGATATCTATTTCTATGATTTTGCCTCCATGGTGCACAGACTAGACAGGTACGTTTTAATGAAAATGAATAACAATCCTCCAGCTCATTTAGAAAATATCAAAGCTCATCAGCACCACTAAATTTATAGTATCTCTGTTTTGTTTTGACCCTAGAGTAGCTTTGCTGTGTTAAGACTCAGGCATGCCCAATCCAATGATATGTAGCATGCCAAACCTTAAGATGACTCCTACTTCATGTAGCCTTTGCCGTGAGACTCCCTTTGTGTTTCCTTCTCTGTATATCCACTGCAGCAACGTTTTGCTTTTATTTTTTATGCCTCCTGGAAGAAATAGTCTCTGGATTCCAATTTAGTGAATCACAGTGGGAAGTTATCCTCAATGAAGGAGCTAAAGAAAGCACTAGGGAAATTAAGAGTTTATTTTTCTCTTCTTGTGTTGTCATGACCTGAACTATTGTGAAAGTCTTTTTTATGAGAGAACGTTTATCTCTCCAAATATTTTAAGTTAATTTTTTAATATTTTATAGACATATTTTTCATATGTTTCTACTATGTAATAATGTAGTAAAATTTAATATTTTAGGGACCGGAGTGATAGCACAGCCATAGAGTGCTTGCCTTGCATGCGGCTGCCAGGACAAACCTGAGTTCACTCCCTGGCATCCCATATAATCTCCTGAGTCAGGATCAATTTCTGAGCACATAGCCAGAAGTAACCCCTGAGCGTCATCACGTGTGCCCCCCCAAACAATTGATATTTTATTTTCAATACAATGATTATGCTGGATTTATATTGTAATTTAGATATTTTTACTTTTTTCTATATGTGATGTAGTGAAATTTGATATTTTATTTTCAACATATGCTTATCAAAATAAGTGCATTGCATTCTGCATTTATTATAAATAAATATGTGTATGCACAGACACATTAACTTCACTACAGTAAGAGAAAATATGTTGATTTGCTACACCTACATAAGGACGAATCAATTGTTCTGTTATAGATCCTTTGTGTGTAGGTGAACATATTTGTGAGTTACAATTTACATAATAGTGACATGTTCTTTCTAGCAAACTCTAGGCTGACTACAGATTATTCCTGCTTCTGATTATATTGGTTATTTGAGAAAGGTATTGCCTTTAAATTTGAGGGTTGAGTTTTTATTACCATATGAATCCAAGTGTAAAATAAACATTGTGTAATTGACCTTTGAAATAAATTGGGGGTTTTGTTCTTATAACAACTCTCTTAAAATCCAAAATAAATCAATAAGACTACTGGAAAAGTTTAGCACTGATTCAGCTAAAATACCACATACATGACAAGCAAAATAAAATCAGTCACTTTTTGAAATAGTGTGTCAGATTTACCTTTGCACAAATGGAAAATCAAACTTGTGATAAACAAAAATTTTTGAGTGAAATGATTCATAAAAATATTGCATCTGGGGCCAGAGCACTAAGGCATTTTCCCTGCATGCAGCCAACCCAGGATGAACCCGGGTTCAATCCCTGACATCCCACATAATCCCCGAGCCTGCCTGGAGTAGTTTCTGAGGACAGAGCCAGGAGTAACCATTGAGTGCCATTGGGTGTGCCAGTCCCCAAAAAAGTAAAATAAAATAAAATAGAATATTGCTTCTGAATCAATGAATGTTAATAAAGGCATAATAAAAGTTTAAATTTCATCAATAAAAATGTTTTAAAAATTTGTAAGGGACTTTGAAAAATTATAGCTGTAATTTTCTTCAAATTATTAGGTCCAAGGTAATAAATTTAAAATAAGTTCCAAAAAATTATATAATTTGTACAAAGCTAAATAATAAATGTAGAGCTGAATAAAGATTTGTATTTTTGTTTTATTGCATAAGTGTCTATATTAGTCTCAAATTAATTTATTTGTAATTATCCTGGAAAAGAACATACTTCTTTACTTATTTATTGACTCCTTAGCTAGTGTGAATATTTCACTTTTTAAATTCTCCCTAAAACTTCTAAGTACAGTAATATTTTTCATTAGCCATAGGAATTTGTCTTTGTTCTCATTTATTTATATTTTATCATATTATTATTCATCAATATAAATCTACAAATAATTTTAGTTCAATAATTTACAATTCCAGGGAGATAATATTTTCGATTAATATTAGATTCTTTGTGTTTTAATTATTTTTTGTTTGAGTTTCTATTTCTGTGGTAAGTTACCCTACTTAACTGTTTTATAGATCCAATTTACTGTGACTTAAACATATGGTGTCAAAAATTGTTGGGTCAATTACTTATATTTTCTCTATTCCTGGAAGAAACATGTAGTCTCTGTAATAAATAGGAGCCACTAAAACCTATAGATCATTACCCCTTTATTCTCTCTTCATTGAAAAAAATGCAATAAAGTCTCTAGGAATCCTGAGAAAATGTGTTTTACCTAGTTAAAAATTGTTTGAGAACAAACCATTCTACTAACTAAGTTGCCATAGATCAAATGCAATTGAATATCTAGAAAACATTTTTATATGTTGCATCTTGTTATTTGAATTTAGAAACAGATTATATTCCCCAAAGTGTTCAATGAAAAATGTTTTAATAACATCCTAATATAATTCTATACACTACATATAATATATATTTAAAATATTAATATTAATATGCAGGTACATGAACAGTATTTGTGCAACATAATAATTTTGTATCTAACAATTATATTTATAGTGACTACGATTCTGAAGAAACATATTAAGATGAATGAATCAGTAATACCAAGTTATATGATGAGCATATCAAAGTAGAAATACAGATATTAGATGTAAAGCAATATAAATACTATGCTAAGAAGAAAATAAATAAAAGTGCTTTGCTAATTGAAGTAAAAAAGTACTTCATAAAATATTAACTTAGTTAATGTTGAGGATCCAGGTGATGGAGGACACTGGTTGCCAAATTATAGAAACAGAAATCAATTTCTGCAAATTTTAAGTGAAGTAGTAGCAATCAATACAATGCTTCAGGGTGCTTATAAAATAAGTAAATATGAAAAATATAATTCCTGGGACATTTACTGAAGTAAATGGGGATAATTTTTGTTTCAGTGATAGAATTCTGCTATTGCTGGCATTTGGTTAATGGCATAGATACTAGACATTATGCATTGGGTAGAACAATTCAAAAAATGAAAAGATGGTTTCACTTCCCACACTGCTGTCAATGCCTTTATGGATAATGCTGTACATATAAAGTCTATTTTTAAAACTATTTATAACATATAAATTAAACAAAATACTTTTAGCTAGCTTTCGTGACCATCAGTTTTCTACAAATAAGTCCAATAAGCAAACTGAAGTGATTATTCTCTACTTGGTTCTCAATGCAGTTGAATAACTACAAATCCTCCCACTAATGATAAACAATTTAAGGGAGATTATTAGCTTTATAGTCTGTCCAATCTATTCTGTGTTTATGTATCATTTTGTATTAATATTTAAAAAAATTTAATTCTTGAGCCAAACCCAGAAATGCTCAGGGTTACACCTGGATCTGTGCTCAGGAATCACTCCTGGGAGTGCTCAGAGAATCACATAGAATTCAGAGGATCAAACTCAGATCAACTGGGTGCAAGGTAAGTGCCTTACCCTGAGTATTATCATTTTGGGCCCCTAAAATATTTTTTTCAATGGAATAATTACTTACTCCAATATGTTAACTGAAAATAGTATATATTTATATATATTAATATTATTCAATTGCAACATAAGATTCTAAATATCTTCCACAAATATGACGGCAACAGCTAATTTCCTTTTTTGTTTGTTTTGGTTTGGTTCTTTTGTTTGTTTGTTTGTTTGTTTGGACCACACCTGTTTGACGCTCAGGGGTTACACCTGGCTATGCGCTCAGAAACCGCCCCTGACTTTGGGGGAAAATATGGGACACTGGGGGATCGAACTGCAGTCTGTCCTAGGCTAGCACTTGCAAGGCAGACGCCTTACCTCTAGCACCACCTCTCCAGCCCCGACAGCTAATTTTCTAATGCTATTTTTATTGTAATGACGTAGTAAATATAATATTTTACAAAGAAATATGCCAATGTAGTTGGCAAAATAGAATATATTTCCAAGATTTTGAGAAATATTTTGAAGACTCCACACTATCATCTTAATGTTAAGAGAAGAATCTTAAATAGGAAAGAAGAAATAGACTGCTTTCTAAAAATAGTACAAATGACTGTAGAATATGCAAGCCACATACTAATGGAAAAATAAGTAAAATAAAGCTCATTAGCAGTGATAAATAGAAAGTATATTTTCTCTGATTCCAGTTAAAAAATAGTTCAGAACAAATTTAGCTTGTTACTTTATATAAATTCTTTTGTAAAATGGAATTTTTAAATAATTGTAATTCTTTTTTATATATAGCAAAATTCACTCTTCTCTTGAGTGCTGTATCACAATTAACCAATGAACATAATATATAAAACAATCCCATCATTTTCCTAAATTCCCTTTTCTTTTGTATTATCCAACTGACTTTGTTTAAAAGAAATTAACACAATTGGATAGGTTTTCTGATAAGCCAGAAAAGTCACAACAAAATAAAGATAGAAATAATAAAGGATAATAAGTAAATAGAAATAATAACTTCATAATTTAAAAGTCTCTGAAATAGAAGAAATTTTTCATTTCAATTTAATAAAAAAACACTTGCCAAATTGATGTAAGATGAAATTGAAAACCTTAATAGTCATACAAACATAAATACAATTAAATCCTTACTTTAATCATCTTAAATATAAAAAGACTTTATTAAAAACAACTGTATTTAAAAAGACTGTATAAAAAAGAATGTGATTAGAGGCCGGAGTGATAGCACAGTGGTAGGGTGTTGACCTTGCACTTGGCTGATCAGATCAGACCTCTGTTCAATCCCCGGAGTCCCATATGGTTCCCCCAAACCAGGTGCGATTTCTTAGCTCATAGCCAGGAGTAACCCCTGAGTGTCACCGGTGTGGCCCAAAAAGAAAAAAACAAAAACAAAAAAATTAGTTTTGGGTCACACCCAGGGGCCTTCAGGAGTTATTACTGGTTTTGCATTCAGAAATCGATCTTAGCAGGCTCAGGGGACCATACAGGATACCAAGGTTGGAACCCACATCCGTCCTGGGTCAGTCACGTGCAAGGCAAACGCCCTATACTGTGCTACCACTCCAGCTCCAATTTTAAATTCTTTTTTTAGTATTTAGTTCTTATACTGCAGTTTTTTTTACTTTATATATATGTACATATACATATGTATATCTTGGGTGCATATGCATATTTTTGCAATATGCTATTGTAATAGTATGCTATTGTGATTTTCATTTAGACTAGATATATTTCCATACTAATGAATGTTACAACTGATAAATATGTTTCAGTAGCAGTAGAATATAAACATCACATATTTGAGGTCCTGAGTTTATGCCTGGTAATGAAACTATAAAAAAATTAAATAAACTTTAAAGTGGGAAAAGCAATGAAATATGAAATGTTTTTTTGTTTTGTTTTGTTTTTGTTTTGTTTTGGCCACACCCGGTGGTGCTCAGGGATTACTCCTGGCTATCTGTCAGAAATAGCTCCTGGCAGGCACAGGGGGTCATATGGGACACCGGGATTTGAACCAACCACCTTAGGTCCTGGATCGGCTGCTTGCAAGGCAAACTCCGCTGTGCTATCTCTCCGGCCCCATAAAATGTTTTTAATTATATAAAGATTATTAAATATAGACTAGCAGCAAAATAATATAAAATAGTCAATTTCACATAAAAACATGATACATAATAACTAAATGAAAATATAGCTTGAACTATATAGTTCCAATTTCAGATGTAGTTCTAATTATAATTTCTTAGAAATTCATCTTCTCGCTCTGTGTCACCCTGACTTTGACATAGGATCTGTACAAAAGGATCTCTAACTACGGAAACCTGACTGCAACAACCATGATTGAGAACTTTTACTGGGACCACAGAAAGACTTTGAGGATAGACACCTTAGTATGCCCAGAGCCTGTAGTTGGTCTTATGCCAGGATGCTTCATGGGTAAGGTCTCCCTGTTTTCAGCCAAAACTTTTTCCTTTCTATTTTCCCCATATTTTGCTGTGCCTATGCAAAAATAAATAAATAAATAGTTAATTTTTAAAAACTGCCATACACATCTTTTTTCTTTTATTGTATTTTTATCTCTTATCTTTTAAATTGGGGCTCCCACCTTTTTCACAAAAACTTGGGACACAGATTATTTTATTTTACCAAATATTCCCACATTTTCTACAAAACTAAGAGGAAAGAAATAAAGGCTGGTGGGGGACAGTGTCCAAGTGATATCAGATGCCATGGCAGGAAAATAAATAAGGACAGAAGTAAATATCCAAGCCAAAGTCAGTAAAAATAGAATCAAGGGATCTAAACTTAAAGGGGCCTTTTATACTGGAGGCAAAGGGTGGTGGTGTAAGATGCACTCTGGGTCTATTGGTGGAGTAAGTTTGACACTGGTAATGTATATCTAAAATTCTATATCTAAAATTCAATTTTAACTCTAGATCACAATTGTTTCAATAAAATAATTTTTTTAAAAAATCATCTTCTGGGATAAGAGAGAGTACAGACAGTAAGGTGCCTTGCATTTGACCAACCCAGTTTCAAGTCTCTGAGCATAACCAGAGAGCCCAAAAACAAATAAAAATGCATATTCTGTTCTTATTATAATTTAGTTGGCATTTAATGGATTCCAGATTTTCTTATGCTATTTTCTCCACAAAGCTGATGATTAGCCATCAGTAAGAATTAAAATCTGCTTTTCTGCCAAGTCATTTACAATATTTATAAGACCTACGAGGAGAACATCCTCTTCTTGTTCTAGTGCCATAAATTAAGCAGTCCCTCCTCATTAAACATAGTGAGTGTTTACAACAATTTTATAATTTTAGATGGCTGATTACAAGATTCTAAGCCTTCTCTAGGTCTGGAAAATTAATAGTAGACAGTATTTCTTTTAGTCTTAAGAAATGAAAGTTTTCATGATCTTATTTTTAAATATTTTTAATTAGCAAGTTAATTATAAGAACAATTGACAGCTAAAATATAAGAATCAGCATCTTAATAAATAAATTAAAATATGGCTATCTACCTTACAGAAATCTATGTCTACACAATGTAAACTTAATTTATGTAAACTTTAAAACTGCACAAAAAAACATTTTAATAAAGTAAATAAAATGGTGATTAATTGTAAAACTACCTAGATGATTTTTCTGCTTTTCTATGTGCACATAGTAGTAATTAAATCAGCAAGAATAGTCTAACATCTAACACCTTATTTGCTTGTATTTTTTCTACTCTTAATATGTTTCTTCCTTTGCAGTTATTTCCTTATAAATTAAATCATATGCTTTCATAAGAATTTAAAATTAAATGTGTGTACTAATCAAGAAATCTGACATTTTCTTGTGCTGCTTCTGTAATTTTAAATGCTGATAAAAATTAGAATGTCACAATGCCATTTTGCTCAAATATCTGGAAATATTGGCTAAAGCACCCCAAGAAATTACTCATTGGATAAAGATCCAATTCATGTCTCTATAGTTCTGTTACTTAGAAAATAAATCTGCATAAAAGCGAGATTCTCTCAGAATTAATTTAGAGATCTGAAAGCCAAGTGATGACTTTGTTCTCTCTGCATCCAAAATACGAATCTGTATGGTCTTATAGGCTTATTTTCTCAGAAAGTCAGTTAATCACTCAAGCCTGTGCTTATTTATAACTTTTGGTCTTGAGGCCTGAGTGATACCACATTAGGTAGGCCAATTGTCTTGCAGGCAGTAAACCTAGGTTCCATCCCCAGTACCACACTTGGTGCCCAGTGGGGAATGCCTGAGCCCAGAGACAAGAACAACATAGACTCTTTTATTTATTTATTTATTTATTTTAAAGTCATTCATTTTTGTTTGTTTGATTGGGGGCCACACCCGATAGCGCTCAGAAATCACTCCTGACAGGCTCAGTAGGACCACATGGGATGCCGGGAATCCAAACTGGGTCCATCCCGAATCAGCTGCGTGCAAAGCAAATGCCCTACGGCTGTGCTATCTCTCCGGTCCATGTGTAGAACCTTTTTTAAAACACAAAGTAATTTCCAGACTCCCCTTTCAAACAAGGCCACTTTAAAGCCCAGGAGCTTTTATTTTTACATATAAAGGACTATTTCTATGTCATGCAATCATATTAGGGACTATTCCTTATCTTGAAACCTAGCCTAGAACTTTGACATGGCTCATGCAAATGAAGTTGTAAGATTAAAAAAAAGCACACACACTTAAAAATCTTTTATTATAATTATTCCTTATACCAAAACTTTGTTGCATTTTCCTAAACTATAGAATAAATATATATATATAGGAGAATTCTAGGGAAAGGATAAACTTTTACAAACTTTCATATAGATAATAAAAATAATATAAATATAATAATATATAGAAATAATAAAATATAAATAATGTATAGAAAAGTTACTCAAGCGAAAAGAAGAAAATTTCCATTAGGAGTTTTTTGGAGAAAAAATAATTACAGAGTGGCAGGAGCAGCAGGAGGCTGCAGGTGATCTGGGCTCCGGGCAGGGCTAGCTGAACAATTTTGTTCCCTGGACCCAACTGGACCAAGATGAGGGCAGCAGGGTGCACAGGGGACTATGGGGACCACCTGGAGTCGGGAGACTGGATCCTGAGGAGCTGCTACTGGAGCTCGAGCTGGAACCCCAGCCTAAAGAGGAGCCGCCCGGCTCTGGCAACCCCCCTGACCCCTCAGGAGCTCCAGAGCTTGGGCCTTCCAAGCACCCGGAAGTCAGGGGGAGGAGGAAGAGACGGGACTAGTTGACTGTGATCTAGGTTCCCTGCCATTTGAGGAGCCAGAGTTGGAAGCAATCAAAGTTCTAGTCAGGAAGAAGGAGGAGGAAGCCTAGAAGCTACAGGAGCCCCAGAACAAGATGGAGAAGCAGATGGCCTTGAGTCCACCTCCATGCCATCATGTCCATCGAAGAGAAAACAGAAGCCGATGCCTTGTCCTCATATGTTTGCAACATGGACTACGGTGCAACAGCAGAAAAGCTAGTAGCACAATTTAATGGCTGTGCTTCAGTCAACTGGGTAATTATTATACTTTGTGACAAATTTAATGCACACCCCCCCTCGCAAACTTATAGTTCTCAGACAGTAGGTGAGGACTTTCCTGGCCTTAGATGAATCATTGTTTAGAGGATGACAAATAAAAGTTATCCCAAAAAGACTAGGGATCCACACAACAGACAGGTTTTCTTTCCCATACACCTGATACCAACTACAGCAAATCCTGCTCTCTGCTCTCCAGTCTTTTTAACATCAAGCACCCGGGTTGCACCTATTGGGGCCGAATAAACTCCTTAATTTTCAAAGGTGTGCATTAGGAGGGAAAAAGGAAAGAATGTGAGGAAGAGGGGAAAGAATACAGAAAAAAAAAAAAGGACCATTCTGGGGCCTGAGTGAAGTACAGCCGTAGGGTGCTTGCTTGCATGTGGTCAAACCAGACTCAATCCCTCATGCACTCCCAGGAGCAATTCCTAAATGCAAAGCCAGGAGTAACTCCTGAGAATTTCCAGGTAAGGTCCCTCCCCCCAAAAAGAGCACTCCTGTCATGATATTCTCACTCTCGATTTTATATTGGAAAGCAGAATAGTTAATTCCTGAATTCCAATGTAATCATAACCATATTAGCTATTTATAGTTTTGTTAAAAAATTTCCAGTATCTTGATGAGTTTTTATTAAATAAAAAGTTTATAAATAATACTTGGTCTTATCTAAGTTTCCAGTTTGGGGGCTAAATATCAAGTTGTCATTCACCAATATGCATTTTTATTTAGTATCTAGGATTTGCAATGCTATTATTTAGTATTTCAGGCATGTAACACCATACTCACAATCAAAGTGTCAATTTCCCTCCACCAGTGATCCCATTCTCTTCTCTCTACTCCCTACTACTCTCTCCTCTCTACTGTTTGCAAAAGGCAAACAACCCTGTAGGCTGACTCCCAGGGCTCTCCAAGATTATTATCAATAGACTTTTTCTCTTACTGAGCTTCTTTATATTCCACGTGTATATGTTTGTGTGAGTGCATGTGTGTGTGTGAGAGAAAGTGATATTTGTTCCTTTCCTTGTAACTAACTACTCAGCATAATACCCTGCAGTGAATTGTAATTTTACTTTTTCTTATAGTTGAATAAAATTCCATTTGCATAGATATGTGTATATTTGTATGTGTATATGTATGCAACATATATAAACATATCACATTTTCTTGGCATACTCATCTGTTCTTGGGTACTTGGGTTGATTTCAGATCATGGCAATTATAAATAGCACTGCAGTGAAACACAAATGATAGTGTAAAGTTGTGCAACTAACCAAAGCCCAAGAACAGGAAAACAAAATGAGCCAATTAAATGCAGTCACACAACATAAAGAAATACAGGTTAACTTTCAAAGTATTCTAAATAAATTATAATAACAAGCATCTCTTCTAGTGACCCAACAAAATACCTAAACCATCTGTGATTACTCCTCATTAATCTACTTTTTCATATACTACCAGTCTCTCTGGTCATAATAAAATGCAGTTCTATTTGAAATGCTTGCATTCCATGCCCATTTAGGAAACATCTTTTCCACATGAACAGCAATAGGATTAGAGTGGGGGAAAAAAAGAGTATTTTATGAGGGAAATTTTGGTGTTAACATAAGAAGATTTGATCTTTGATAAGTAAATATTGACTCTTTACCACACATGAATAAATCTCTCAGAAATATTTGTTGTCTGGGAAAGTAAAATATCAAAGATTTTTCAACCTGGTATTTGTCTTAGTCTGTATTTTATGCAATATTTACTTCTCATTAATACATATTTATCCAGGTATTTCCATTCTCAGTGAAAAGTGTACAAATTGTCCTGTCTATCCCCAGTGCAGTATTTAAGACAAAAAAAGTAAGAGGAAGCCACCCTAGCTCATTAAATAAAATGAGTAAACTGTTATTAATAAGATGCTCATTGAATGAAATGTCATTAATACTGAATAATAGATGATCTAACTACATTTTGGGTTTTGTTTTGGTTTTTTTGGTTTGTTTTTTGTTTGGGGGGAGTTTTTTTGGTTTGGTTTGTTTTATTTTATTTTATTTTTGTTTTTTGGGCCACACCCTGTGGCACTCAGGGATTACTCCTGGCTTGGGCTTAGAAATTGCCCCTGGCTTGGGGGACCATACTGAATACCGGGTATCATACCGAGTACATCCTGGGTTAGCCTCATGCAAGGCAAACACCCTACTGTTGTGCTTCTACCCCAGCCCCGTCTAACTACTAACATTTTTAATGTTAATTTTAAAGAAATAAAAGTAAACAGCATAAATCTTAATCTATATCTTCACAGCCAGATTAGTTATTGAAATATCATCTTAGTTAATACAGTATTATGTATGTATTTCCAGTATTTTATATACCATTACGTCTTTCTGAATATTAAAAATACATTTTTGGGGCCTGAACGATAGCACAGCATTAGGGCATTTGCCTTACAGGCAGCTAACCAGGACGAACCTGGGTTCAATTCCCGGCATCCCATATAGTTCCTGAGCCAGGAGCGATTTCTGAACACATAGCCAAGTGTAACCCCTGAGAGTCACAGGTTATGAACCAAAAACCAAAGGAAAAAAATTTTTAATAAAATAAATTAAATTAAAATATGTTTCTTTTTATTTCCAAATATAATACATTTTCCAACTAGGAGACCCTTGGAAGTACTAATATTTATAAAGGCAGCTTATTTACCACACAAACAAGAAAATAATGTTTTATTTTAATGATTTATATTTTATGAATAATTAAGGAAGGAACTCAAAACTTTAAAATGACCAATGAAGCTTTTTCCATTACTTTTACATTACTACTTTACACCTATAAAATATTAAATTCTTAAATTCTGTGAATGCAAAATTCTATAAAAATAATAATTCTCTCATGCTGGAGAGATAGCACAGCAGTTGGGTGTTTGCCTGGCAGCCAATTCAGGATGGACAGTGGTTTGAATCCCAGCATCCCATATGGTTCCCAGAGCCTGCCAGGGGCGATTTCTGATCTCAGAGCCAGGAATAACCCCTAAGCGATGCAGGATGTGACCAAAAAGCCAAAAAAAAAAAATCTCTCTTTTAGGCTAAGTAAACTGAGAAGGAAAGCACTTTTAGCAAAGAGATTATTGGGAGATTCCTATTTTTCTTTTTTCTCTTTTTATTTCCCTGCCCTGTTAAAAGCAATCTCAGTCATACCCTTAAAACACTTTAGTATAATATGTGCCTTTCTGTTCATAGGAACTAGAAAAGTAGTCTATTATATATTAAAAATGTGCTAAGAACTCCATTTTGTTTTCTTTTTTATTTTTCCACTTCTCCCCATGACAAGGCAAGGAACCATCTTGCTCTTCTTTGTATTAGGAAAGAATTTACTATTAGGGAAGGGTATTCTTTTATAGAGCAAACTAAGATAGAAAATTGAAAATAGTTCTTAAAACTACATTGAAAAGTTCTTTGAATAACCTTAGTTTTGAGATATATAATAGGACCACTGTCTTCACAGGAGACAGTTATGATCTCAAAACATGCCTGCACAGCCCCTTCAACCACAAATACAGCACAGGAAGAACTTTTATTTTTCACATGCCAAACATTTAAGCAAGATATAACACCAATTATTTAGAATATCTTTCAGGAAACTGAAGAAATATAAACATTTTTCATTATAAAGCCAGTATTACCTGATTTAACTTTAAAAAAAAGCAAAGACAGTAGAAGGGTCATAGATGTTGATGCACACAATAGGGCCATCAAGTCTTCCAGGTAGAGACCACAAAAAAAGGAAGAGAAAAAAACAGCAATTCATTGTTAAACATACAAGGCAGGTTAAAATAAGCAAAACATGACAAAGTAAAATTAATGAGCAAAAGAATACTTTGATATAAAGACGGACACTATGAAAAGAAATGTTTCAATTAATGTTGTTTTGATCAATAATACCTACATATATGATTCTCATTTCAAAAAGTTATACTGTATAATTTAGGAACATAGTAGTCATTATTCACTTAGCATTACACTCTGATATTTACACAATGATAAATTGGCCTACTGACGCATTTCTCAAACACCCATTGACTAATGTATATTTACCAGAAATTCAGGATTTGAACGACTAAACAAGATAAATGCTAATCCGAAAATATTGGAATTAGAAAATATCAATATAAACAATTCAAAGATAGGAGACATGATTCAAGTGCAAGAAGAATACAGAGAATTATAAAAACTAAATAAGTTCTACCATAAATATTCAGCTTTAGAAAGATAAAAAGATGGGCCCGGAGAGATAGCACAGCGGTGTTTGCCTTGCAGGCAGCCGATCCAGGACCAAAGGTGGTTGGTTCGAATCCCGGTGTCCCATGTGGTCCCCCGTGCCTGCCAGGAGCTATTTCTGAGCAGATAGCCAGGAGTAACCCCTGAGCACCGCCGGGTGTGGCCCAAAAACCAAAAAAAAAAAAAAAAAAAGATAAAAAGATAATGGGTATTCTAAATGAAGGAATAATAATGCATATATCTTATTATAATAAATAACAAAAAAACTTCTCAAACCTGGGGAAGGAACTAACTATACATATACATGAAGTTCATAGACTACCTAATTACCTGAATGCTAAAATACCTACACCAAGACATTTGATAGCAAAATTAACTGCTCTTTTTTTTTTTTTTTTTTTTTTTTTTGCACACTTGGTAATACTCAGGGAATTACTACTGGCTCTGCTCTCAAGGGTCACTCTTTGTGAGATTTGGAACCACATGGGGTACCAGGAATCTAACATAGGTCAGCCACATTTAAGGCATTAAATTAACCTATTGTACTAGTTTTCCTGCCTCTCAACTGACTAAGAAGAATCTTGCTGCATTTTCTATTACATGCTAAGCAAAGGGAAACTTTTCATGAGTTTTCTGATGAACAAAGGCATAGTACAAACAACTGGGATTTCAGAGCTTTAGCTCCTATCAGTTTCTATCTGAGCATTGCCATGTTGTATTATTCTGGTATTGACCGATGTAAAGCCCAGTCATGATCTGATCTGCTGCAAAGTCGGCTAACTATGAAGAACCACATCCTGCCAACTAGTTGGTCCCCGTCTCACCATCATTCCAAAGTTATCTCACTACTGCTTTCTTTATATCTGACCCTTTTGTGTTCAGTAAATCTCTTCATCTTGTCCTTTAGAACCTGAATATCTTCTGGTTTGTGTGAAACTCTATGGTTTTAGGAGTCATAGAGTTTATAAATTTGTGATAATGTTTTCCCCTGGTGCGGTGTGTGTTTATGTTTCTGCTTATTTTGTGAATGTCTTTAACACAGACTATGTCTCTTCCAAATGAACACCTTAAAAAGTAATCTCCATTAAAATAATATTTGATGTAGAAGATTTTGGGAAGTACTTAGTCCCTCATGAATGGAATTAGTTGGTTTACCTCACCCTCCCCTTCCTCTGGGTAAGGAAACAGAAAACATCAGCATCTATGAACCAAGAAGTGAGCTTTACAGAAACTCACAATTTTCCAGTCTCCAAAACTGTGAAGAACAATGTTTCCTGTGTACACTACCTAGCAAGGGATTTTGTTAAAATGTGCTAATACAGTCCTGGAGAGAAGAGAAAACACTGTGTTCTTACAAAGACTTGTACAGAAATTTCATGGCATTTGTATTCTTTAACAATCCAAACTGTTAAAAACACAGATACAGATCACTGAATAAATATTATGCAATTTGTGCTGTACCCACACAATTTAACATTTATAGATTATATAATTAACAGATGAATAATACACACCACCTCAGGTTTAGTCTACCAATTACATAAAATGATTCAAATATTTCCTTGGTGACTTTCAAATCAAATTGATATTTCCTGTCTTATCAAAAAATGGTGAACTACCATCATTCCTTTGTTGCTGAGAAATTATGTTAACTTATTCACTTTTTCATACTCTGAAACAGAAAAATTACAATTCTCTGAGTATGCTTTTCAATAACTATTTTTGCAGGAGAGTGGGTGGACCACACACAATGGTAATACTCAGGGGTTACTCCAGACTCTGCTACAATGATTAAACAATACTGAGAATCCAGTCTGTATATGCAGCAGGCAAGGCAAGCACATTAGCCCCTAAATTATCTCTTTAACCCACTTCTAAATAATTCTAAAATCATCTAACTGTACTTCCTTTGCTCAATATGCACATTTTTCTACATCAGACACTATTACTTATTATTTGGATTTTTTTTTTGCTACATCTACCTGTAATGTTTCTATCTCTGTAAACTTCAGGTACATTAGCTACTGAAGTTTAAGTCTATGTATTTCACTCCTTCCTAACCTGATAGAATCCATCATGTAGACTTTTTGGGAAATATTTAGTGACATATACTTAAATATGATCAGTATTGTGTATACAAATACATAGAGAGAAATGAACTAATTTTTAATTTAACTTGTATTGTTTTCTGTTTGTTCATTATATGACAATTTTTATCTAAATATAAAAAGATACATATTAAAAAATTTAAAATACATAATAACACAAAAACACTAATGCTATTTAAACTGAAAGTATTTATATGCATTTATGTGTGTAAATAAAACATACTCAAAAACAGAATTTTTCATTGCTTTTACTTAGTGATTTTTCTGAACATGGATGGACATGAAAACTATTATGCTGAGTAAAATAAGTCAGAGGGAGAGAGACACAGAATAGTCTCACTTATCTTTGGGTTTTAAGAAAAATAAAAGACATTATTATAATAATGCGCAGAGATGAGGGACGGAAGAATTGGCTCACAACATGAAGCTAACCATAAAGAGTGGTGAGTGCAGTTAGAGAAATAACTACACTAACAACTACCATAACAATGTTAATGAGTGAAAGAAGTAGAATGTTTGTCTTGAATACAGGCAGGGGGTGGGTGGAGAGAGACGGGTTGCTTTGGTGGTGAGAATGTTGCACTGGTGAAAAAGGGGGGGTTCTTTTTGTGACTAAAACCCAATTACAGTCATGTTTGTAATCAGGTGTTTAAATTTTAGAAAAAACTTTTAAAAAATAACAAAAAAATACTGAGAACAATTTGTGTTAGTGGGAATATGGTGAAAAAGAACTCTCATCCACTGCTGATGAGAATGCTATTAGTTCCAAACCCTATGGAAAATAGTATGTTGGGTTCTCAGTAGACTCAGAATAGAACAACCATATGACCCAGAAATCCTACTTTGGGGTATCTTTCCCCAGGATAGAAAAACATTTATCCAAAAAACATATGCACACCACTATTCTTTCAGTGAGTCACTAAGAGATAGAATCAATATAGATGTCCAACAAGAGAATAGTGGATCATGAATGTGTCATATATGTACAATGGAATACTGCATAGTTGTTAGGAATGATATGCAATTCACTGCAACATAGATAAACTGGAAGATATTATGTTAAATTAAGTAAGCCAGAAAAAGAATAAATACATGATTATATCCTTATTCTTATCCTTGCATTTAGAATAATTGCATGAAGAAATGCAATGTTTAAACCATTAAATGGGGGTTGGATATCACCCACAGTATAGAGAAAAGGAAAGAAATTGAATGGAGGAGAAAGATAAATATTAAATAACTGGAGACAGAGCCAAAGGCACTTAATGTTTTGCTGGTGTTAAGAAAAAACACAACTCCATACGATCCAGCTATACCACTCCTAG
The DNA here is from genome assembly GCF_024139225.1 of Suncus etruscus. Lineage (NCBI taxonomy): Eukaryota > Metazoa > Chordata > Mammalia > Eulipotyphla > Soricidae > Suncus > Suncus etruscus. Next base: position 52,889,424 of record NC_064852.1, read on the forward strand.
GAATATACCCTAGGAACACAAAAATACAATACAAAAACCCCTTCCTTACACCTATATTCATTGCAGCACTATTTACCATAGCAAGACTCTGGAAACAACCAAGTTGCCCTTCAACAGATGAATGGCTAAAGAAACTGTGGTACATATACACAATGGAATATTATGCAGCTGTCAGGAGAGATGAAGTCATGAAATTTTCCTATACATGGATGTACACGGAATCTATTATGCTGAGTGAAATAAGTCAGAGAGAGAGAGAGAAAAACGCAGAATGGTGTCACTCATCTATGGGTTTTAAGAAAAATGAAAGACACCCTTGTAATAATAATTTTCAGACACAAAAGAGAAAAGAGCTGGAAGTTCCAGCTCACCTCAGGAAGCTCACCACAAAGAGTGATGAGTTTAGTTAGGGAAATAACTACATTTTGAACTGTCCTAATAATGAGAATGTATGAGGAAAATGGAGAGCCTGTTTAGAGTACAGGCGGGGGTCGGGTGGGGCGAAGGGAGACTTGGGACATTGGTGATGGGAATGTTGCACTGGTGACGGGGGGTGTTCTTTACATGACTAAAACCCAAACACAATCATGTATGTAATTAAGGGGTTTAAATAAATTAAAAAAAATTAATTCTACTAAGGAAATTTATACTTACAAGGAACCTAGTATAATGTCACATAATTTATTAATTTATTCAAACATATATATCATGTTATCCTTTATTGATTTGTCTTTAATATAAATGTTTTGTTATATATACAAGAATTATATTCTATAGCTGTTATATTTTTCACAATATCAAGTCTGTAATTAAACTTTTTTGGGGGGGTCACACCCGGCTGCACTCAGGGGTTACTCCTGGCTCTATGCTCTAGAAATCACTCCTGGCAGGCTCAGGAACCATATGGGATACTGGGATTTGAACCACCATCTTTCTGCATGCAAGGCAAATGCCGTAACTCCATGCTATTTCTTTGGCCCCAAACTAATTAAACTTTTCATAAACATTTACCAATTATCTATAAATCATTTATTTTCATTTGGCATGAACCTTCCAGTGCATTTAACAAAATATTTAACACAGAAAATATTAATATGATGACATAAATGAATAAATGGGGCTTAATTTATTTTATATGTTTTATCTCTTTAGGCAGGTATTATTTTAAAAATAAATAAAATTTAATCTAGTGTAGATGAAAGGATGTCATTTTTAAATACAGGCCTATTGCTAAATAAAGCAATTCAGTTTCAGTATTTCAATATGGTATAGACATAGACATTGATTCATCCCTTTACCCTTCATTTTTTCCTTATACACGTATGCACACAAACTCACTAAAATTAACTGCCCACATAACACCTGTCATTTTAATATGTAAGTGCACAGAATTATTTAGGCATGGTTTCTTGAAATTATTATAAATTAAAACCTTTATTAAAATTTTCTTTTTACTTTTCTGCTCCATAGAGCTGCATAAAAATGAATTAATGAGCCTAAGTATAGCTTCCTTCATTGTTCTTTTTTTTTTCAGAGATAGTTGCACAACAATAAATACATAACACTGAACTACATATTCAGAAAGAGTCAAAAACAGAAAACAATTCTTGTTTTTCACCAAATTTTATTTATTTTTTATTTTATTTAACCAACTTTATTACATACATAATTATACTTGGGTTTCAGTCATGTAAAGAATACCACCCATCACCAGTGCAACATTCCCATCACCAATGTCCCAAATCTCCCTACTCCCCACCCAAACCTCGCCTGTACTCTAGACAGGCTTTCTATTTCTCTCATACATTCTCATTATTAGGATAGTTCAAAACGTAGTTATTACTCTAACTAAACTCATCCCTGTTTGTGGTGAGCTTCATGAGGTGAGCTGTAACTTCCAGCTCTTTTCTCTTTTGTGTCTGAAAATTATTGCAAGAATGTCTTTCATTTTTCTTAAAACCCATAGATGAATGAGACCATTCTGCGTCTTTCTCTCTCTCTGACTTATTTGACTCAACATAATAGATTCCATGTACATCCATGTATAGGTAAATTTCATGACTTCATCGCTCCTGACAGCTGCATAATATACCATTGTGTATATGTACCACAGTTTCTTTAGCCATTCATCTGTTGAAGGGTATCTTGGCTGTTTCCAGAGTCTTGCTATGGTAAATAGTGCTGCAATGAATATAGGTGTAAGGAAGGGATTTTTGTATCGTATTTTTGTGTTCCTAGGGTCTGTTCCTAGGAGTGGTATAGCTGGGTCATATGGGAGCTTGATTTCCAGTTTTTGGAGAAATCTCCATATTGTTTTCCATAAAGGTTGAACTAGATGGCATTCCCACCAGCAGTGGAAAAGAGTTCCTTTCTCTCTACATCCCCGCCAACACTGCTTGTACTCATTCTTTGTGATGTGTGCCAATCTCTGGGGTGTGAGATGGTACCTCATAGTTGTTTTGATTTGCATCTCCCTGATGATTATTGATGTGGAGCATTTTCTCATGTGTCTTTTGGCCATATGTATTTCTTCTTTGTCAAAGTGTCTGTTCATTTCTTCTCCCCGCTTTTGATGGGATTAGATGTTTTTTTCTTGTAAAGTTCTGTCAGTGCCTTGTATATTTTGGAGATTAGCCCCTTATCTGATGGGTATTGGGTGAATAGTTTCTCCCACTCAGTGGGGGGCTCTTGTATCCTGGGCACTATTTCTTTTAAGGTGCAGAAGCTTCTCAGTTTAATATATTTCCATCTGATAATTTCTGCTTTCACTTGCTTGGAGAGTGCAGTTTCCTCCTTGAATATGCCTGTAGTCTCAATGTCCTGGAGTGATTTACCTACATGTTGTTCTATATAACTTATGGTTTTGGGTCTGATATCGAGGTCTTTCATCCATTTGGATTTAACCTTCATACATGATGTTAGCTGGGGGTCTAAGTTCAATTTTTTGCAAGTGGCTATCCAGTTGTACCAATACCACTTGTTGAAGAGGCTTTCTTTGCTCCATTTAGGATTTCTTGCTCCTTGATCAAAAACTAGGTGATTGTATGTCTGGGGAACATTCGCTGATTATTCAAGCCTATTCCACTGATCTGAGGGCCTTTTTTTACTCAAATACCATGCTGTTTTGATAACTATTGCTTTGTAGTACAGTTTAAAGTTGGGGAAAGTAATTCCTCCCATATTCTTTTTCCCAATAATTGCTTTAGCTATTCTAGGGTGTTTATTGTTCCAAACAAGTTTCAAAAGTGCCTGATTCACTTCTTTGAAAAATGTCATGAGTATCTTTAAAGGGATCGCATTAAATCTGTATAATGCCTTGGGGAGTATTGCCATTTTAATGATGTCAATCCTGCCAATCCATAAGCAGGGTATGTGTTTCCATTTCCACGTGTCCTCTCTTATTTCTTGGAGCAGAGTTTTATAGTTTTCTTTGTATAGGTTGTTCACAATTTTAGTCAAGTTGATTCCAAGACATTTGAGTTTGTGTGGCACTATTATGAATGGGGTTGTTTTCTTAATGTCCATTTCTTCCTTATTACTATTGGTGTATAGAAAGGCCATTAATTTTTGTGTGTTAATTTTGTAGTCTGCCACCTTGCTATATGAGTCTATTGTTTCTAGAAGCTTTCTGTAGAGTCTTTAGGGTTTTCTAAGTAGAATATCATGTCATCTGCAAACAGTGAAAGCTTGACTTCTTCCTTTCCTATCTGGATTCCCGTAATACCTTTTTCTTGCCTAATCGCTATAGCGAGTACTTCCAGTGCTATATTGAATAGGAGTGGTGAGAGAGGACAACCTTGTCTTGTGCCAGATTTAGAGGGAAGGCTTTTAGTTTTTCTCCATTGAGGACAATATTTTCTCTGGCTTGTGGTAGATGGCCTTAACTATATTCAGAAAGGTTCCTTCCATTCCCATCTTGCTGAGAGTTTTGATCAAGAATGAGTGTTGGACCTTATCAAATGCTTTCTCTGCATCTATTGATTTGACCATGTGATTTATATTTTTCTTGTTGTTGATGTTGTGTATTATGTTGATATATTTACAGATGTTAACCAGCCTTGCATTCCTTGGATGAAACCTACTTGATTGTACTGGATGATCTTCTTAATGAGGCATTGAATCCTATTTGACAGGATTTTGTTGAGGATCTTTGCATCTGTATTTATCAGCAATATTGGTCTGTAATTTTCTGTTTTGGTAACATCTCTGTCTGGTTTAGGTATCAAGGTAATGTTGTTTCGTAAAAGATATTTGAAAGTTTTCCTGTTTTTTCAATTTCATGAAAGAGTCTTGCCAGGATTGGTAGTAGTTCCTCTTGAAAGGGTTGAAAAAATTCATTAGTAAATCCATCTGGGCCTGGGCTTTTGTTTTGGGGCAGACATTTGCTTACTGTCTTAATTTCCTCAATAGTGATGGGTGTGTTTAGATCTGCTACATCCTCTTCATTCAACCGTGGAAGATTATAAGTGTCCAAGAATTTTTCATTTCTTCCAGGTTTTCATTTTTGGTGGCATAGTGTTTTTCAAATTAGTTTCTGATTACCCTTTGAATCTCTGCCATATCAGTAGTGATCTCTCCTTTTCATTCCTAATACGATTTATCAAGTTTCTCTCTCTTACTTTCTTTGTTAGTTTTGCCAGTGGTCTATCAATCTTGTTTATTTTTTCAAAGAACCAACTTCTGCTTTCGTTGATCTTTCGGATTGTTTTTTGAGTTTCCACTTCATTGATTTCTGCTCTCAGCTTTGTTATTTCCTTCTGCCTCCCTATTTTTTGGTCCTTTTGTTGAGCACTTTCTAATTCTATGAGCTGTATCATTAAACTATTCAGGTATGCCCCTTCTTCTTTCCTAATGTGTGCTTGCAAAGCTATTAGTTTTCCTCTCATTACTGCTTTTGCTATATCCCATAGGTTCTGATAGTTTGTGTCTCCATTGTCATTTGTTTTCAGGAAGGTTTTGATTTTCTCTTTGATTTCATCTCGGACCCACTGGTTATTCAGTATTAGGCTGTTTAACTTCCAGGTATTAAAGTTTTTCTTCTGTGTCCCTTTGTAGTTTACATATAAATTCAGGACTTTGTGGTCAGCAAAGGTAGCCTGCAAAATTTCTATCCTCTTGATATTATGGAGGTATGTTTTATGTGCTAACATGTAGTCTATCCTGGAGAATGTCCCATTAGAGAAAAATGTGTATCCAGGCTTCTGGGGGTGGAGTGTCCTGTATATATCTACTAGGCCTCTTTCTTACATTTCTCTGTTCAGGTCTAGTATATTCTTGTTGGGTTTCAGTCTGGTTGACCTGTCAAGTGTTGACAATACTATGTTGAGGTCTCCCACAATTATTGTGTTGTTATTGATATTATTTTTCAGATTTGTCAACAATTTCATTAAATATTTTGCTGGCCCCTCATTCGGTGCATATATGTTTAGGAGAGTGATTTCTTCCTGCTGTATGTATCCCTTGATTAATACAAAATGCCCATTTTTGTCCCTTACAACTTTCTTAAGTATAAAGTTTGAATCATCTGATATTAGTATGGCCACTCCAGCTTTTTTATGTGTGTTGTTTGCTTGGATGCTTTTTCTTCAGCCTTTTATTTTGAGTCTATGTTTGTTCTGACTATTCAGGTGCGTTTCTTGTAGGCAGCAGAATGTTGGATTGAGTTTTTTGATCCATTTAGCCGCTCTGTGTCTCTTAACTGGTGCATTTAGTCCATTGACATTGAGAGAAAGAATTGTCCTGGGAGTTAGTGCCATCTTTATATTGAAGTTTGGTGTGTCTGTTGGTCTGTCTTGTCTTAAAGCAGGACGTTCAGTTTTTCTTTTAAGAATGGTTTTGAGTCTGTAAATTTTCTGAGCTGTTGTTTGTCTGTGAAACCATGTATTGTTCCTTCAAACATGAAAGTGAGTTTTGCTGGGGGCAGTATTCTAGGCGAAGCATTTATTTCATTGAGTTTTGTCACTATGTCCCACCACTACCTTCTGGCCTTGAGTGTTTCCGGTGACAGGTCTGCAGTAAATCTCAAGGATGTTCCCTTGAATGTAATTTCTCTTTTATATCTTGCTGCTTGACAGCTTTCTTGCTGTCTCTATCTGTGGGATTCATCATTGTGACTAGGATGTGTCTTGGGGTGTTTTTTCTGGGGTCCGTTTTAGTTGGTACTCTTCGGGCATGCAGGATTGATTGCATGTATTCATTAGCTCTGGTAGTTTCTCTTTAATGATGTTCTTGACCATTGATTCTTCCTGGAGATTTTCTTCCTGGGTCTCTGGGACTCCAATGATTCTTAAGTTGTTTCTGTTGAGCTTATCATAGACTTCTATTTTCATCTGTTCCCATTCTTTGAGTAATTTTTCCATTGTTTGATCATTTTCTTTGAGGCTTTTTTCCAGTTTCTTCTGCTGTATGGAATTGTTATTCATCTCATCTTCCAGTGTACTAATTCTATCCTCAGCTGCTGTTAACCCATGGGAAAGCTCAACCATGTTTTTCTTCAATTCATCTACTGAGTTTTTCAGACTTGTTATTTGCCCTGAAATTTTAGTTTGGAGTTTTCTGATTTCTATCTTCATATTCTCTTGATTCTTATTATTTTTCTCATCTATATTTTGTTTGAGTTCTTTGAACATCTTCCATATTGCAACTCTAAACTCCTTTCTGAGAGACTGACTAGTTGGTTGGTCATGTTCAAGTCATCAGAGTTGCCATATTCCTTCTCTATGTTTGGTGCTGGCCTGCGTTGTTTCCCCATTGTCACACTTGTATTGTGGGTTTTTCTACGTGTTGTGGTTGTATTCATTGGCTAAATTATGTGCACGGTCGCGAAGTGAAGCAGAGCAGCCATGCTTCTCTGGCTCCTCCCTTTCTGGGCGTATCGGCTCACCTCCATGGCAGGCCATCCACAGATGAGCCACACACAGGATGAAATCAGGCCGAAAATGCAGCACAGCACAGAAGAGAAGCAGATAGAGGTGCTGGCATCTGAGATCCAGCAGAGTCTTCCTTCATTTTTCAGTTTGTCTAATGATTCATTGATATACTCATTTACAATTTGCTTATTAAAGAGATTCCTCACATTACTATCCACAGATATACTGGTGGTTATGTACATGTCTCACTTTTGTGTGGTTCTGAGTTCTATCTCTGGTACCACATTTTATAGGGGAGGGAAACCTACAAAGACTCAGTACTCAGGAGCCTGGGAACCTCACCTGGAACTTAGCAGAAAGTTCTAACAAGAAAATAAAGAGTATGAGAAAAATTAACTCAGAAATCACAAATTGGCTATAGCTAAAAGTCAACTGCATTACTATGTTCATTGCAGCACAATTAACAATTGACAGAATCTTGAAACAACCCAGATAACTGAGAACAAATGAGTGGATGGAATAGTATGCAGCTGTTAGAAAAAATAAAGTAATAAACTTTGCTTATGCATGAATAGCATAGGCAATCATACTGCGTGAAATGAGTCTGAGGGAGAGGAACAGATAGCACTCCTCTGTAGGATATTTAAAAAAAGGTATGATAATAACATCCAAAAAAATAATAGAAATGATGGGCAATAGTTGCAGTTAAGACTAAGACAGAACCACTATGACAATAATAGTTGAAAATAACTGCATAATAACTTGGAATTGAAAGGAAATAAAGTGATATGCATTATAACCCCTTCAATAACAGTATTGCAAACAACAAAATACCTAAAGGCAAAAGTAGATGGGAGGGAGACAGAAAGAGAAGAAAATTGTTTACCATAAAGGCAGACTGAGGGTGGAAAGTGAGAGGTTAACTGGGGATTTGGTAGTGGGAAATGAACACAAGTAAAGGAAGGGTGTTGGAATATTGTATGAACAAAACTCAACTATCAGCAACTTTTTTAACTCTGTTTCTCATGGTGAATAATAAAATTAAATATTTAAAAATGTATACAATAATGGCTGCCGATACTTCCCAGGTAGTCTGATCCTAGCTAACTCCTCTGTGGCATTCTCAGAAAGTGAGAGGGAGAGCAGTTCCCCTTTCTGAATAAACTATAGCAGCCAAGTGCCACACCCTATATCTCTGAGAGAAATGGCCAAGTTTCATGACTTAACCTTAGCAAACTTCCAAGCCACAAAATTTGTTTTCGATCTATAAATCTTGTACTAAGGAACTGTACAATACCTCAATATCTTAATAGTATGTCAGCCCAGTCGTATCACACAAAATTTGATAACTCAGTGAGCCTAGAATGCCACAGAAGACTCAACTAGAATCAATAACAGCCCACTAAACCCTTAGATATTGAGTTAGTAACACCGTGGAGAGATATAATAATCATTTCAAAATGACCTGCATTGATCTAAGTTTTGATCATTCCATTTGTCTTTGTGTTATAAAAAGCAATATGAAGTAAATGTTTCTGCATGGGGGAAGGCTATGGTGGTGGGTGGAAGATTGGGAACACTGGTGAAGGGAGGTCACGCTGGTGGTGAGATTGGTGTTTGAACACTCAAAGCTTGAAATGTCTGTAGTATGAATACCTTGGTAAATTGTAGTATTGTAATAAAAATTAGAATAAATATAAGAAATAAATGAAAACCCAGGACATAGCTGCATATTCCCTTTACATGGATTAAAAATATTAACATTGTTTACATAACCATTATACCCAAATCACTGACATGCCCATAAAAATTCCCACAATATTTTTTTCCAAACCACTCAGATTGCATCCTCTCCCTCTAACCCTTCCAAAGGAAGGGAAGTACTATCAACAATGACAAAAAGCAGTTGCAAAAACAACACCTAGAACTGGCTTCACTTTCAGGAGAGGATACTCTTGACTCCTCATGGTTTTGGGTGCACTACACAATCAGAAGAGAAACTTCTTTAGTCACATACTGTAGAATGATCCCTGAAAATATAGTCTGCCCACACCATTTTTTAAAGAACACAACCAGTTATTATTAAAAATTTATTAGAGTAGGGACCGGAGAGGTGGTGCTAGAGGTAAGGCGTCTGCCTTGCAAGCGCTAGCCTAGGACAGACAGAGGTTCGATCCTCCGGCATCCCATATGATCCCCACAAGCCAGGGGCAATTTCTGAGGGCATAGCCAGGAGTAACCCCTGAGAGTCAAATGGGTATGGCCTCCCAAAAAAATTATTAGAGTAACAAAACTTCCAGGCGAAACAGAAGATCAAAGACTTGTTTTTCCTCGCTTAAAAGGTCTTATTAAACTAAAAAAAAAAATGAGAGCCCAAAAACAAATCTTCAGGTATATTTACAGAAAATATTAAGACAGTTCTTTATGTACTGTTGTGGTGTTTCACCTTTTTCCCCTTCGTCTCTCAAACCAAGGATGAGGACTCCGCCCATTTCTTTTTTTCTTTTTTTTTCTCCAGGCTATTACTTTTCTCTTCTTCAAACAAAACCGCATAACTTGAATCTAGTCCCGCCTCCCAATTGGGGGGGGGGATAAGGGAGGTACCAAGACCAAATAGGTGTAAGACCACTAAGTAGTAAGCTAGGCACAGAGGGGACCACTTATTCTAGCAGCCCCGGGGGTAAGGGAAGAGGATATGGAAAGAAGGACGGGAACGGAGGTGGAGGGAGGACAATTCGGTGATGGGAATTCCCCTGATTTTATGTTAATATGTACCTAAAATATCATTGTCAATGATATGTAAGCCACTATGATTAAAATAAAAATTATATTTAATAAAAAAGAAAATATACACAAAGATATATTTAAAATTGATTAAAGGCTTTAAGGAGCCTGAGCAGTAGAACAGTGGGTAGGGTATTTACTTTGCATAAATCCAAGGTAGGTTTATCCCTTGCCTCCCGGAGCACTCCCTTGATATACATTCTTCTCCAAGATAGACTGCTATGAATATAGAAGTGAGTTACAAACAGAAATGGAGAAATAACTTTAACACCTGGAAATTATATAACTCACTACTGAATCAAAAGATTCCTAGGAACAAATGAGAGAGAAGACACAAATATTTATAATTAATGGAAGACAGCAAAAATCATATTAAGTGGAAATTTTTAACTTTGCAAGCATTCATCAAGAAGGAACAAAAAGCATACATAAATAATTAAATGCCATAGCTTTAAAAATTGGAAAATAACTGACAAAATGTACCAAAATAGGCAGGTGAAAGGAAATAATAAAATTTAAAGCAGAAATTAATTAAGTGAACAACCAAAAAACAATCCAAAATATCAATGAAACAAGAATGGGTTCTTTGAAATAATAAAAAAGATTGATAAACCAATAGTAAAACTCACAAAGAAAGGAAATGAAAGAAACTTCATAAACAGAATCAGAAATGAAAAAGGAAATGTCACTAAAGATGCTACAAAAATTCAAATGGTAATAAAAGATTAATTTGAGAATCTTTATGCCACAAAACAAAAGAACCTGGACGAAATGGAAAATTTTTTGGACTCCTATAGTCTCTCAAGGTTAAACCAAGTTGATCTGGAATACCAGAACTGACATATCAGTATTGAGGAACTTTAAATGGTAATCAAAAGGCTTTCCAAAAACAAAAGAAAGAAACAAACAGAAAACAAACAGAAGATTTCACAAGTGAATACAAAAAGTGAATTCCTTTAAACCTTTAAAGAGGATAAAGAGGACCTACTGTCAATTCTTTTTGAGCTCTTCCAGAAAATTGAAGAAACAGAAACATTCCCAAATAGATTCTGTGAGATTAACATCACTCTGATACCAAAAGCAGACAGAGACACCACACAAAAAAGAGAGAATTACAGACCTATATCTTTGATGGACATAGATGCAAAAAATTCTCAAGAAAATGCTACCAAATAGAATCCAACTATTCACCAAGAAACTTAAACACTATGATCAAATAAAATTTATTCCAAGAATGCAAGGATGGTTTTACATACACACATCTATCAATATTATACACCATATCAATAAAAAAACAAAAATCATATAATCATATTGATAGACTCTGAGAAAGCATTTGACAAGTTCCAGCATTTATTCATGATAAAAAAAAAAAGATGGGAATTGAAGGAAATTTCCTCAATATTTTAAAAGCCATTTACACAAACCCATTGCAAGTATTATATTCAATGAGATAAAACAAAAAGCCTTTTCTCTAAGATCTTGCACAAAACAAGTTTACCCGCCCCACCACTACCACTTCTACTCAATATATACCAGAATAATTTGCCATAGCAATTAGACAAGAAAAATATATCAAGGGCATCTACATAGGAAAAGAAAGAGTGACGCTCTCGCTGTTTGCAGATGACATGATATCTAGACAATTATAAAGACTACAAAAAAGCTTCTAGAAACTAGTAAAGTATCAGACTCCAAAGTTAATATGCAAAAATCCGTGGCTTTACTATACACAAATAATAAAAGGGAAGGAAACAATATTTAAAAGGATATCCCATTCACAATTGAACTTCAGAAAATCAAGTACCTTGGAGTAAATTTAACTAGGAAAGTGGAAGACCTATACAAAGAAAACTACAAAACACTGCTTCAAGAAATAAAAGAGGATACAAGGAAATGGAAACATATACCCTACTCATGAATCAAGAGGATCAACATAATCAAAATGGCAATACTTCTTGAACCATTGTACATATTTAATGCAATCCCTATAAAATTCTCATAATATTTTTCAAAGAAGTGGATCAGATGCTTCTGAAATTCATATGGAGTAAAAATATTCACAAATAGCTAAAGTAAACCTTGACAAACCACTTTTCCCAACTTTAAGTTGTACTACAAATCAGTAGTCATTCAAACATGGCATGGTACTGGAATAAGACAGACCCTCAGATAAATGGGAAAGAGTTGAATATTCAGAGTTGGACCCATTGGTTTACAATCAATTAATCTTTGAAAAAGGAGCAAGATATATAAAGTGATGCAATGAAAGCTTCTTCAACAAGTGGTATTGGGAAAACGGGTCAACTGCTTACAAAAAAGTGAACTCAAACCTCACTTTATTTTTATTTAATTTTTTTTATTTATTTTGGGTTTTGGGCCACACCTGGTGACACTCAGGGATTACACCTGGCTATGTGCTCAGAAATTGCTCCTGGTTCAGGGGACCATATGGGATGCCAGAGATTGAACTGATGTTCCTCCTGGTTCAGCCACATGCAAGGCAAATGCCCTACTGCTGTGCTATCACTCAGCCCCCTCAGACCTTGCTTTAATGTAATTTACAAAATCAAATCAAAATGGATTAGAGGCCTTTATATTAGACCTAAAATCATATGTACATAGTAGAAAATGTAGGCAGAATGTTCCATGACATTGACACTAAAGGAATCTTCAAAGATGAAATACCACTGGCCAAGCAAGTGGAAGAAAAAATGAAGAAAAAAAAATATAGGACTACATTTCCCCCCCCCCCCCCGTGCCTGCCAGGGGCGATTTCTGAGCACAGAGCCAGGTGTAACCTCTGAGCAGTGCCTGGTGTAAACCAAAAAAAAAAAAAAAAAAAAAAGAAAGAAAGAAAGAAAAAAAAGAAAGAGAAAGAATAGGACTAGATTAAACTGACAAGCATCTGTACCTTAAAGAAAACAGTAACATGGATACAAAGATTACCCACAGAATGGGAGAAATAATTCTCCTATACCCTTCAGATAAAGGGTTAATATCTAAGCTATATAAGACATTAATAGGACTTAGCAAGAAAAAATCTAACTCCATCCAAAAATGGAGAGAAGAAAGGAACAGACATTTCCTCAAAGAAGAAATACAAATGGACAAAAGAAACACAAAAAATGCTCCACACTATGGATCATCAGGGACATGCAAATCAAAATAACAATGAGATATCTTCTCACATCACAGAGACTGACACATATTACAAAGACCAATCGCAAGCTATGTTATCAATTATGTGAAAGAAAGTGACTATCACTCATTGCTAATAAGAATTCAGAATGGTTCAGCCTTTTGGGGAAAATAATGTGGATATTACTCAAAACACTAGATATTGCATTTCCATATAAACCAGCAATACCACTCCTTAAGAAATACAAAAAAAAACACAATACAAAATTCCGTCTGCATTCCAACATTCATAGCAGCATTATTTACAATAGTCAGAATAAGGAAACAACCCAGGTTCCCATGGACTAATGAGTATCTAAAGTAACAGTGGTACATATACACAATGAAATATTATGAAGCTGCTAAGAAAATGAAGTCATGAAATTTGTTATACATGGATGGATATGAATATCAGGCAGAGATGCAGAAATTGTGTTCAAAAAATAGCCAGATTATCCCCTTCTTTAGAGCTTTTGTGTCTAGCTTGCAACCTAACATGCCACAGGATGTCTCTCTCATTGGGACTGGCCCTGCTGGACAGATGTCAAAGGTGTCTATTCAATTGGCTCTGTTGTAGTAATTATCTGTTGAGTCTGATACATTTTATATTTGATTTCAGGTCTAAGACAAAATTGTCAATTCCTGACAGAATTTTCAAATGATACCTTATTTCAGATAACTTTCAATTATCTTATTAAGTTTATATTTTTTCTGCTCTTTAATCTGACAATCCATGCTGTAGTGTTACAGATTTAGTACTGGTAACAGTAGAAGCAAATAAAATAAAAATTATTATTTTGACACATTGAAATAGATTAGTCATTTTTATTTAAAAAATGGAGCATTAGCGGCTGGAGCTGTGGTGCAGCAGTAGGGCATTTGCCTTACATGCAGCTGACCTAGGACGAACTGCGCTTTGATCCCCCAGCATCCCATATGGTCCCCCAAGCCAGGAGCAATTTCTGAGTGCATATCCAGGAGCAACCCCTGAGCATCACCTGGTCTGGACCAAAAAAAAAAAAAAAAACGAACAAAAAATGCATTATTATTTGATCAATTGTTCTCAACTATTTTTATTATATGTAAGTGAAGTTATATGTCATCATGCGTTTACCAAAACTTAATTTTGAAAAGATATACCAATCTCATTTATTTGCGCTTTTACATTTCTCCCAAGTTACTTTAAATTTAGAACAGTTATATAAGCAATTTGCTTCTGATTAAAGAAGTATCTTTTAAACATATAGCTGATTTTCTCCACTTATTTTTTCTGTAAAATATTCTTGAATCATTTAAATAAATTACCTCATTTAAATTGCACTGAATTAATCAAAAATTGCTGCCTAATTTTTGATGGTTTTCCACCGAAAGGAATTATATAAAACACTTGTAGACTTAAAAGTTATTTAAAATCATGTATATAAAACCTTGCAAACTATTCATTTTTTTTCTGCCCTGGTATCATATGATTCCTCTTTAAAAAATCTGGCTACATAATATTATTTTTTAAAAAATATGAATAAAACTGATAACTTTGTTAATAAGTGTATATAGTCATAATACTACTATAATTTGTGTTTATCTTAATGCATTGTGAGCCAAACTAATGGTTTTAATAGCTTTATAAAATAGTAAAATGTTAGTGAATTTTCAGACAAATGATGAATAATATTGTGACTGATACCTGTTTTCATTTGAGAAATTCTGTGCCTTTGGTGCCCAGAGCAATCACATGGTGTGTAGGACATTTGTTACTGACTGGGGTTCTTTTATTTTCCAGAAACAGTGGATTTATTTATAGCTTAAGTAATATCTTTATGTAAGCACCATGATTACAAACATGTTTGTAGCTGGGTTTAAGTTATGAAAAAAATAACACCCCCCTTCAACAATGCAACATTTCCACCACTAATGCCCCCATCTTCATCCTCCCCCACTCCTTGCCTGTATTCAAGACAGGCATTTTATTTCTCTCACTCATTACTATTGTCATGATAGTTGTTTGTGTAAATATTTCTCTAACTCACTATTCTTTGTGGTAATCTTCATATCATAGGCCAGTCCTTCCAGCCCTCATCTCTATTGTCTCTGGGTACTATTACAATAATGCCTTTTATTTTTCTTAAACCCCACAGATAAGTGAAACTATTTTGTGTTTATCTCTCTCCTTCTGACTTATTTTACACAGTATAATAGTTTTCATGTCCATTTACGTATAGGAAAATTTCATTACTTTATTTTCCTGATGGCTGCATAGTATTCCATTGTATATATGTACCTCAGTTTCTTTAACCACTCATCTGTTGTCAGGCATCTAGATTGTTTCCAGATTCTGGCCATTGTAAATAGAGCTACAATGAATATAGGTGTGCATAAGGCATTTTTGTACTGCATTTTTGTTTTCCTAGGTTATATATCCATAGGAGTGGCATAGTTGGATCATATGGGAGCTCAATTTCCGATTTCTGAGGCTCTCCATATTGTTTTTCATAAAGACTGTACTAGACAGCATTCCCACCAGCAGGGAATGAGAGTTCCTTTCTCCCCATATCCCCACCAGCAGTGATTGTTCTTGTTCTTTGTGATGTGTACCAATCTCTGGCATGAAATGGTACCACACTGTTGCTTTGGTTTGCATCTCCCTGATGACTAGTGATGTGGAGCATTTTTCCATATGCCTTTTGGCTATTTGTATTTCTTCTTTGAGGAAATGTCTGTTCAATTCCATCAAGTGTTGTTTTAATTTCATTTAAGGAGTCCTAGAGTTGGTATGAGGATGGTGAGGCCTTTCTCTGCTCAGCATGCCTCCTGCTGCCCCTTAAGCCCAAGAGTCTGAAAGCTGCAGGGTAACAGCAGAGAAACTTGCAAAGCAGTCAGGTGAAGTTCCAGGAGTCAGTCAGCTTTATTCCACAGTCCTATCTGCCATGTTCATTTTGCTTCTATGTTAAGCCTTTTCCTAACAGCTACTTTTCTACTCCTTCTGGCTCTCTCGGTCTCTATCTCCCTTTCAATTGTTTTTCCTTTTTTTTTTTTTTTTTTTTTTTTTTTTTGTGGTTTTTGGGTCACACCCGGCAGTGCTCAGGGGTTTTTCCTGGCTCCGTGCTCAGAAATTGCTCCTGGCATGCACGGGGGACCATATGGGACGCCGGGATTCAAACTGATGACCTTCTGCATGAAAGGTAAACGCCTTACCTCCATGCTATCTCTCCAGGCTTCCTTGCTGACTAACTCCCTGTGTTGATACTACTGTTGCTGCTGCTTCATTGCTGATGCTCAACCGATAATGTTGAATCTGATGCTAAATTGCTATACTGAATCTAATGCTGAATCTCTGTTGACTCTCGCTGTTGATTCTCTCTTCTGCTCCACTTCTCTCTCTAACTCCCCTTCTTATCCGCTCTCTCCCCCAGTCAGCCCCTTCTCCTGCCCATTTCAGGGGGGGCAGTTCTGTTCATTCAGGTGAGATAAATAAGAAGTTGGGGGAGGAGATACCCACAAAGTACACCCCTCCCACAGCACAGCTTGGGAAGGCATGACAGCAGAAAGCATCCCCTTAGGGAATGTCATCAAAGGTAGGCTGTATTCATCCATGAATGATGGAGCCTGATTCCTTCCATGTGCTTTGGCACAGGGAAGCCATTTGAACTTTTGCCTCTGCTCTAATGTGTAAAGCTGCTGTCAAGCACCACACCCAGAACAGATTGAGAAGACAGGACAGCAGACAACATCCCCTGAGGGCACATCATCATGGGTAGGCTGTCTATAGAAGGAACCTATCACCAACCCTCCCCCAACTCATCTCTAGCTCAGTCCACAAGCAGGCTGAATCTGAAGCTTTGCAGAGTCAGACGAGATGAGGGAGAGACAGGGCAGGCAAAATCAGGATTCCACTAACAGAAATCTTGGAAACTCTGAGCATCCCTTAGAAACATGATATTAGCATGTAGTTTGGGGGAATCAGGTGTGTTAGGGGCACAACCCAGATAATAACCAATTTTGCCGTAATTTAGGAAACCACAAACTGCAGTTGTTTGGATTCCATACTATTATTTTTATTGAATACTTATCTGGTCTGTATTATTCTTTTAATCTTATTTTATTATTATAATTATTTGGTTTGGGGGGGTTACACTTGTCAGTGCTCCAGGGTTACTCCCGGTTCTGCACTCTATTCACTACTAATGAGACAGAAGGACCATAATATAATGCCAGGATCTAACCTGGGTTATTCTCTATACAAGTGTGGTATCCACTATATAATCTCTGTGGCCTCTCTCATAAGCTTTATTTTTTAAATAATATCTTTATTTAAGTACCATGATTACAAACATGTTTGTAGTTGGGTTTCAGTTATTAAAAAAAAAAAAGAACAACCCCCTTCACCAGTGCAACATTCCCACAACCAATGCTCCCAATCTCCCTCCTACAACACCCTCTCCCTAAATTCAAAACAGGCATACGACTTATATCAATAGCATTGTCATGATAGTCTCTAGCTGAACTCACCACTCTTTGTGATAAGATTTATATCATGGCTGGTCCTTCCAGCCCTCATCTCTATCAGCTCTGATTGTTCATACAATAATTTTTTTTCTTAAATCCCATATATGAGTGCACATATAAAGCCGTATGTTCTATTGCCAGAAGTATATGTGTGTGTGTGTGTGTGTGTGAGAGAGAGAGAGAGAGAGAGAGAGAGAGAGAGAGAGAGAGAGAGATACAGAAAGAAACAGAGACAAAGACAGAGAGAACTTGTCTAATATCTAAACTGCTATTCTGGGGCCAGATTGATAGTGCAGTGGGTTGGGGATTTGCCTTGCACACAGCCCCACACAGCCCACCAAAATTTGATCTCAGATGGTCCCCTGAGCCCACTTGCAAGTGAGTCATACGCACAGTCAGGAGTCACACCTAAGCATTACTAGTTGTGACCGAAAACAAAATAAATAAATACATAAACTTGCTGTTCTGTGAAGCCAGAGAAATAGTAGAGAGGCTAAGATCTTGCCTTGTATGTGGGGCATAGCTGAGTGTAACCCACCATGATCAAATCACCATGGTCAAAAAATAATTGCTCTTCTGGCATTTCTTCAAATCATCTTATTTAGTAGTTAAAATGATAATTATTTGCAGTTTGTATAAGGAAAAGCATAGTTTAAGAAAACATAAAATAAAACCATGCACTTTATTCATAAGTTGCTTTGTCACACAAGTATCTCAATGGTTATTTTTTAGAAATGTCAATTCAATTCACCTCCCTATTTCTGCTCTTTCATTTTTCCTCTGATCAAACATTCTGTTCTTTCTTCACCTAGAAAGTAACTGCTTTCAAAGACATTCCTCCAATACACATCATATATTACAGATCTATCACAAATATCTTACAATATTATTACATATATATTACATGTATATATTATATTACAGATATATCTATGATATAATGGAATTCCAGGCCCATAAATAATCACACTTGTAAAATATTGTCATCTAACATAAATTTTACAGATGATAAATTCAAAAGAGGAATGTGGCATGATGGACTGCAAGCTTAAGTGTAGTTGCCAATTACTTCATGTGGTAACCTGTTTCATTCTAAAAGTACTTATCAAATGTTGTTTGTATTCTCAAACTTTGAAAATAAATAGCTGAAAGTAATAAAAAATTCTCTTCAATTCCAGATATGTTTTATATATTGGCAAAAGACCAAGTGACAAAATCTAAATTATTTCAAATATTTGAAATTTGTATTTGAATAGTGTATTATGATTTAACATACTGAAGGTGACACAAGGACATCAGTGAAGTGTTTGCACTTTGCCATGATGCCATGATGAGGTTTGCACTTTGCCAAGATCTACATAGACAACGCTACAAATGTTAACATTATTATAAGTATATGACATAAACTATAATCAAATTTAATGAGACATAATAAGAGCTTATTATTCCATATATTAAACCTTGAATGTCACATTATTCTTTCAGTATAGATGGAGAAAGAAGATAGGATCCAGTCAGTTCTGAGACCATATTTAATAAGATTACAAATGTATAAATATTTAGAGACAAACAACTTAAATTTTTAACTTGTTAGAAAATTAATCTTTTATTTAGCA
This sequence comes from Suncus etruscus, assembly GCF_024139225.1. Classification (NCBI taxonomy): domain Eukaryota; kingdom Metazoa; phylum Chordata; class Mammalia; order Eulipotyphla; family Soricidae; genus Suncus; species Suncus etruscus. The sequence continues at coordinate 52,908,376 of NC_064852.1, forward strand.
ATAAAATTTATTATTATTTTTATATGAAATATCATGATTCCTTGGTCTACTATTACCAGGAAATATAAGAGAAAAATCTAATTTATAATGTGTTCTGTGATTAATTTTGTATTCTCACTGGCAAGATAACTACATGTGAGTTTAACTATACAGTGTTACAAAAACTAAGTTTTCTATCTAGATTCTCTTAGGGTTTGTCATTAATGTAATAACCTACAGAGGCTTATGAATTTATGATTCTAGCATGCCTACCTTTATTTTATAGATTCTGGCTCTCTAAGTTTGCTTTCACTACTGATATTACTTCCCCTCTTCATATTTTAAAGTCTTGATTATCAGATTCTGATTAATGCTTCCCTAGATAAACTTAAAAGCATAACTGTCCATCTCAAAGTAAAATATCTGTAACAGTCTCTGGCATTCTCTGACTCATGCATATACTTTCACAGTCACTAAGTTGCTAAGCATGTCAAATTTTTCAGAAAGACAATAATTAAATTCTAGGTATTTCTTGTGCCTTGTGTGTGGTAATATTATCTCTGTATCTTGATTCTGATGTATCAATCCATCATTAATCACAGTGTTAGTAAGAACAAAATACAAGTGCCTTAGGAAAGTTAAAGGAGAAAAAATACATGCCAAAATATACAATATAAAATGTACAGTACTGTCTATGGATAACTCTGATAAAAATTCCTGTTTTGTAGTCACTCCTTAAAGATTTTAAACCAATTAAATTCAATGCAAAATGATGACACATGATATATATTCAATTAATATTTATGTATAACATTTCATTAGATAGAATTTGGTAAAACATGGGGAAATAAATTTTTATTAAAATTATGTTCTGGATTTTTTTTTGGGGGGTCACAACTGTCAGTGCCAAGGATTACTCCTGGCTCTGCTCTTAGAGATCATTCCTGGCTATGCTCAGGGACCATATGGGATGCCAGGATTCAAACCCGAGTGTGCTACTTACAAGGCAAATGCCCTACCACAGTGCTTTTACTCCAACCCCTAAAATTATATTCTCATTTGATATAATTATAGTAAGTTCCTCATGAAAAACTGAACTCAGTTTAATCTATACTTTGATTTACTGATTTATATTGAAATTATCTTTACTCATGAATTTATTATACTTCCTTATCCCTTTATTGTAGACTGGAATTATCTTCCTGAGTTATTCTTTATTTATACTTTCTAGCAGCTCATTAATAAATTTAAGTAGCACTATGAGAAAAATTTTAAAATACTAAGGTATAAATATTTTCATAGTGCTCATAATCATGCCCATAGTTAATAACTTTCAAATATAAACTATCATTTACATGTTAACTATTTAAATTATTTTAATAAAAATATAACTAATAGACTGGACTTAGCATTTTTATTAAAGTTTGTTACTTAAGTAAATTTTAAAAATTATATCCTGGGGTTTTCTGATAAGTTAAAATACAATTTACATATGAATTCTTAGAAATTATTATGAATACTTTAAACAAACAGATAATTAGTCATTATATAGACATTGACATTTATGTAAACATGTTAATATCAAGTAAAAAATCATGCTGCTTATAGAAAAATAATTTAATTTTTTCCTTATCTATGATTTAAGGTTTCACAGGTAGTATGAATAAACTCTATCCTAAAATTTTCTCCTGGAGGCTGATAGGGTAATTGCCTTTTATGCTTAGCCTACCTAGGCTCAGTCCTCGGCAAGCCAAATGGTCCCCAAAGAGCCATCAAGATTAATTGCTGAGTTCATAGCCAGAAGTAAGCTTTGAATAGCACCAGATGTGATTCCCAAAACAGAAAAACTAATCAGTAAATAAATATTTCCTCCATTAGTGCTATGCTAAGTGACATGATTCAGGAAGAAAACAAATACTAAAAACATCATTAATATGTGGCATGTAAAAAATAGGCAAAAAATAGAAGTATTCAATGAGTACAAACTGTAAGACATTACCAAAAGAACAGAAGCCTGACTGAGGCTATGAGAGGAAGCAGTAAGGAACCTCAGGACATTGGTGGAGGCATATTGACAATCTGAGTTGATTGTGAAGCATTGTAAGCATAAAACAACAATATTGGGCCCGGAGAGATAGCACAGCGGTGTTTGCCTTGCAAGCAGCCTATCCAGGACCAAAGGTTGTTGGTTCGAATTCCGGTGTCTCATATGGTCCCCCGTGCCTGCCAGAAGCTATTTCTGAGCAGACGGCCAGGAGTAACCCCTGAGCATCGCCAGGTGTGACCCAAAACAAACAAACAAAAAAAAAAAACAATATTAATCCTATGTAAACTGTGATATCTCAAAAACATTTACCTGCAAAAAAAAGGAGAAATTATTAAACCAATCTACTATATCTCAAGATAAAACCATTCTTTTTAGTTACAAATCATTTGAAAATTTTCTGTGTGGTAGCTATTATATTTCTTTAGGCTTAATAAACACTCTATATTTGTAACTTTCCACTTGAAATTCTTTCTTATTTATTTATTTAATTTTTTTTTTTTTTGGTTTTTCAGGCCACACCCGTTTGATGCTCGGGGGTTATTCCTGGCTAAGTGCTCAGAAATTCCTGGCTTGGGGGGGACCCTATCGGACACCAAGGGATTGAACCATGGTCCCTCTTTGACTAGCGCTTGCAAGGCAGACAGACACCTTGCCTCTAACGCCACCTCGCTGGCCCCAATCCACTTGAAATTCTTATTAAGATCAGTAACAATTCCCACAATCAGAACTGAGTTTTAAATTATGATCCTCTGAGTATTCCATGTTTTGGAAACTATATAGTGGCACTATTAGAGACTTTGCTAGGTATTTTTTTCCTTTCCAGAAAATCTATTATTTACCATTTCACAAACATTTTTGAACATTCTGTACCTCCTTCACTAATTATTGTACTCCAGACATATAAAATCACTAATGTCTAATAAGGCTTTCATTCTGGTCCAACATTTATTAGCTGTAAGTCAAATGGTAGTTTGTAAAAGTTTAACTACTAACATAACTTAATTTTCTAGATTTCAACAGCATTGAGAATTATGTCGGTAATAGTAAATACAATGAAATATTACTGTAGCAATACATTGCAACTTTCAAGCTCCAGAACATAATATAGTCAGATCAAAATAATCTCTGAGTGGAGGGAAGAGAAATCACACAAGGGTTATAATGCTTGCTATGGTCCTTGAGCATTGCCAATAATAATCATTGAGAACAGAGCTAGGAGTAAGTCTGGAAAAACACTGAGTGTGCCCTAACATTTCTCACCAAATATTTGGGGTGAGGAGATAATTCAATAGGTGTAGGGCATACTTTCATACTATCTCCAGTACCACATGCCCCCTGAATATCACTAGAGAACACACCAAGTCAAGGTTAGATTAAGCTGAGTACTGCAGAACATTAACTTCCTCATTCCACTAAGTTTTTGTTGAAGAATGAATGATAAACTGATTTTATACTACTCTATGGCAAATGTTGATTCCTCCTTAGATAATTAATCAATGACCTACCATAAGTATTGCTTATGGTGTTAACATAAAAACTAGAGAAAGGTGAGAATGAGGGGGTATTTCTTCCACAAATTTCCCCTAATCCTAATTTTGATCTCACAAGATTACCATAGATTACTTTATAAAAATCAAGTCCTCTGTAGTATCCATTTCTTTAAAGTTGAGGTGAGGGATCATAGGTCCTCTATACTTGAATATTTCCCTTGTTTATAGGAAAAATAAATTCATCTTTATGACAGGATATATGCTATAATTTGAAGCAAAATTCCAGAGAAGTTAGATTTCTGCTGTCCCACAGAAACTGGTATATAGTGATATCTTTCTTGATAATTATGTTCTGAAAGGATATTTCTCAGGTTTTTAAAAAAGTTCTGAAATATGCAAACTCTCCCCAGGGAAGGCCCTAATATCGCTCTGGCACCAACTTGCTCCAGGGTAGGTTTATATGACACCCTAACAACAAGAAAGCAGCAACAACTTGATAGAAGGGCAGGTTGCCCTACCTCACAACCTAACAATGAGTTGAAATCAGAAGATGCTCGCTCCATTCTAGAATTTGTCAAAAACCAATATCTCTAATTATGGAAGACTGACAACAAAAACAACCATCACTGACCAGAACTTTTCCTGGGACCATAAAGAAAGACCTTGGAGTTTGACAACTAACATGCCCAGAGTCTAGTTGGTCTTATGACAGTATGCTTCAAGGGTAGAGACACCCTGTATATCTTAGGTCAACAGAATTTTCTTTCTAATTTCCCAAGCATTTACTGTGCCTATGCAAGATTAAAAAAAAAAAGCCACATTTGCCCTCTCCTTTTTTCTTCTTTTAATTGTATTTATAGCATCTAGACAGGGGAACCCACCTTTTTTATATAGAACCATAGAACATGAATCATTTTGTTTTACCTCATATTTCTTTGTCCTCCTACAAACTGAGAAAAGAAAAAAAAAGTGGATAGGATCCATTGGCCAAGTGGCCTCAGGAGCATTGAGTGGAAATAAAAAATGGTCAGATCTAAATACCCAAAGTAAAGTCAATGACAATAGAATCAAGAGATCCAAATTATAGCAAGCTAAACACAAAATGGACTTCTTGCACTAGCAGTCCAGGGGGGCTAGGATGGAGGTAAGGGGAACTATGGTGGATCTAGGTCAACACTGGTGGTGGAAATATCCCTTACTCACTGTCACTATGTGTCTGAAATACAACTGTAATTTTTGTAGTATTTGTTTACATTGGCTTCAATAAAAAATTTTTTTTAAATGAAGAAAGTTCTGAGATGTAAACCTTAATACATTTCAGAATCAGTGAAAGAATTCTCAATGTTGATTTCTTTCTGAAAATCTAGGAAAATTCTATAAGAAAACATTAATAATCACTTGGACTAAGTGAGAGGTAGGTCAGAGGCTCAAAAGCAGAAAAAGCAGATCTAAAGTTTAATCAAGCTGAAGATACCACAGAGTGGTTTTGCTGATGATAATTTAGTCATAAGGAAAGTACAACGGAGCTCTCAAGAGAGCGTAATACATAAATTTCATGTACATGCCAATAAAAATGTTCAGATGTTCAGGAAGTCTGAAGCATATAATGTGAGAGCTAGAACTTTGAGAGATAATCCATAGTATTTAGAAATGGACAGTATTAGCATTACCTTAGAATATAATTTTGTCAGTTAATCAAAGGGTAATTTTAAAAACTAATGAAGGCAAAATGTATAACTTAGAAGCAAACCAGAAAAATAATAATATTGCTTCCTGTGTTGGAGAACATGTTATTAATAAAAGTATGGCTAAACAATATAAGTGATTGTGTATAAACTGTATCTGAATGTAATAGTTAAAAGATTATCAATGACCTATTAGAGTAGTAGAAAAAGAAATGAAGTCCAGTGTGTTGGGTCTTTCTTTGAATAGAACTTCCTCAACTTCTGGCTTAAAAAAAAATCTGATAGAAACGTGTATTTTTTTTTGTTTTTGTTTTTTGTTTTTGTTTTTGTTTTGTCTTAACTATGAGCAAGGAGAAGAGTATGTTGAGTACACAATACACAATTCGGCTACCCATAAGTCAACATTTTGGTCTATTCTAAAACTCAAGATAAGTAAAAACTCTTAGAAATATGTAAGGTATTTCCAGACAGAAGAATAAGAGCAGATATGTGAGTAACTTCTTTTACAGGTAGAAAGACTTTTAACAGTATTTTATAAATTTGAAAAATTTTATGTTGAAAACTATAGTCAAAATAAGAACATTTAAACATGACATCTCTATTATTATATGAATAATTTATAGTGAATAAATGACTAAATTTAGACTTAATTAAATCTAGCAAGGTCCATATGCTACATAAATCACTGTTTTAAGATTTAATATATTGAAAGAGTAGTAAAAACTACAGTGCAAATATATAAAGCAAACACAATAGAGAGGCTGGGCTGGGACCAGAACACTCCACATGCCAGGATTTCGTGGGCTTTTGACTGGTATGATGGGGGCTCTGGGCAGGACAGCTAGCCATAGGACCCTGGGCTGACCACTTTGTCCAGGAGAGCATGATTCCCCCCACACCAGGCGGGTCTTCAGGGCCACGCCTGGTTAATCGGGCCCTGGGGGGAGGGGGTGAGAAATACTTCCTAGGCATCCAAAAACCACAGAGGCTCGGCTGGGACCAGAACACCCCACATGCCAGGATTTCGTGGGCTTTTGACTGGTATGATGGGGGCTCTGGGCAGGACAGCTAGCCATAAGACCCTGGGCTGACCACTTTGTCCAGGAGAGCATGATTCCCCCCACACCAGGCGGGTCTTCAGGGCCACGCCTGGTTAATCGGGCCTTGGGGGGAGGGGGGGAGAAATTCCTCCCTAGGCATCCAAAAACTACAGAGGCTTGGCTGGGCCCAGAACACTCCGAATGCCAGGATTTCTTGGTGTGTTTGCCTGGTATGTTGGGGGCTCTGGAAAGGACAGCTAGCCATAGGACCCCTGGGCTGACCACTTAGTCCAGGGGAACAAGATTCCCCCACACCAGGCGGGTCTTCAGGCCACGCCTGGTTAATCGGGCCTTGGGGGGAGGGGGTGAGAAATTCCTCCCTAGGCATCCAAAAAACTACAGAGGCTTGGCTGGGCCCAGAACACTCCGAATGCCAGGATTTCTTGGTGTGTTTGCCTGGTATGTTGGGGGCTCTGGGCAGGACAGCTAGCCATAGGACCCCTGGGCTGACCACTTAGTCCAGGGGAACAAGATTCCCCCACACCAGGCGGGTCTTCAGGGCCACGCCTGGTTAATCGGGCCCTGGGGGGAGGGGGTGAGAAATCCTTCCTAGGCATCCAAAAACCACAGAGGCTCGGCTGGGACCAGAACACTCCACATGCCAGGATTTCGTGGGCTTTTGACTGGTATGATGGGGGCTCTGGGCAGGACAGCTAGCCATAGGACCCTGGGCTGACCACTTTGTCCAGGAGAGCATGATTCCCCCCACACCAGGCGGGTCTTCAGGGCCACGCCTGGTTAATCGGGCCTTGGGGGGAGGGGGTGAGAAATTCCTCCCTAGGCATCCAAAAACTACAGAGGCTTGGCTGGGCCCAGAACACTCTGAATGCCAGGATTTCTTGGTGTGTTTGCCTGGTATGTTGGGGGCTCTGGAAAGGACAGCTAGCCATAGGACCCCTGGGCTGACCACTTAGTCCAGGGGAACAAGATTCCCCCACACCAGGCGGGTCTTCAGGGCCACGCCTGGTTAATCGGGCCTTGGGGGGAGGGGGTGAGAAATTCCTCCCTAGGCATCCAAAAACTACAGAGGCTTGGCTGGGCCCAGAACACTCCGAATGCCAGGATTTCTTGGTGTGTTTGCCTGGTATGTTGGGGGCTCTGGGCAGGACAGCTAGCCATAGGACCCCTGGGCTGACCACTTAGTCCAGGGGAACAAGATTCCCCCACACCAGGCAGGTCTTCAGGGCCACGCCTGGTTAATCGGGCCCTGGGGGCAGGGGGTGAGTAATCCTTCCTAGGCATCCAAAAACCACAGAGGCTCGGCTGGGACCAGAACACCCCACATGCCAGGATTTCGTGGGCTTTTGACTGGTATGATGGGGGCTCTGGGCAGGACAGCTAGCCATAGGACCCTGGGCTGACCACTTTGTCCAGGAGAGCATGATTCCCCCCACACCAGGCGGGTCTTCAGGGCCACGCCTGGTTAATCGGGCCTTGGGGGGAGGGGGTGAGAAATTCCTCCCTAGGCATCCAAAAACTACAGAACCGCGCGGGGGCTTATGCCCCCGCGCGTACTTCATGTATTTCATGTATTCAGAATATCCCTTATTCTTATGTTATGTTTTCCGTATACAGAATGTTTATTTTGTATTCTCCCCTTTCCCACACCCCTACAAAGCTCTTTTTTACTCCTTAACTCTCTAACCCCTTCTCAAACATCACTAATCTAGTTTTCTCTTTTTAACTTCAGTAGTGTAGAATCGTAATCAAAGTCCAAAGCTGTGCATTGCGTATGACAACCCCAAACTGTTTCAAGATACATAAAATGGACACGTATTTCTTTAGAATATTTTGTGTTTTTTCTCTGACAGCTATAATTCTTACTAAATGTTGTCTTATACAGTGATGATTCTAACCACTTTTTATTTTCTCTTTTTGAGCTGTTTAACAAGGAATTTTGGTGGAAGAGTCCCCCAGTTTAATGCTTATGATTGAATCATGTCAATGGAATCATTGTAATTGTTCTTATGGCCCCCATATGCGCCAATAACACCATGTGGCATTGCTTCTTATTTGCATAGGCACATTAAAATGGGAAAATAGTATAAATACAAATAAGATCCTATCTAATAGAGATTAGAACACACAAACCTTGTAGTGCAAAGGGACCTTACACCCTGAACATTGACATAACGACCTGGCACAGACCTCAGAAGAAAGGGCATATTCCATTCTCCCCTGAACCAGGAAAGCCATCCACGAAACATCCAGGCTGGTCTATAACATCACCTGGAAGCAATCCTCTAACATGGAAGACCTACACTGCTCAGACTTCGACCTGCTCAAAAGAGACTTCCCTTAACACTGAGAAGACTTAACAACAACAACGACCGGCTTACAGGACAGGGCTCCCTGCATTGCCCTTTGATTGTGAGGTGAAAGGAGAGGATGCTCCACGTCCTGACTTCAATGTAAGATATGCAGATTCCAGGATCTTTAATACAGAAACATGATACCAACAACAGAGACTGTGTGAAAAATAAAAGTGTGTTGGCACTACAGACAATGTATTGGATTGGACGATCTAGCTTGCTTGGAGCCTAGACTTGGTCTTGTGCCAGGAAACTTCAGGGGTCTGGTCTCTTTGTACTTAGGCCAAGGTTATTTCTTTCCATGTTCCTCATATTTTGGTGGGCCTATGCAAACAACAATTGCCACTCTAATACCATTCTTACTGTGCTCCTTTGACTCTAATCCTTAAAAAGAACTCACTTAAAATTTGAGGTTAACTTAAGCTAATATGCATGTATATGGAAATGTAAGAAAATACTATGCCTGTAATGTTTAAGGAGTTACGTAAGTTTTATGGCTTTAGATTGCCTTGTGTACTGTTAAGAAATATTATAATGTGTTACAATCTGGGGACTTGAGGGACAAAGTAATTGTACATGGATTCTGTCTTATTTATCTTAATGTTCTTTGGCTGAAATTTCAAAGTTAATATATCAGCAAGGGGACTTCTGAGAATTATGTTATGGGTGATTGTCCTTCCACTGTAACTTTACCTTGTCCTCTTACTTTGCACCCTTGTTCTCATAATTAAAAATAAAAATTTAAAAAAAAAAAAAAAAAAAGCAAACACAATAGCACAGCAGTAGGGCATTTGCCTTGCACAGAGCTGATCCAGGGCAGACCTGGTTGGATCCCTGTCCCATATGGTAACCACTAGCCAGGAGCAATTTCTGAGTGCATAGCCAGAGTTACTCCTGAGTATCACTAGGTGTGACCCAAAAACCAATAACAAAAAAAAAAAATCTACAGTGCAAATGTACATACTTTGGTTACCAGAAATAATTTTATAACATAATTTATGTATAGGTTATTATAATTTTAAATTATATGGAAAAATATGATCCAACATAGATAAAGATTTTAGAAATATAAAAATTTCATTATTTTTAAACTTCCACATTATTTTTTTTTCATCTTAAAATATGTGTGTTAGATTTATTTGATATAAAAACACTATTAAATTTGGATTACTCATTTATATACTTATATTTCCAGGTCAGTCTAATCACACCATCCTTTTGTATACAAGGCAAACACCCTGCCTCCATTCTATCTCTCAGGCCCCAATTTTTTTTTTTTTTTGGTTTTTGGTGAATAAAGTTTTTTCAAGGTGAAGGTTAGGTTGAATACGTGTTCATTTGGTGCTTTGAACATGTTGTTCCCTTCTTTTCTTTTTTTTTTTTTTAATTTTTATTTTGATCATAGTGGTTTACATAGTGTTGACAATAATATTTTAGGTACATATTTACATAAAATCAGGGGGGATTCCCATCACCAAATTGTCCTCCCTACACCTCCGTTTCTGTCCTACCTCCCATTTTCTCTTCCCTCACCCCAGGTCGGCTAGAATATGTGGTCCCCTCTGTATCTAACCCACAACTTAGTAGTCTTGCACCTGTTTGGTCTTGATGCCTCCCTTAGTTCCCCCTCTAACTGGAGGCAGGACTAGCTAGTTCAAGTTGCGTGGTTTTGTTTGAAAAAGAGAAAAGTAATAAACTGGGGTAAGGGTCTAATACCCCGAAACTGGGTGGAATCCTTCTAGAGGCTCTCATCATCGATTTGAGAGATGGAGAAAAAGAAGGTGAAACACTCCACCAGTACCAAAAGAAGTGTCAAATATCCAGTGAGGGCTTGAGCTATATCGATAAGCACCACAAAAAAAAAAAAAAAAACAGGCAAACAAACAAACAACAAAAAGCAAAACAAACAAAAACAAACAAACAAAAAAAAACACGCCATGGTCTTGAAATGAGAAACATGGCATAGCACATAACGAAAGAAAAGAAAGGAAGAGAAAATATAAGTATGATTGGGGACAATTTCAATAATCACTCCCAAACAGAGAAATCGACCAAAATAGATAGGTGAATAAAAATAATAATAACAATAATAAATGGAGGTAAAAAAAATATATAGATAATAACCAAGGTTTTGTGCTTTTTGTATTTTTATTTTTTCCCTCCTGCCCAGGCACAGTAAATATTGGGGTCATTCGAAAAGGAATTCACTTGGCCTAAGAGATATGGGGTTTCTCCGTCCTTGGAGCATACTGTCATGGGATCAACACTAGACTTTGCTCAGGAACCTTTACTCTCCCGGTGGTGTTTTTTTTTTTTTTTTTTTTTTTGGTGTGTGGAAGACTTCTGTTCTGTGTTTAGAGGTCTCAGTATCTGCACAGATCCTGAGGTGGGACTTATGATGAAGTCAGTCTTTGTGGTTCTAGAGGTTCTGTTACCTCCGTGTCATTTTAATCCATCTTCTGTGGTTGGTGATCTTGGTCTTTGCACTGATCCTAGGGTGGCACCTAGGATAGCGTCTTTCTTTGTGCTTCCAAAAGTCCCGTTCCGTTACAATTTTCTCTGCCGGACCTTTGGGACTGGGGATCCTGATTATTGTGCAGGTCATAGTTCAAACCCTAAACTAGGGCTTTTTTTTTTTTTTTTTTTTTTTTTTTGGTCCCAAGATGTATACCGTCTGGTCGTAGTTCTAGCAGCCAGTCAACTATAAATCACGATCTTGGCTTTTGGACCTACCAAAGGGTGCCAAGACTTCTGGTTTTGTCTTGTCGTTAGCTGGTAAGGTAGGTTAATCTGCTCTAAGGTCAGGATGCTCGGATTTTCCTCATTGTCAGGAAATCATGTTAGAGTTGGCCCTTGTTGTTGACCCCGCAGTATTAAGGCTGTCCCGGCTGGGATTTGTTTCTTGCCGCTGTTGTGAGGAACTGTGTCGTTTCTATGTCTGGGATCCAGGGTTCAAGGCTGGATGAATGGTATCTAATCACCTGAGGTCTAAGTTGATTCCACATGACATATTTTCAAGGTAGGAGATATCCCTGTATTGTAAACAACTATGAGTTCCCATCTCTAGTAGACAAGAGCTCTTTTTTTTTATATGTAAGATTTCCCCTTTATTTGGTGTGCCTTTGCAGGGGGAAGTGGTGCTACATTATAATGTCTGTGTATTTGTGGGTGGACAGAGGGGATAACAGAAACAGGTCACATACCCAAAAGCGAGGAGAAAAAAAAAAAGGAAACAAAAATGTATGCGCTCACAAATGTATATGTAGGACAAACATTTAAAAAATAAATTAATTAATTTAAAAAAAATTAAAAAAAAATTTAAGGTGAGTTAGTGAGGTTTTTAAAGGACCAAAGTGGTGCAAAAGACTACCTTACATTTGGGGGAGAGTAGGTAAAGAGGTGGTGTATTACCAGTCTTATGCCAATGTTGGAGGTACAGTTTTTCCCATTGTCTTTTGGGTGTTTCTTGTGGTGTGTGGGTTCCCAGGCATCTTCCTATCCCACCCCCTGACCTTCTTCAGATTGGTAAAAATTTGCGGCAGGGAGGTCTTGGAAGAGTTCTTGCGTTGGGGATACTTTTGGACCTAGGTCCGGTTTCAAGAAACAGTCCACGTTAGGGGGAGTTGGTAGGGAAGGCCGCACAGCATGAGTCCGCAGGGAGTTGGCTATCTTTTCTTGCAGGAGACGAGGTGTGGGTTTGACTGGGTGTCCCCTCGCCTGGATGCTGGGTACTGTTTCGTTGGGTAGGAGGTCGGTCTTGATGCCTAATAGATTGAGGATTGAGGGTGAAGAGTTTTAATATGGTGGGAGATCTGGATGGAATTGAGGGGTGAAGGGATAGTTGGATTTCCAGAGGGGAGACAGGGGAAGGTATATGGGAGGGGTATGCAGGGAGAGAAAAGAGAAAATACCTTAGAAAGAAAAGGAGAAGAGAAAGGGGAAAAAGTAAAGAGAAGAATAGAATTAAAAAAAAAAAGTAGTGAGAAGAGAGGAGAGAATAGCAAGGGAATGCTGGTTAGGTTGAATGTGTTCGAAGAATAGAGCCTGTAGTTTAAGTCTGTACATCGCAGGCACTGCTTCGGTGGTCTGACTGGTCACGTGCTTCAATTCCTAAAAGAAGGTATAACCTAGAGATAAAGTATATGTTAGAGAGTTTTCTCGTGGCCCTCTCGTAGTGCATGCTATGTATGGTATCTCGTGTGGTATCCCGAGTTACCATCTTAGTTTGTCCGCCCTTTGTATCCAAGGGCGCCTGTGGGCAGAAAAGCTGAGAGGTTATTTAAAATATAGTAAGATAAAGGCATTAAAACATAGTGTTATGGTATGTTGCCATTGCAGTCGTGATTTCCCTTGGTGTTCTATACTTGTGTTCCTGTATACGAACTCTAAGGGATTATTGTGGGCCTTTGTTTTGGAAGTCTGAATACATACCTGTTCTCTTAATGCTGTTGTTTCTGTTGTTGCTGTTTTCTTTGTGGTATAATGTGTTGTCAAGTGTTTGTGTTGCTCCTTTTTCATGAATTTTGGACACTGCTCCCACGTATATGTTGAGTGTTACAGTGTTCGAAGTTTCTACCCTGTTAAACCCTGTTATTTGATTGTTAGGTATTAGTTGTGTTTAAACTATATGTTCTAGGTGTTTCAGAATAGTGCCACCATTCTGTGTTTATCTTTTGTCTTCTGACTTACTTCATTTAACATAACATGATCTAAGTCCATCCATGTTGCTGCAAAGTCTGTGATTGTATCGTTTCTGACTGCCATGTAATATTCCATTGTGTATATGTACCACATCTTAATGATCCATTCATCTGTTGTTGGACATCGAGGTTGGTTCCACGATTTGGCTATTATACTGAGTGCTGCGATAAATAGTGGGGTGCATACGTATTTTGGAATGAATGCCCTTCCATCTTGTGGGTATATGCCTAGGAGAGCAATTGCTGGGTCAAATGGCAGCTCAATTCTGAGTTCTTTGAGCACTCTCCAGACTTTCCTCCATAGGTGTTGGACTAGGGGGCATTCCCACCAGCAGTGGATGAGAGTTCCTTTCATACCGCATCCCCGCCAACAAAGGTTGTTTCCATTACTTTTGATGTGAGCCATCCTCACTGGTGTAAGGTGGTATCTCATTGTTGTCTTGATTTGGATCTCCCTGATGATGAGTGAAGGTGAGCATGTTTTCATGTGTTTGTTGGCCATCCTTCTGTCTTCCTCAGAGAAGTGTCTATTCATTTCATCTCCCCATTTTTTATGGCTTTATTTGGTTTTGAGGGTCTCAGCTTTCTGAGTGCTTTGTATGTTCTAGATATCAGGCCTTTATCTGATATGTCGAGTGAAAAGATTTTTTCCCATTCTGTTAGCTGTCTTCTTGCATTAAGTAGGGTTTGTTTTGCCATGCAGAAGCTTTTTAGTTTGATGTAGTCCCATTTGTTTATATTACATGCTAAAGTTCTTGCCATTGGTGCTCCACTCTCAAAGACCTTTTTGATATATAGGTCTTCGAGTGTTCTGCCTATTTTATTCTCGATAAACTTTATAGATTCGGGTCTGATTTCAAGGTCTTTGATCCATTTTGAGTTGACTTTTGTATAAGGGGTGAGATATGGGTCGATTTTCACTTTCTTACATGTGGTTTTCCAGTTGTACCAACACCATTTGTTGAATAGGCTTTCTTTGTTCCATTTCAGATTCTTGCCTCTTTTATCAAATATTAGTTGGCTGTATATCTGGGGGTTTATGTCTGGGAATTCTGTTCTGACCCACTGGTCTGAGGTCCTGTCTCTGTTTCAGTACCATGCTGTTTTAATTACTATGGCTTTATAGTATAGTTTCAAGTTAGGTAAGGAGATGCCTCCCAGCTTCTTGTTTTTCAATATGTGTTTGGCTATCCTGGCTCTTTTGTGGTTCCAGATGAATTTTGTGATTGATTGTTCTATTTCTTTAAAGAATTGTGTCTGGATTTGGATAGGGATTGCATTAAATCTATATAGAAGTTTGGGTAAGATAGTCATTTTGACTATGTTAATTCTACCTATCCATGAGCATGGGATGTTCTTCCATTTCTTTAGATCGTCTTCAATTTCTTTCTGAAGTGTTTTGCAGTTTTCCTGGTATAGGTCTTTCACTTCTCTTGTAAGGTTGATTCCTAGATACTTGATATTTTTTGATACTATCTTGAATGGAATTGTATTTTTAATCTCTCTCTCCTCAACTTCATTGTTTGTATATAGAAACGCTACTGTCTTTTGTGTATTTACTTTGTATCCAGCCACTTTGCTGTATTGGTTGATTGTTTCTAGGAGTTTTACTGTGGACTCTTTAGGGTTTTTGATGTAGATCATCATATCGTCAGCAAATAGAGATAGCTTGTGTTCCTCTTTCCCTACTTGAATTCCTTTGATTCCCTTCTCTTGTCGGATTGCTATTGCTAGGACTTCTAAGGTTATATTGAATAAGAGTGGAGAGAGTGGACAGCCTTGTCTAGTTCCTGACCTTAGTGGGAATGCTTCTAGTTTCTCACCATTAAGTATAATGTTGGCTATAGGCTTTTCATATATAGCTGTAACTATCTTGAGGAAGGTTCCTTCTAATCCTATTTTGCTGAGTGTCTTTAGCATGAAAGGATGTTGGATTTTGTCAAACGCCTTCTCTGCGTCTTTTGATATGATCATGTGGTTTTTGTCTTTCATGTTGTTGATGTGATGTATCATGTTGATTGATTTGCGTATGTTGAACCAACCTTGCATTCCTGGTATGAATCCCACTTGGTCGTGATGAATGATCTTTTTGATGAAGTGTTGGATTCGGTTTGCTAAGATTTTGTTGAGAATTTTTGCATCTATGTTCATTAGTGAGATTGGTCTGTAGTTTTCTTTCTTGGTGGTGTCTTTGCCTTCTTTGGGAATGAGTGTGATATTAGCCTCATAAAAGGAGTTGGGGAGGATTCCTGTTTTTTCTATGGTTTGGAAAAGCCTATGGAAAAGTGGTAGTAAGTCTTCTTGAAATGTTTGATAGAATTCACCTGTAAATCCATCTGGGCCTGGGCTTTTGTTCTTAGGGAGTTTTTTAATTACATCTTCAATTTCCTCTGAGGTGATTGGACTGTTTAGACTTTCTAGATCTTCCTTTTCCAGACTGGGAAGAGGGTGTTTGTCCAAGAATCTGTCGATTTCTACTGGGTTCTCTAGCCTAGTTGAGTATAGTTGTTCATAATATGATCTCATGATATGTTGTATTTCTTGGGGTTCTGTTGTAATCTCTCCCCTTTCATTTGTGATCCTACTGATTTGGGTGTTTTCCCTCTTTTTTTTGGTGAGTTTTGCCAATGGTTTGTCTATCTTGTTTATTTTTTCGAAAAACCAACTCCTGGTCTCATTGATTTTTTGTATTGTTTTCTTAGTTTCGATGTTGTTTATTTCTGCTCTGGTTTTTATTATTTCTTGCCTTCTGGTTGTGGTTGGATTTCTCTGTTGCTGTTGCTCCAATTCTTTGAGGTGATCTTTTAAACTGTTGGTTTTGTTATTTTCCTGTTTCTTGACATAGGCCTGTATTGCTATGAGTTTCCCCCTAATTACTGCTTTTGCTGTGTCCCATAAATTTTGACATGTTGTCTCTTCATTGTCATTTGTCTCAAGGAATCTTTTTATTTCTTCCTTGAGTTGTTCTTTGATCCAGGTGTTGTTGAGCAGCATGTTATTTAATCTCCAGGTATTAGTTTTTCTCCATTGCTTCTTCTTGATATCAATTTTAACCTCTGTTGCATAGTGATCTGAAAGGGTACTTCTAATGATCCTTACCTTTGTGGCCTTATATAGGTTGGCTTTGTATCCTAAGACATGGTCTATTCTGGAGAAGGTTCCATGTGGGTTTGAGAAGAATGTGTATTCTGCTTTCTGGAGATGGAGGGCCCTATATAAGTCTCTTAGCCCTAAATCTTCTAATTTTTCATTTAGAGCTCTTATTTCTTTGCTATTTTTCTGTTTGGTGGATCTGTCCAGTGGTGATAGTGGAGTATTCAGGTCCCCTACTATTATCACATTTCCCTTCATGTGTTTCTCCAGGTTTGCCAGTAGTTGCCTCACATATTTTGCTGACTCTAGATTAGGTGCATATATATTGACCAGGGTTAGTGTTTCTTGATCTAATGTTCCCCTGATCAGTAAGTAGTGACCCTCTTTGTCTCTGATCACTTTCTTGAGGTTGAATACAATTTGGTCTGATATAAGAATTGCTGTCCCTGCTCTTTTTTGTTTTCCATTGGCCTGGATGATTACTTTCCATCCTTTTATTCTAAGCCTGTGCTTATCCTGTAACTGTAGGTGTGTTTCTTGTAGACAGCAGAAGTCCGGTTTATTTTTCCTAACCCAGTTCTCTACTATGTGTCTTTTAATTGGAGAGTTTAGTCCGTTAACATTTAGGGAAATTATTGATAGAGAGGACTGTTGTGCAGTTGTATTGTGTGGGGTGGTTGTTGTTACAATCGGGGGTTTGGATTGTGTAATTCGTCTCTGAGTAAGTCGCTTAGGATCGGCTTAGTTTGCACAAATAGTTCAAGTTCATTCATATTTGAGAATGTTTTTAGTCTGCCCTCCCATATGAATGATAGTTTTGCTGGGTATTGGACCCTGGGTTGGAAATTTCTTTCATTCAGTCGTTTAAATATGTCATTCCACTGTCTTCTTGCTTGAATTATTTCAAATGGGAGATCTGGTTTGATTCTTATGTCTTTTCCTTTGTACTTGAGGTTTTTTTTCTCCCTTATTGCTTTCAGGAGTTCCTCTTTCTCTTTGTTTTTTGCCATTTGGATTATTATGTGTCTTGGTGTGGGTTTATTAGGGTCTATTTTATTAGGGACTCTCTTGACTTCCTGGATTTGTCCTGAATTGTCTTTCCAGAGGGTGGGAAAGTTCTCTGTTATTATCTCCCTGACTACCTGTTCTTCCCCCTTCCCTATTTCCTCCCCTTCTGGTATACCCACAATTCTTAGATTGTTTCTTTTGTCTTTGTTCATTAGATATTGGATTTTTCCTTCCAGTGCTTTGCCTTTTATTTCTTTGTTGGTCTCTTGATCATTTTTTGATTGCAGTTTTCCTTCGAGTTCTTCGAAGTGCTTCTCCAACTCTGTGTTTCTGCTCGTAAGGCTTGTTACTTTGTCTTTTAAATTCTTCACTTCTTTTTGTATGGAATCTCTCATGTTCTTTGACATTTCTTCTTTAATTTGGCTGATTCTTTCATCCATGGCTTTCTTATACTCGGTTGCTAGGGTTTCTTTCATCTGTTTTAGTAATTCTTGCATTTCCTTCCTCATGACCGCTTTTAGGTCTTCTTCCCATGGATCTGTGCGTTCTGGTGGACTTGGAAACTTAATAGGGTTTGTCATGTTGTCTCCAGATATTAGGGATCTTCTTGATTTACGCATAATTCTTTGTATTTAATGGTGTGTTTTGGAGTGCTGTGGCTTCTAATTTCGGCCTGCTTTGGTCCCCTTCCTGAAGGTGTTTCTAGAGGGTGCTGTTGGCTGGGCTTGTTGAACCTAGCTCTTTCTCCTCCCCTTTGCTACCTAGAGTTCAGCCTTCCTGCAGTGGATATTATAGCTTTTCTACTCCTTATTTCTGTCAGCGGTGCAGTTCCACTCCTGGCCACACTGGTTGCTGGCGCTATTGAGCCTAGCTCCCAATCCCCCCTCCTTTCTCTGGGAGTCAATGGAGCTCTGCCCCCTCCAAGTTTCCCTTGAAGGAGTTCCCTCAGTCCGACCCTTCAGGCTCTGCCCTCGCCCTTGGGGAGTCCCTGGTCCACTCCAGGGTCCAGGGGGGTGGACTGCTCTAGGTCACCTGCGAGTCCAGAAGGCTGGCCCTATCTCCCCCCGTCTATTCGGGTTGCTCAAGTTGCCATTCCAGGTGCCCACCCGGGGGAAGGGACTTACCCAAATCACTCTCGCAGGCGCTCGTGGTCCCTGGGGGATGTGCTGGGCTAGGCTCCCGCGTGAGGCAGCAGGGACTCACCCAGGCCTCCCAGGCCGGCGTCTGGGGTCTCCGGGGGATGTGGCGGGCTAGGCGCCCGTGTGAAAGGGCAAGGACCCGCGCAGGCCTCCCGGGCCGGCGTCTGGAGTCTCCGCGGGATGTGGCAGGCTAGGCGCCCGTGTAAAGGAGCAGGGACCTGCGCAGGCCTTTCGGGCCGGCGTCTGGGGTCTCCGGGAGATGTGCCCGGCTAGGCGCCTGTGTGAAAGGGCAGGGACCCGCGCAGGCCTCCCAGGCCGGCGTCTGGAGTCTCCGTGGGATGTGGCGGGCTAGGCGCTCGTGTGAAAGGGCAGGGACCCGCGCAGGCCTCCCGGGCCAGCGTCTGGGGTCTCCGGGGGATGTGGCGGGCTAGGCGCCCGTGTGAAAGGGCAAGGACCCGCGCAGGCCTCCCGGGCCAGCGTCTGGGGTCTCCGGGGGATGTGGCGGGCTAGGCGCCCGTGTGAAAGGGCAAGGACCCGCGCAGGCCTCCTGGGCCGGCGTCTGGGGTCTCCGGGGGATGTGGCGGGCTAGGCGCCCGTGTGAAAGGGCAGGGACCCGCGCAGGCCTCCCGGGCCGGCGTCTGGAGTCTCCGCGGGATGAAACTTCCACATTATTATCAAAATTTATAGTATTTTTCTTGATGTCACTCAAATTTGATTTATCTCAAATAATCTAATAAAATATTAAGTCATATATTTCTCTTTTTAACAACACTTAGCAAAAAAATAAGAATGAAGGAAAGGGGCCAAATTATATAAAGGTAAAGTCCTTGCCTTGAGAGACAAAACACTATCTATCCCTGACCCAGTTCAAATTTCACCAACCACATATGTGTTGATCCACAGCAGAGATCACTTCTGAGCATGCAGCTAGGAATAGACCCTACACGTACTGGCTACAGCCATACAGCTCAAAAAATACAACTTTAAGAGCTTAAAATGTACTTAAAGCCGAGATGAAGCTCAGTCATGGCATGCCTCAGGCATATTAAACTCTTAGTTCAAGCGTCAACACCACCAAACAATAAATAGTAATAAATTAAGTAATGCATAATGAATAAATAAATAGCATTAATATTACTTTTATGCCAAGTTAAATTTCTCTTTATTCAATCAAGCTCTCAATATTAGTTGTGTTGAGTTCAAATATTCCATATTGAGTTATTATTATACCTGTTCTATTTATCTTTTCTCCTGCCCACTAAGCCTATCAAGATGTAAATTGCTTTCTTTGACTAAAAGTACAGCAGGAGCAGAGCCTGGCTTCTTTTCACACAAAGCCACCAACAGATATGTTAACAGCTGCTCTTGGGGTCTGTGCACGTAATGGAAATTTCAGAACCAAGCAGGAGCCACAGTATCTCTGTCTGCAAAGCTGGAATCATTTAACAGTAGGTGACACTTTGGCAATGTATAATTAAAGGTCTTGTTTTAGCAAAATTACACACTGTGAAGCATATAATAAAAGAGGGGGGAAAGGTAACAAGCATGAATGTACAATTTAGATGTGGCAGAAATAAGCACAGCAAGGGGTTTGGCAATTTTGGCTGTGGTTCCTGAGGTCAGATTTAGAAAAACAAATCACTATATGCTTCAACCTTATTCAGGTGATGAATGGATCAATAATTAAATTTTTTCTTTTTTTCTTATCCTGCTAATTGTAACTAGAGGAAATCATAGACAGGTCCCAAAACTGCCAACCAAGAGACTAATATTTAATTTGGATGCTGGAATCACTTTTCCAAAGTAGATAAGGGAATGAAATCAGAGAATTTAAGTAATTCAGGCTTGCATTATTCTAAAAAGCTCAAATTCATAAGATGTAATTGATTTTAAAAACAAAATAGCTTTGGTTCAATGTCACTAAAATACTCTATCATATTTCCTTTAGAATCAACTTTTAAAATATTCTTCACCATCTTTTTTATTGAGTATTTTGTTGTTGTTTCAGTTGTTTCCAAACTCCCTTTCTGTCATTGTGTTGTTAATGTTGTTATGGCCAGGAATCATTACTACCACTAGACTATGATAGTCACATGTTTTTATATATGTTACTGACCAAAGGTCTCCTACGAGGTTGTGGTGCTTGAAGCTGACAATCCTTTCATTATCTCATTTGCACAAATACTCACCTGAGAACATACACATTATTGGTTGGCTGATTGGTTGGCTGTTTAAAGTAGAATGGGTTACAATTCCTGTTTGATTTTTTTCAATATACTGTTTGATATTTGCAAGGCTTCACCTGAGGAAGATATGTTACCTGATTAAGCATCTATTTTTTTTTACTTTAGAAAATTCTTAGAGAGGGGCTAAACAATGAATTGTGTAAACCAAGCTCCAGATGTGAATTGAAACGTGTTTATGTATCTACCATGCCTTCAGAGAAATGCTTGAAATAAATAGGCTTACATATTTTAATATGTATTATATTCAAAATGAATTTTCTAATTAAAGTATTTCAAAGTTAGGGGCTTGAGTGATATAGCACAGTGGGTAGGACATTTGCCTTGCACAATGCTGACCTGGTTTTAATCCCCAGCACCCCATGTGGTTTCCCCCAAGCCTTCCTTGACGATTTCTGAGTGCAGAGCCAAGAGTAACTGATTAGCACAACCAGGTGTGGCCCAAAAAACCCAATTTTTTTTCAAATTTTAATTGATGTACCATGTTTAACAATGCTGTTAATAACAGAGTTGCATGCATACAATGTTATACCACCACATTCACACCAGAATGTCAACTGTTTTACAGAAATGTCCCATGGTCCTTCACACCCACTCCATCTGCCTTCTCAGCCTTAAGCTCAAGTTTGGAGAGGAAGAGGTCTGAAATCATTGTTTTATGAAAGTATATATGAAGCTTTAATAAGTATTTCTTTTTTATTGTATCTTTAAAATATGACTTATAGTTCTTTCACAGTTGTATTTGACGTACATAGTGACAATGAATTAGGGTCATTCCGCCACCAGTGTTGACCTTTCTCCTCCACTGTAACCAGCATGCATTCCATACCTCTACCCTTAGCCCCCTAGACTGCTAATGCACAGGTCTCTTTTGTGTATAGCTTGGGTCTCTTGATTCTATTGTCATTAACTTTGATTTGGGTATTTAGGTTTGACCATTTTTTTTTATTTTTATTGTGGACAAAGTGAATTACAAATCTTTCACAGTAATATTTAAGGTACATAGTGACAAAAAATCAGGGGCATTCCCACGACCAGTGATGTACTCCCTCCACCCCTGTTCCCAGTATGCATCCCATATCTCCCTCCTTTACCCCCCAGAATACTACTGTAACTGGTTTCCACTTGTACAGCTTTCTGTGAATTAGGCTGTTGTTGACTTTGGGTTTGATGTTCAGGTCTGATCACTTTTTATTTTCATGCGAGTGTCTGGACCTTGTACCATTCATTTTTCCTCCTCAATTTATGAGGCTGAACATGATAATTCAATCAATGTGGATCTGTTGGCAATATAAAAAAAGAAAAAGGAAAGCAAGAAAGCAAGCAAGACAGAAAAGAAAGAAAGAAAGAAAGAAAGAAAGAAAGAAAGAAAGAAAGAAAGAAAGAAAGAAAGAAAGAAAGAAAGAAAGAAAGAAAGAAAGAAAGAAAGAAAGAAAGAAAGAGAGAGAGAGAGAGAGAGAGAGAGAAAGAAAGAAGGAAGGAAGGAAGGAAGGAAGGGATCCTTAGGTATTAGAAGAGGGAAGGGAAAAAGAAGAAAAAAGCTAACAAAACAAAACAAAATAACAAAATACAACAAAGCAATAACAAAAAATACAAAAAATAACAACAAACAGAAAGAACAAACAAAAAGCCAAAGCCAGCAACTACAAAAAAAGACCCACCCACCCACCCCCCCAAAAAAAAACATAAAAAGGTTTGTCTCTTTCTTTTTTTTTTTTTTTTTTTTGCAAAGGCATAGTAAGTATTGAAAAAGTTAGAAAGGGAATTCCCTTGCCCTAAGAGATTTCAGGCTTCTCCACCCTTGAAGCATCCTGTCATGAGAACCACTACAAGCTCCACACACACTCTTTTTTACACCTGAAGGTCCTTTTATGGTGCCAGGCAGCTTTCCGCTCAGTTGAGGATGATATAATCAGGCCTCTCTAATTCGAGATTTTGGTATTTACACAGGTAATAGAATGAAGCCTAGGAATAGTCTTGCTTTATAGTTCTAGAAGTTCTGTTCCATCACTGTTGTAATCTGTCTTATCTAATTGGTCTTGGTTTTTGCACAGATCCTAGGACAAAGCCTGGGATAGAATTTTTAAAGTATGATTCCAGAAGTTCTATTCTATTGCAGTTGTCACAGTCAAACCTCTGGGATTGGAGATCATGGTTTTTGTCCTGATCCTAGGTCAAAGTCTAGGTTCTTTTTAATTGGTCCTAGGGTAAGTATTGCCCAGTCTTGGCTGTCAGTGTCAGTCTTCAGTAGTTGGTAATCTTGGTCTTTCCATAGGTCAAAGAATGACGTGTCTTCTAATTTCATCTTACCATTAGGATGTTCTGCTCTTGGCTCAAGTTACTGCCATTTCCTCTTTGTCAGGAAGTCATATCAAAACTGACCTAAGTTGGTATTAGAGAGATATTAAGATTTTCCCAGTGGGAGTTTGGTTCCTAGTGCTGTTGCAGGGAACAGTGTCAGTTTTATGTCTGAGGTCTAGGTCTCAGGATTGGACAGTTGCTACCAGGAGGTTTGATCATTTTTTATTTCCACTCAATGCTCCTGAGACAGCTTGGCCCCTGGATTCCATCCACTTTTTTTTTTCTCAGTTTGTAGGAAGACATAAAAATATGAGACAGAGGGCCCGGAGAGATAGCACAGCGGTGTTTGCCTTGCAAGCAGCCGATCCAGGACCAAAGGTGGTTGGTTCGAATCCCAGTGTCCCATATGGTCCCC
Organism: Suncus etruscus; assembly: GCF_024139225.1. Lineage (NCBI taxonomy): Eukaryota > Metazoa > Chordata > Mammalia > Eulipotyphla > Soricidae > Suncus > Suncus etruscus. Next base: position 52,931,888 of record NC_064852.1, read on the forward strand.
CGTGCCTGCCAGGAGCTATTTCTGAGCAGACAGCCAGGAGAAACCCCTGAGCAACGCCGGGTGTGGCCCAAAAACCAAAAAAAAAAAAAAAAAAGAAATATGAGACAGAACAAGATGATTCAGGTTTTACGGTTCTGTAAAAAAAGAAGCTATAAATATAGATTAAATTAAATGAAGAAAAAAATAAAGAAGAAAATAAATTAAATTAAAAATAATAAATAAAAATGTCTTAATAATAAAGAGATATGTACATCAGAAAGCAAATATATTGAGTGTGTTTTACATGTAAGAGGCCTGGGTTTTATACCCATCACCACATGGTCATTAAATGCCATTGAGCACAGAGCCAGAAATAGCTGAGAATTGCCAGATGTGTTCCAAAAACAAAACAACTTTTGACTGTGTGGTTATTGACAACTAGGAAATAAAATTAAAATTAAAATTGTAATAATTCTAGATAGTATTAAGATGCATTTTGTGCCTACACATATTAAGTGCCAATAATGTATACTATTTTGAATGTTTAAACCATATAAAGTATAAACCATATAAACCCAAAATGTATTTTTCTAAACTAAAATAAAGGAATTGGCATGGAATTATGCACAAATATTTATTCATATGTACCAAGAAGTTATCTTAAATGTCTATCTCATTTTGGTCAATGGTCATAAGAAACATATATTTAAAAATGAAACTAAAAGTGACAGTGGAACTATGATGGTTTCAATTACATGGGAAATTTTTATGATATATTTTATTAAATATTTTCAAATTTTATGAAAAACTCACTTTGGTAAACGTTTGCTAGTTCTAGTTCTCTATTCAATACCACAATTTGTAAGAATCTGAGCCAACATGTTATCCTTGTATGTAACATATGTTGCAAATGACTCTTGGCTGACTTTGCTAAACAGTCAACAAAGTTAATGCCATACATTTTATTCGTTAGAAGAAAAAATAAATAATGCTTCCTGGGATGCTTGCTTTATGCTTTGGCACATGGAAGACATTTAAATGGCCTCTGCTCTGCTCCCTGCTCTGTTCCATGAAGCAGCCATGAAAAACTCAGCCAAAACAGCTCCTATATGTCAGCAGAAGAAGGCTGTTTTCACCTATAAAGGGCGAGCCTGATTCCTGCCATGGGCTTTGGCACAAGAGAGACATTTTAAATGCTCTTGTTCTCCTCCATGAGGCTTCCTTAAACCACCCCAGTCAAAACAGCTCCTGAAGAGGGAGGCTGACCCATACTTAGAGCTAGAGGAGTGCAGCTGATCTGTTTCTGTTTGCAGCTGCCCATATCTTCTAGCCAATTAAGCACTACACGTTGAAAACACCACACTACAAGCATGACAATGGAGAAACAACACAAGGCAACGCCATGCATAGAGAATGAAGATGGCAATTCTGATGACCCAAAAAGTGCCAACCACAGGGCCGGAGCAATAGCACAACAGTAAGGCATTTGCCTTGCATGCAATCAACACAAGAGAAACCCCAGTTCGAATCCCAGCATCCCATATATGGTCCCATGAGCCTTCCAGGAGTGACTTCTGAGCACAGAGCCAGAGTAACCTCTGAGTGCCGGAGGATAGTCATAAAACTCAAAGAAGACATGGTTGAGCTGAACAAATCACAAATAAGAATAAATAGGATGATAATATAGAAATTAGAAAACTCTAAACTGAAAAACAGTACTGAAAAAACTTGCTAGGAGAAATGAAAACTTCACTAAAAAAAAACTTTCCAACAGAGTAACAACAGCTGAGGACCCAATCAGTGAGCTGGAAGATGACATGCATAAAAATTACATACAACAAAAAAGAAAAGAGCCTTAAAGCAAATTATTAGACAATGGAAAAACTTCAAAGAATGACAACTGACAAAAATATAAGTATTTGATAAACTCAACAGAAACAACATAAGAATCATTGTAGTTTCAGAGACCCAGGAAGAAAATCCCCAGGAAGAATCAACAGTGAAGGACATCATTACAGAGAAACTTCCAGAGCTAAGACTGCAGGCAACTAAATACTGCATGCCCTAAGAGTAACAATTAAAAGAGACCTAAAGAAAAGGACACAAAGAAACATCCTAGACTTAATAACCGGTCCCACAGATAAAGATAGAATACTGAAAGCAGCAAGATCAAAAAAGGAAAATTACATTCAAAGGAGTGTCCTTAAGATTCACAGCAGACCTGCCACAAGAAACCCTCAAAGTGAGAAGATAGTGATGGGATATAGTGACAAAATTCAGTGAAATAAATGCTTCACCTTGTATAGTGCACCCAGCCAAACTCACTTTCAGGTTTGAGGAAAGTACATATAGTTTCACAATAAACAACAACTCAAAAACAGACTCAAAACCACCCTTAAAAGAAAAACTGAAAGGTTCTACATTAAGACAAGATAGACCAATTAACATTCCGAAGTCCTACATAAAGGTGACAATAAGACCCATGACAATTATATCTCTCAGGTCAGTGGACTAAATACACCAGTGAAGAGACACAGTATGGCAAAATAAATCAAAAAGCTGAATCCAACATTCTGCTGCCTACAAGCAACACATCTGAATAGTAAGAACAAAGACTCAAAATCAAAGGTTGGAAGATGATCATCCAAGCAAACAACTCCCTTAAAAAAAGCTGGAGTGGCCATATTAATATCAGATGACACAAATTTAGACGTAAAAAAGTTATGAATGACAAAGATGGACATTTCATAATAATCAAGAGATATGTACAACAGGAAGAAATCCCACTTTTAAACATATATGCACTCATTAAGGGACAGCAAAATATTTAATACAATTGTTGACAAATCTGAAAAAAGATATTAATAGCAAGACAACAATATTGGGAGACCTCAAGACTGAGCTGTCACTCTTTTATAGGTCAACCAGGCTGAAACCCAATAAAAATATACTAGTTCTGAAAGAAGAAATGTAAGAAAATGGACATGTATATATAGATATAGTGCACTCCAACCCCAGAAAACTGTATACACATTCTTCTCTGATGCACATGGGTCATTCTCCAGGATAGACCACATTCTGGCCCATAAAAGGTGCCTCCATAAAGTCAAGAGGATAGAAATTGTACAGACTACCTCCTCAGATCACAATGCACTAAAATTAGATGTGAACTACAAAGGGACACAAAAGAAAAATTTTAACACCTGGAAATTAAACAGCACACAATTGAACAACCAGTGGATCAGAGATTAAATAAAAGGGAAATCAAAAGATTCCTGGAAACAAGTGCAAATAAAGACACAAATCACCAGAATTTGTGGAACACAGCAAAAGTGGAGGAAGAAGGAGCCTATATAAATAACTTAATGGCACAGTTTATAAAATTAGAAAATGATGAACAAAATGAACCAAAAATAGATAGGCAGAAGAAATAACAAAGCTTAGAGCAATAACCAATGAAGTGGAAATCCAAAAAACAACCTAAAAGATCAAAAAAAGAAAAAGAAAAAGAAAAAATAAGCAACACTGATTAATCACTAGCAAATCTCACAAAAAAGGGGAGAAAGCAAAACTTAACAAACTGGATTGAAGTGAAAATGGAAAGATAACTACAGATACTACAGAGATTCAAAGGATAATTAGAGACTACGTTGAGAAACTTATGCCATAAAACATGAGAATCTAGAAGAAATGAATAAATTCTTGGTCTCTTATAAACTTCTACGGTTGAATCAGGATAATCTAACATATCTAAACAGACCCATTACCTTTGAGGAAATTAAAATGGTAATCAAAAGTTTTCCCAAAAACAAAAGCCCAGGCCCAGATGGTTTTACAAATTCTTTCAAACCTTTCAGGAGGAATTACTACTAATCCTTTTCAGGCTCTTTCAGGAAATTGAAGAAACAGAAATACTGCAAATAGTTTTTATGAAACTTACATCACATTGATACCAAAATCAGATTGAGATGTGCAAAACATAAATCTACAAAACCCTGATGAATACTGCTGCAAATATCCTCAACAAAATCCTGGCAAATAAGATCCAACACCTCATCAAGACCATGACCAAGTAAGTTTCATTCCAGGAATGCAATGTTGGATTAACATACATAAATCAATCGGTATAATACACCATATCAAAAAAGTGAAAAATAAAAACCATATGATGATGATATCAATAGGTGCAGAGAAAGCATTCAATAAGTTCCAACACCCATTCATGATGAAAATAAATCTCAACAAAATGAGAATGAAAGCAACTTTTCTCAAAATAGTCAAGGCCATCTATCATAAAACAATACCAAATATCATTCTCAATAGAGATAACTAAAATCCTTTCCTCTAAAATCTGATACAAGACAAGTCTGCCCATTCTTGTGACTCGTATTTAACATAGTACTGGAAATATTTGCCATAGGAATTAGGCGAGAAAAGGATATCAGGTATCCAGATAGAAAAGGAAGAAGTCAAGCTCTCACTGTTTGCAGATGACATACTATATTTAGAAAACTCTAGACTCTACCAAAAAGCTACTAGAAACATTAGATTCATATAGAAACAAAACTAAGACTACAAAACTAAGATTTTCAACAAACTTGCCACAAGAGAACCTCAAGGCCCAAATTTAGTGGTGGCATATAATGACAAAACTCAACAAAAAGAATGTTGTGCCTTGAATACTTGACCCAGCCAGACTCACATTCAGGTTTGAGGGAAGTATACATAGCTTCATAGATAAACAACAGCTCAGAAACTTTCCAGATTAAAAACTAGCCTTAGAAGAAAAACTGAAAAATCTGCTTTAAGACAGATAGACCAACAGGCACAAAAGAGATAACAATAAATCCCATGACAATTATCTCTCTCAATGACAATGGACTAAATGCACCAGTCAAAAGACAGAGTGGCAAAATAAATCAAAAAGCTGAATCCAATATTCTGCTGCCTACAAGCAACAGTGAATAGTCAGAACAAAAATAGACTCAAAATCAAAGGTAAGAGGACAATCATCCAAGAAAACAACTCCCTTAATAAAGCTGGAGTGGCCATATTAATATTGTATGACATAAAATTTAGAGTTAAAAAAGTTTTGAGTGACAAAGATGGATGTATCATAATAATTAAGGGATATGTACAACAGGAAGAAATCACACTTCTAAACATATGTGCACCCAATGAGGGACCAGCAAAATACTTGACAATTGATGACAAATCTAAAAGAATATATCAATAGTAACACAGTAACAATGGGAGACCTCAACATTGCCCTGTCAACCCTTGGTAGGTCAACCAGGCTGAAATTTAACATGAATATACTAGTTTTGAAAGGAGAAATGGAAGAAAGTGGCCTTGTAGTGGCACAAAGAATAAGTCACTCATTTATTGTTAGGCACCTGGGTTGTTTACCAATTCTGACTATTGTAAAGAGTGGTACAATGAATAGGTGTGCAGAGATCATTTTGCATTCCATTTTTGTGTTCTTAGGGTATACTTCTAGGAGTGATATTGCTGGATCATATGGGAGCTCAATTTCCAGTTTTTTGAGGAATCTTCATATTGTTTTCCAGAAAGTCTGTACAAGAAGATATTACCATCAGCTGTAAATAAGAGTTCCTTTATCCCCATATCCACACTAGCACTGATAGTTCTTAAATATAATATTATATTATTATGATAAAAGGTTAAAACAAAGAAAGAATATTTAATAATGTATTATTCTTTAATGATAAGTTAGGTACTATTATGTTAGATTTTAACAATGGTTCTTTGCTTTGGTTCTTTCCTAATGCATATCAGCTTTATTCTTTAGCATGAGAAGTTTGCCATTTTAACCCATATGCTGTGCTAATTTAAATCATTTCAAAGATAGTTAAGAAAATATGTCATCATATCTATGCACATTATAACCCATGTGAATTATAATTCATTTCTTATATGACTTTGAATGTTCTTTTTTTTATTAATTTTTTATTTTTTAATTATGACAACAAAAATGCAAAGAAAGAGGACAGGGTAAAGTTACAGTGGAAGCCCAATCACCCATAAACAGAATTCTCGGTAGTCCCATCGATGATATCCCAGCCTTGAACTTTCAGCCAAAGAACATTAATAGAAACAAAACTGAACCCCTGTACAATACAATTACTTTGTCCCTCAAATCCCCAGTTGTAGTACATACTATTTCTTAGCAGCACACAATATAATCTAAAGGCATTAGACTTATGTAACTCCTTAAACATTGAGGGCAAAGTACATTTCTCTAGTTCCATGCACATGCTAACTAGTTTAAGTTAACATCCAAAGTTTTAGTGGCTTGTTTTTCTTAAGGATTGGAGTCAAGGGATCATAGTAAAAAAAGGTATTAAAGTGGCATTTGTTTGCATAGGCCCACCAAAACATAAGGGACATGGAAAGACAAATTATGGTCTGAATACAAGGAGTCCTTACCCCTGAAGTTTCCTGGCACAGGACTGATTCTAGGCTCCAGGCAAATTAGTTTGTCCAATTCAAGTCATCATCTGTAGTGGCAATACACCTCTTTCCTCACATAGTCTCTGTTGTTGGTATCATGCTTCTGTATTAAAGATCCTGGAGTCTGCATATCCCATATTGCAGTCAGGATGGTGCAGCGCATCCTCTCGTTTCACCTCACACTTAAGGGGGACTAGAGAGAACCATGTCCTGTAGAGCAGGTCATTGTTACTGTCAAGTCTTCTCAGTGTAAACGGAAGTCTCTTTTTAAGAGGTCGATGTCAGACCCTTGGTAGTGTCTTTCCTGGTAGAGGACTGCTTCCAGCTGTTGCTGTAAAAGACCTTGGATGTTTCGTAGTTAGCTTGCCTGGTTCCGGCGTGAATGGAGGATGCCCATTCTTCTGAGGCCTGTGCCAGGTCATTATATCAATGTTCAGGGTGTAAGGTACATTGTACTGAAATTTATTAGATAAGAACTTATCTGTATGTATGGTGTTTTCCCAGTTTAATGTGTCTATGCAAACAAGAATCAATGCCGTGGGGGGGTTATTGGTGCATCTGGAGGCAATAGGAACAAGACCAGCAATTTCCATGACATAGTTCAATCATAGGCATCAAACTGAGGGACAGTTCCACTAACAATCCTTACTGAACAGCTTACAAAGAAAAGACAGATGAAAAGTGAATAGAAGCATCATGGTAGAAGAATATATAGAGAGTTACATCAGCTAAAGAAAATACCCATATAATATTCAAAAGATATATGTGTTCAATTTATGTCCTTCTAAATAGTTCTGGGATTTGTTAGATATACTGTATGTCTTAGGTCAGAGATTAGAACTATGTGTTACTGAAGTTAAGAAGGGTAAATCTGGGGTACTGATGGTTGGAAGGAGCGCCCCCGCGCGGTTTGCAAAATGTAGACTGGTATGAAATTACCAGTGATAGACTGAGTATAGCTAAGTAGCTATCTGCCACCCACCAAATCGAACTCCACCCCCTAAGCCCCACCCTAGGCCATTGTCCCGGCCGGGCCTGGGAGTGGGGAAAACCCCGGGTGCCCCATCAACTCCTGCCTGGAACCCACCTGGAGATCCGGAGGAATGGGGGAGAGGGGGGTCGGGTGACCCAGATCCGATCCCCCCTACCCTAGGCTGGACCACGAGGCAGCTGGCCAATGGGGGGGCCTGCCAGCTGCCCCTCCATGCCGGCTAAAAATCCTGCTCCGGGAAGGGAGAGACACCCTCCCAAGCCCGGAGTTCAGGGATTTGCTCCCCGCCCCAGGCCATTGTCCCAGCCGGGCCTGGGAGTGGGGAAAACCCCGGGTGCCCCATCAACTCCTGCCTGGAACCCACCTGGAGATCCGGAGGAATGGGGGAGGACTTTGAATGTTCTAAGGGGAAAAATGTCATTTTTAAGTTTGTGTGCCAAGAAAATAAATTATTTTCTAAAAAAAAAAAATAAGTAAGTAAATAAAAGCACCAAAACTGTATTTTGGATAGTCTTTAAAAGGCTTATTCTCGAGTAAAATTAGAAACTTTTAACTATTACTAAATTTTTTTCATTCCAATGTGTTATGTATATAACTAAAGCAAATTAACTAGTCCCAAATGACAAAACTAACACCTAGACTCAGTGAAAACTATTGTGATTTCAAGAGGGAAGAAAGAATTAGGATAAGAGTAAAGAGCAAAGTGGTGTTTGGCACTGAAAATTTGTTGGCAAGCACCTGTCTTAAATATTTAAAGCAAGACCTTTAAAATTCTATAATGTTACTAATCAATTTCAAATGCATATAAGTTTACTCTGTAGGGAAAACAAACAAATGGTAAGAAATTGAAGGGATACAATAAGCATTCTCTACAAAATATTGTGTTATAGAGGTCAGCAAGTAAATAATTGAAAATATATAGCCTCTGACAAGCCAAACTCTAAGATAACACAAAACAGAATTAAATTGCCTCTATAAATATATTAAGAGGGATGAAGAAAGAAAATATTTTTAAATTTTATTTTATAAATTAAATTTTATTTTATTGAAACCATTGTGATCTACAAAGTCCTTCATAGTTGAATTTCAGATACACAGTGAATCAGGGCCATTCCATCGGTGTCGACCTCCCTCCACCAATTATCCCATAGTGCATCCAAATCACCACCCTTTGTCCCCTGGCCTGCCAGGATAACAGGCCCATTTTAAGTTTGGTTTGTTAAAGTTTAGGTCTCTTGATTCTATTGTCATTGACTTTGACTTGAATTTTTAATTATGTCCTTACTTTACAGAAAAATTTTTTCTACTGCTTAGCAAATTTCTTTTCGTTTTGGCTTGGGAGTCACACCTGTCAGTGCTCAGAAGGCTATTTCCAGCACAGTACTCAGAGGCATTTCCTGGCTGTGCTTGAGGCAACCTGCTGTGCCAAAGAGCAAACTGATGTTTGCTACCCCTTTAAACTATCCCCTAACCCCTAGTGGAAAATAAAAAGGTTCTTTTTCCTGCAAGTAAATCTAGAAGAAATCTTGGGTAAATCAGGCAAGTTTTCAAAAACAGACACACACACACACACACACACACACACACACACACAGGAACCACTTCCACATTTCACAGATGCCACACACCCAACATCATTGCTTCACGACTAATCTCAGTATAGATGCAAATTGATGAAAAAAACTCAACAAAAAACATAGGTTTCGGGATTAAAACTCTGGTGTGTTTTTGAAATGAGAGTGGGCAGCTTTGCTCCACACCCTCGTACTGCTGGAAGTCACAGTAGCCACAGCCACATCCCAAGCCACAGCCATATGAAACCATGACCCAGTTCTAAAGATCCTAGAGCACAGAGCCAGATAAGACATCTCCAAATTCCACAATACCAACAGCCCATTAGGTACATACTAAATTAAATGAAGAAATATAATAGAACTCAACCAAGCTCAATAAACAAAAAACTAGAAGGCTCAGCTAGCAAGAAATAGCAGAGTTAAACTTCAAATATTTATCATATTGATTCTATTGTGATAACAATTTGTCACAAATTTTCTTTCAGTAAAAATTTTTATGATCCATTAGCCATTTATTTATAACATATAAATTAAATTATGTTGTACTTGCTAAGGGGGCAGAATTGGGCATGTGGGTGGGAAACTGGAAAAAATAATGTAGGAAAGATCATACTGGTGGTGAAATTGATGTTGGAACATCAAATACCAGACCATTTTTGTAAAACACAGTGTTTAAGTACTAAAAAATAGACAAAATATTTAACTAGGATTTATTATAGCCATTAGAACAAATATCTAGCATGTCCCTAACATTGGGTTTAATTTCAGAATCATCACACTGTCTTCCAAGCTCCATTTGGTGTAGCACTGAAGGTTCCAACATCTCCAATGTTTATTTGATAATCGCCAGAACCTCAGGGACTGGCAGATTTGCATCTTTGTAGCCTTACATTGAACTGAAGGTTATCTGATCATGAAATCCTGATGGGTTTCCATGTTAGTCTCCTGAACACAACTTGGGAGAACTCTCCCAGATCCTGCCAAATAAATGAGTATGTGCAAGTGAGGTTCTTCTGTATGTACTGTTTGAAAAGCTGGAAGATATTAGTTACCAAAAACGTTGAAAAATATATGAAAAGGGGGCCGGAGAGAGAGCACAGCGGTGTTTGCCTTGCAAGCAGCCGATCCAGGACCTAAGGTGGTTGGTTTGAATCCCAGAATTCATATGGTCCCCCGTGCCTGCCAGGAGCGATTTCTGAATGTAGAGCCAGGAGTAACCACTGAGTACCGCTGGGTGTGGCCCAAAAACAAAAAAAAAAAAAAGAAAGAAAGAAAGAAAGAAAGAAAGAAAGAAGGAAGGAAGGAAGGAAGGAAGGAAGGAAGGAAGGAAGGAAGGAAGGAAGGAAGGAAGGAAGGAAGGAAGGAAGGAAGGAAGGGAAGGAAGGAAGGAAGAAGGAAGGAAAGAAAGAAAGAAAGAAAGAGAAGAAGAAAGAAAGAAAGAAAGAAGAAGAAAAAAGAAAGAAAGAAGAAAGAAAAAAGAAAAGAAAGAAAGAAGAAAAGAAAGAAAGAAAAGAAGAAAGAAGAAAGAAAGAAAGAAAGAAGAAAGAAAGAAGAAAGAAAGAAAGAAAGAAGAAGAAAGAAAGAAAGAAAGAAAGAAAGAAAGAAAGAAGAAAGAAAGAAGAAAAAGAAAGAAGAAGAAAGAAAGAAAGAAAGAAAGAAAGAAAGAAAGAAAGAGAAAGAAGAAGAAAGAAAGAAAGAAAGAAGAAAGAAAGAAAGAAAGAGAAAGAAAGAAAGAAAGAAAGAAAGAAAAGAAAGAAAGAAAAAGAAGAAAGAAAGAAAGAAAGAAAGAAAGAGAAAAGAAAGAAAGAAAGCAGGAAGGAAGGAAGGAAGGAAGGAAGGAAGGAAGGAAGGAAGGAAGGAAGGAAGGAAGGAAGGAAGGAAGGAAGGAAGGAAGGAAGGAAGGAAAATATATGAAAATGATGACATCAAAGTACTTTTTAATCATGGTTAGAAATGACAATAAGAAATGAGTGACTATACCTTGAGAAGATATATGCCATAGGTCTTTTAAAAGTATACATTACTAAAGAATAGTTTACATACAATAAAGTTCACAACTGTGCATGCAATGAAATTAAGCATAGACCACTTCTATCTTTGCCATTAATAACCTCACCTCTAACCCATTTTCTGATATTCTCACTTGTCTGTCCTATAACACCATACCTTCTTTCAAGGAGTTCACATAGTTGGAACCATAAAATACACCTTTATGTATATTTAGATACTCTCACTCAACAAAATGTTGGTAAGATATAAAAATATCTATTTTTTCTTCTGAGCTTATTTCTACTTACTGTATTTTAATTCAGTTGTTGTTAAAGAATATTTCTTTTTATATAATGACTAATAAATATTATTCACATACAGGAGTGCCTGTAGATATATTTTGTTTCTCTGTGTACATATTCAGGAATAAAACTATTAGGTCACCTTTCTAGTTTCTGTGTACACAAGAGAAATGAGAACATAGCAGAAACAAAGCTCTTCATGCTAATATTTGTATCAGTACTTATTCACTTTATTCATTATTTACATATTAATATTAATTTGTATTATACTAATAAATACTGAATATTAATGGGTGATAGATCTTCTCTTTTCAGGTTAAGGGAATCTTTGATTTCATAAGCAAGCATCCTACTCAATTCTGGGGAAGCAATGTGACTGATAAAATAGAGATGGAGTGCTACTTCTTTCTGAGGTTTTCTAAGTATTAACCCAGGCTCTAAGATAAATGACCTTAGAGTGGTATATACCATTGGGATAAAAGAAGAACTAATTGATAGTTATGATGATGGGAAAACACAATGAATACTCATTAATGTAACTATTCTGTTTTCATGTAGTAACACTATCAATGAGAGTGGCTGCTGGCACAAATATTTAGTTGTGACGTAAGCATGAGGACCTTATTAGAACTTGTTAGCCACAATAGGTTGGCCCAGGGAAATAGATGTGCTAGAAGGGATGACAGTGACACAAACAACAAAAAGGTCAAAATAAAAGAATATGTCAGAACATTGTACCTTGATAAAAATGAAGAAATAACTAGAGAAAAATGTTCTATCCTACTTCTGAAGCTCCCCAAAATAAAACTTTTTATAGAAGGATAATACATGTTGTGTGAGTTTTGGAAATTTATTTTGATCTTATGACTAAAAAAGTTCATATGTTCTGATTTTTGTTGTCACTTATTATGAAGACAGAATTCGTTTTGGTTAATGTAAGTACCTCTATACACTTGGAGATTTTAATAACCTTATAGATATATATATATAAACAAATAAACACAGGATATGTTTTTATTGAGTAAACCTATAAATTTATTTAGCTTTGGAAGCTCAAAAAATACTGCAAAAGCTTATTGTAATTTTTCTGCAATGCAGATTGAATTATATGAGGCCATATTTATTTATTTAATTAAAATATTATTTCCTTTTCTTTTACACTCCATTATATTAAATTAAACTGTTACCATGTCAGATTTCTCAAGTACTTAAACTATAACAATTGCTTATTATTTTAGTAGGATTAAAGTCAGAGTATCAGAAGACAGACATTAGAGTTATAAATTTTGAGTAGGTCTTACCATGCTATTACACCCACAAGGAAACTGAGAATAAGCAATCTATTCCCAGGAGTATCTGAACTGGCATGCTAAATTATAGCTATAGACTGTTAAAAGAACATGGTTTCGTCCTTTCTATTTAAGCAGGTATAATTTAATTTTAATTTTGGCTTTATCCTGTCATATAAAGATCACCATGACTTAAAATGCTACTGTCTTCCCTGTAATTATAATTGGTACATTCGAAATCACAAAACTATAACAAAGAGCATCCTTCTACATGATTCCATAGAATATAGATATCATTGGACATAAAGGCTTACATACCACCCTCAATCTGTCATGAATAACTAAAAATAATCTTCTAATATGTGGCTGCTATAATAATTTGTAGAATCAAGGTTGTTGTTTCCTGTTTTTTGTTTAGTTTGGTTTGGTTTTCTGTTTTATTCTGGCATGAGAACTGGCCCAAAAATTTTCCTTAATACAAAGAAACTTTTTTCTAGTTTCTTGCCAGAACTAATTATTCACAGATATTTGAAATATACTTAAAACTTTCTCTTCTATTTATTCTAGTTTCTTTCCCACTTATGTTTCTCAAATATCTTTTTAGTTTATAACAAGAAAATAAGACTATGCCATGATCATCTTATATATATCCAAAAATGTCATGGATATCATATAAATTATTAGTACCTGTATCTTTAAGTTTAGAAGTTTTCATTCACATCTCTGTATCTATTGAAAGTATATATAACACTATATCTGATTTATTAATTGTATTTCTGATTATTGTTATTTCCTATTGTTTTTTATGAGGAAAAAATGAAGTTTCTAATAATATGTTGAAGAAAACTAAAGGAAATACATTTTGAGTTCCAAATATCACAGGTAGGTTATGCAAATGAAACAATGCAAGTCTCGATATCAATGTTGGAGATATAGTCAGATTGTGTGTGTGTGTGTGTGTGTGTGTGTGTGTGTGTGTGTGTTGGGGCCACACATGGTTATATTCAAGTCTATTCTTGTATTCAAGTCTGTATTCCTAGCTCTGTGTTCAGAGTTTACCCCTGGAAGTGCTTGGGGAAACATATGCAGAAACTAGGAATAAATGTTCCTTTGCCATTTCCTGGGTCCTACATAATCAGACCTTTGAGGAGGAAGATTTATGAAAAACATAACATCCAAATATTCTCCTATAGAGTAAGCAGGATAATTCACTATTCACTATTGTGAGTAGTTTTTTGTCCAAAATAAAGTTTGTGGGCCAGAGAGATAGTACAGCAGGTAGGGTGCTTGCCTTGCACATGACCAGCTGGGGTTCTATCCCCCACATTGGCATTGATCTCCATATAGTTTCCCAAACCCACCAGAAATGATTTCTGAGTATAGCTAAGAGTAAGTCCTGGCATAGATGGGTGTGCCCAAAAGATAAATAAAATAAAGTGTGCTAAAATATATTTGATTAAATGAATATGCCCTATGCAGTTTTATCACCTTGATGAGAATAAAGGCTAGTTATCTCATTTGCAATGAATTATTTCACTTTAGAAATAAAATAATTGTGAATTCTAGCATGCTTACAAAATCTTGAGTAAAAAGAACAAACCTCACTAACCCTAAAGGGGTGTGTAAAAACTTGATTTGTACAACCCCAACTCCTTTATCATTTTCAACATCACTAAAATAAACTCTTTTCTCACCATAACGAATACTTGACTAAGTACCTAGGTACCTACATACTATGTAGGTACCTTGTTCCTCTAAGGCCTCCATATATTGGTAGATACAGCTGCATTTCTATCTTTCAAGTTCCATCCAAATCACGTACTTTCATTCCTAAATCATATCTCTAAAGATTCTTTTGTATAAGTCAGAGTGAATACAGTCTTTCTCCCCACTTTTTACTCTTACAGCTTCCTAACAGGGCTTTCTAAACATTTTTCACTCATTACCATTTTGCCAGAAATGCAACACAGATGAGCACTGTCAAAAATACCTTGAATTGGGCCCGGAGAGATAGCACAGCGGCGTTTGCCTTGCAAGCAGCTGATCCAGGACCAAAGGTGGTTGGTTCGAATCCCTGTATCCCATATGATCCCCAGTGCCTGCTAGGAGCTATTTCTGAGCAGACAGCCAGGAGTAACCCCTGAGCACCGCCGGGTGTGGCCCAAAAACAAAAAAAAAAAAAAAAAAAAAACAAAAAAAAAAAACCTTGAATTGATTTATATGCTAATTTTGAGTAAAAGTTTAATTGTTGTGCATTCAGAAACCATTTACTATTGACATATTTTTTGTTATTTCCCCATATTCAGTTATCCATATGGGGTTGCAATTACAGGATAAAAAAGTAGATCCTAGGGCAGGAGAAAACAGTACAGCAGATACAGCAGGTACAGAGATAGTTGTTTTGCACACAGTCAACCAAGGTTTGATCATAGTCTTGCACAGAGTCAACCAGGGTTTCATCCCCAGCATCTGTTATGGTCCCCTGAGCCCATCAGGAATAATAGCTGAATACAGAGCCAGGAGTAAACCTGAGCACCACTGGGTGTGCTCCCCCACCGAAAAATGAAAGAAAATAAATTAGATTCTAGACAATGGTTTACCTCAGAACTTGTATTATAGTGTAACAAATTCATTGAACTATACCTCTCTCAGTATGTCAAAGAAACTTTGGATACAAAGCTGGATTTTATTTTGTGTCATGATTTTCAGCACTTCACATACTCCTGACAGTATAGACAATCAGAAACTACTTGCTAAACAATATAACAGAGACTTAATTATAACACTGAGGCTGCATTGGCTGTACACATAAAATTAAAAATACAGAAAAAAACTATCTTCTGATGAAAAGCTTAAATTTGTATTATACCAATCTGGGATCAATATGGAGAAGTATTATTTGATTCAAAATGTTACTGAGATTAGGGCCCGGAGAGATAGCACAGCGGCGTTTGCCTTGCAAGCAGCTGATCCAGGACCAAAGGTGATTGGTTCGAATCCCGGTGTCCCACATGGTCCCCCATGCCTGCCAAGAGCTATTTCTGAGCAGATAGCCAGGAGAAACCCCTGAGCACCACCGGGTGTGACCCAAAAACAAAAACAAAAACATGTTACTGAGATTAGCTATTAAATTTAGATGATGAGTGTCATGATCTAATACGTGATTAGATACGTTGTGACATCATGAAGAAAGAAATGGAGATTCGAGATTTTACAATGATGTTACATAATAAAAAATCTACATAGAAAAGAATTTATGGGGCCGGAGAGATAGCATGGAGGTAGGGCGTTTGCCTTGCATACAGAATGACAGTGGTTCAAATCCCGGCATCCCATATGGTCCCCCGAGCCTGCCAGGAGTGATTTCTGAGTGTATAGCCAGGAGTAACCCCTGACCACTGCCGGGTGTAACAAAAAATAAACCCCCCCAAAAAAAAGAATTTATTACATTTTTATTTTCTTCCAGCTTTTGATAATCAAATGACTGAAGCTACATGGTACCTTGGGATTATTTTTCCTTTAGAATTCAGTTGAAATTCCTATGTTGTATAACTTATTTAATTTAACTTCAAAATGTGAAGTAACTGTTAACTCATAATTTAAAATGATGAATTATAAATGTAATATTTAAACTAATCCTACAATATTTAATAGTTAATTGAAAATAAATAATTTCTCTCTCTTTCTTTGTTAGGTTTGCCAGTGGTCTATCAATCTTGTTTATTTTTTCAAAGAACCAACTTCTGCTTTCGTTGATCTTTCGGATTGTTTTTTGGGTTTCCACTTCGTTGATTTCTGCTCTCAGCTTTGTTATTTCCTTCTGTCTCCATATTTTTGGGTCCTTTTGTTGAGCACTTTCTAATTCTATTAGCTGTGTCATAAAGCTACTCAGGTAAGCTCCTTCTTCCTTCCTGATGTGTGCTTGCAAAGCTATAAATTTTCCTCTCAGTACTGCTTTTGCTGTGTCCCATAAGTTCTGATAGTTTGTGTCTTTATTGTCATTTGTTTCCAGGAACCTTTTGATTTCCTCCTTGATTTCATCTCGGACCCACTGGTTATTCAGTATAAGGCTGTTTAACTTCCAGTTGGAACAATAAACACCCAGAATAGCTAAAGCAATCATTGGGAAAAAGAATATGGGAGGAATTACTTTCCCCAACTTTAAACTTTACTACAAAGCAATAGTTATCAAAACAGCATGGTATTGGAATAAGGACAGGCCCTCAGGTCAGTGGAATAGGCTTGAATATTCAGAAAATGTTCCCCAGACATACAATCACCTAATTTTTGATAAAGGAGCAGGAAATCCTAAATGGAGCAGGGAAAGCCTCTTCAACAAGTGGTGTTGGCACAACTGGATAGCCACTTGCAAAAAATTGAATTTAGACCCCCAGCTAACATCATATACAAAGGTAAAATCCAAATGAATTAAAGACTTCGATATCAGACCCAAAACCATAAGATATATTGAACAACACATAGGCAAAACACTCCAGGACATTGAGACTACAGGTATCTTCAAGGAGGAAACTGCACTCTCCAAGCAAGTGAAAGCAGAGATTAACAGATGGGAATATATTAAGCTGAGAAGCTTCTGCACATCAAAGGAAATAGTGCCCAGGATACAAGAGCCACCCACTGAGTGGGAGAAACTATTCACCCAATACCCATCAGATAAGGGGCTAATCTCCAAAATATACAAGGCACTGACAGAACTTTACAAGGAAAAAACATCTAACCCCATCAAAAAATGGGGAAAAGAAATGAACAGACACTTTGACAAAGAAGAAATACACATGGCCAAAAGACACATGAAAAAATGTTCCACATCACTAATCATCAGGGAGATGCAAATCAAAACCACGATGAGATACCACCTCACACCCCAGAGAATGGCACACATCACAAAGAATGAGAATAAACAGTGTTGGCGGGGATGTGGAGAGAAAGGAACTCTTATCCACTGCTGGTGGGAATGCCATCTAGTTCAACCTTTATGGAAAGCAATATGGAGATTCCTCCAAAAACTGGAAATCGAGCTCCCATACGACCCAGCTATACCACTCCTAGGAATATACCCTAGGAACACAAAAATACAATACAAAAAACCCCTTCCTTACACCTATATTCATTGCAGCACTATTTACCATAGCAAGACTCTGGAAACAACCAAGATGCCCTTCAACAGACGAATGGCTAAAGAAACTGTGGTACATATACACAATGGAATATTATGCAGCTGTCAGGAGAGATGAAGTCATGAAATTTTCCTATATATGGATGTACACGGAATCTATTATGCTGAGTGAAATAAGTCAGAGAGAGAGAAAAACGCAGAATGGTCTCACTCATCTATGGGTTTTAAGAAAAAATGAAAGACATTCTTGCAATAATAATTTTCAGACACAAAAGAGAAAAGAGCTGGAAGTTCCAGCTCACCTCAGGAAGCTCACCACAAAGAGTGATGAGTTTAGTTAGAGAAATAACTACATTTTGAACTGTCCTAATAATGAGAATGTATGAGGGAAATGGAGAGCCTGTTTAGAGTACAGGCGGGGGTCGGGTGGGGAGGAGGGAAACTTGGGACATTGGTGATGGGAATGTTGCACTGGTGACGGGGGGTGTTCTTTACATGACTGAAACCCAAACACAATCATGTATGTAATCAAGGTGTTTAAATAAAAAAAAAGAAAGAAAGAAATTTGAATACAAATATGTAATGAATAAAATTAAAAATGCAATGATAACACCCCATGGATTTAAATTTAATCTGACACTCTTTAAAAAATCACACTAGAAACATCCAAAGCATAAATTCTGTATTTGATTACCTTAGTCTTTGTTATTTTTCAACAAAGATTTAGACAGTATATTTTTGTTCATTTTGTGTTGAGCTGTTTTTATTATTCTGTGTTCAAACTAATCTGGAAGTTAACAAGTCAGCTTTATTTTTTAGCAATAAAAATATTTTTATTTTTTAATTATGATTTTGTGGATTTTTATTATGTTTTATTATTATTACTTGAGATAATTCTATTTTTATATCAGTTTCTGACTTCATGTAATATTCTACCACACTGACATTTTTCTAATTATATTTCTCCTATTAAAATATATTCAAAGAATATAATCTACAGCAAATATTCAAACACTAGAAAATACTATAGTATAATATTTTATATCATTTGAGTAATGTAACATTTAGATCTAGTAGAATTAACAGCACTACATAAAATGATGTGTCAATATTGTCAGTTTCAATGTTTATTTTTCTTCCAAAATCTTGTAATTTCTTAGAATACCATTTAAAGTATTTGAATAAAGTATAATGTGTTAAAAAAAGAAAGAAAATAAATAATTTCAAATAAAATAATATCATTAAACTTATAATATTTTTCCTAGAAAACAATAAATTCATATACCTGAAATTTTATTTAAAGGTATTTTGACTTCCATAAAACTAAAATAGCTTTATTTTTAGAAAACTAAAATAAAATTATAAAACTTTTGTGTGTCAGTGATCATTTATTTGTACAATATTTGTAGAAAAATAGAGACAAACTTCAGTAGCTGATAAATTAACACATAGCTTAGAATGTCACAGGAAAAGTATTATCAACTATCAACTCTCAAAGTTGAAATTTAGAATACTTAAAAGTAATATATATTTAAACAATGATCTATAGATAGTTTAATTATTTATAGATAGTTTAATTAACTATAGATAGTTTAATTAATAAGCCTATGTTCTCAAAGATCAATTGATCTGAAAATAACCAAGATGTCCTTCAACAGATGATGGCTAAAGAAACTGTGGTATATATATGCAATGGAATATTATGCAGCTGTCAGGAGAGATGAAGTCATGAAATTTTTTACTATGTATTAAAATAGATATATTTTCCAAGATCATAAACAGAATATTAAAGACTATACATAGTAAAAAATTAATCACTGTAAAATTAAATGTGTAACCCAAAGTCATTAATCCTTATTACAAATACTAAGAACTTCATTTAATGCCTAGAAACTGGGAAAACCTCCCAACTCGGACGCACCAGCCCAATCTCTTTTATTTGATTAATTTTTTAAATGTTTTTTACTATATTTACTTATTTTTCTTTTCTCCTCTCTCTTATCTTTTGCTCTCCCTTCCTCTCTTTCATAAGCTATACCTAAGCTAATTATTTATCTTTTTTTTTGTGCCCAAACAGGGACTTAAATAATTATTCATCTTAATTCAACCAGTCTTTAAGAGCTTAGACCTATCCTATTAGGGTCAGACCTCTAACAACTCTTTAAGAATAGATCACTAATGTATGTCTAATGTGGGCAAGAGTAAATAGACAGAGGACTCCTCTCTGAGAGCCAAACCTAAATTGTAAACAATCTATGCATAGTGTATATTGCCCCTCCCGTATACTATCCCTCCTCCCCCCTTCAGAAATCCTACTATCCCTTCACCCCCAATCCCAATTCGAAATCCCTCATTACTAACGCTCTTTACTTTCAGTTCTTAACCCATTAGGTATCAAGATCAACCTCCTGCCCCAATAGGTCATCACCTAGCTCCCAAGCAAAGGACACCCTCTCAGCCCCACATCTTGTCCCCCAGCAAGAAACTACAACCAATACTCCTGCTGACTCATGCTCTGTTGCCCTCCTTCTCACCGCCCCCAAAATGTGGACTGTTGCTTGATACCAGATTCAGTTCCAGAAGGACCCCCAGTGAAAGAATTCTACCTGAGCCCTTTCTGCCGCAAATCATTTCTCAAACTTAACAAGACCAGAGTGTGTGATGAAAATGTGCCCTGGATTCCACACACTCCCCACAAGAATATCTTCAAAAGACAATGGTGAAGCCTATATTTCCTTTATATGTTTAATACCTCTATAATACTACCTCTTAACCTGTTTATCCCCAAATGTAAGGTAGTCTCCTGCATCACTTTTTTCCCTTAATTACTTTTAAAAATAATTTTTATTTATTTTTTCCTTTATATATGTGTGTGTGTGTGTATATTCTTTGTTGTTGTTGTTTGGTTTTTGTTTTCTTCTCTTCCTTAACTTCACTGTTTTGGTTCTGTTTGGTACAAAAACCAACAAGAAAAAGTCTTGCCTGGAATAAAAGTTTAGGTCAAAACCAGGGCACAGAGATGATGGAGCCTGGCACTTTCACCCCCACATGCACCAGCAATATAATATAGCAGCATTTCTTTTTGCAAAGGCATACTAAAAAAGGGGAGGGGGGAATTTCACATATAGAAATAAACTCTTATCTACTAGGGATAAGAATTCATGAATTTTACAATACAGGGGCACCTCCCACGTTGAATATATGTCAATTGGCCCCAACTTAGACTCAAGTGATTAGACAGTGATAGTCCAACCCCGAACCCTAAATCTCAGACATAGAACCGACACAGTTCTCCTCAACAGCTCCAGGAATCAAACTCCCTCTGGGACATTCTTAATATTGCTTTGACACCAGCATGTGCCAGTTTTGATATAACATCCTGACAACGAGGAAATGGCAACAACTTGAGCTAAAAGCAGGTTGTCTTATCTCACCACCTAACAATAAGATGAAATCAGAAGACACATCATCCTTTGATCTGTGCAAAAGCCAAGATCGCTAAATACAGAAGACTGACTGTGACAACCATGACTGGGCAGAATTTATCCTGGGACCAATAAGAAAGACCAGTAAGAAAGACCCTGGTTTAGGCTTTGGCCTACAATCTGTACAATAACCAAATATAAAAGTGACTTATGCAATCATATGTGTTGAATGAATAGAGACTGACTATAAATCTGAAGAGGTAAATTGAGAGAGAGAGAGAGAGAGAGAGAGAGAGAGAGAGAGAGAGAGATGTGTCTGTATGAGTGTGTGTGTGTGTGTGTGTGTGTGTGTGTGTGTGTGTGTGTGTGTGAGCAGCAAGAAAGAGCAAGAGAGAGTAGAAAGCCCATCAGTATTATACCATTCACAATACAACTGTGAGGGTCAAGAGATAATACAGGAGATAAAGCTATAGCATTGCATGTTGCCAATTTAGCTACAAATAAGAGTCGTTCCCTAGCACTGTATATACAGTCCCCCAAACACCACCAGATGTGAATCTCTGAATACAGAATCAGGAGAAATCTGAGCAATGTAGGATATGACCACAAAACAAAAGAAAAACTAACACAATACAGCAGTGATATATAGTAAGAAATATTTTACATTAAAATTAATAATAAAATACTGGAAAAAAGCAAAGTGTAAAGAAATTTTCATAAACAATAGATATGTCACTATATTTTATGCCTAAGTCTCATAACATGAAAAAAAGATGAATGCAGTAATAAAAGTCTTGGGGATATACAGTCTCAACTCTGGGATCCTCCTTTTCAGCTTCCTGATTTTGTAGAAAGGAGTAAGAAATAAACATACTGATATAAATATGACACATGTTCTTGAAAATTCCACTATTTTATTCCACTATTTTATTCTTTAGTCAGCTATTACCTCTAAAGACCAGAGGTGCAGTACAGTAGGCAAAGTGCTTGCCTTGCATTGCTGACCCAGGTTCAACCCCACCACAACATTTGGTCACCTAATCATCCAGAGTGATCGGGTCCCAGAGCATAAAGCCTGTAATAAGCCTGAACATGGCTGGGTATAGCCAAAAAAAAAAAAAAAATTACCTCAGACTTTTCACCAAGGGCCATAAGTTTAGAGTGTAATTTTGAAATTCTCCATTTCTCTTAGAACTAATTTTCCTTTAAGTGTGATTTTTGAGCATGAATACATTCTATTGTGGTACTATGACAATATATATCATAATATATATATATATATCAAAGCACAGACTCTTCTCTATATAAATTGCAATCTCAACCAAATATTGTATTTTGCTCTTCACATAATGTAAAAAAAATAAGAATTAAAGGTAGAAACTCCAGGAACATTTGAGCTAGGAAGGACATTTTACAGATTGCAAAATATCTCCTTACATCATATTAAATGTGAAGATAATGAATTTAATTACCTTTAGTGTCACAACTTAGTCATGTTAAGCTCTTTAACTTTTTAATGCAAGTATTTTCATGTATTGAACATGATGATGGAAATTTATTTCTAGAAGATGAACAAAAATTTCAAGTAATGTAATGTATCTTTTAGCTCTCATGCCATTTATTCTTAATCTAAACTTTTTTTTTTTTTTTTGTATTTTTGGGCCACACTCATTTGATGCTCAGGGGTTACTCCTGGCTAAGCGCTCAGAAATTGCCCCTGGCTTGGGGGGACCATATGGGAAACCGGGGGATCGAACCACGGTCCTTCCTTGGCTAGTGCTTGCGCTTGCAAGGCAGACACCTTACCTCTAGCGCCACCTCTCCAGCCCCTAATCTAAACTTTTTAAGTCCTAATTTAACTACAGAATAAAATTTGTGTTTGATAGAATGAAGCAAGTTTTTGAAAATCTTATATTTAGGAGTTATAAAAAAACAATGTTGAGAAGAATAAAGATACACAGACTACATTAACACCTCTTTTGGAAGGGGTTTATTTAAGACAGTAATAAAGGAACTGAGTTGGATAACAAGCAACTGATAATTAGAGTTTGAAGGTAGTCAATCTTGAAAAAGAAAACTGCAGCTTGTATAACTCATCTAAGCAGAAAAAAATATCTTCACTTCAAATTGTATCGTTAGGTGTCAAAAATGGCAAAAGTTGATCCTTTTGCTCCTTACAGAACTTAACATCGTTAAGAAAACAGTCAAAATAAGAAGCTAATATCGAAAATATACAAGGTATTGACAGAACTTAACAAGAAAAAACATCTAACCCCATCAAAAAATGGGGAGAAGAAATAAACAGACACTCCCTCTAAGAAGAAATACAAATGGCCAAAAGACACATAAAAAAAATGCTCCACATTACTAATCATCAGGGAGAGTGCAAAATAACATATTACCAATTATTTATTATTTATACAGTATACTATGTCCTACAAAGCTCTATTTTTTACTGTTTTCTCTTTACTTCAGAGATTTTGCTTTTGCAAAGTTTGTCTGCAGCTGATTCTGAAACATACCAACCTTATAACTTGTTCAGGATGCATGGAATGCCTTACCAGTGCTTCTTCCACACCTTCTATTTCTCTCATTGTAATCAAGTTTCTGCTAATATTGCCTTTTCATGCTTCTGATCAGACACTATTATTACTCATTTTTTTCTTTGTATTTTATATCTACAGCATTAACCAACACCTGATATCACTTTATACTCCAAAATTTTGCTTGTACACTGTAGCAAGATAAAAAAAGATTACCCTCTCATGTTCAAGATGTACATATATTAACACTCAGAACATATAATCTTACAACATAAATAGAATACTGAAAATATCATAAAGTTAATATTTGTAGAGTTTAAAATTGTCTTGGATTGCATATGATATATTTGAAATATAAAATAAAATAGAGTCCTTACAAAACTAGAAAGTGTCACTATAATAGAAGTTATTATAATTGAAAGATTGGAGTAAGAGGTCAGAGGCTAAAGAATGCATATAGGTTCTAAAAACTGAAAAAGGTGAAGAAATAGTCCAGAAGATTTCAGATAAAAATACTAAGAAAAAAACAGTTTAATTTTATTTTAGACTTTTTATAACCAAAACTATAATAAAACTAATCTGTATTTTAAACCATTAGATATGTAGTAACTTGTAAAATTCATAAGAAATTTCTTTCTACCTCTCACCAGAATATAAATACAAAAAACTTACAACTCAATCTTGTTTAGTACTTTATATTATTATATAGAATACTATGTGCACAAGGACGGTGATAACTAAACCATTTTATAAATATGCCTGGCATTAAAATTCATAAATATAGGGGCTGGAGCAGTGGCACAAGCGATAAGGCATCTGCCTTTCCTGCACTAGCCTAGGATGGACTGCTATTCCTTCTCCCGGCCATCCCAGATGGTCCCCCAAGCCAGGAGAAATTTCTGAGCGCATAGCCAGGAGTAACCCCTGAGCACCATCAGGTGTGGCCCCCCTCCAAAAAAAAAAAAAAACAAAAAAAATCATAAATATAGACTCTGGGGTCAGAAAGATAGTATGGAGGTGAGGCATTTGCCTTGCAAACATAAGGATGGTGGTTCAAATCCTGGCATCCCATATGGTCCCCCAAGCCTGCCAGGAGCAATATCTGAGCCTAGAGCCAGGAATGACCCCTGAGAGCTGCCGGGTGTGACCCAAAAACTAAAAAATAGAAAATATATATATATATAGACTCTAACAATACCAAATACACAGATATATATAATATATGCAACATACAACCCACATACATAAATGGAAATATACATTCCTCTTGGTTGATTAAATATAGCATATTCACATTTTGTAAGAACAACTAATTAAATATATTACTTTTCATAAATTTATAATTTATGGACTATATATACAGTATGTATTTTATATTATCACTGAACTATATTGTACTGTATGCACCATGTTAATATGTTAACCAAAAAGGTGAATTACATGTATACAGATGTCTCATGTTCCAATGAAATTAAAATGAAGTAGCATCACTATTAAATAGTAATATATATTACTACTAATGAAGGGAAGAGGGGAGGAGAAAAGAAAGAGAGAGAGTACAGTGGGTAAGGCAGTTCCAGTTCCCATCACCTTATATGGTTTCTTGAACCCCCTGCCTCCAGAAGTGAGCCTTGATTGTAGAGCCAGGAGTAAGCTCGTATAGCCAGGTGTTGAAAAATTAATAAATAATAATAATAATAATAATAATAACATAGTAATCATACTAAAGAGCTAGAAAAATAGTAGAATTGGTAGGACACTTGCCCTGCATGTGGCCAACCTGTATTCCATCCCCAGAATTCCATATGGTACCCCCCCAGCCCACCAAAAGTATTCCCTGTGGACAGAACCAGGAGTGAGACCTGAGCACCTTCAAACGTGGCCTAAAACCAAACAAAAAAAAAAGAGAAATGGGAAGAAGAAAAAGGCCTTTGGCAACTTGGCTCAGCAATAGTAATTTCATTTGACCTTTAGGGAGAAACAGTGAATAACCATGCTTTAGGGCTTAGCAGAGAAATGCTTTATTACTTAATTAAGCTGATATTTGTCAGCCCTATGCGTGAGCAAGTTTACTACGGGAATCAACCAGGAGTTCAGCTGACCACCTTAGATTGTCCTAAAAGCTATCTAAGATGGTATCCTGGTAACTCTGATGTTTTATTCAAATCAGAAGCCTTATAAGAGAGTCCAACTTTAGAATTTAAAGTTAGAATGTGATGAATAATTTGTTTGTAATTACAATTAAAAAACCATTATAGAATTCATTCGGATGCTTATATCAATAAGTGTATATCAATCACTGTAGTTCTTTGTGCACTAAATTTAAAATAAAGATAAACTTCAGCTTCTCAAATTACCTGCCCTAGGCAGGAGTGGGGGGCTAGGGGTGGGAGGGAAATGAGAAACATCAGCAGCAGGAAGGGTGCACTGGTGAAGGATGGTGTACATTCTATGACTGAAACGCAACTACAGTTTTATAACCATGGTGCTTAAATAAAGCAATAAATTCCTTACCTACACTAATTATGAGATATTCCAGTCCTCCAATGTACTCACTATTAAAATAGAATAGCAAATGTTGAAAATTTACATAGAAACCGATCAGCAGTGTTCATTTTTAGAATAGTTAGGATTCCAAATAGAGATCCTTGGGAGCTGCAATCTGCTATTTTTATGTTTGAAAGAAAAGCTATTCATTCAAAAAGTAGAACTGAGAAAACACAAAGCAATCATTCTTTTTAAATTTCCTGGTCAATATATAACTGTTATGTGTGCTTTATTTTAGGTTAAAACCATTGATGGATGATTAAAATCTATTTGTTTGTATATACCATTCTAAGCAAGCCAGTGAAAACTCAGAATTTATTCTCAACATCTAAAATAGATTAAACTACCATTTATCCAAGCCATTGCCAAGAAACCTGAATCACAGAACAGTTAATTAAGTATCTTGAGAAATATAATTGGATCTTAAACCTGATTTAGCATTTAGTTGGATTCAAGTAATCTCCAACTTTACTCAAGGTCACTTTACTTGGTGGACACCTCAACAATCCCTGGGGTGGCAGCTACTCTGAGTGACACTCATCTGGTGGTGTGAGGTGACAGTAGTTAGACCAGATGATGCTGAGTTGATCAAATCTGCTATTGCTGAATGTTTCCAGGGTCCTATCTAGAGGTTCTGAGTTGAGCAAAAGACACTATTCACTAGGGATCAAGCTCAGAGTCCCATAAAAACCAGCTCCATACCTTGAGCTTTTTCCTGAACACATCAAAGTTAGTTTTAAAACTTAAATCTAGGAGGCTGGAGAAATAGTACATACAGTGTGTAGGGTGTGTAGGGTACTTACCATGTACATACTGACCTGGGTTTGTTCCTGGACCCTAGTGGTCCTCTGAGCCCCACCAAGAGTGATTCCCTGAGTTCAGAGACAGGAGTAAGTCTGGCTAAATATGATATGAAACATTGCATAATATAGCCCCAAGACAAAAAAAAAAAAAACAAATAAAAAGGACAAAACTGAAACTTCTCTCATTTCCACTTACCAATAAGTTATTTCTAAATGGGGTTGTTTTCTTAATGTCCATTTCTTCCTTATTACTATTGGTGTATAGAAAGGCCATTGATTTTTGTGTGTTAATTTTGTAGCCTGCCACCTTGCTATATGAGTCTATTGTTTCTAGAAGCTTTCTGTAGAGTCTTTAGGGTTTTCTAAGTAGAGTATCATGTCATCTGCAAACAATGAGAGCTTGATTTCTTCCTTTCCTATCTGGATTCCCTTGATATCTTTTTCTTGCCTAATCACTATAGCAAGTACTTCCAGTGCTATGTTCAATAGGAGTGGTGAGAGAGGACAGCCTTGTCTGGTGCCAGAATTTAGAGGAAAGGTTTTCAGTTTTTCTCCATTGAGGACAATATTTGCCTCTGGCTTGTGGTAGATGGCCTTAACTATATTGAGAAAGGCTCCTTCCATTCCCATCTTGCTGAGAATTTTGATCAAGAATGGGTGTTGGACCTTATCAAATGCTTTCTCTGCGTCTATTTATATGATCATGTGATTTCTATTTTCTTGTTGTTTATGTTGTGTATTATGTTGATAGATTTATGGATGTTAACGAGCCTTGCATTCCTGGGATGAAACCTACTTGATTGTAGTGGATGATCTTCTTAATGAGACATTGAATCCTATTTGCCAAGATTTTGTTGAGAATCTTTGCATCTGTATTCATCAGCGATATTGGTCTGTAATTTTCTTTTTTTGGTAGCATCTCTGTCTGGTTTAGGTAGCAAGGTGATGTTGGCTTCATAAAAGTTATTTGGAAGTGTTCCTGTTTTTTTGATTTCATGAAAGAGTCTTGCCAGGATTGGTAGAAGTTCCTCTTGAAAGGGTTGAAAAAATTCATTAGTAAATCCATCTGGGCCTGGACTTTTGTTTTTGGGCAGACATTTGATTACTGTCTTAATTTCCTCAATAGTGATGTGTGTGTTTTGATATGCTACATCCTCTTCCTTCAACCGTGGAATATTATAAGAGTCCAAAATTTTATTCATTTCTTCCAGGTTTTTATTTTTAGTTGCATAGAGTTTCTCAAAGTAGTTTCTGATTACCCTTTGAATTTCTTCTATATCAGTAGTGATCTCTCCTTTTTCATTCCTAATAAGAGTTATCAAGTTTCTCTCTCTCTCTTTCTTTGTTAGTTTTGCCAGTGGTCTACCAATCTTGTTTATTTTTTCAAAGAACCAACTTCTGCTTTCCTTGATTTTTGGATTGTTTTCGGGTACACTTCATTGATTTCTGCTCTCAGCTTTGTTATTTTCTTCTGTCTCAACCCCACTCACAATAGTGCCACACAAACTCAATTATCTTGGAATCAACTTGACTAAAAATGTGAAGGACCTATACTAAGAAAACTATAAAACTCTGCTCCAAAAAATAAGAGAGGACACACGGAAATGGAAACACATACCCTGCTCATGGATTGACAGGATTGACATCATTAAAATGGCAATACTCCCCAAAGCATTGTACAGATTTAATGTGATCCCTCTAAAGATACCCATGACATTCTTCAAAGAAGTGGATCAGACACTTTTGAAATTCATTTGGAACAATAAACACCCTAGAATAGCTAAAGCAATCATTGGGGGAAAATATGGGAGGAATTACTTTCCCAAACTTTAAACTGTACTACAAAGCAATAGTTATCAAAACAGCATGGTATTGGAATAAAGACAAGCCCTCAGATCAGTGGAATAGGCTTGAATATTCAGAGAATGTTCCCCAGACATACAATCACCTAATTTTTGATAAAGGAGCAAGAAATTCTAAACGGAGCAAAGAAAGCCTCTTCAACAAGTGGTGTTGGCACAACTGACTAGCCACTTGCAAAAAATTGAACTTAGACCCCCAGCTAACATCATGTACGAAGGTTAAATCCAAATGGATTAAAGACCTCGATATCAGACTCGAAACCATAAGATATATAGAACAATATGTAGGTAAAACACTCCAGGACATTGAGACTAAAGGCATCTTTAAGGAAGAAACTGCACTCTCCAAGCAAGTGAAAGCAGAGATTAACAGATGGGAATATATTAAACTGAGAAACTTCTGCACCTCAAAAGAAATAGTGCCCAGGATACAAGAGTCCCCCACTGATTGGGAGAAACTATTCACCCAATACCCATCAGATAAGGGGCTAATCTCCAAAATATTCAAGGCACTGACAGAACTTTACAAGAAAAAAACATCTAATCCCATCAAAAAATGGGGAGAAGAAATGAACAGACACTTTGACAAAGAAGAATTACAAATGGCCAAGAGACAAATGAAAAAATGCTCCACATCACTAATCATCAGGGAGATGCAAACAAAAAACTATGAGGTACCACCTCACACCCCAGAGATTGGCACACATCACAAAGAATGAGAATAAGCATTGTTGGTGGGGTTGTGGAGAGAAAGTAACTGTTATCCACTGCTGGTGGAAATGCCATCTAGTTCAACATTTATGGAAAGCGATATGAAGATTCCTCCAAAAACTGGAAATTGAGCTCCCATACGACCCAGCTATACCACTCCTAGGAATATACCCTAGGAACACAAAAATACAATACAAAAACCCCTTTCTTAAACCTATATTCATTGCAGCACTATTTACCATAGCAAGACTCTGGAAACAGCCAAGATTCTCTTCAACCGATGAATGGCTAAAGAAACTGTGGTACATATACACAATGGAATATTATGCAGCTGTCAGGAGAGATGAAGTCATGAAATTTTCCTATACATGGATGTGCACGGAATCTATTATGCTGAGTGAAATAAGTCAGAGAGAGAGAGAAAAACGCAGAATGGTCTCACTCATCTATGGGTTTTAAGAAAAATGAAAGACATTCTTGCAATAATAATTTTCAGACACAAAAGAGAAAAGAGCTGGAAGTTCCAGCTCACCTCAGGAAGCTCACCACAAAGAGTGATGAGTTTAGTTAGGGAAATAACTACATTTTGAACTGTCCTAATAATGAGAATGTATGAGGGAAATTGAAAGCCTGTCTAGAGTACAGGCGAGGGTCGGGTGGAGAGAAGGGAGATTTGGGACATCGGTGATGGGAATGTTGCACTGGTGATGGATGATGTTCTTTACATGACTGAAACCCAAACACAATCATGTATGTAATCAAGGTATTTAAATAAAATATAAAAAAGAAAAAAGAAAAAAATGAAAGACATACTTGCAATAATAATTTTCAGACACAAAAGAGAAAAGAGCTGGAAGTTACAGCTCACCTCATGAAGCTCACCACAAACAGGGATGAGTTTAATTAGAGAAATAACTACTTTTGAACTATCCTAATAATTATAATGTATGAGGGAAATAGAAAACCTGTCTAGAGTACAGGCGGGGGTTGGGTGGGGAGGAGGGAGATTTGGGACATTGGTGATTGGAATGTTGCACTGGTGATGGGTGGTGTTCTTTACATGACTGAAACCCAAACACAATCATGTATGTAATAAAATTGTTTAAATAAAAATTTTTTTTTAAAATGGGCCTGGAGAGATAGCACAGCAGTGTTTGCCTTGCAAAGAGCTGATTCAGGACCAAAGGTGGTTGGTTCGAATCCAGGTGTCCCGTATTGTCCCCAGTGCCTGCCAGGAGCTATTTCTGAGCAGACAGCCAGGAGTAACTCCTGAGCACTGCCGGGTGTGGCCCAAAAACAAAAACAAAAAAAATTTAAAGTTATTTCTAATACTAGTAACAATTTTTTAATTTTTCTTCTACTTATCTATAGATAAATTAAATATTAGATTTAAATGTTCATGTTGTAATTGTTCTTCCAATGGAGTTAGAAGACATTTTGCTTTATGTTTTCTTTTTAGATTTTTCTGAGAAAGCACTAGCTAATGCCAAGTTAACCAATTAGACATTTATCTCTTTTAATTTTTTGTTTTTGTTTGTTTGTTTTGGGACCACACCAGGAAGTACCCAGGGCTTATTCCTAGATCTGCCATTAGGGATCACTCCCGGCTAACTCAGAGTACTGAATATGGGATGCCAGAGATTGAACCTGGGTCAGCCAGGTGCAAGGCAAG
The DNA here is from genome assembly GCF_024139225.1 of Suncus etruscus. NCBI lineage: Eukaryota > Metazoa > Chordata > Mammalia > Eulipotyphla > Soricidae > Suncus > Suncus etruscus. The sequence goes on from NC_064852.1 coordinate 52,963,186, forward strand.
CATATTAATTACTACATACTACATACATACTACTACATCTCTCTGAATCCTAAACATTTAACTTTAATAAATACATTTTAAGACACAATAAAGATATAGGTTTATATATATATATTTCAGTACATGTTTATATATAGCTTAATTACCTAGACAGAGTGAAGTCAGCAAATATTGTAGTGAGAGGAAAATGCTGTAAGTTTTTTGGCAGTGATAAGTTTGAGAGGTAACTTGTGGTAGAGCACAGGCCTCATATGTGTTAATTTCTAAATTTGATCTTTGGCACCATACACACAGAAAACAAATGTTACCACAACAAAACTTTCAAAGTCACCTTTTTTACATATTCTTAAAATGAACTAAAAGTCTTGAAACAATATAGAACAGAAATTTAGGAGAAAGCATGTAAATTCTCCTTTAATGCAATTGGCCCTCCATTGTTTTTTTATTTCCATTTTCCTCTCCTGAGATTGTTAAAAACAAAAACAAAAACAAAAAATAACTAAGAGATCTAGAATAGTTTAAACCAGCCATCTTATTCGTGAGAAAGCAAAAGAATTGGTATGTGTCTCAAAACCAAATTCCTGAGGAACTGTTTTTAAATTACCTACCTAGTAGTCCTTTGAAAAAATCTTATTGCATGGCTTTTTCTGTAGCCCCAGAAAATGTTCTAATACCAACAACCTTTCCCTAGGAGTATTTAATGAAAAAAATAATTTTGCATTAAATCTGTGTGAGACAGCAACATGACTTAGGAGAAAATACATAGTTATAAAAACCACTTTAAAAATCTTTGAAAAATAAGGTGATAACATGTGAAAACCTTTGACATCATCTCAGATGCCTATAAGGCCACCCACCACACAAGTCTATTATAAGCATAACTGTGCAGCAGCTAATAGAACGTTAGTTTAGGCTCTGAGACCTCACATTTGGCTAACCTTCAAGACTTGATTAAATGAGAAAGAAAGTCTCTGCTGTCTGGCTGAAGGAGATAAAAGCTGAGAGAAGGAATAAAGAATTTGCCATAGAGGCATGCTGGGGAAGGGAGGGAAACTGGAGATAATGGTGGAGGGAAGTAGTCACTGGAGAAGGAATTGTTGTTGAAACATTGCATGACTGAAACTAAATTATAAATAACTTTGAAATTTTGAATTTTATGGTGATTCAATTTGAAAAATATGTATTTTCTGGTCCCACACCCAGAGAAGCTGGTCGTTACTCCAGTCACAATGCAGGGAGTAGCTCTTAGTGGTGCTAATAGACCATGCTGTGACAAACCCAGGACTCCTACAGGCAAAATATACATGCCATCCCTAAAGAAAAAAGTCCTCCAAACTGTACATATATGTCCATAGCAAATAAACTTATTGTTAAAATAAATTTTCATAAATCTAGTTTAGTCATTATCTAATCATTACACAAACAGACTGTAGACTTTGGTAGACACAGATAACAAGGATTTAAATTTCAAGGCTAAGGAGAGCTCAAAGGGCTAGAACCAAATTTGATCCTTGACACCACATGCCCCAGCCCAGCCTCTAGACCCCCAAGCACAATGGGTGTAACAGCCCTGAAGCCCTTTGTGCATCACTGGAGAGATTTTTAAAATAATAATAAAAATTCAAATGTTACAGAATGTATTTCGGAATATCATTGAGCTATAAGCAATAGTGCCCAACAAAATCAATAGCAACAAATAACTAAAAAGCAAAAGAAAAAATCTTAATCTCAGGATATTATAACCTCTTTGTTTGTTTTGTTTGGGGACAGCCACATAGCTCCTCAATACTTACTTCTGACTCTGCGCTCATGTACTTCTGTACCCCTGGTAGAGCTCAAAGCCCATATGTGGCAGCTGGGATAGAATACAGGTTAGCCTTTTGCCCTACTTGCTATACTAGTGCTCTAGACCTAGAAAAAAAACCAAAAATTTATAAAGCATGTAAAATATATTAATATTAAAAACTCATAAAGACATTTTAAGTAGTTAGCTATAACTGTTTTTATGAATTTGTACTTTTCAGATAAAAAATTTTATTTACTATTTTAAATATGTTTGAAGAGCTCAAAGATATAATATTCAAAGAACTAAGAGCAAGTGTGACAACAATGGCTTGCCAATTAGACAATATTAAATGAGAATTAATAGAAAGTAAAGTAATAAAGATATCAATTGTAATTTTGAGTAACAAAAGAAAAATTAAAGGTTTACTTGAGATCAATAGTAAGTTTCATATAGCATAGGAAATAAGGGATGGTCCCAAGAGACTAAGGCAGAGTGACAGCAGGGTCCTCTTTGTAACTAAGCACCATCCATTTCTGCACCAAGGAAAGTATCCTAAGAAGATCATTATGGCTCTGTGGCAGTGCATTTTGTTCACAATAGAAAAACAACACAGAACTCCACCACATTTAGTGCATGAAGATGGTAGCTCTAAAACTCAATCAGTATCAGTCAGCTATATGATATCTCTGGCAAGGGCTTTAGAGAGATGAAATGTTGAGAATGGTCTTAAAGAATTAAATGTTGAGGATGAACTTAAAGAAATCATTGAAGAGACAACCAGTAAGACTGAAGAGTACATGACAGCAGAAGTGAGAAAACATCAAACAGAAATAACAGAACTAAAAAACTTGGTAGATAAAATGAAAAGATCACTGGAATGCCTTACTAACAGTAACAATGAACTCTAAGATGAGCTGCATAACAATTCTAGACAACATCAAAAGATGGAGAAAAGACAAAGTAAATAAACAGAAATGATAAGAATCCCAAATAAAATAAAATAAAACTCTTGGATGAATTCAAGAGGAACAATATAAGAATCATTGGGGTTCCAGAGAGCCAGGAAGACAATGCCAATGAAGAATCAGCAGTCAAAGATATCATTGCTGAAAAGTTTCCAAATCTGGAGAGTGTATGTATCCACATCATGAATTCCTGCTAAGAAAAGATACAAATAAATATATTTCATAAAACATCTTAATAAGAAATATAAAAACATAAACAAACATAAAATAGTAAAAGCAAGATCAAGAAGTAAATCACATAAAAGAGGAATATTCTTAAGACTTACAGCATATTCTCCAGGCCTTCCTGGTGGCAGCCCAGGTGGCCAGACAAGGTAGGTGTCGGGGGGGTCCCTCCTGGATGGGGTCCCAAGCTTTCTCCTGCCTCCGGCCTCCAGGCCTTCCTGGGGTGGCAGCCCAGGCAGCCAGAAATGGTGGGTCCAAATTGAGGGTGCTTAGAGCTGCTCGTTTTGACTAAGGCAGTCTCTGGCAATTTTTACCAGCCTACATGTTTAAAACCGCACGGGGGCTATCGCCCCCTGTGCGCACTGTTTATGTTTATAGCATATCCTATCCTTAAGTTATGTTTTGTGTATGTAGAATATCCATCTGGTAGTCTGCCCTTTCGCATACCCCTGTATAGCTCATTTTAACTCCTTAACTCTATCACCCCCAACCATCAGTACACCCCATTTACCCTCTTTAACTTCAGTACTGCACTGTCCTAATCACACACCAAAGTGGTACACTAGATTTAACAACCCACAACTATTTTAAAAGACTTATAATGGACACAGATTGCTTTTGAATATTTTATGTCTATTTTCTTTGACACCTATAACTCTTACTAAATATTCCCTTATACAGTAAAGATTTTCCCCACTTTTATTCTTTTCTTCTCTCTGTGAGCTGTTCAATAAGGAATATTCGGTGAAGGAATTCCTCAGTGTAATGCTTATGTTTAACCATGTCATGGGGATTTTTGGACTTGTTCTTTCAGCCCCCATATGGGCCTATAATGCCATGAGGCATTTTTCCTTGTTTGCATAGGAACATTAAAATGTGATAATACTATACATACAAATAAGTTCTTGTCTAATAGAGGTAGGAACACAGAAATCTTGTAGAGCAATGGGTGCTTACACCCTGAACATTGACATAATGACCTGGCACAGGCCCCAGAAGAATGGGCATTCTCCATTCACCCCTGAACCAAGGAAGCTAACTACAAAACATCCAAGGTCATTTATAACATCATCTGGAAACAATCCTCTACCAGGGAAGACCCTACCATTGCTCTGACATTGACCTGCTCAAAAGAGACTTCCCTCAATACTAAGAAGACTTGACAACAATGACTTGCTTACAGGACAGGGCTCCCTGCATTGCCCTTTGATTGTGAGGTGAAACTAGAGGATGCTCTACACCATCCTGACTTCAATTTAGGATATGCAGATTCCAGGATCTTTAATACAGAAACATGATACCAACAACAGAGACTGTGTGAAAAATAAAAGTGTAATGGCACTACAGCCAATGACTTGGATTGGATAAACTAGTTTGCCTGGAGCCTAGAATTGGTCTTATGCCAGAAAACTTCAGGGGGAGGGTCTCCTTGTATTTAGGCCAAGGCTTTTCCTTTCCATGTCCCTCATATTTTAGTGGGCTTACGCAAATAATAATTGCCACTCTAACACCGTTTTTACTGTGCTCCTTTGACTCTAATCCCTAGGAAAAACAACCCACTTAAATTTTGAGGTTAACTTAAAACTAATATGCATGTACATGGAAATGTAAAAAAGTACTTTGGCTTCAATGTTTAAGGAGTTACATAAGTTTTATGGCTTTAGATTACTTTGTGTGCTGCTAAGAATTATTATTTATTACAATCTGGGGACTTGTGGGACAAAATAATTGTACAAGGGTTCTGTTTTATTTTTCTTAATTTTCTTTGACTGAAAGTTCAAAGTTTGGATATCAGCAAGGGGATTTCTGAGAATTCTGTTTAAGGGTGATTGTCCTTCCTCTGTAACTTTATTTTGTCCTCTTTCTTTGTATCTTTGTTCTCATAATTAAAAATAAATTTATTATAAAAAAAAGACTTACAGCATATTTACCAAAGAAAACCCTCCAGGCACAAAGACAGTAGTGAGATATAATTTAAAAAAAAAACCTCATGACAATTATGTCCACTGTCTTAAGTTAGATTGTTTATTTTCCCCACTTTTTATATTTTTTTCGCATTGTGAACTGTTCAATAAGGAATTTTGGTGAAAGAGTCCCTCAGTTTAATGTTTATGTTTGAACCAGGTCACGGGATTGTTGGACTTGTTCTTGCAACCCTGTTATGATAATGCCAGATGGCAATATTCCTTGTTTGCATGGGCACATTAAAATGGAAAATACTATACATACAAATAAGTTCTTATCTACTAGAGATAGGAACACACAAATCTTGTGGTGCAATGGAACTTTACACCCTGAACATTGACATGATGACCTGGCACAGGCCTCAGAGTTTTGGGCATTTTCCAGTTACCCCTGAACCAGGGAAGCCATCTATGAAACATCCAAAGTTGTCTATGACATCACCTGGAAGCAATCCTCTACCAGGGAAGACCCTACTGACATCGAATTACTCAAAAGAGTCTTCCCTTAATACTGAGAAGATTTTTTTTTTTTTTGGTTTTTCGGCCACACCCGTTTGATGCTCAGGGGTTACTCCTGGCTAAGCGCTCAGAAATTGCCCCTGGCTTGGGGGGACCATATGGGACGCCGGGGGATCGAACCGCGGTCCTGATCCTTGGCTAGCGCTTGCAAGGCAGACACCTTACCTCCAGCGCCACCTCGCCGGCCCCATACTGAGAAGATTTAAACAACAACAACGACCTGCATACTGGACAGGGATTTCTGCATTGCCCTTTAATTGTGAGTTGAAATTAGACACCGCTTTCCACCATCCTGACTTCAATGTAGGATATACAGATTCCAGGATCTTCATTATAGAAACATGATACCAACAACAGAGACTGTGAAAAATATAACTGTATGGGCACTACAAACAATGACCTGGAATGGACAAACTAGTTTGCCTGGAGCCTAGAAATGGTCTTATGTCAGGAAACTTCAGGGGGAGGGTCTCCTTGTACTTAGGCCAAAGTTTTTCCTTTCCATGACCCCCATACTTTGGTTGTCCCATGCAAATGATAATTGCCACTCTAACATTGTTTTTACAGTGCTCATTTGACTCTAAATCTTTAAGAAACCACTAATAAAAATATCTGTAACTGCAACAAAAAGAAAGAAAATATAGTAATTAAGACCTAGCAATAACTTGTAATGCTTAATCCATTGTAATGCTTGTAATGCTTAACTTGTCATGCTTAATTCAGTTCAAGTTAAACTCTTGCTAAAGTTCTGATACCACCCTAGGGTGGGGGCAGAATGCCAGCTCACACCCTAGGGTAGGGCACAATCACTGATCAGGGTAGGGTCAGTAACATAATAATCCCATAAAATATTAGATATAAATATACATGTATATATAGGGTACTAATACCCAAATACAATAGATAAAAGCCAACGGGACCAGTTCATGATAGGAACCTGTAGTGTACCTATCTGAGACCCTGGATCTAGGTGTAGCTACCTGAGACACACCCATTTCTGGGAGGAGTCTTGAGAACTGAATATTAGGTGTAACCTTACCTGCAAGACCCCGCCCATTCCTGGGAGGGGTCTTGGAAAAGGTAGATAAACCTTGGAGCTAGGGAATTCGGGCCTTTCGGCCCTGCTGAGCTCTCTGGCTTCTGGGTCTCTGCCTCTTTTGGTCTTGGACCAGGATGGAGGCCAATGGGAAGATGGCTGAAAGGGTTAAGACGCAGGGCTAGCGAAGTATGGCTGTGCTTGAAAGGCTATGAGATAGGCCACACACATGTGGTGAATAGGGCATGAATAAAGCTAATGGTTCCTGATGTCTGCCTGTGAGTGAGTTCAATACCCGTCGCTTTCCTGGGCCTGGGACCCGCCGGCTGGATGGGGGTTGCAGAGCCACGTGGCCTGGGATGGCAGAGAAGAATCTCTCCATCCACTTCAATCCATCACCATCCAGCACCATCGTTATTTATTTAATTCAACAGGAACCTTGAACTGGTCCACAAAGAGTGGGGGAGTATACTTAAGACAAAGTGACCACTATCACATTGATAGTTAGAAAAGATCATTCTTACCAATAACTGGGTGAAAAAAGAGGTAAAGTGATATGCATGATACCCTTTCGGTAACAATATTGCAGACCATGATGATAGAAAAAAGAGAAAAACATTGTTTGCCATAGAGGCATGTTGGGGACTGACTTGTTTGAGGCCATTTTGCTATTCTTTCTGCCATAATCCAGCCTTTCACCTAAAGGCTACATGCAGTCTTGCTGTAAGTTCTTGGGCCAAAGAGAAAGGAAAATGCAGCTGCAAAGTATAATTAATCTTTTAGCCCGGAGGAGAGCAACACAGCCCAGTACCATTCCCAGAAAAGAGGCCTTACTCCCTTAACCATATCCCTGAGTTTACAAGACATTCATTATTGTGTATATGCTACATTGTCTGTTCAAGATCACTGAGGCAAGCACATCTTGCACCACCTCCTGATAGTCAAGCAATTAGGAATGCAGCTAGAAGGTCACAAGATGTTTCCATGGATACTGCAAGAAGTATTGCCCACTTGCCTTATTTGGAATAATGAAGTAATTTTCATGCCAAAAGTGTGATTGACATCACCCTTGTACTGCCCCCTTCTCCTTCTCTATATAAGAAGGAGCTGTAGCCAAATAAAGTTGCCCTTGAGCAGTGAGACATTGCCTTGGGTCTTTATTATTAACCTCTCTCAGATTTTTTACAGTGTGGTTGTGCTTCTACCCAGCAAAATAGGAGTGCGGTTGTCTGAGAAGTCTTCCCAGCTAATTCCTGCTGGCCGGGCCCCCCTGGGGGGCTTCAGGACCCCGCAGAGGCAAATTGTGGGGGGTTGTAAATGGGGACATTGATGGTTTGAAATAGGTACTGATGAGAGGATGGATGTTGAAACATCCATATAACTGAAACTTAATTATTGACAGCTTTGTGACTATCCCAGTGATTCAACTAAAACGTATTAATTAAAAAGGCTCAAAAAAGAAAATTGGAATGTATTAATATGATCCTCTATGGGGTACAAAAAAAGCAAGAATAAAAAAAATGTGACATTGGTGGGACAACCATGTTTGTATCCCTGTTATGTTTGTATACCAGCTTAATAGTAATCCCAGAAAGGAGGAGATAGAGAGATTAGTAAAGATATCAGTGAGGAATATGTTCTACATTTGAGATTGTGGGTATAATGTCTTCCTTGCATGAGATCAACCTGGGTTCCAACCCTTGCACTTTGTACCACACTTACAGGATTAATCCCTGAGAATGCAGAGCCAGGAGCATGAAGGAGCACCTCTGAGTGTAGTCCCAAAATAAAACCAAAAAGCTTTTAGAAACAATGGCTAAATATAATTCAGAACATTTAAGAAACTTAAACAAATTAAATGAAGATAATATTTTTGTTTGTTAGTTTTGGAGCATACCTGTCTGTGCACAAAGCTTACTCCTCACTCTGAACTCAGGAATTATTCCTGGCGATGCTCAGGGAACCATGTGGGATGCTGACCTTGGACGGACCTCGGCTCAATTTCCTGGTGTCCTATATGGCCCCCAAGCCGGAAGTAATTTCTGAGCACATAGCCAGGAGTAACCCCTGAGCATCACCGGGTATGGCCCAAAAAAAACAAAAATAAAATAAAATAAAATGAATTGTACAGAAAAAGAAGCAAAATTGAAATAATACACTCAAGATCATGTATTGAATAAATGTCATGTGGTTTTATACTAAGAATTTATCATAAAAAGACAACACACATTTTAAAAAGTGGAAAATGGAAGACAAAATACTAATATAATTTTAAAAATAGAACTAGGAAAAATGTGTTGCGATTATGATTTGACCTTGGACTAGTCATCAAACAATAGTTCTCTCAATTTTCTCATCTGAAAAATAAAATCTATACTTATTTATAGTTTGTTTTATATATGATGTAAGTACATTTCATGAACATAATATTAATAAACTAGGGGCCAGAGAGATAGCATGAGGTAAGGCGTTTGCCTTTCAGGCAGAAGGTCATTGGTTCAAATCCTGGCATCCCATATGGTCTCCCGAGCCTGCCAGGAGCGATTTCTGAGTGTAGAGCCAGGAGTAACCCCTGAGCACTGCTTGGGTATGACCAAAAACCATAACCAAAACCAAAAAAAATCAAAGGTCTTAAGATCTAGATCATGCCTTTGTAATAGAAACACTTCAGAGAAATGTCTCTCAAAGTTGCTGCAATATTAATCGTTCTGTGGAAAGAAAAGGAAACGAACCTGTTACAGAAAGCTGCAGATGACCTCTGTGTGTGCTAAATGCACTGTATTCTGAACTGGCTTGCATAAAATCTATGCCTCTGATGTACATCAAAGGCAGGTAAGTTTAAAGATAAGAACCTCACCCTGAGGCACTTTTGACACATAAAGTGGAATGAATGTCACAAAAAATTAAAATATGACTGAAGTAACATTATTTGGATGACCAAATAAGACTTCATTCTCCATACTATATTCTCAATGACAAGATTTTTGCATTTGTTTAAAGATAAAAGTGCTGTTTTAAGAAGATAAATTTGTACTCAGATTTATCTATTGAAGTAACAATTTAGACTGAGAAGCACTTCAGAGCCCTAAGGATTCAGCAGTGATAAGCCAATTTTTCTTGATTCTCTCACTAACATGGTACATCAAAGAAACTAGATGGTATCTCCTACATTGGTGCACAGGTAATAGACCTATAGAACCTGAATCCTAACATGCCCATAAATTAGTTAATGCTACTCTGGTCAAAGTGTAGAAATCCCTGAAAAATATTAAATTACATAATTAATCACAGATGGAGAATATTTATGGAAGTTCATAGCTTCAGGTCAGAGTGGTACATGCCTTACATGTCCAAGACTTTGAATTCAAACCCTGAAACTCACATAGCCCTGGTGATAGGTCCAGCTCTGTTGGTGCCCAACTCTATAAAAGCTCAAGCAGCATTGGGCCTTAGCATCTGTCCTGTAAACTTAGAATCAATGGAAGTGTGCCCTAAGCTCTCTGAGCACTGTTTGTGAGCCCTCATCACCCCAAAATTAATGTTTTTCTATTTGTGAAGACTGAGACACGCATAGAGAGAAGTAGAAGAGGGATGATGATAACCTAAAAAAAGATATAACCACAATGACTGAAACTAAGGAATGAGTTTACCAATTATCACAAAGAAATTTAAGTAATTCTGAGGCAAATGAAGGAATTTTAGAATATATATTTTCTTGTGTAAAATGTTTTATTTTTTAATAATTGCAATATATCTTAATGCAAATATATATAAGAGAAAATAACTCAAGATATTTTGAGTTATCCATTAGTGATGGGAGTCATTCAAATCTATAAACAAAAACATGATACCTATGATAAATCTATGTGACTTTATGGGTGTAAAATTAAAACACTGACCTATTTTGAATTTAATAAAAATATTTCCAGGGAATTTTCTTTCAACTTCAAAAAATTTAGGAATAAATTTGGCGAATTCATGGGAATTACTACTACTGTTGGTGGACTAAGAGAGGAAATTCTATAGATAGAAAAAATGCTATAAACATTTTATTAAAATTTTAAACCTATACTTTTCTGCATTAACCTACATACTTTTATCAAATTTATTTAATTTCCACAGGAAATAATTATAAAATTACTACATAATAAATAAAAGATATGTTCTCACAATCATTCAGTTGTACTGTTTTTCAACGTGCTACTCTATTCTATATGAAATATATTTTCTTTAAAATAGATAGGAGCTTTTCATTTGAAAAATGTAGCACTATATTTCTCATACCAATATAGAATAAAATTACAGTAACAGTCTGTTTTCTTCACACTAGCATTTTTAATTCTTATTACTTTTCTATATCATATGCCAAATGTAACTTTTTCATGAGAACTTTTCATTGACTTATTTATTTACAACATTATATTTTAAGGCTACAGCTTCACATCTTCATGTGTGTGTTATTGTCACCATCCCACCACTAAATTTACGCTGCTATTCCATCACCAAAAAGACCCATGTTCATTTTTTTCCTCACCTCCACCCCAATCTCCTTTAGTAATAAATATAATTTGTTTTGGTTTGGTTTGGTTTCTTCAGCAATGCCCAGACGTTACTCTTGGCTCTTTATTCAGGAATTTCTTTGGGTAGTACTCTAGGGACTATATGGGATCCTGGGGATCCAATTTAGGTTAGCTACATGCAAGGCAGCTTTTCCCCACTGTACTGTATCTCCAGCCCTGTGGCAATTACCATAGTTCTTATGAAATCTAGATGCTTGCTTTGTTGCATCTTATCCTTTTATTTGATTTGAATGATTAATAGTATTTTGTGAATCAAACAAATTAGGCAATTATCCCCTTATTTATTATATTTAGCACAGTCATCTCAAGATTCACCCATTTTATATCCAAAGAAATGATTTTATATTTTTAAAGCTACTTGAGAATGCAATATATTCCTTATTTAACTGTCTTTGTTTTTGTTTCATTTTAGTCAAAATAAACTACTCCAAGCAGTGTTCAGGGCTTATTCCTGGCTGTCAGCTCAAGGATCACTACTGGTGGACTGAGGGACTAGATGGGGTGCTGGGAATTGAACACAGGTCAGCCACATGCAAGAGAAATACGTACCTGCTATATCACTCTATCCAGGCAAAATTGCTACTATTGAAAGAAATTTAGAGAAATCTGTAGGTAAAGATGGAAAGAAAAATGTTTTCAAGAGAGAACATGGGCAGAAAGAAAAGAAAGAAAACCTGTGCATCATCTTTGATAGACATTTAAGATGATTCAATGATTTGAGTCCTGGAATAATGTTATTTTTTGAACATAGAGATAATAAAAATTATTTTCCTTGAAAATGAATCATTATCTTTTCCACAAGTTATACTATTAACACCTGTTTTATTTCTTTAGGAAATCATCATTAGATAAATTTATTTATCACATTCACTTTTATTTACTTTTACCTGCCACTTTATGATAGAATATAAAATATATAAAATGCTGAAAAAAAGGAAAACTACAGATTAATATTCCTGATGAACACACATACAAAGATCCTCAACAAAATTCTAGCAAATAGGGGGCCGGGCGGTGGCGCTGGAGGTAAGGTGCCTGCCTTGCCTGCACTAGCCTAGGACGGACTGCGGTTCGATCCCCCGGCGTCCCATATGGTCCCCCAAGAAGCCAGGAGCAACTTCTGAGCGCATAGCCAGGAGTAACCCCTGAGCGTCACAGGGTGTGGCCCAAAAACCAAAAAAAAAAAAAAAAAAAAAAAATTCTAGCAAATAGAATCCAAAGCCTCATCAAGAAGGTCATACACCAGGACCAATTAGGTTTCATTCCAGAAATTAAAGGATAGGTATTACAACATATCAAAATACAACGTATCAAAAAAGAAAAAGGAAAACCATATGATTACATCAATAGATGCAGACAAAGCATTTGATAATATCCAAAACCTGGTTTTGCTTTGTGGCCACGTGCATCTTCTAGCCAATGAACTCCATCATAACACCTAGAAAAAAAACACAAGCGTGAAAATGAGGAAACAATGCAGGCCAACACCCGGCATAGAGAAAGAAGATGGCAACTCTGATGATCCTAAAAGTGCCAACCAACCTAATTAGCCTCTCAGAGTAGAAATTTAGAGAAGAAATATGGAGGCTCCTCGTAGTAATCAAAGAAAGCATAGATCGAGCTGAACGATACACAAATAAGAATTACAAAGATATGAAGATAGAAATTAGAAAACCCAAAACTGTAACAACAGGTCTGAAAAAACTCAGCAGGTAAAAAGAAAAACTTCAATGGAAAATCTTTCAAACAGAATACCCGCTTCTCAGAACCGAGTCAGTGAGCTGGAAGATGAGATGCTTATAACTCCATACAACAGAAGATATTGGAAAGAGCCTTAAAGCAGAAGTTCCTCCTTGAAGATGCCTTTAGACTCAATGTCACAGAGTGTTTTACCTACATATTCTAAATACTGATGGTTCCGGGTTTGATCAAAGTCTTTAATCCATTTTTGTTTGACTTTGTGCATGATGTTAGATGTTAGATGGAGGTCTGAGTTTGCTTTTTTGCATGTGGCAAAAATACCACTGTTGAAAAGGCTTTCATTGCTCCATTTTGCATTTCTTGTCCCTTTATCAAAGATTAATTGATTGTATGTCTGGAGAACATTCTCTGAATACTCAATTCTATACCACTAACCTGAGGGTCTGTCTTTATTCCAATACTATTTTAATGACTCTTGCTTTGTAATACAATTTAAAGTTGGGGAAAGTGAGGCCTCCATATTCCTTGCCTAAGGGTTACTATAGCTATTCATGGGTGATTATTGTTCCAAATGAATTTCATGAACATTTGATCTACTTCTTTAAAGAATGTCATGGTTACCCTTAGAAGGATTGCATTAATTCTGTATAATGTTTTGAGGAGTATTTCCATTTTAATATTGTTAATTCTCCCAATCCATGAGCATGGTATATGTCTTTATTTCCTTGTATCCTCTTTTAATTCTTGAAACAGAGTTGTGTAGTTTTCTTTGTACAGTTCCTTCACCTCTTTAGTTAAGCTGACTCCAAGATATTTGAGTTTGTGTGACACTAATATGAATTGAATTGGTTTTTTAATGTCCATTTCTTTTCTATCATAATTGATGTATAATTGATTTTTGCATGCTAAATTTGTAAGTATTAACATAATTAAAATGGCAAATATTCCCCAAAGCAATGTACAGATTTAATGCAATACATCTAAGCATATCCATGACATTCTTCAAAAAAGTGGATCAAACACTTTCTGATATTAATTTGATGCAATAAACACCCAGGAATAGTTAAACAACCCTTAGAAAAAGAAGGCATCTCTTTTCCCAATTTTAAACTGCACTATAAGCAATAGTCATTAAAACAGCATGGTATTTGAATAAAGACAAACATTCAGATCGATGGGATTGATTTGAGTATTCAGAAATTGTCCCCAGACATGCAATCAATTTATCTTTGATAAAGGGGCAAGAAATGCAAAATGGAGCAAGGAAAGTTACTTCAACAAATAGTGTTGGAACAACTTGTCAGCAACATGCAAAAAAGTAACTCAGACCTCCATGTAACTCCATGCACAAAGTACAAATGCAAAGGGATTAAAGAACTTGATATTAGACCCGTAACCATAAGGTATAGTATAATAACCATTTAGAACTGTAAGGTAGAAAAACATGTAGGTAAATCACTCCATGTCATTGCAACTAAGGGCATCTTTAAGAAGGAAATAACACTGTCCAAACAAGAGGAAGCAGACATAAATGGGACTATATTAAGCTGAGAAACTTCTGCACCTCAAAAGAAACAGTGACTAGGATACAAAGGCCACCCATGGAAGATGAGAAACTAAAACATCTCAGATAAGGGGATAATATATAAGATATACAAGGTACTGATAAAACTTAACAAGAAAAAAATCTAACCTCATCAAAAATGGAAAGAAAATGAATATACACTTCCTCAAAGAAGAAATACAAATGGCCAAAGGCACATGGAAAAAATGTTGCACATCACTAATCATCAGGGAGATGCATATCAGAATAACTATGTGGTACCATCCCATGCCACAGACAGTGGCACACATCACAAAATACAAGAATAATCAGTGCTGGTGGGGATGTGGTGAGAAAGGAACTTGCATTCACTGCTGGGTTCAGCCTTTATGGAAAACAATATGGAGATATCTTAAAAAACTGAAAATTGAGCACCATATGATCCAGCTATTTCACTTCTAGGGATACAACCTAGGAACACAAGAATACAATACAAAAGTGCCCTCCGTATGCCTATGTTCATTGCAGCTCTACTCACAATAGCCAGACTCTGGAAACAATCAAGATGCCCTTCAACAGATGAATGGCTAAAGAAGTTGTAGTACATATATACAATGAAACACTATGCAGCTTTCAGGAAAAATGAAGTCAGGAAATTTTCCTTTACATAGATATATATACATGGAATCTATTATGCTGAGTGAAATAAGTCACAGGGAGAGAGATAAGCACAGAATGGTCTCACTCGTGTGCGATTTAAGAAAAAAGAAAGTATGGTAACAATACCAAGAGATAATAGAGATGAGGTTTGAAAGGATCAGCCCATGCTTACCACAAAGAGTGGTGAGTGCAGTTAGAAAAATAACTAAACCAACAACTATCATGATAATGGTAGTGAGTGAGATAAATAGAATGCCTGTCTTGACAACAGACAGGGTATGGGGGAGAAGGAGAATGGGGCATTGGTAGTGAGAAGGTTGCACTGGTGAAAGGTGGTGTTCTTTTTTATGACTGAAACCCAACTACAAACATGTTTATATTCATGGTACTTACATAAATATATTTAGAAAATAGATAATAAGGGCCATAGCCATAGTACAGCAGTAGGACTTTTGCCTAGCAGGTGGCCAACCCTAAGCAGACCCAGTTTCTATTCCTGGCATCTAGTTTGGTTCCGTGATCTTGCCAGGAACTATTTCTGAGTACAGAGCCATTAGTAACCCCTGAGTGCCTGGGTGTATCCCAAAAACTAAAAAAGAAATTATAATAAGAAAAATTTAAAAATCCCTATAGCTGTTTATTGTTACTGAAAGACAATGACAATTTAAAATAAATTGTTTAAAAGCCATTGTCTTCTTCAGTGAAGAATTACCATACTAATATGAGAATAAGTACATTCTCTAAAAATTTCTGGTCAAATCCAGATATCAAATTGAAGAAAACAAATAATTTCCCAAAAAATTTATTGAATATAATATGTTTATGGAATTTTTATGGAAATAAAGTGAGTCATATAGTCATATAAATAACTATTAAGGACTGGAGAGGTAGTATAGGTATTAAGACACTTATTTACACACAACCACCTCTATACTTTAGTTCCCCAACCATCAACACAGTGACCTTTAAGAACAGAGTCAGGAGTAAGCCCTGGAATAATCCTCCTCCCATCCTTCTCAAAAAAAGTTCATAGATTCAGTTCCTGGTGGAACAAAAAGATCCAGCTAATATTAAAACAAAACTTTGAAATAGTAATTAAGAAGATAAAATCTTGAAGCTAATGGGATTTACTAACACAGCAAAAAAGAAGTTAGAAAATGATAATATATTGCTGATAAAATGAATTAATTGCAATGATTTAAATGGAAAGAAGAGAAAATTTTATATTAATAAAAATTCAATGTACACATGAATAAAAGTACTTTTCACATTTATCACTGTAACTGATATGTATAAAGCTTATAATTTTAGAGAAATTATTTTATTTTATATTTATCTTTGTAAGTTTCTTTTCGTTTCAGAGACAATGGGTCAAGTATTTGGTATCAAATAAACCAAGTAAAGAAAACAAAAAGTGGTGATTATCACATTTTTTAAAGAAGCATGCTTTTGCTCATCGTGAAGGCTTCTCTGATCTCTCCGAGTAGACATCATAAGCAATGCTCATCTCCTGGAGTTAAAAAAAAAATCAACAAATAAGAAGTTATTGTTGAAATTAAATGGAAGCATATATGTCCAAAAATAGTAAAAGGATTTGATGTTCATATAAATTTTGTGATAGATGAATGTGTATATATGGCAACAAGTGGACAAAAGTATAATAATAAAATGGTGGTAATAGGAGAAAATAGTATCATCATGTTAGATGCCTTGGAATAAGTATAAACAGCGGTTGTTTAGAAGTCAAATGCTTTTACTTGTTCTCTATTTTGCAATTTTTCACTGATATAAAATTGAGTTATTTACATATTCTTGAATGTTTTTCTTAAATAATTTTTCTATAGTCAAAAAATACCATGCTTTCAAATTCATGTATTTTTCAACACAAAAATCCCCAGGAGGTTTTAAATATATATTAAGCTGTATACCCATTTTACTTAAATTAAAAGCAATAATACACAATAAAATATTAAAAGGTTAGCTTAAGAGTATGTTTACTTTGGAGTTAGCAGGAGTGATACGCAGGAGACTGAATAAGTAATATAATAAGCAAATTTATTTTTCTGCAAGAAAAACTTGTTTCAGAGACTAGAAATATTCAAGTGTGAATTTAAACTTTAAAAAATGTGAGACTGAAGAGATAGCACAGAGGTGATATGTACCTGACCCTGGTACTGCATGGCCTCCCAAACTTCCCCAGGGCCCTCATGGCTCCGAATACTATTGTGTCCTCAGGCCCTTGCACTGAACCATATGGTCCAGTTGCGAGAGAACTACAAGGGTGGTAGTTTATCATGAACCCCTGAAAAAAAAATAAAGAGAAGAAACTGCACAAAAATCTAAGTTACAAGACAAATTAACTTAAAGTATTTACATTAAGAAATCTTAAAACAGTAAAGAAAAGTGTGCTTAATAGAAGGCCTAAGCCCAGAGAGTTGTCAAGAACAGAAGTAAAAACCTATTTGTAACTATACTTTCAGGTCAAGTGAAGAGATCTGAAGTCACAGAAAGAAACCTCCAGAATTCCAGGGCTCCAGAGAACATAGGTCAGCACTTCCCCCTCCCTCAATCCAGAACTCCTCAAGAGGAAAAAGACATGAACTTGAGTGTGTTGGAGCAGGGAGCTATGGGGTGTGGAGGAGCAGTCCTACTCTGGGACACTGAAGGGCAGGATACTGACGACATCCCCGGACTCATCAACCATGTCATCATATACCCAGCACCGGTTGTTGCGGCAAACAGGCCCACACTTCATGGAGTTGCACTTGGGGCAGGGGTAGAAGCAGCCCAGGCAGTTCTGATCCAGACAATCACACAGGTCTACGCCATTGCAGATCAGCTTGCCATTCTCGTCATATTTCCTCTTGGGTTTGTTTTTCTCAGGAAAATACTCATTCTTCTTTGACATCTGTGCTTTCTTTTTCAGTTTTCTGGGTACAAGATCAAAGTCGGTCATCTGCGGTCCAGGGTTTTCAAATGACAGGTTTTTTAACTGTCGCTGAATTTGCGATTGCTTCTGCCTGAGTTGAGAGCTTTTCTCAGGAGAATTCTCATCTGTTTCCTTCTCTTGCAGGGAACTCTGTTGATCTGATGGTTCACTGCTTGTTGATCTGATGGTTCACTCTGTTGATCTGATGGTTCACTCTGTTGATCTGATGGTTCACTCTGTTGATCTGATGGTTCACTCTGTTGATCTGATGGCTTGCTCATTTTTTTGGATAACTTGAGGAAATGTCCTCTACACGGTTGACTTCAAGGGATGGCGCCAGAGGCCGTTAACCTCCCGAGTTGCCTCTCCCGCGATGTCCGATGCCAACAGGGACGTTCACTGGCAAGGGGTCATGGGTCAGCGCGTGGTCAGGGATTAGGACGCCTCAGAGGTGCTTCCGGAGGGGGGTGCTCCCTCCGGCCCACTTCCTGCCCTCTGTATGTGTTCATTGCAGCTCTACTCACAATAGTCAGACTCTGGAAACAATCAAGATGCCCTTCAACAGATGAATGGCTAAAGAAGTTGTAGTACATATACACAATGAAACACTATGCAGCTTTCAGGAAAAATGAAGTCAGGAAATTTACCAGGCGTGGCCCTGAGGACCAGCTTTAGAGAAACTTTGATACATAAGATACAATGGACAATTCTGCATAGGGTAGCCTCCTACATGGGTAGGCCTCATTAACACATTGTTTACTACTCCAGACTCGAAACCTAAGTGCATCCTAAGTGCTCCAACCATTATCTCACCCTGAAACCTTCATTTAGCAAGGCCAACCCCATCACTGACAAAATGCCTAGAAACTGGGAAAACCTCCCAACTCTGACACACTGACCCAATCTTTTTTATTTAATTGATTAAATTTTTAAAATTTATTTTTAATATATTTACCTATTTTTTTGTTCTCCACTTCCTTATATTCTTTTCTCCCATCTTCTCTTTCTTAAGCTATACCTAAGCTGGGCCCGGAGAGATAGCACAGTGGCGTTTGCCTTGCAAGCAGCCGATCCAGAACCAAAGGTGGTTGGTTCGAATCCTGGTGTCCCATATGGTCCCCTGTGCCTGCCAGGAGCTATTTCTGAGCAGACAGCCAGGAGTAACCCCTGAGCAACGCCAGGTGTGGCCCAAAAAACCAAAAATAAAAAATAAAAAAAAAAAAGTTACACCTAAGCTAATTCTTTATCTTAATTCAACCAGTCCTTAAGAGCTCAGACCCATCCTATTTGGGTCAGACCTCTAACAACACCTTAAAAATAGATCTCTAATGTATGTCTTTATGTGGGCATGAATATATGTAGAGAGGACTCCTCTATGAGAGACAAATCTAAATGTAAACAATCCATGCCTATAGCCCCTCCTATATATTATCCTTCCTACCCACTTTCAAAAATCCTACTATCCCTTCACCCCCAATCCCAATCTGAAATCCTACCTTACTAATGCTCTTTACCCTCAGTTCTTAACCCATTAGGTTATCAAGACTAACCTCCTCCCCCAGTAAGCCATCACCCAGCTCCCAAGTGAAGGGACACCCACTCAACCCCACATCTCATCCCCAGCAAGAAACTACAACCAACATTCCTGCTGACTCATGCTCTTGGCCCTCCTTCTCATCCTCAAATGTGGACTTTTGCTTGATACCAGATTCAGCTCCCGAAGGACCTCCAATGCAAGAACTCTACATGAGTCATTTCTGCTGCAAATCATTTCTGAAACTCAACAAGACCAGGGTGTGTGATGAAATTGTGACCTGGATTCCATCCCCCACAAGAATATCTCAAAAGACAATGAGGAAGCCTGTATTTCCTTTATAAGTTTAAGACTTCTATAATACTACCTCTTAACCTATTTATGTAGACTTTCTTAAAAAGTCTACAATAGCATATTAACATACTAAGTACATATTTTGTGCTACAACTATGGTAAAATTTTTTTAAATCAGAACAATAAATAGAAACAAATACTTCATGGATTTTAATATGCATGCTGCTATGAATAGCAGTATGCATACATTTTTTTAATAAATGTTTTATGTCCAGGGATAGATACCCAAAAGCAGGATTGATAAGTCATATTGTAGCTCAATTTTGAGTTTAGTAAGAACCCCAGGAGTTGGATCAGGCAGCATTCCCACCAGCAATGGAGAAGAGTTCCTTTATCACTACATCCTCGCCAACAGAGATTGTTTCAAGTATTTTTGATATATGCCATCCTCACTGGTGTAAGATATCTTATTGTTTTCTTGATTTGGATTTCCCTACAGATAAGTGATGATGAACATGCTTTCATGTGTCTTTTATTCCTCCTCTGAAAAGTGCCTGTTCATCTCTTCCCATTTTTGATGGGGTTTTTGGGTTTTGTGGAGTTAAACTTTGTGAGTACTTTGTATATCATAGAAATCAACTCTTTATCTGATGTGTTGAGTGCAGAATATTTCTCCTAATCAGTTGCCTTCTAATTTTAGTTCGTGTTACTTTTTGCAATATAGAAACTTTTTAGTTAGATATATTCCCATTTATTTATGTTGGATGCTATATCTCTTGCCATTGGCATCCTGTCATTGAAGTCTTCTTTGAGGTCCAAGCCTTGGAGTGTTCCACCTATGCTTTTCTCAATGAACTTTATGGACTTCAGTCTAATCTCAAGATCTTTAATCCACTTTGAATTGACTTTTGTGTAAGGTGTGAGATATAGATCAGTCATTAAATCTTTACATATAGTTATCCAATTGTTCCAACACTGTTTGCTGAAGATACTGTCTTTTTTCCAGTTCATATTATTGGATCCTTTGTCAAGATTAGTTGACCATATGCTTGGGGGGTTGTCACTGGATATTCTATTCTGACCTATTGGTCTAAAAATCTGTCTTTGGTCCAATAACATGCTGTTTTGATCACTATGGCTTTGTAGTAGAGCTTCAAATTAGGTAATGATATTCCTCCCAGTTTCTTGTTTTTCAGTGTTGATTTGGCTATCCTAGGTCTTTTATGGTTCCATATGAATTTTATAATTGTTCTAAGTTCTTGAAGAAGTTTGTCTAAATTTGAATAGGGATTGCACTGAATATATATAGTAGTTTAGGTAAAATGGTCATTTTGATTATATTGATTCTTCCAATCCAAGTAATAGTACAGCAGATAGGATATTTGCCTTGCATGCAATCAGCCCAAGCACTGCAGTGGTAAGCATAGTCCTTGCCAGGAGTGATTTGTGAGCCAGAAGGAGGCCCTGAGGACTCCTGGGTATGCCCCAAAACCAAACAAAATATTTCGCTTATATATCTATTATGATATTTATTTAAGTTTTCATGTAATGATGCATTTATGTCTTCAGTGAATGTTTTGCTACCTACCAGGTTATACATGTTTACCATGTGCCCCCTACTGGTTTGTAAATTCCTTTAAATTGTGTTTATTATTTCATCAGTGTCTGAAAAATATTTGGTGAAAATGTATATAATATTTTGCTTTCTGGCTTTAAAATAAGCAAATTATAAAAATGTAACTTTGGGAGATGTTTTTATGACTACAGAAAGATTGGTTAGGCAATCAGATTATGAGTAGTTTTATAAACTATGTTAGAGTGCTTTGCTTAAAAATATTTTGAGGTTAAATTTTAAAATAAACTCAATTATGAGCAATTTTATCTGTGTGGGAGGGGAACTGTATTATGAACAATTTTGTAACTATGATGTTTAAATTTTTTTAAATGAAGAAAAAACATATTTTTGAGGGCTGGAGTACAGCAAGTAGGGCACTTGCCTCACCAAAAAACAAACTGAGTTCAGTCCCATCCCCAGTATCCCTATGCCTGCCAGGAGTTATTCTTATAAGACCCAAAGCCCAAAGATTAATTAAATGTTTGGAAACACCAAGTATATTTTCAAATAACTTCTTGTTGAAGTTTTATTGCATTACAATATTATATAGGTTTGAGGCATGTGTTACCAAAAATCAATCAGTGCATTCTTTTTCTCCCAATTTGCATACCTGTCTCCTCTGCTCTAACCAGGATTGCAACATCCCCTGGAATTCTTTTCCCTTCATACTGTTCTAACTCTGATAGCTGTGTTTCACTCGCAACTCACAAAAGCAGGTAATCCTCAAGATTTTTTTCTCATGTGCATGTATACTGATATGGAATTGCTATATATATTAACATAATATGTATTATATACTATATACAATATATACTTTATACATAAATATATAGTGTTATATATTATTATAGCCTTATAACATAATGCTATTTTATGTATGTTTTACTACAAAGTTAAACTTAATCTGATACAGAAAACCTGCTTTCCCCATTTCTCTAAAATTTATGGCACAAAGAGTCCCATGCTTTACAAAATGCATATCAATTTCTTAGTTGTAGACAATATTAGATACAAGAGACAAGAAAAAGGCTATTACAGTTGGCATTACTCTATGTTTTTTCCTTTCATGGAACATTGCTCAAAGGAGGTCGAAATGCTTTGTTTCAAGAGGTAATAGGATCATATTGGTATCTTTTAACTCGTACCCTCAACTAAAATTTCCCTCCAACTATTCTTATTCAAGGGATATGTATAAATATTTAACTTATGTAATTCTTAAATACTAATATTAAAAGTAACATTATACATTTATTTAAGCAGAACCAGAAAACTTTCATTATCATTTTCAATATTTATTATGTTTACAGATTCTTTAGGATTCCTAATAGCAAGTACATCTTCCAGAGGTTACAAAATCTGTTTGATTATTGCTTTCCAGTCATCCAACTGCAACCCCATACATGACAAATACAAGACATAAAACTCTCATTAGCAATGCATGAACAGCAGGTAACCAAACAATAGGCAAGACTGGAATAAATGCATGTGATTTTCTCTTCAGTGAATGATATCCTTACCTTGGGGCTTTGCCTCTCCAAGTGGTGTCAGACATGGCAGTGCCAAGTGATTGATGTGAGTCTTCACACCGAGTCACTGCTTCCAAATCCTGAATTTGTATAACCACGATCATTTTTTTACCTGTCATTTATCTTAATTTTGGTCACTTGAACTTAATAGAATAATTATGTTCTCCTAAAACTCCTGTTCACTAGTGTGTCAAAAATTGTCCCCAGGTGAGGCACTAAAGAAACAAGTGAATTATTCTTTAAATTTATCTCTCAGATATTAAAATCTTACCCTATTTTTATTGTCTGAAAAACATTGTTTCTTATAGTTTTTCCAATTACATATGTGTGTACACACTTAAGGAAACTAGTACAAATTTCTTTATTATGAACAAAAACAGAGGGTGATTATCCTTCTAACAGAATCAGCTATTGGCTCACATTTAAGTGACAAAAATACTGTACATGGTAGTATAACTAGTTGTTACTTAAATAGAAAAGGTTGTTAAATAGAACTAGAGAAAAAAAGTAAGAGCTTATAACGCAGATTATATGCTGATTGGTATCATAATAAATTATAAATGCAGTATATTTTTAGACAATTTCTTAAAAAGTAATAGGCATTCCATCTTGTTTCCAAATTTCTGTTAATTAGAGCTGAACTTTAATAGAGTGAAAATAAGAGGATAAAAGAGAAGCAGGTTTTGGCTAGCTCCTTACAACATGGTGATTGGAGATGGTGGAGTCAATGAAAACAGCCCAAGTATTGAATGGGATTTTTGGCCAGGTAAGAAAGCAACAAAGGGCCTGGAGAGATAGCACAGCGGCGTTTGCCTTGCAAGCAGCCAATCCAGGACCAAAGGTGGTTGGTTCGAATCCTGGTGTCCCATATGGTCCCCCGTGCCTGCCAGGAGCTATTTCTGAGCAGACAGCCAGGAGTAACCCCTGAGCACTGCCGGGTGTGGCCCAAAAACAGAAAGAAAGAAAGAAAGAAAGAAAGAAAGAAAGAAAGAAAGAAAGAAAGAAAGAAAGAAAGAAAGAAAGAAAGAAAGAAAGAGAAAGAAAGAAAGAAAGAAAGAAAGAAAGAAAGAAAGAAAGAAAGAAAGAAGAAAGAAAGAAAGAAAGAAAGAAAGAAAGAAAGAAAGAAAGAAAGAGAAAGAGAAGAGAAAGAAAGAAAGAAAGAAAGAAAGAAAGAAAGAAAGAAAGAAAGAAAGAAAGAAAGAAAGAAAGAAAGAAAGAAAGAAAGAAAGAAAGAAAGAAAGAAAGAAAGAAGGAAGGAAGGAAGGAAGGAAGGAAGGAAGGAAGGAGAAAGAAAGAAGAAAGAAAGAAAGAAAGAAGAAAGAAAGAAAGAAAGAAAGAAAGAAAGAAAGAAAGAAAGAAAGAAAGAAAGAAAGAAAGAAAGAAAGAAAGAAAGAAAGAAAGGAAGGAAGGAAGGAAGGAAGGAAGGAAGGAAGGAAGGAAGGAAGGAAGGAAGGAAGGAAGAAAGAAAGAAAGAAAGAAAGAAAGAAAGAAAGAAAGAAAGAAAGAAAGAAAGAAAAAGAAAGAAAGAAAGAAAGAAAGAAAGAAAGAAAGAAAGAAAGAAAGAAAGAAAGAAAGAAAGAAAGAAAGAAAGAAAGAAAGAAAGAAAGACAAACAGCAACAAAGACCAGAGACATAGCAAGATGAGTTGGACATTTGCTTTGCATGTGGAAGACCCAGTTTTATCCACAGCATCCCATAAGGTCCACCAAGCCCACCAAGAGTGATTCCTGAGTGTAGAGCTGGAGTAAGCCCTGAATGGGTGTGACCCTGAAACAAACAAGCAAACCAAAAAAAGAAAAAAGAAAAAAAACATGCACACCAGAAAAGAAAAATAAAAGAGTGAGAAAGAAAAAAGAAAGAGAAGGAAAGAAAGAAGCAAAGTGACGGAAGGAAGGAAGGAAGGAAGGAAGGAAGGAAGGAAGGAAGGAAGGAAGGAAGGAAGGAAGGAAGGAAGGAAGGAAGGAAGGAAGGAAGGAAGGAAGGAAGAAGGAAGGAAGGAAGAAGGAAGGAAGGAAGGAAGGAAGAAGGAAGGAAGGAAGGAAGGAAGGAAGGAAGGAAGGAAGGAAGGAAGGAAGGAAGGAAGGAAGGAAGAAGGAAGGAAGGAAGAACTAATATGCATGTGCTCCTTTGGCCCATACACATGGTCCTGCATGCACACGTCTTTCTCATCTCCCTCCAATATGTGTACTTTTCTACTTTCATGCTAGGTATATATCTGTACTCTCGACCTTTGGATAAGCCTAAACTCTCCCTGAGCTTCTTACTCTTTCTTTTATTTTCTTTCTTTCTTTCTTTCTTTCTTTCTTTCTTTCTTTCTTTCTTTCTTTCTTTCTTTCTTTCTTTCTTTCTTTCTTTTTTTCTTTCCTTTCTTTCTTTTTCTTTTCTTTTTCTTTCTCTTTCTTTCTTTTTTTTTCCTTTTTTTTCTTTTTCTTTTTTCTTTTTTTTTGTTTTTGATTTTGGGCCACACCCGCCGGTGCTCAGAGGTTACTCCTGGCTGTCTGCTCAGAAATAGCTCCTTGCAGGCACGGGGGACCATATGGGACACCAGGATTCGAACCAACCACCTTAGGTCCTAGATCGGCTGCTTGCAAGGCAAACGCTGATGTGCTATCTCTCCGGGCCCTCCTTTCTTTCTTTCTCTTTCTTTTTCTTTTTCTTTCTTATCCTCTTCCTCACCTTCCTCAGTACCTCAGAATAAAATATATTTTACTCTAAAGAAAGATATTAAAGAAAAAATCAAAATAACTAATCCCCCAAAACATACATATTCCTTAATTCTATCCTTCTAGATAATCTTATAAAGTGGATACAGAATGAAATCCTATACTTTTTTAAGCTTTCAAGAAGAACTTGGAAACTAAGATTATATACAAGGCATCAGAATTTTTTTGGTCTAAGAAGGGGAGATGAGATTAGATACAAGGTCCAAAGAATTTAACAGACATAGTACAACATGTAGTTATATCTTCAATGTACATTAAATTGTACCTTCAAACCTCCACAGCCACAATCTTTAGGCTTAGAAAACCTAAGCTTAGGCTCAGGCATGAAAGAACAACTAACATGATGTAGAAATTTGAGAAACCTCACCTGTCACTGGAAATCCAAACAAATGCCCAATCCACTGTACTACCACTCTTGCTACAAAACCAAAGATTTTAATGTATTAATCCTGTTCACTGGGCTGAAAAAAGACTTAGGCATTTTAGCATAACACAGTGGTTGTTGCTGCTCATGACATGAGCTGAATGTAGCCATTCTTGGTGTGATCCCTATCCAACATGTTTTCAGTCTCTGGTCTTCTTACCAGGTTAGAACCTGATAGGAACGTGTAGGTCCACCCCACGTGACACGTCACTGCTAGAGTGCAAGGTGGAAAACATTTTTATTAAGCTCAGCTTTGTACTTGAACTCATTGGGAAAAAAAATAAGGCTTGTTTAATCCAACAAAGGCTATGGTAACTTTAGCTCAACAGAGTCACAACCTTAGCCCCCACCTCCAGAGTCAAGATGCTATTTGATTTCATTAGATTGTCCCTAGAAATATTAAAAAAAAAAATGTCCATCACTACTGCTTGTCAAGGATATTCAAATTAAGATAACATCACATACTAATAAATATATATCATAAAAACTTGAAACAACCTGTGTTGCAGGGATGTGGCAAAAATAAGCTCATCTATTACTAGTGAGAATGTTATCTGATCTACCTTCATGAGAAAGTTTGTATTTGTTTCAAAAAGGGATGATGGAGCTTTCTCGATTAACATGTTATCTACCTCCAATATACAAAAGCATTTATTCTAAGGAGAATAAGCACACCAACCATTTATTGCAGCATAGAGTATAATGTCTATGATATGGAATCAACCCAAGTGTCCAATGACAAATGAATGGATTGTAACGATGCAGCATATATTCACAATGGAAAACTATGCAACCACAAGGAATGATGAGATCATGCAATTCACTGAAACTTGGATGGAACTGGAGGATATCAATTTAAGTGAAGTAAGTCAGAGGAAGAATTTCAAATACATTCACTTACCTGTGGTTATAAAATAACATGGCAAGGGAACATTAGGTACTCAAGTGAAACAAACTCTTGGTTCTAGGTTACAGTAAATTAAGGATCAGGATAGAGAGAAATAAAGGGAAAGATGAGTCTGAGGTAAAAGGAACAACACTGTAAACCAGTAAAAATGCAATAAAAAGCTTCAATTTATACAACCCTTAATCACAAAGTATTTATAGGCTCATCAAATTGGACTTATTAGATGCCAACATTAAAATGAATTGTAATTGTATATGTGTAGTTTTAAGAAGCATTGGCTACTATAGCAAGCAGTCTTTTTTTTGGGGGGGGCACACCTGCTGACACTCAGGGGTTACTCCTGGCTATGCGCTCAGAAATCATTTCTGGCTTAGGGGACCATATGGGAGGCTGGGGGATCGAACCACAGTCTGTCCTATGCTAGCGAAGGCAAGGCAGATAGATGCCTTGCCCCTTGCACCACCGCACCAGCCCCTACAGCAAGCAGTCTTTACATTGAAGCCAAAAGGATAAGGAATGAGAAGTAATATGTAGGTGGGGGCTCATTTAGATATTATGATAGGATTAGAACTTTGGTGTAGGATACAACGAGGCTTATACACATACACAGATGCAAAGAGTACTCCTGAAATTTTATAGTACTGTGAACTAATGATAAATTCATAAAAAAAAAAAAACTTACGCAAATTTTAAAGGCATTGAGCCAATGTCTTTCAAAAAAAGTGCTTGCTGAACAAAGGGCTAATTAATGGCAGGGTTTAGATATAAAGGTAAGTAATCTTTAATTTAGCAATGACTTTCAACTAGGTGTGATTTTACTCCTCTGGGCTATTTAACATATAATCTGGAATGATGGTTATGGCTGTGCTACTGTAGAGAAGAGAGTTACTAATGCCATCTAGTGGCAGATTCCTGGCATTCAGCAGCAGCCTTCAGTAGCCTTCATCTCAATGCACAAGCTATTTTTCCATCAACAACTCATTTAAACTACAGAGCAGAAATATCAAGACTGTGGATGTTAAGTAACTCATTTATACCAATATATTTGCTATACATAATAATAGTAGATTAGTAATATTTTCTATTTTAACATGCAAAAAACAATGTTCATAAAATATTCCACAATTAATATACCAGATATGTTAACCTTTTTAAAAGCATATTAAATCTACAGAAGACAATTAAAATAACTTAATAAAGTTCATAAAATATATTTCTATATTTTGTTGTTATAGAGTAAATAATAGATATCAATTTATTCAATTTCTGATCAAAGTAACTTTTCCCTTTTGGAAAGCAAAAATCACTTTTAAGAACCTATCAAACTCAGGGCTGGAAAGATAGGACACTATCTTAAATAGGGCACTTTCCTTGCGTACAACTGAACTGGGTTCAATTTCCAGCACCCCATGTGTTGTTCCTCCAGGCCAAGTAAGAAGGACTGAGCCTAGAGCAAAGACCAGGAGCAAATCCTAAGCACCAAAAGACAAACAAATAAAACTTATAAAACTCTAATTGATTGCTCAATTGTGTGTTCTTCCCAAAAATTAGGCATATCTTTCTGCAGAATACAAAAAATGCAGATGTAGATTTTACACTCAGCAGATAAATTGTAAACTCAAATTAAACTCATTAAATTGTAGACTCAAATAGTACGTTTATGCTTGTAGCATTTTAAGGCCTAGATGATCAATTTTATAATTTTATGATAAATTTTATAAAGTTATCATGTAGGCTACAATTTATTATAAAGATACCTAAATATATATAATATAAATATATAATATATATAAATGTAATATAAATGTGCCTAAAACAGGAAATTCAAATAAATTCACTGAAAAATCATCTCCATTAGTTGCTATATTTTCACTTACTATGTATGTTCCTTGAAACTAATTTCTGGGAATTCTAAAGAATTAGTTAAATACAGAATGACCAACTCATCATCAATTTTTAAACCTATTTCTAAGTCAATAGTACTAATTTCTTTCCTATAAGATATAGTTGGCCCCCAGCTATCACTTGATCATGTTAATCAAGTATGTATATTCAGAGAATCACTGGATCTATATTTAATATATCATTAAGGGTCTTCTCAAAGGTATTATTGCTTTTCAGTGTTAGCAAACACATTAGGTATTATTTCTCTTTCTAAGGTGATATGAGAATAACTTTGTCATACTAGTTTTGAAATATAAAGTTACTTGTGACTTTTCCAAAATTCCCAATCAGTGGACACAAGGCTAAGTAAAAAGAACTTGTGTTTTTTTCACCCCATAATAAGGTACCAAAAATTGCCTAATATAAGACACAAACCTAAAACCTTGATGAAGAGAATTTTTAACAGAAATGGACAAGGGAACATAATCCAGGGAGAAGACAGCAGAAAGAATCACTTCATTGAACAAGTAGAGAGCCAGAACAGACTTCCACGGTTTGACACTTTACCCTGGAGATCTAAAAGGAAAGATGCATAAAACATCAAGCTCGTTTGTCCCAAGAACCTACATTGACATCACTGGAATAAGGCCCAAGGAGCTATATGATGTATGCAAGGGCCATAATTGCCAGAGGGTGCATTTTAGTGACCTCCTAACCTTGCTGACAGAAGCACTGGTAAATTCCATATCAAAATTCCTAGGCCCTGAAGGTGCAGAGAGATAATTATTGAGTCCTAACTCTAGGCAAACAATTCATTCATCCTTTACCAGACCCTACATAACTAGTATCAAACAAGTCACAATTTTAGGAAGAAAAGGAAAAAGGAGGCAAACTGAAGTCCTTGCCAATCTGCAAGGGAACTCCTATTGTGTCTCCTTACTAGCATAAAATCAGCCAGACTCTGCTCCCTGACAGCCTGAGTGCACATTCCACTCCCAGAAGGACCTAAAACCTCAGCATCATCTCAACCCACTTCGGCTCAGGATCCTGAGTTTGTATGTATGACGGGGACACTTTAGCAGTGCCTACTATTTAAAACAACTAGAAACCTCTCTTACTGCATAAATTCACTCAATCTGAAC
The DNA here is from genome assembly GCF_024139225.1 of Suncus etruscus. Lineage (NCBI taxonomy): Eukaryota > Metazoa > Chordata > Mammalia > Eulipotyphla > Soricidae > Suncus > Suncus etruscus. The sequence continues at coordinate 52,993,143 of NC_064852.1, forward strand.
CATTAATATTATAGATGGGAGAAATAGCAATAGCACAATGGGTAGGACACTTGATTTGCACACAACCTACCCAGGTTCAATTCCCTATCTCACTGAATGCAGACCCAAGAGTAAGCCCTGAAGACTGCCAAATGTGCCCTTGTCAAAAAATAAACAAACAAACAAACAAAAAACCAAGACTAAAAAATATCTAATTGCCAAAAGACCAAATACCACATAGAAAAAAGGCAACACAATATCTCTGAATGTTAATAAAATAAATCCCCACATAAAAAGATACATATTGACTGAATTCTTCAGAAAACAAAACCCAACTTCCAACATCAAAAGAATAAATTTTGAAACAATAAATAAGATGACAAATCTTTAACTGGACTCAGGAAGAAAATATAGAAAAAAATCATATGAGGGGCTGGAGCAGTGGCACAAGCAGTAGGACATTTGCCTTGTACTCACTAACCTAGGCCAGTCTGCGATTTGATCCCCTGTTGTCCCATATGGTCCCTCAAGCCAGGAGCGATTTTTGAGCACATAGCCAGGAGTAACCCATGAGTGTCAACAGGTGTGGCCCAAAATAATAAATAAATAAAAATAAAATAAGAAAAAATCATATGAGAAATTAAAGGAGAGAAATTACAAAAGAACCCTGTGGTTCTAGGAAAATACATTTCTAGTAGATTTCAGTGGAGATTTTTTTGGATTTTAGTGGAAGGAATAAGTCACTCCAGTTCCTCAGTCATAGAAGGCAGAAGTTGGGGAGTCTGATTCCTAGTGCAGTCTAAGTAACTGTGTCTCCTACTAGAATAGCTAAGCTCCCATTCAGTCATCTTCAGAGAAAGCTTCAGTATTAGAAAAAAATGTGTTTACTCAGACCTGAGAGATAGTACAGCAGGTAGGCACCTCACTTGTACTCAGACACATCCCATATGACCTCCTGAGCACCCTCAAGAGTAATTCCTGAGTACAGAGCCAGAAGTAACCCCTGAATATCACCAAGTGTGACCCCCAAACAGACCAAAATTTGCTAATTAATTTTATTGGAAGTTTCAATAAATTTCAGTATCAGGAATAAATTACCCTAGGTCCTCAGTTGTAGGAGACAGAAGGTGGACAGTCTGATTGCTAGTACAGTTCAAGGAACTACATATTCTTCCACAGTAGCTAAGTTCCAGCTTTTATTAGTTCCACTGAACTAATAGGAAAGTGAGTTGACAATGGGTTTCAGTGGATTTTTTTTTTCAATGAAAGGAGTAAGTGATCCTAGTTCCTTAGCCAAAAGTGGGTTGGGGATCTGGCTCCTAAAACAGCTCAAGAAACTGCATCTTCTACCAGACTGGCTAAGTTAAGTGGCTAAGTGGCTCCAGTTCACTCTTTCTTAGAGAAGACCACAGATTTAGGGAAGTGCATTTGCAGTACATTTCAATGAAAAGTTTCTTTCACTGGATGAAATAAGTGGCCCTAATTTCTCAGCCATAGAAGGCAGAAGGTGGTGAGTCTTCTAGAAGACTGACTTCTAGAAATGGTCAAGGGAATGTGTTTCCTGCCAGTGGCTAAGCTCCAGCTTACACCTTAAAGAAAACTGAGGCTATATGGAAATGTTTCTGTCAATGATTTCAATAAAGACCTTAGTGGATTTCCATGGAAGAAATAAGAAATCTTAGTTTCTTCAGCCGTAGGAGGCAGAAGGTAAAACTTTGGCTCCTGGTACAGTTAAAAGAACTATATATATATACTGCCAGAGTGGCAACATTCTTCTTAAAGGAGGATCATCCTTCTTAAAGAAAACTGGGGAAAACGTCTCTCTAGAAGTGCATTTGCAATGAATTTCCGTGGAGCTTTCAAGGATTACAATGGAAGAAATAAGCGACCCTTGATTATCAGCTCAAAGAGTTATAAGGTGGGATTCTGACTCCTGGTACAGTTCAAAGAAGTGCACTATTGCCCGAGTGGTTAAGCACCAGCTCACTTTAGAGGAAACTATAGCTCCAAGGACTGCAGTTACAGTTAAGTACGTTAACAATACATTTCAATGAAAGTTTCATTCAAAGGATTTCAATGGAATTAATAAGACAGTATTTCCTCAGCCTTGGGTGGTAAAAGTTGGCAATTTGGTTCCTACAGTTTAAGAGACTTCATGTATTGCCAGAATGGCTAAGCTCCAGCTTTCTCCTTGTGTTTTTGGTAGGTTTGTTGTTGTTGTTTTGTTTGTTTGTTTGGGGGCTACACAGGGCAGTGTCAGAACTTACTATTGGCTCTGTGCTCAGGAATCATTCCCAGTAGTGCTCCAGAAACATACAGGTGCCAGGGATCAAATCCTACTCACTGTACTTACTATCTTCCCAGCCCCAAGTTTTTTTTTTCCTTTTAAAAGAGAACAGCTGTTACAGAAAGGTGTTTTTGCAGTGGATATCAATGGAGGGTTCTTTACTAGTTGAATAGTAACCCTACTTCTTCAGCTGTAGCAGGCAGAAGATAGAGAGGCTGCCTCCAAGTACAGTTTAAAAAGCTGTCTACTTTCAGAGTGACTATGCTCTAGATCACTCTTTCTTAAAGAAAACAGGGAGTATGTGAAAATATATTTTCAAAGGATTTCATGAGGTTTTCATTTCCAGTGATTTCCAATGGAAGATATGACTCTAATTCCTCAGCTATAGGAAATAAGAGGCGAACAATCCAGTTCCTAGCATAGTTAAAGGAACTGCTTCTCTGACTGAGCGGCTAAGCTCCAGCTCAACTCCTCAGAGAAAACTGCTGTCTTAATGTTAAAACTTCTTTTACTAGCCCAGTGAAACTAATGGGCATTTGGCATGTACTGCTCATGAGCTGAAACAGGTGAATCAGAACAGTGTAAGGTAGAATGTGACACTGATTAATGAGAAGGAACTTGTTTCTTAACTTCTTGTGCCATTTAGTGAATTTTTTTTTATTTTTATTTTTTTGGTTTTTGGGTCACACCCTTCAGCGCTCAGGGGTTACTGCTGGCTCTGTGCTCAGAAGTCACTCCTGGCAGGCTCGGGGGACCATATGGGATGCCGGGATTCAAACTGACCTTCTGCATGCAAGGCAAATGCTTTACCTCCATGCTATCTCACCAGCCTCTAGTGAATCTTTTTTTGAAATACTGTATTTTCCGGCGTATTTTGGGCGTATAAGATGACCCCCTAATTTTACAGTTAAAACATAGGTGTAGGCCTATATTTGCTGTATAAGACAGAATGTTCCTGTGCTGCAACTGTATGTACCACAGTGAGCCATTCACAACAAGCAAAGGTCCAAAGGTTATACTGTAATAGACGTCCTCTCTGACTCTGGCCAATATGAGCAGGCTTTTTACACTGTAGATTCGGGTACAGAACACTGTATAATTTGCATGCATAAAATGCCTGCTTGGATTGGCTGATTAGAGAGGCAGTCCGAGCAGCCTGGCAGTGATTGGTGCAGGATCGAGTTGGAAATTCGTTTTGTGGCAATATTCAGACAATTTTCGTTTAGCGGTATATTGAAACTTTTTTCAGGATATACTCGGCATATAAGATGACCCCTGATTTTCGGTTGACTTTTTTTTTTTTGTTTCAAAAGTCATCTTATACGCCGGAAAATACGGTAAGTTAGACAGGAGAGCACCAGAGTATGTGGCTCTCCATGACCCTCCAGCTCGAATTCTTTGTGGCAGGATAAGGGAGGAAGGTTTGATGCTCAGCCCACACCACAGAAAGGGTGCCCTGTCACTGCCCGCATTCTTTTTTTGTGATGAGAAAAATCTTCCCAAAGATAGCAGAGGGTATCAGAGGGATGGAGGAAAAACAATGCTTTAATATGCCGGCAGGCTCAGCTCAATTCACAACAGTTAAGCGCCAAGTTAAGTCAAATAAGCCTTTTTAATACAACATACCGTAACTGAGTAAGATACCATAATCATGGCAGCTTTATGACAGATAGCTTGACATTCATCTTAGCGTCCCATTGCCGCAGTTGAGAATCTGGTTATCTGCAGTTTTCAGTAACCTGGTCCCTTCCTGTTGCAGTTAATCACTTCTACAGTGAGATCTTACCCATTATTAATTTTCTAGCTTCCATCACACTTATATTATAGGTGATAGATAGGTAGATACCAGGTTCTAGGTGCTCTGTTGGACTGAATTAGTCACCAGAAAAATATATTACAAGGTCATATTTTTGATCGCAGGTTATCCTGGGCTTGGATAATGTCTGACACTGCATGTCCTTGGCTGTTTCAGAGTTCCTTTCCACTGTGAGACAACTGTGGAGGGGGAGCATGGCCACTGGCTCAAAAGGAGGAACCAGACCAGGATCTGGCACTGGGCTGGACCAATGTCTCCGTCTGCCAGAAGGTCTGTAGTGACGGGGTCAGGCCCCCCTCCACAGCTCCAGGGATATGGAAAACCTTATTATAATAGTTTCCTGTGCTTAGCCTCAATGGAGCCTCATAGACAAAAGGCATAATAGGTACTTGCAAGGCCATTGATTTCTGTAAAGTCAAGTCCTATCTGCTTACTATCATTAAGACCTTGGCCCATGTTCAAGAAAAAGCTGACCTGGATTGTAAATGTAAATGGGTCAAGGAGTTAGCTCAGATCCTGGGATTTTCCTCTCACATCTTTCTTACCTTAGCAAGTTCCTCAAGACACAGTTAATGAACTTTCTATTTTTCAAAAACTGAAACAGAGAAAACACACACACATACATGCATGCATCATATAGATACACACATACACATAAGCATTCACACCCACACATGTATATCACACACCATTTTCTTTTTAAAAAAAAAATCTTTATTTAAGCACCATGATTACAAGCATGATTGCAGTTGGGTTTCAGTCATAAACAGAACACTCCCCCCTTCACCAGTGCAACATTCCCACCACCAATGCCCCCCTTCCCCACCCACCTGTATTTAAGACAGGCATTCTATATCTCTCATTCTTTAACATTGTTATGCTAGTTGTTGTGTAGTTATTTCCCTAACAGCATTCACCACTTCTTTTTTTTTTAATAATTTTTATTGTGACCAAAGTGAATTACAAATCTTTCATAGTAACAGTAATGTTTAAAGTACATGGTGACAATAAATCAGGGCCATTCCCACCACCAGTGTTGTCCTCCCTCCACCCCTATTCCCAGCATGCATCACCTATCTCCCTTTCTTGGTCCCTCCACCACTAGTATTAACTGCTCCTCTCTGTGTATATAGCTTGTTGTAGATTGGGTATTGATTTTGTTGACATTGACTTTGGGTTTGGTGTTTGAGTCTGATCAGTTTTTATTTCCACTCAATGTTCATATGACTGTTTGGTCTTGGTACCCACCATTTTCCCCCTCAATTCATGAGGTGGAACAAGATGATTCATGTTATTTGGTTCTATGAGAAAAAAATAAAAACAACAACAACAACAACAACAACAATAAAAACCTGGGAGGATTCCTTCTAGAGTTTATAAATATCGATTTAAAAAAAGAAAGGGAAAAAGAAACAAAACAAAACAAAAACAAAGAAAAAAATAAAATCAGCATCTACAAAAAAAAAAGGAAAAAGGCACCTAGCTACTAAAAACAATCACCATCATATGATAACTACAAGAATAAAAGTAAATTTAAAAAAATGAAATAATAAAAAAGAAGAAAAAGAAAGAATAAATAAAAAAGAGAAGAAAGCTTTTTTTTTTTTTTTTTGCATAGGCACAGTAAGTATTGGAGAAATTAGACAAGGAATTCCCTTGGCCTAACTTGATAAAGGGTTTCTCCACCCTTGAAGCATACTGCCATGGGAACTACTACAGGCTCCATACACGCTCATTTTCACACCCCAAGGTCATTTTATGGTGCCAGGAAACTTTCTGCTCAATTGTGGATGATAGCATCAGGCCTCTAGCTAGAGATCTTGGTGTTTGCGTAGGTCATAGGGTGAAGTCTAAGATAAAGTCTTTCTTTATGGTTCTAGAAGTTCTGTTCCATCACTGTTGTTGTAATCAGTCTTTTGTAATTAGTGGTCTTGGTTTTTGCTCAGATCTGAGGACAAAGCCTAGGATAGAGTCTTTCAGTATGATTCCAGAAGTTCCGCTCAGCCGCAGTTGTAAAAGTCAGTCTTCAGTAGTTAGCAATCTTGGTTTTTTGCACAGAGGAAAGGATGACATATCTTCTGATTTCATCAGTCCATTAGGTGATGAGATAGGGCACTCCTCTGTTAGATCAAGTTGTTGTTTCCTAGAGTCAGATGTCAAATCAAAACTGGTGCAAGTTGGTGCCAGAGCAGTATTAAGAATTTCTCAGGGAGGCATTTGATTTCTGGTATCTGGGGTTCTGGATTAAATGGTTGCTGTCAAATCATATGGAGTCTAATTTGGGTCCACATGACACATGCTCAGGGTGGGAGGTGCTCCTGTATTATAAAATGCGTGGGTTCTTATCACTAGTAGATAAGAGCTTGTTTCTATGCATAGGATTTCCCCTTTTTTAGAGTGCTTATGCAAAAGGGAATGGTGTCATATTATATTGCCAGTGCATTTAGGGGTAAGAATGACAGGCTACACAATCTCTGTGCCCTGGTTTTGACCTGTGCTTTTATCCCAGGCAAGACTTTTTCTTGTAGGATTTTGTGCCAACCAGAGCCAAAGTAGGTGAGGTTAAGAGAAAAAAAATTATATATATATATGAAATAAATAAAAAATTTGAAAAATGTAATTAAAGAGAATAAGTGGTGGAGGAAGCTACCTTTACATTTGGGAATAAACTGACTAGGAGGTATTATAGAGTTATTAAACATACAAATGAAATATAAGCATCCCCATTAAGTCTTTTGAGATACTTTTGGGGGGACTCCAGGGCACATTTTCATCCCACACTGTGGTCCTGTTGAGTTTGAGAAATAATTTGCAGCAGTAAGGGATCAGGTACTGTCCTTGAGCTGGTGGTCCTTCTGGAGCTGAGTCTGGTAACATGTGACATCCCACATTTCAGGAGGTTGGGTGAAGAGAAGGGCCACATAGCATGAGTCAGCAGGACTATTGGTTATAGTTTCTTCCTGGGGCTTGAGATTTGGGATTCTGAGGGTATCCTTTTACTTTGGGATCTGGGTGATGGTTCATTGGAGAAGGAGGCCAATCTCAATATCTAATGGGTTAAGAACTGAGGGTAAAGAGGATTAAATAAGGAGGGATAATGGCTCAGTATTAGGGGATGAGAGGATAGAAGGATGTCTGAAGGGGGGAGAGGGATAATATATAAGAGGGGCTATATACACTGTAGGCATGGATTGTTTACAATTTAGGTTTGGCAATCAGAGAGGAGTCCCTGTCTACAAACTTATGCCCACACATAGACAGACATTAAAGATCTATTCTTAAGTTGTTGATGGAAGCCTGACCCTCATAGAATGGGTCTGAGCTTTTAAGAAATACTTGAATTAAGAAAAATAATCAATCAGGGGCCGGAGAGATAGCATGGAGGTAAGGTGTTTGCCTTTTATGCAGAAGGTCATTGGTTCGAAACCCGGCATCCCATATGGTCCCCCAAACCTGCTGGGAGCGATTTCTGAGCGTGGAGCCAGGAGTAACCCTGAGCACTGCTGGATGTGACCCAAAAACAAAAAAAAAAAAGAAAAGAAAAGAAAAGAAAAAGAAAAAGAAAAAAAAGAAAGAAAAGAAAAGAAGGAAGGAAGGAAGGAAGGAAGGAAGGAAGAAAGAAAGAAAGAAAGAAAGAAAGAAAGAAAGAAAGAAAGAAAGAAAGAAAGAAAGAAAGAAAGAAAGAAAGAAAGAAAGAAAGAAAGAAGAAAGAAAGAAAGAAGGAAATAAGGAAGGAAGGAAGGAAGGAAGGAAGGAAGAAGGAAGGAAGGAAGGAAGGAAGAAGGAAGGAAGGAAGAAGAAAGAAAGAAAGAAAGAAAGAAAGAAAGAAGAAAGAAAGAAAGAAAGAAAGAAGAAAGAAAGAAAGAAAGAAAGAAAGAAAGAAAGAAAGAAAGAAAGAAAGAATCAGCTAAGATATAGATTAGGAAAGAAAAAACAGGAAAACAGAAGAGAGAAAAGAAAGACAAGTGAATACAGTAAAAATTAGTTAAAAAATAAATTGGGAAATCCAAAGAGATAGCATGAAAGTAGGATGTTTGCCTTGCATGCAGAAGGATGATGGTTCAAATCCTGGCATCCCATATGGTCCCCTGAGCCTGCCAGGAGCAACCCCTGAGCACTGCCAGGTGTGACCCCCCCCAAAAAAATAAATGAATTGGCCCAGTGTGTCGGAGTTGAAAGATTTTCCAATTTCTAGGCACTTCATCAATGATGGGGATGGGCTTTGATAAGTGAAGGATTCAGGGTTAGATAGTCATTGGAGCACATTAGGAGAAGGATAGTTTTTGTATCTAGAGTACTAAGTAATATGGTAGACAGGACTATAAGAGGTGGCTACCCTATGTACTGTCCGCCACATCTTATGCATTGAGGTTCCTTTACTAAAGAGAAACTGTCAGTTTGTGATTTATTTAAGATAGATTGAATTGATGAGAAAGAAGGAGGAGGGAGAGAAGGAAAGAAGAGAAAAAGGAGGAAAAAAAAGAAAAAAGGAGATGGTAGTTTGCAGAAACATATTCAATGAGTGGGACCTGTAACGTAAGTCTGTGGTGTGTCATTGACTGTTTTGGTGGTCTGAATGATTATATGCTTTAGGTCCTAATAGAGGACATAAAACAAAAGGAGATGGGTAAATTGGACATTTTTATCAAGAGATTGTCATAATGAGCACTGTATATGGTATCTAGTAAAACTGAGCATGGAGGCATAAAATTAGGGTGTCCACCCTATGTTTCCAAGAACAACTGTGGACAAAGAAGCTGAAGGGTTATTTTGTGCCTTATACAATTAAGGCTTTAGAACATATTGCTAGTAATCACTGCAGCAGGAGTCCCTGGCCTCTGTGGAAAAATACATTAGGATATTATTATCTGTAGTTAGAGGGTGATTGCTTACCTATTCCCTCTAAACTACTGTTTCCATTGTTGCTGGTATCTTTATGGTACAATAGATAGTCAAGGCTTTGTATTACCCCTCTTTTGCTTGATTTGAGACTTCTCCTTGTTATATGCTGACACCTATGATGTTTGGAGTTCCTGCTCTTTAGATCATTGTGCTTTTTCATGGAATATTATATGTATATATATTATATATTCTAAGTACCTCAGATAAGTGCTATCATTCTGTATTTATCTTTCTTCTCACTTACTTCATTTAACATAATGTTTTCAAGATCCATCCATGTTGCTGTGAAGTCCATAATTGTATCATTTCTGACTGCTATGTAATATTCCTTTGTGTATAAGTAACACATCTTCATTATCCACTCATCTGTTGCTGGACATCGAGGTTGATTCCAAATTTTGACTATTGTGCTGAGAGCTGCAATAAATAGTGGAATGCACATACTTTGGGATGAATGTCCTTCTGTGTTGGGGATAGATACCCAGGAGTGTGATTGCTGAGTCATATGTCAACTTAATTCTGATTTTACTGAGCACCCTCCATTCTGTTTTCCATTGGAATTGGTCCAGGCAGAATTCCCACCAGCAGTGAATGAGAGTTCCTTTCTTAACACATCCCCACCAACAGAGATTGATTCCGTTATTTTTTATGTGTACCATCCTCACTGGTGCTAGTTGGTACCTCATTGCTGTCTTGATTTGGATTTCCCTAATGATGAGTGATGGTGAGCATGTTTTCATGTGTCCATTGGCCATCTTTCGGTCTTCCTCAGAGAAGTGTCTATTCATTTCTTTTCATTTTTCTATGGCTTTAATAGATTTTGGGGGGCTCACCTTTCTGAGTGCTTTGTATATTCTAGTTATCAGCCCTTTATCTGACGTGTTGAGTGCAAAAAAAAAAATTTCCCATTCTGTTAACTGTCTTCTAGTTTTAACTAGGGTTTCTTTTGCCATGCAGAAACTTTTTAGTTTGAGGTAGTCCCATTTATTTAGGTTTGATGCTAAAATTCTTGCCATTGAAATTCTATCCTCAAAGACTTTTTTGATATATACGTCTTGAAGTGTTCTGCCTATTTTTTTCTTAATAAACTTTATAGATTCGGGTCTGATTTCAAGGTCTTTAATCCATTTTGAGTTTACTTTTGTGTAAAGTGTGAGGTATGGATCAATCTTTAATTTCTTACAGGTATCCACACACAACAAACTAACAAACTAAGCTTGAGTGGCAAAAACTGGGGGTGAGGATGAGAGATAAACAATTTTCAGGATAGGGCCGGAGTGATAGCACAGCAATAGGGTGTTTGCCTTGCACGCATCTGACCCTGGATGAACCCAGGTCTGATCCCAGGCATCCCATATTGTCCCCCAAGCCTGTCAGGAGCAGTTTCTGAGTGGAGAGCCAGGAGTAACCCCTGAGCGCTGCCGGGTATGCCCCCCCCCAAGAAAAAATTTCCAAGGATAAAAGAAAAGTTGCTGAGTTGATATATGTTATCTTGGGGGGGGGTGTTGGGGCACACCCAGTGATACTCAGGGGTTAATCCTGGCTATGTGCTCAGAAATCACCCCTGACTTGGGGGACTATATGCGACTTCGGGGATCAAACTAAGGTCCATCCTGGGTCAGCTGCATGCAAGGTAAATGCCCTGCCGCTGAATTATCACTCCGGCCCCTATGTTATCTTTTTAAAATAAATTTATGGGGGTCACACCTGCCTGTGCTGAGGATTTGAAGCGATGTTTGGCCCTAGCCACATGCAAAGCAAGTTCTTTAATCTCTCTACTATCTCTGATGCTGGGTCTGCTCATTATCTTGAATGTAGTTATTTCCTTTTGTTAAAATGTTCATTTTACAACTTTAGTATATGTCTTCCTCTTACATTAGTTAAACCTCAATTAGGCTGTTTCTAAAAAGGACACAACATACACACCACACAGCAGTCTATCCTGCCATCTCCATCTGACTTTATCCTCCTGGTCACAGAAGAAGCCTGACTGGGGCTGGCTTTGTGATCTTGGCCTCTTTTGTTGCAACAAAGTATGTATGATGCTATATACCCTACAGGGTGCCAGAGATGGAACCCAGGTCACCATATACAAGGCATGCACTTACCTGCTGTACCATTCTCCAGTCTTTTCCCTCTCTTGATTTGGGTCTATTTTTACTTTAATTTTAAATTATATATAGCCAAATCTGTCCATTTTTCTTCTTATTGTAATTTGTAATCTAGCTTAGATAAATTGACAAACAGGACATAAGTACACTTATATTAAAAAATTAACATTGAAAGTATTGAGTTCATGCCTTACATGTTCCAAATTCAATTCCATGTCCCCTACTGTATTGCCAGGTATAATCCTGGTGATACCCAAGCACTGCTGAATATGAGCATCAGACAGCTAGCATCACTGGGAGTATCACAGGGTTTACCTGGAAACTATTGGAGAGGCCCTGACAAAAATTCAAAACTTTATATATTAGATATATACTTTTAAAATGTTAAATAGGATTTTAATATGGAGAACCACCTTTTCAGTCAAGATTTTTAATTTAATCATTACAGAACTAAATTAGGAGTATAATAGTAAGTATATTAATTGCCTATGACATTTTTAACATGCAAATTTTCTGTTGTATTTTTGGGCCACACCCAGTGATGCTCAGGGGTTACTCCTAGCTATTTGCTCAGAAATTGCTCCTGACTTGGGGGACCATAAGGGACACCAGGGGCCAAACTGCGATCCGTCCTAAGCAAGTGTGGGCATGGCAATGCCTTACTGCTTGCGCCACACTTGGGCCCCCCTACATGCAAATTTCAATAATCATTTTCTTTTTCCTTGTTTGTTCTGATTTTATTTACTGAGAGATACTATTTTTTGTTTTGGGGACATACCCAGCAATGCTCAGAAGTTATTCCTGGCTCTACCCTCAAGAATTATTCCTGGAGGTTCTCAGGGGGCCATATGGGATTTCAGGGTTGGCCACATACAAGATAAGTGCCCTACATGCTGTACTACGACCCCAGGCCCTGAAATATTATTTTGTATCTATAGATTCTAGTAACAATTTGTAGTTTTTAATTTTAATGTCTTTCATACTTCTATATTTTTTTGTTTTACAAAAGTATTGATTTATGATAGATTCTAAGTTTTGAAAAAATAACCCTTGATGACAGATAATTTGAGAAGCAAACTAGAGAGCTAACTAATTTTGATTTCCAGCTGTCTGTTGCATGTATAGAATACATTAATTTTTGCATGTGGACCTCATTAAATCACTAGTTCTTGATGCTTTTTGAATGCATCCTATATAAATGACCATCTATTGAAAACAGTCTACTTACTTTTGAGCATGTCTGACTTTTCTTTTTCTTATTTTTTGCACAGGCAAAAATATTAAAGAAAAATATTAAAGAATTTTACCCTATACTAAAGAAAAATAAAAAATAAAGAAATAAAATGAATGAAAAAAATAAAGAATGAAAAATAAAGAATGAAAATCCTTGCTGTGTTTTCAAACTCAGTAACAATAAATCTTTCTTTTTTTTTTTTTTTTTTTGGTTTTTGGATCACACCTGGCAATGCTCAAGGGTTATTCCTGGCTCTACGCTGAGAAATCACACCCAGCAGGCTCGAGGGACCATATGGGATGCCGGGATTTCAACCAGCGACCTTCCGCATGTAAGGCAAATGCCTTAGCGCTGTGCTATCTCTCCGGCCCCAACAATAAGTCTTTCAACATCAGTTTAGCCCTAGTTTTAAATTTATGTCATTGTTTCAAGTTAGGGAAATTCCATTTCATTATACCTCTACTTTGCTCAAAGTGTTGTTTTAAAATAGATATTAGGTGGGATGGAGCAGTAGTACAGCAGTTAGGGCATTTGCCTTGCACACAACCAAACTGGGTTTGATCCCTGGAATCTCATGTGGTCCCCTGAACTCACCAGGAGTAATTCCTGAATGTAGAGCAAGGAGTAACCCCACTTTTCTGTATCTATAGATATAATTGTGTTAAATCCTAAATATTCCCTTTCACATCCCAATGTCACACCAATAGGATATCACTACATTAACAATGGAGTATAGGAGAAAGAGGTGCAGGTCATAGTTTGAGGAAGAACACATAGGAGACATTCAGAATGTCTTCTTGATGAAAGTTTTGCTCTTTTTGTACCTCTTTGATTATATTTCTTCTTGATCAGAGCTTTGCTTTTTGTACCTTATTTGGTTTTTTTTTTTTTTTTTTTTTTTTTTGGCTCTTCAAATCACACCCAGTGATGCACAAGAAAACTTTCTGGAAAATTGCTCTGGAGTTGCTTCTGGGAGTTATTCAAGGATCATGTGGTGGGTCTCTCAAATGAAAAGCATATACTCAGCCCTGACCCAAGAAAACTATTTCACTTTATATGGGAAAAGTAGGGATTGAGGGACTAGAATACACTTGGCATTGCTCAGGGATCACTTTTGGTGTTACTAAATTTTAGGAGTAAATGAACAGTAAATTGAACTTGGGCTAACACATGCAAGGAAATGAAGCTTTAAGTAACACTGCCCATTATTGTCTGTTTCATAATGTATTGGCAATACATTATTCATAATATTCCTTTTTTTTGGGGGGGGGTCACACCCGGCAGCGCTCAAGGGTTATTCCTGGCTCCATGCTCAGAAATCGCTCCTGGCAGGCTCTGGAGACCATATGGGATGCCGGGATTCGAACCATCCTTCTGCATGCAAAGCAAATGCCTTACCTCCAGCTATCTCTCCAGCCCCAATATTCCCTTTTATTGAACAATGTATCTCATTCCTGATTCTCATATTGTACCTTCTCTTTCTCATCTACATACCTAAAGCTTCATTAATGTTATTGTCTCAAGAACCAACTTTTTATGAATTTTTTAAGGAACCATATTTTTAACTTTTATTTTCTCCCTCAGTTTTCTATTTGATTTTTCTGTTCTTGTCATTACTTCCTTTCATTTATTTTGGCTTTATTTTTCTAGTGTAAGCAGCTTTGGTCATAGATTTTATTTTATATTTTATGATAGTTTAGGTAGTTATGGTATTAATATACACATGCACTATACCCCATCACCACCCATGTGCCCATGACCTTCTAGTACTGCCTCCATGCCTTGTCTAGTCTGCTCTTCTTTCTTGCACTGCCCTTCCCACCACTGCTTTGGAAATTGGTTTTGTATCCAATGACAATGACTGTCATTGTTCAGTACTGTCTATGCTTGTTTTGACCCTGTATAATTTGAACACTTTACTTATGTAAACATTTAATGCTAAACATTTTCTATCCCATTTCCTTTTAAGGGACTCTTTTCAAGTAACTCTCCCATCTCTATGCCATCTCCCCACACCATCAATTTTTCTCTTCCCATATCTTTCTCCTTAATATTAACATGCTGTTAAAGAGCTATATTATAGAAAAATTAAGAGAAAAGTACCCTCTTGCAACCACATCTTCCTGAGGCAATCATGCTATTTCTGTCCTACAATTATATAATTGTTTACCTATATTTTATAAGTTGTGTTTACTTCTTTCTCTTGTCTCCTACAATCCGCTCTATTTGAGTATTCGCCATATATATATTTATTTATATATATACACATATATATAATATAGTCTTTATCAAGGTCACTAGCCCATTCCATATCTATGTATGTAAAAATCAATTCTTATCTGCATTTGTCTATACTGAATGCCTTCTCAGTTACCATATTTTATCAGATTTCCCTTCATTTCTTCGAGATGACTTGGCCTTCTCATTCTAACATGTCCTTAGTCACCACCATTTCCTCTTGATCTAGATATATCCATTACCTGATGCCATTCATCTACTCCTAAAATTTTAAGTATTATCTTACATATTCAAGATTTCCATTATTTCATTCTTTATAGTTCATTTTTCACTTAATTGAAGATAATATTTATTATTTTAACTTTTTTAAATTAGTTTTTGGGCCACATCATACCCCTCAGCATTCAGGAGTTACTACTTGCTCTTCACTCAGAAATTATGCCTGGAAGGCTTGGGGAACCCTATGGATGCCTTGGGTCAATTTTGGGTCATGAGCAAAGTAAATGCCCTAACCATTGTGCTATCGCTACAGACCTTTCCTTATTATTTGAATTTGAGCAGTTTAGGTTTATGTCCCCAAAGGACAAAGAGCCCCACATCTTTTTCTTTTCTTTCCTTTTAAAACACTGACTTGCAATTGGTATATGAATGCTATTAGTTTCACATCTATAAAGGCAATATATTTCTATCACTTTAAAGTCTAAGAGTTAAATGTCCTGTGTACAGTAAGACCTGTGCAAATACTGTAAACTCCATCTCTAATTTTGCTCATGCACTAAAAAAACTGCTAAATATAAACAGAATTTACAGATACCACTTACACATTATGAATCATGAAAAGCCAGGGCATGTTCAGGTCTCAAATATATTAGGGTATATGTTAAGCTTTCATTCTTTCTACTGAGACCATGAATGAGTGGTTCCTTCTAGCAAGCATTTTCAATGAGTTAAAGTACATATTGTTTCTGTTAGAAGTGTTTCATGTGTTGAGGCTGGTCTTGAGAAAGAATCCCCATTCTGATTAAATACCAAACAAGAATGAAACCAGAGTGGCCAGAGTGGTGGCGTAAGCAGTAGGGCATTTGCCTTGCATGTGCTAACCTAGGACGAACCGTGTAGTTTCTCTGTACCAAACTGTTTCTGAACACACATAAATAAGTCTCATCAGTTTTAAAACTGGGTAACAAAGATCTCCTGTGAAAAAGTCTGAGTACTGGGGCCAGAGCAGTGGCTCTAGAAGTAAGGTGTCTGCCTTGCGAGCACTAGCCTAGGACGAACAGTTTCATCCCCCAACATCTCAAATGGTCCCCCTAAGCCAGGAGTGATTTCTGAGCGCACAGCCAGGAGTAACCCCTGAGCATCCATGGGTGTGCCCCCCCAAAAAAAACAAAAAATGTCTGAGCATTGACAGGTCATAAATAACAGAATATAGAGTGTTTTATAAGAGAAAAGACTGTAGTAATAGCCCACTATAATGTCCCTAATAGTTACTGTGCCTATGCAGGGGGAAAAGAAAAAAAAAAATAAAAAGCACAAAAAAATCCTTTTATCCACTTATATATTTAATTATTGATTTTTTTTGACTTTTTTATTTTGGTGTAGATATTGAAGTTGATGTCTCCAATTTTATTTTATTTTATCTCTTTCTTTTTGCACTCCAGCATGGTTTGATTTCAGGAGTGAGACTATTGTGTGGTGCTTGTCTTTATTGCTGCAGTGCTCACTGGATATTTTATTTGATATTTCTTTCTGTATTGTTGCGGTGTTTCAGTTACCTTTTTCCTGTCCTCTCTCAAACTGAGATTGAAAGCCTCTAGAAGGACTCTGCCTATTTTCAGCCTATTTGATTTTTTTACCTCATTCTATTGCTTTTTCTTCCTTCAAACAAAACCACATAACTCGAGCTATCTAGCTCTGCCTCTCAAATAGAGGGGGAAACAAGGGAGGGTACCAGGACCAAACAGATGTATGATCACTAGTAGTAAGCTAGACACAGGGGACCACTAACTCTAGCAGCCCAGGGGATGGTGGTGGGGATATGGGTTGCAGGAAGGAAACGGTGGGGAGGGAGGAAAAATTTGGTGATGGGAATTCCCCTGATTCAATGTTAATATGTACCCAAAATACTACTGTGAAAGATATGTAAGCCAATATGGTCAAATAAAAATTAAAATAAAAAAGTGTAGTAATAGATACTTAAATTCACACTATTTCAAAGGAGAAACAAGAAAAATGAGTACTGCCAAACAATCTTTTTATTGTTCACTGAAAATACAAGTCTGTAGAGCCGATTGCATTATGATTTGAATGCAAGGTCTCATATCGCAAGTACATACAACATAACAATATAACATCTAAAATGTTACACATGTTACATATAAATATCTCGTCTAACAATGTCTTTTGTCAAATGAGAAATGTAAACATTGCAATCATATACAAAATGTTCTAAGCAAAGTACTTGAAAAGAGCTGGAGAGATTGAAAAGGACTGGGTCCTTGGGGGAGCAGGTGGGTACACTGGTGTTGGGTATGGTATTGGAATTACTTGCGTAATTAACAGTAAACAGTAAAGCATTAATTATAAAAACCACCATTAACTTTAAATCACAGAATCTTAATCAGTAAAATAAAATTTATATATAGCAACATCTACTTTGGCTACTCATAGTCAGGAATATGAGAACAGAAAAAAAATAGCTAACAAAAAGCAAGCGCTCTTAAGGAGCGCTCCCAGGGACAGTCAGGCCAGTGCTGACCACTTATCGCCATCTGCTGACTAGGTTGAGGTCTGTGGGAAAAAAGTAGGTTGGAGGGAGCTTCTGCCACAAGCTCTGCCCTTGGCCCTGCAGGTAAGAACATCTAACATTTCAAATGTGAGTCTGCCATTATCAGTCAGCAGTGAAAATAAAATGAGAATAAAATGACAGATTTCCTGATATCAGAAAGCATATGTTCCTACTTGAAAAGGTCTAGAACCTGGGTTTTAGAAATCAGGGAATGCTATTACTATAACATTAAAAGAATTACTACAGAAACATTTTGTGTATTCTCAGATCAAAAAAATAAGTAACCAATAATAAAATAATACCAGATGGGAAAGTCCTACTGAAGGACAGAGGGGGTAGTCTGTATTAACATTGGAAACAAAGAGTATTTCCTAGACAGTCTGCAGATAACATTTATTACTTTAAGCCATGGTTTCAGTAAGTACTAAAGAAAACTACTGGTGGCTGGTGATGCGGCTCAGTGGAAAAACACATGCCTGGCACATATGTGAAGACTTGGGTTTATACCCTATTCCCCAAATCCCTTCCCCACCTCCCAAAGAGGTTGCTACTACATTGCCAGTTAGGCAAGCCAGGATTGAGGTAATAAAATCTCTTAAATTACAATTAAGTTATAATTAAAATGAATGAACAATTAAATACAACTTTTATTTAAATGAAATGTTATTCACATAGCAACATATTCAAGTGCTACAACAATATTCATATCCAAAGTCAACTTTATACCCAATATTCCTCCAAACTGAGAAAACCCTGCCTGGGTAACATGCAACATCAGATCTCTTTCTTCCTCGGGACCAAAAAGGTCTCATTATATATAATTAAAACAACAGCAACACAGAAAGCATTTCACAGCAGAGGAAGCTGTACCTCCCTGTAGATTTCCTTGGTATGAGGCAAAGCAAGGGTATTTGCAACAACGATGCGATGCCCAGTTGACTATGGCAATGCTCACATTCTAAAAGAAATCAGGATTACAAATTCCTTTATTCATAGGCAATCAAAGGTTAGTAAATCATTTCCTGAACTAAAACAATAGTCTCATCACCAAATAACAATTTCCTGTTGCCTGAGAAGGTTGTATAAGAGAGACCAAACAATTTTCCAGTTTTTGTGGGGGTTTATTTTAGTTTGGGGTGTTACACTTGATGTCCTAGGAGTGGCTTACTCCTGCAAGACTCTGCACTGAGGAATGATTCTGAGTGGGCTTGAGGACCATATGCATACTAGGAATTGAGCCTGGATCAGCTGTGTCAAGACAAGCATCCTACCAGCTATACTATTGCTCCAGCCCCAATATTCCAATTTTTTCTTAATGTTAAATATTAACATAAGATATCTTCAGAGCTCTTGTACAATATTAATGTTTTTCATAATTTTCTTTACTTTATAAACCAGCAAGTACTTTATCTGAGTATTCATTTGCAAGTCAGTAATAACCAACTACATAATCTTCTTATTCTTCTATTCAGGACACTGTATTCCAATAAAAATAAACTCCAGTTCAATAGCTATCTTGTCCTCCTCAATTCTACACAGTATATTTCACTGTTTAGTAAAACTGAGTCCTTGAGTCTGTTTTGTTTGGGGGATAGAATCCAAGGCATCACATAAGGTAAATATTCTACTGCTGAGTTACTTCCCAAAATTTTTACCTCTAATATTTTTTGTTTATTTTTGGGGCCATACCTGGCCATGCTCAGGATTTACTCTTGGCTTTGCACTCAGGGATCATTCCTGGCAAGCTCAGAGGACCATATGGATGCCAGGGATTGAACCCAGTTCAGTAGCGTGAGAGGCAAATGTCATACCTGCTGTGCTATTGCTACAGTCTCTAATTTATTTTTAAAAAATTTTTTGTAAAATTTTGTAGAAAACTACAAATGCTAGCAGCAGTATTAGTATTAGTATTAGTACTAAAGTCAACTTAAGGGCAATAACATTTTTTGCTTATAAGATTGTCTTGTTTTTCTAAGGGGGTAGACCCTCTTGTATCCCTAGATTAATTATAGTAATTTAATCATGGGGGTATTTTTCACTAATATAAATCTAGTTCACATGTCCAGTTTTGTCCCCTGGAATGTCATGTGGCTAGCCCACAATACTGGTTGTATTTCTATTTTAAGCATGATTGTTTTTCTTCCCTATGACAGTACTGGAAAATTTGTCACTCAGTGGTTAGCTCTCTCATTGCAGCTCCTGTTTCTTGCAGATGTTCTGCTGCCCATAGAGTAATTAATAAGGTTATCATTTATATGGGAGAGAATTTCTATTTCAGATGTGAGATCCCTAAAAACCATCAAATGGGGCCCCGACTGATAATATGGAACATAAGTGCTTGATTTGCATGCACCTAAGCCCCATTCAATCTCAGAACCTCTCGATCCCCAGGGCACTGACAAGAATGACACCTAAGCATAGAGCCAAGAGCAGCCCTGATCACTGCGCCAGATATAGCACAAAACTATTTCCTCACCCACCCTCAAAAACCGTCATGGCACAGGAGCAATTTTTAGTGAGTCAAGGCACAATTCACTGGCATTTTCCTCTCTAAAGGAAACCAAAAGTGTTGTTATATTTCTATAAAGGGAATGTTTTACCTGTTACCAAACCCATTAAGCAGATGGGTAGATAACAGAGATTAATGTAAAAGTATAAATTTGGCAGTTTAAGACATATTTCCAGTTTCATTCTCCTCCATTTGAGGGACATGCTGAGCATATCGGAAGGAAATTTACAATGTCAGTACCACACTACTGACTTGTTTTCCTCACTCTATCATCAAACTTCTACTAGATCAAGCAAAGCCTGTCCCTGGGGGGATGTCAGTCACCTATACATCTACTTGACAGAGAGGACAAGGTTTATCTCAGCCAAGCTGGCAAGTAGCACTTGTTGACTGCTCTGGAGCAGAGCTGATGGAAAATCTTTACCTCAGCAAAGACTTACAGAAGTTGCATAAAATTTTTGATTTTAGAATACTTTACCAGAAAATTAGAATTGTTCTTTAAGTTAAACAAATCTATGCTCAAAAAAGAAAAGTCTCTAAAAGCAAAATTCAGACTGAAAAAAAAACTCCAGAAAAATACTACTTATTACAATAATAGCTGACTTTGGCTAAATGATCATGGTAAGTCAATATCATTATTACATTTAGAAGCATTGCCTACCATGTTCTCAGAAAACTGAGTACTAGTACAGCCCATGAAAGCAGTTAACAAATGAGATAGCCCTTTGATCTTTTGTGACTTGAGAACTTAAAAAGCCACAAGCTAAGCAGGATCTGACATACAAATATTAACTTGCTCAGCACAAGATGAGTTAGAAGATAGCTATACATCTAATTCTCAATCACTTAGGATATTCTCAAGAAGTTCCTATTGGGGTACTAGTGGTTTCAAGCTTGCTGCACAATGGAGTCTTTTGGAAAGTTAAAAAAAAAAAGTACTTAGGAGCAGAGATAGTTCAATGGGCTGAGCACATACTTTCATGTGAGATCCCAAGCACCATATGATCCCCAGAGCACCGCCGAGAGCAACTCCTGTGCATGAAGCTGGAAGGAAGCCCCCAAGCACCAACAGGTGTGGCCAAAATAATTTTAAAATAATGAAGTAAAAACTTAAAAAATATACAGACCAACTGCTCTGGAGAAAGGCCCTCCATCAGTGCTCCTTCTGTTTTCCTAAGTGATTTGTAGCTGAGATATATATATAGCCCATGGACAGCTCCCTTTCAGAGAGCTGCTGAGTGAAAGCCAAATGGTAGCTTGATAGATTTGTTTTTTCTAAATTCTACCACAGACAGGGGACTTTTAGGAAAAGGCACACTTGTGCTTCCTCCAAAGACACAGCTTACTATTTGAGTGATGTTTATTCTTGGGGGCTATTATCTGGAACGTTGATTGAAAAGAAGGAAGTCCTTGTCTTGGCAGAGCAGGCAGAGTTTCAGGCTTCGGCAGCTGCCTCCAGAAATAAAGAATGCCCAGATGCCTATGAGCACCATGATGATATATGACAACACCAGACTGATTTCATAATGTGGATTTAAGAGGGTCTGCAAAAGGAAAATAAGTAAACTTGAACATAGCATCAAATTTATTAGACATTGGAAACAAATATAAAGTAAAACAAAAAAGACTTTTACCAGCTCAGATATTTCATTTGCCACACCCAACTCCCACCCACCCTACCAGGTGTAGGCCTGTATGCCCTCAACACCATTAAGCCCAAGCAATGTCACACCATTTGATTTGAACCATCTTACCTAATTGATCAAGTATTTCCAGGAGATGTCCCTATACACTATAAACTCTCTATACATCTTTTGAGATCCATAATCTACTAATAAACAGAAGATCGCTAAGAGTATTATGCCTGTGATATTTCAAAAGGTATCCGAGTATAGACTCACAGGAGAAGTTTAAGTTAGGAGGACTATAGTAACACAACCTGTAGACAATAGTTAAAGCCAAGACTAACTATGCTTTTTACTTAGAAGCTATGTGAAAGAGAGGGAAAAAGAAAAATCATAACCAAGTCTTGAGAAATTCCAACATTTGGAAATTTACTAGAAGATTGAAAATCAGTAAAGGAACCTGGGAAGAACCAACTATGAAGGGTGGTGTAGAAGAGGTGATGAGATATAGCTCCTGAAATGAGAAAAGAATCATGTCCACTGGATTTAAGAAAATAGTGTCCTTTTTGACACTGGCAAATGCAGTTTTAGAAGAAAGGTAGAGTAGAAGACAGAAAGGACTCCAAAAGTGACAGGAGAGGTGAAGGCAGCTTTTGTAAAGATAATTTTATTTGGGGGGTGGGGGGGTGGGTCACACCTGACGGTGTTCAGGGGTTACTCCAGGCTCTGCACTCAGAAATCACTCCTGGCAGGCACAGGGGACCATATAGGATGCTGAGATTCAAACCACTGTCCATCCTGGATCAGCTGTATGCAAGGCAAGCACCCTACCACTATGCTATCTCTC
The DNA here is from genome assembly GCF_024139225.1 of Suncus etruscus. Classification (NCBI taxonomy): domain Eukaryota; kingdom Metazoa; phylum Chordata; class Mammalia; order Eulipotyphla; family Soricidae; genus Suncus; species Suncus etruscus. The sequence continues at coordinate 53,015,479 of NC_064852.1, forward strand.
TGGCCTTGTAAAGATAATTTTCAAAGTTGAGCTATGATAGGACTTAGAGTCAATGGGGTGGCAGCAGAGAGGAAAAGCAGCACCCAGAGTTTATGTGGAGTACATCTAATGCTGACAAAATGGCACAGCCAAAGGAGTAAAGTTCTGAAAGAAGAGAGACCTCGGGCCTATCCAAGGATAACCACCATTAACATTTTGGCATATAATTTATCAAGCTTCTTGAGTTTGTTTTTATCACCAAAGAGAAAATTATTCAATATTGAACATTTACTGGTGGCCTATTATGTGACAGAGGTTGAAGACAAAAAGATAGAGTTCCATTTTACTGATGATCAAACTCTACTTTGATAGAAAGATGTAAAAACTATGTTAAATAGGGCTGGAGCAATAGCACTGCAGTAAGGCATTTACCTTGTATGCAGCCAATTCAGGATGCTTCTATCCCCAGCATCCCATATGGTCTCCAGTCCCCCAAGCCTGCCAGGAGCAATTTCTTTCTTATTTTTATTTTATTTTTTGAAACAATTGTGATCTACTGAGTCCTTCATAGCTGAATTTCAGATATACAATGATTCAGGGTCCTTCCCACCGTCAATGTAAACCTCCCTCCACCAGAGTGGATCTTATTCCACCAACCCTTGCCGCCTGGCCTGCCAGTATAATAGGCCCCTTTAAGTTTAGATTATTAAAGTTTAGGTCCCTTGATTCTATTATCATTGACTTTGGCTTGGTTTAGTTCTGTCCTTATTTATTTCCCTGCCAATGCATTCAAGATCACTTGGTCCCTGGGACTCAGCTTTTCTTTATTCCTTTCCTCATAGTTTTATAAAAAAATAATGTGGAAAACTGTGGTAAGTTAAAAGTAATCCATGTCCCAAGATTCTGTGAAAAAAATGGAAGCTCCAATTAAAACATAAAAAAATACAATTTTAAATAAAGGGATGTGTGTGACAGGGTTTTTTTTTGTTTGTTTGTTTTTTGTTTTTTTTGTATTTTGTTTGATTTTGCATAGACACAGCAAAATATGGAGAAAATAGAAAGGAAAGACCTTTGGCCTATAAACAGGGAGACCTTACCCAGGAAACATCCTGGCACTACAGGCTCCAGGCATAATAAGCTGTTTAACACCAAAGTCTTTCTCTGTGGTCCCAATAAGGAGCAATTTCTGAACACCCAGCCAGGAGTGACGACCCCTGAGCACTGCCGAGTATGGCTCAAAAATAAGTAAACAAACAAAAACAAAAACTACGTTAAATAAAATGGTGGAACGGAGATGCTAGAGCAATAGAACAGCATGTTGAGCATCTGCTTTGCACTCAATTGACCTAAGTTAAATCCTCAAAACCTTAAATAGAAGAGGTATTTATTTTTATATTAAATATATTTAATATTTAAAATGAATTTGCATTAAATACATATGATCCCCTGACTGCTTCCAGGAGTGATTCCTGAGCACAGCCAGGTGTGGTCCAAAGACAAAAGAAAAAGGAAGGAATGGAAAAAGGGAAGAAGAGAGTGTGGAAGAGAAAGAAAGAAAAAGAGGGAGGGAAGGAAGGAAATAAGGAAGGAAGGAAGGAAGGAAGGAAGGAAGGAAGGAAGGAAGGAAGGAAGGAAGGAAGGAAGGAAGGGAGGGAGGGAGGGAGGGGGGAGGGAGGGAGGAGGAAGGAAGGAAGGAAGGAAGGAAGGAAGGAAGGAAGGAAGGAAGGAAGGAAGGAAGAGGGAGGGAGGGAGGGAGGGAGGGAGGGAGGAAGGAAGGGAGGGAGGGAGGAAGGAAGGAAGGAAGGAAGGGAGAAGGGAGGGAGGGAGGGAGGGAAAGTGGGAGGGAGAGTGGGAGGGCGGGAGGGAGGAAGCAAGGGCTAGTGATACAGCTGAGTTTGAAATAATCAAGTATTTGGGGACAAGAATTCTCATGGAAAGAGTAGAATCTTCCAAATTTACCTTGATTTCAGAGGCAAATATCAAAAGCAGTTGGATATAACAACCACATTAGATCCATTTAGATTAAGTATACAGTAAGAAGCATGGCAAGTAAAGAGTAAGAAGCAGAAAATAAGTTTTCTACCACTGGGCCCGGAGAGATAGCACAGCGGCATTTGCCTTGCAAGCAGCCAATCCAGGACCTAAGGTGGTTGGTTCAAATCCCGGTGTCCCATATGGTCCCCCGTGCCTGCCAGGAGCTATTTCTGAGCAGACAGCCAGGAGTAACCCCTGAGCACTGCCGGGTGTGGCCCAAAAACCAAAAAAAAAAAAAAAGTTTTCTACCACTAAGAGAGAAGTGTCTTATGTTAAATAAGTCTGGATTTAATTCCTCTCACATTTGATCACTCATTAATATACTTGGAGCCAGGAGCCAGAGAGATAGTACAGAGGATAGCCCAGGTCTGATCCCCATTCCTCATGGTCTTCCCTCACCAAGCCAACACTGCCAGTAGCAGCTCCCAAGCACAGAGCCAGAAGTGGCCTCCAAACTAAAACAAACAAAACCAAACCACAACTAATACGGTGCTACTGTGGTAAGACTTAAAAAACTTTTATATCAATCATATTTTATATAATTTTTGCAGTGCTGGAGATCAAACCCAGGGTTTCACATATGAAGACAAGTGCTGTACCACTGAGTTCTATTTAGCCCCCTGCCTGTTAATCATTCTTTAAATAATTTTTCTGAATTTCCTCATTTTCCCACTAGAATGAAATTCACTTGGAACAGACTAACATTTTAGATATACGGATTTTTTTCCCAAAAACAGCTTAAACATCATGGTTATACTCACCAGCATAGACACCACTGCATGTGTCATCAGAACGATGAGAATGACGTACCACTGCTTTTTCTCGCAGCCATCAAAAAACACAATGCCCCAGAACATGTTCAGCAATATAATAACCAGCGTCATGAAAGCTGAAAGATAGTCAATCCATTAATGCCATAAGACAGCAGACACCAAAGACCACTCACCAGCTGGTCAGGAAGCACAGGTGCTCAGGTAGGGGAGTCCCACCCACACACGCTGACCCCATGGAAGGCGCAAACCCCCTTCCACTTGGTTTCCCCTGCCTATGCCAAGTAGGGGAGCCCCACCCACCAACACCGCCCACCCACACAAATATAGCCTAACACAACATATAGGTCTAGTCTGCTCAGACCTAACACCCAAATTTCTTAAATTATTCAGAGCCCATATAATTGGAAGCAAAATACCAAACAAGCCAGAAATACCTGTATCAAACTAGACAGGTGGCAAAGGCGAGCTCTAATCGAAAGGCCCCGCAAACCAGGCAACTCCAAGAATTTCAAAGAAATATGGGTAAACCAAGGAAGGCCCTAACATCTGGAGATATGGAAGGAAACCCAAACAAGTTTCCAAGTCCACCAAAACGAACAGGCCCAAGAGATGAAGACCTAAAAACAGCAATGAGAAAAGAAATGCAAATCATGGTAAATAAAATGAAAGAAGCACTAGCCAGCGAGTACAAGAAAATGTATGAATGGATGAAAAAAATCAATCAACTAAGAGAAGAACTGCTACAGAATGAGAAATTCCATACAAATGAAATTTAAGGAAATAATAAATAATATAAAAAGCCATACGGGCAGAATCTCAGTTGTAAAAGCGCATAGAACAACTGGAAGAAAAACTGCAATCAAAAACCAACCAGGAAGACAACAAGGAAATAAAAGGCAAAGCACTGAAAGAGAAAGTCCAGTACTTAATAAACAAAGACAAAAGAAATAATCTAAGAAATGTAGGTATACCAGAAGGGGAGAAAATAGGGAAAGGAGACGAACATGCAGTCAGGGAGATATTAGCAGAAAATTTTCCAGCCCTCTAGAAAGAGACTTCGATGCAATTCCAGGAAGTAAAAAGAGTCCCTAATAAAATAGACCCTAATAAGCCAACACCAAGACATATAGTAATCCAAATGGCAAGAGAGAGAGAGAGAGAGAGAGAGAGAGAGAGAGAGAGAGAGAGAGAAATGAACTCTTTAAAGCCATAAGGGAGAAAAAAAACCTCAAGTACAAAGGAAGGGACATAAGAATCAAACCAGATCTCCCTTTTGAAACAATTCAAGCAAGAAGACAGTGGAATGACATATTTAAATGACTGAATGAAAGAAATTTCCAACCTAGCATCCAATACCCAGCAAAATTCTTATTCATATGGGAAGGAAGACTAAAAACGTTCTCAAATAAAAATGATCTTACAATATTTGCGCAAACAAAACTGATCTTAAATGACCTACTCAGAGACGAATTACACAATCCAAATCCCCGATTGTAACAACAACCTACACAACACAAATACACTACAGCCCTCTCTCTCAATAATCTCCCTAAATGTTAATGGTCTAAACCAGGGGTCCTCAAACTTTTTAAAAAGGGGCCAGTTCACTGTCCCTCAGACCATTGGAGGGTCTGACTATAGTAAAAACAAAACTTATGAACAAATTCTTATGCACACTGCATATATCTTATTTTGCAATGAAGAAACAAAATAGATACAAATACAATATGTGGCCCACGGGCCATAGTTTGAGGACCACTGATCTCTCCCATTAAAAGACATATACTAGAGAACTGGATTAGAAAACATAAATTGAACTTCTGCTGCTTACAAGAAACACACCTACTAATACAGGACAGGCACAGGAGGCACAGGTGCTAGGAGGTAACCTAGAGGAAGTGAGAGTAACCACTATCTGATATTTGCAGGACCTGCACATCCATTTCCTCCAATCCTAACTCAAAGGCAACATTAAGAATGAGTAGCCTGTTTCCAGTTTCTCAGAGGAATAAAATAAAACTATTACCACCACTTAACCAATTTTTTCCAAATTGTTTTTCTAAACTTAATTATGAGAGGATTTTCTCATTTATAAGAATTTTTTTCAGGACATGGAGATATAGTACAGCAGGCAGGGCATGTAGAGTCAATTCCCCACACACAAATCCCCAAACCTCGACAGGAATGTTGCCTGAACACAGAGCCTAAAGTACTGAGCACTAAAATAAACCAGAAGCATGAGTAAGTCCTGAGAACTGCCAGGTATGGCCCAAAATCCAAAAAGTAAACAAATGAATAAATACATTTAAAGGTATAACTGTTGTAGTTAGAGGAAGTCAATTACAGTTAGTGATAGTATCGCAATTTCAGTAAGTGATGATAAATTCCTTAAATAGAATATAAAAATTTTTTTTTTTTGGTTTTTGGGCCACACCCTGTGATGCTCAGGGGTTACTCCTGGCTATGCGCTCAGAAGTTGCTCCTGGCTTCTTGGGGGACCATATGGGACGCCGGGGGATCGAACCGTGGTCCGTCCTAGGCTAGCGCAGGCACCTTACCTCCAGTGCCACCGCCCGGCCCCATACATTTATTTTTATATTAATTTTTAATGTTAGGTACTGTGATTTACATAATATAATGATAAGAATTTCATAATACAACATTCTAACACTTACTACCAGAATGTCCCCTTCTCCACCTACAACTCTCGCTCAACCCACCCCACCCTTATGGTAAATTCAGTTCTGTAGACCAGTCTCAGTTTCTGTTGCTTTGTGTGTGTGTGTGTGTGTGTGTGTGTGTGTGTAGACCAGTATCAGTTTCTGTTGCCTTTGTGTGTGTGTGTGTGTGTGCATGCGTGTGTGTGTGTGTGTGTGTGTGTGTGTGTGTGTGTGGTTTCTTTATCTGGTCATCTGTTCTTGGATACTTGTTGCATTTCCAGATTTGGCCTATTACAAATAGTGTTACAGTAAACTTAGGAGTGAATTTTTTTGGAATATTATTGTGGGCCTATGGGGTAAATGCCAAAAAATGGAACTGTGGAGTCACATTGAAGCTCAAGTTTTAGGGATTTTTGTTTTGTTTCGGGGGGCACACCCAGCAACACTCATGGGTTATGTATGGCTCTGTGCTCAGAAATCATTCCTGGCAGGCTCAGGGACTATCTAAGATATTGAAGATCAAACCTGGGTGAGCCGTGTGCAAGGCAAGCATCACACCCACTGTTCTGTCACTCTGGCCCCAATTTTTAGGTTTTTTTGATAAGTGTCTATATTGCTTTCCCAAAAGATTGAACCACAGTTGCTATTCCCATTAGTAGAAAAGGGTTCCTTTTCCCCACACCCATGCCAACAATGGTCATTCTGTTCTTTTTGATGTGTGTCAGTCTCACTGGTGTGAAGTAATAACTCATTGTTATTCTAATTTGCATTTCCCTGATAAGTGATGAGGAGCTTCACCTATTCCCAATATATCTTTTGGCAATCTGTATGTACTATTTGTATTTCTTTTATGAACAGAAGTCTCTATTCATTTCTACTCTCCGTTTGTTGATAGGGGTAGATGTTTTTTCTTGTTAAGTTCTGTCAGCACCTTGTATAACTTAGATATGCCCTAATCTAATGGGAATTGAGTAAATAGTTTCTCCCATTCCATGGGTCACCTTTGTAACCTCGTCACTATTTACTTTGAGGCACAGAAGCTTCTTGGCTTAATATAGTCCCATTTGTTTATCTCTGCTACCACTAGTTTGGGCAGTGATGTTTCCTCCTTAAAGATGCCTTTAAACTCAATTTCATGAAGTGTTTTACAATGTGTTCTCCTATATACTTTATGGTTCTGGGTCTGATATCAAAGTCTTTAATCCATTTGGATTTGACCTTTGTGCATGGTGTTAGATGGATGTCTGAGTTTGCTTTTTTGCAAATGGCTGACCATTTTTTACAACACCACTTGTTGAAGAGGCTTTCCTTGCTCCATTTTCCATTTCTTGCCAATTTATCAAAGATTAATTGTTTGTCTGTCTGCGGGAACATTCTCTGAATATTCAAATCTATTCTATTTATCTGAGGGTCTGTCTTTATTCCAATACCATGCTGTTTTTATGACTATTGCTTTGTATACAATTTCTTTTTCCGAAGGTTTGTTTTAGCTTTTATTTTAGTTTGTTTTAGTTTGTTTATTGTTCCAAATGAATTTCAAGAATGTTTGGTATACTTCTTGAAGAATGTCATGGGTATCCATAAAGGAATTGCATTAAATCTGTGTAATACACATATCACAAAGAACAACAACAATCAGTGCTGGCATCAATGTGGAGAAAAAGGAACTTCATTCATTGCTGGTAGAAATGCCATCTAGTCCAACCTTTATGAAAAACAATATGGAGATTTCTCATAAACTGGAAATTGAGCTTCCATATGATCCAGCTATACTACTCCTACATATATACCCAGGAACTCAAAAACACAATAGAAAAATGCCTTTGGCACACCTATATTCAGTGCAGTGCTATGTACAATAGCCAGAATCTGGAAACAACCTAGATGCCCGAAAACAAATGAGTGGATAAGAAAACTGTGGTACATATACACAATGGAATGCTATGTAGCCTTCAGGAAAAATGAAGTTACAAAATTTTCCTATACAAGGATGAAAACTATAATGCTGAGTGAAATAAATCAGAAGGAGAGAGAATGACACAGAATAGTCTCAATCATCTGTGGAATTTAAGAAAAATAAAAAACATTATTGTAATAATACCTAAAGACAATAGAGATGAGGGGTGGAAGGACTGGCCCATGATGAAGTTTACCACAAAGAGTGGTGAGTACACTTAGAGAAATAACTACAATAACAATAACTATAACAACAACAATTGTGACAATTGTAGTGAAATAGATTACCTATCTCGAATGCAGGTAGGGGGTTGGAGAAAAGGAAAATGGGAGGCATTGGTGGTGGAAAGGTTGCACTGGTGGTGAACGGGGTTTTCCTTTTTATAACTGAAATCCAACTACAAACATGTTTGTAATCATGGTGTTTAAATAAAGGCATTTTTTTAAAAATGAAACATTTTAAAAAATGCAGAGCAACCATGACAATATAAGATAAAATAACCTTTCAGCTAAAATTTAAAAGGAGGGATGCATATTATATAATGGCTAAGGAATTAATCCGTAATTATTAACACTCATCATATGTGCATCAAATAAAAAATATCAAAATATATTTAATTATTAACAGATTAGAACAGAGATATTGAGGGCAACACAAAAGTAGTAGAAAGTTTCAATCTTGAACTCTCAGTAACGAACAGATAACCAAATAGGAAATCAACAAGTAAACAACAGCAATTAAATTAGGAGTTGGACCAGGTGGGTAATTTGCAAGATTACCCACTTCTCCCTCCCCTGCAATAAAACAAATAAGCACTCTTCTCTATTGCACAAGGAATATTTTTAAGAATAGATCACTTATTGAGACATCAAATAAATTTATAAAGAATGAAATCATCAATTACCTTTTTGGATCTCACTATTATAAAACTAGAAATCAACAACAAAGAGCAGAAAAATGAAAACATATATAGAGTCCAAACAACATGTAACTAAATAACTACTAGATTAATGAATAAAACTAATAAGTTAATGAAGGGGAAAAATGTTTTAATTATTATCTATTTCTATTTTGGATTCAAGATCACATTCCACAGTGTTCAGGGAATCATATGTGGTGGCAAGGACTTAAACCAGGCCTGAAGTTGCAGAGTTCGCACACAATGCAAGTGTCATACCTCTTATACTGTTCTCCTGGCCCTAGTGAGGATGGTTTCTTCTAATGCCTCCATCCAGATATTGCTTTCTTATTGTTGCCAAAGACTAGGCAAAGTTAGAAGCAAAAACTACTTCAACTTCTCTGCTCAAGCCACTATCAGTGCTCAGGGAAAAGCCTGGCTTGGTTCAGGGCTATTAAAGACAGCTTTGAGGACCTTCGTGACATGAATGTTCATGGTCCACCAGCCCCATGAGGCAGCTGTCAAGCTGCACCTGGAGTCTACTTGTTTTACATGACATGGAAGATGATCCCTGCACCCAATTTCTCAAGGAACCTGAGGCATGGGCTTGGGAGAGAAAATGCTCTTTGCGGGGATGGAAAGTCAGTCCTAATCTCAAAACAGTGTTTTCAGGTCTGATGCATTCCCTTAACAAAAGAGAATTTCAGGAGACTAATGGTAAAGCAAAAACAGTCTTTATTGAGAAAAATTTGTTTAGAAGAATATGAAGGGAAAGAAATTTAGAAGTATGTGCTCCAGGAACAAAAACCTCTCTATCTCATATGAAGGTTGGCTAACTTAGAATAAATGAGACAAAAAATCAAATAATAGTGAATCTAGAAGAAAAAGTCTAAAATACCAATAATAAGCAAGAATCAGAACAGTTACTGAGTCAGTTTACAGTTCTGATCAAAAAGAAAAGCTCAGGATCAGAAGGTTTAATCACTATAACCTATCCTTCTCTAACTACTCCCAAAAACTGGGGCAGGGGGAAGGAATTCTTTCAAATATATTATACAAGTTCAATATTATTCCATTCCAAAAGCAGACAAAGATAATGTGCACACACAATCTATAAGTTGATTAACATAAATACAAAAATCTCTAAGAAAAAATGAAAGGAATCCAAATTGGAAAAGGAGGCCAGAGGAGTGTGGCCACTCTGTTTCGCTTCACAGCCGCATACATCTTCTAACTAATGAACCCCAACATAACAGTTAAACACACACACACACACACAATGGAGAAACAATGCAGGCCAATACCATACATAAAGAATGAAGATGGCAGCTCTGATGACCCAAAAAGTGCCAACCACCTAGTTAGCCTCTCAGATAAGGAGTTTAGAGAAGAAATATGGAGGTTGTTCATAGAACACAAAGAAAGCATGGATTAAGCTGAACAGACTACAAATATAGAAATCAGAAAACTCCAAACTGAAATAACAGATCTGAAAAAGTCAATAGACAAAATAAAAACCTCAATGGAAAGCCTCTCCAGCAGAGTAACAGCAGCTGAGGATAGAATCAGTGAGCTGGAAGATGAGATGCATAACAACTCTATACAACAGAAGAGAATGGAAAAGCAAATGATCAGACAATGGGAAAAAGTAATCTAAGAATGTAAACAGATGAAAATAGAAGTCTTTGATAAACTCAACAGAAACAACATAAGAATCATTGGAGTCCCAGAGACCCAGGAAGAAAATCCCCAGGAACAATCAATAGTCAAGGACATCATTGCAGATAAACTTCCAGAGCTAAAATACTGCATATAACCAAATTCCCATGTAAAAAGTTCTGAGTTCAATTCCTTGACAATGCATCACCTATGACCACCAAATGGGTTAAAAAACAGCCTGGACCCAGACCCAACCCAGCTGGTAGATTTGTTTACCAATAACCACACAGTTTGGCAAAGCAAGAAATTTACTGAAGAATACACTGGTCACGTTGACACAGATGAGACAATCGTGAAAGAATAGAAGACAGTCTTTCATCACAGCCTTGAGGAACTTTTTATTGTCCTTTTTCAGGTATATAAGTTATTTTGCTAAGTTTCTAAGAGACACCATTGTTTTTACTGATCAGTAATCTTATGGGAAACTCGTAGTGTGCTTAATCTCTCTAGCCCTGTCAAAGCTTTCTTTGTTAAAACAGTCACTATGAGCAAGTTCCTTTTCTCTATAAATTCAAACTTACTGAAATTTTTTGTTGGTTTTTGTGATACACCCAGTGGTACACAGGCTCTTCTTCTGGTTCTAGACTCTGGCAGGGATCTGGGGTCCAGATTGTGGGGTGCTAGAGATCAAACTTGGGTTAGCTGCCAATATGACAAGCAATCCCTCTGAATTATTGCTCCATCTCCCCACTAACTGGAGGTGATCTAGCTGCAAAGCAGACATTTGCCAATGTCCATTGAAAATCTAAATCACTATAATTGTGGGTGGGGAACTTCCAGAATTTATTAAATGGCCGCCTAACCCTAAATGTGTGACCTAAAAGTGTGACTCAAAAAAACAAAAACAAAATAACTATATATGAGGGTCCAAGTCGCAGAGATTGCTCCCGGGATACTTCTCACTGCTTCCCAGGCCGCCAGCTGAAAAGGCACTGGCCTCTCTGAGCTCCTCCACCCTCCACCAACCTCCATGTGCCTCAGCACCTGCATTTACCTTCCCGAGGCCTCTACTCGCCCTGGGGTCTATGGAAGTAATGAAAAGACCCCCTAATCTGGCGCATCAGCAGAGCTTGTAGAAAGCAGATTGTTTATTAGCTGCAGGGAAATTCGAAGAGGCTATTTCTTGTCATAAAAAGGCTGCAGCACATCTTTCTGAAGCCATGAAGCTGACACAGTCTGAGCAGATTTACTTATCTAAGTGCAAAGGGATAGTTACTTGAAGCAGCTGCTGCTCATCCAGGAGTGGTGGAAGAGGACAAAGGGGGAGGAAAGATTGAAAGCTAGTAAAATACTAACAAGGAAGCAGTCAGCCAGCTGCAGGTAGCTCTCAAATTGGCTGTTGAGGATGACAAGAGCCAGAGTTCCCTTCTTTTCCAAAACAACCCTTCTATAGAGAAGTGCCTTCCTGAAATTCAGGGTGTCTTTGACAGGGATCTAGACACATTTGATTTGAGCATATGGTTACTTTGACTAAATCCTATAAAAAATTTATATGTGTGTGTGTGTGTGTGTGTGTGTGTATGAATCATTAGTCTTTAAAGAATCAGAAGGCAAATTTGATGAAGAACCAATACTAGATGCCTATACTGGAATGATGAGTAAGTATCCACTGGGTTTGCAGCACTCTTTACGCAAGCTATCTCTAACCTACCACGTTTTAGGGAGACAAGAACTTAGACCATATCTAGTGGTGCTCAGGGATTATTTTTGGCTTTCAGGATGTTCAGAAATGACCCCTCAAAGTACTCAGGAAGCCATATGTGGCACCAGGGATCCAACCAGAATTGGCTACATGCAAAACAAGCACCTTAACTCCTGCAGTATCTCTGCAAAACCAAAACTATGGCTTTTTTTTTTTAAAGCTGGTGATTCCCCTATGTATCTTTCTATTATTATCTTCAATTGCTTTACACATTTGGGAGGAATGCCTTATTTCCCTTATTAGAAAGTAAGTTCATTGAGGGCAGGAATTATTAAATGTTTCAATTTTCTTGCAGTGATGACTTCCCCATGAAAACATGTTCATCCAAAGATTCTCCTTCCTCCCTTCTCCAGAAATGACACAACAGCCAAGCAGTATGGCCTGCTCAGTGCCTCAGTCCTACAGCCTAGCCATGAAATGTGCAACATGCTAGATACTTGTCCCCACTTAAAGTTAAAAGAAAAAAAAAAAAAAAGAAAAATGAGTTGTTCTTTAAGTGACACATGTGTGTTTAAATACAATTCTTTTAAACATTACTGCACATTAACAAAACATTCTGTGCCCCCCTCAACTTCAAGATTAAATTATACTGCCTCTCACAAAAAGGGGTCAAGATGACAAAATAATTAAAGCTTATATATATATATATATATACTAAGACCAATATATACTAATAAAACCCATAAAAGCATATATATTAAATATTTACTTGTAATATATCAACTACACAGTAACACCATCAACACAGTAAAATAAAAGTAAATTTTGGCTTATTTTGTTCTGGGGACACACCTGGCAATGCTCAGAAATTATTCCTACTCTGAACACAAAAATTACTTCTGACAGTGCTCGGGGACCATATGATATACCAAAGGTTGGAACCCATGTTGGTTGTATGCAAGGCAAGTGCCCTAACCACTGTACTAAAATTTCTTCAGCCCCAATAAGATTTTATTTAAAAAATAAAATACTCAATATTCTAAAATATTAACAAAAATTTTATTTTCCTAGGTCTTTCCTGAACAACAGAACATTCATAGTCTAATAGCATTTTTGCTATAACAACAATTATTATAATGAACAGTTGAAAATTGAGTGAAATTGGAATTAGTAAAATTGATTAAGAAGTTATTTTAAAAAAAGTTTAAAAACAGAAGTTATTCAGACCACAAGTTTGAATATTCACAATTAGTAGGTACATACCTGCATTTATGAAGAAATGGGGAGAATCTCCATGTATACCCACTATGCCTGGTCCCAAGGCATTAGACAAGGTATTTACAAAGGCAAATATTCCACTCATGATTCCAAAGCCCAATCCAGAAACTAAAGAGAGAGAAAAACATTGGTAAGCCTTTTCATGCTATAATTTCTTCTACAAAATTCAAGATTAAGGTATAGTATTTCATTTAAGAGGAAGAATACACATAGTGTTAAAAGGCAGTAGAAAGTGGCTAAATGATATTTAGTGAAGAAAGTCAGGGCAAGAGAATGAAAATGAAGTGTGTGTAGCAAAGAAATAAAAAGAGACTAAAAAAAAGACCCTTAAATGCACAGAAGATATAAACAAGACAAGAAGACACCAAAGCTCAGGCTTTATTTTATAATAGTCTGTAGAATTTAATTTTATGGCTTAGAACTATAATTGTGTTTGAAAGGAGCCTGTGTGTTCTGAGGTATAACTGAGCCAAACTGTAATGACTCATTTGAAGAATTTATCTTTAGGGCCAGAGATGTGGTAGAGCAATTTCCCAGCAGGTGTGAAGCCCTACATTTGTTTCCCAGAACAGTAAACAATAAGGAAATTTAAATATTCATCTTTTAAAAAAATCTAAAAGTCTTTATAATCTAATTCTGAAAGAAAAATATTCGTATGTATTAACTACAGTCACATAAATGTCCTCCTAGTACAACCAAAACCAAGGTAACAATTCTGTGAAAATACCACAGAGTGTAGACAAGTTTTTCCCAAACTATCATTCCCAGGAAGATTCTGGAATGTACCAGGTAAGAAGCAATAGCTTCAGATAAAATTAGCAAAAATTTCCTTTAACTAAACTCCAGGTGAATGCTGAGTGGTTTTTGTGGTTTTTTTTTTTTAATTTTGTTTTGGTTTATTTCTGAAAAGAAATAAATATAAATAAAATAAATTTTAATAAATTTAAGAACTTTTTATTACTTTATATATAACTACTGTATTTAAGCACCATAGTTACAAAGTTGTTCATGATTAAACTTCAGTCATCCAATGTACACCACTCTTCACCAGTGCACATTTCCCACCACCAATCTCTACAGTTTCCATCTCAACCTCCTTCACCCTCCCTTCCCCACTGTCTGTCTCTGGGGCAGACATTTTACTTCCCGCCCTCTATCCCCTCTTTACTTTTTTTTTTTTTTTTTTTTTTTTTTTTTTTTGGTTTTTGGGTCACACCCGGCAGTGCTCAGGGGCTACTCCTGGCTCTATGCTCAGAAATCGCTCCTGGCAGGCATGAGGGACCACATGGGACGCCGGGATTTGAACCATGGATCTTCTGCATGAAAGGCAAACACCTTACCTCCATGCTATCTCTCCGGCCCCATCCCTCTTTACTTTTTGACACGGTGGTTTGCATTATTGCTAATGAAGGGGTATCGTACATATGACTTTATTCCCTTTCAGATCCCAGTTATTGTTCAAAGTGATCAGTTCAAACTATCATTGCCACAGCAGACGAACCATTCACTACCCTTATGGCATTCATCGTTCTGTGTGTGTGTGTGTGTGTGTGTGTGCTTTAATTTAATTTAATGTTTTTATATTTTCATTTAAAAAACCAGTTTCAGGCCCGGAGAGATAGCACAGTGGCATTTGCCTTGCAAGCAGCCGATCCAGGACCAAAGGTGGTTGGTTCGAATCCCAGTGTCCCACATGGTCCCCCATGCCTGCCAGGAGCTATTTCTGAGCAGACAGCCAGGAGTAACTCCTGAGCACCGCCGGGTGTGACCCAAAAACCAATAAATAAATAAATAAATAAATAAATAAATAAATAAATAAATAAATAAATAAATAAATAACCAGTTTCTTGTTTAGAAACAACAGGGAGCCATATCTACTCCCTGCTACTTTGGAAGCAAGCAGGTGGCTCTGCAAAAATGCTATAAACAGGTCTAGGAGGGAAGAGTAACAACATGCCAGAGACCCTGAGAAGCACTCCAGGGCTTTGTAACCCCATAGAAAGGCTGCTGTAACCCCACAGAAAGGCTGAGATCACTCAATCCATGGCCCCCACCCTAGACTGGCACCTTGGGCACTGAGTGCTATATCAAGATGATATAGCACACTGTCAATTTTTCTCATGAAAAGGAAAACAATATATTTTTTCCTTAAATGGAATTGTCAGAGGTAAAGAGCCACAGAACTTTTTATTCATTATTTAATTTTCTGGTGGAAGTATTTCTTTGATGTGGAATCTGATGGTACTTCCCCAAATCTTTGCTGAATCATTTCCAGTTGGTGAATATATTCTGTCAAGGAATGTTCTGGATCTTGAGATAGTCAGTCAGGGATCTTTCTGATCTAAAATTTGGGGATAGATTGGACCATTCTCTCATCCTCCAGCTTCTTACCTTGGATTAGTCCTCTTGAATCTCATCTCTTTTGTCTCTGGGTATTATTACAATACTATCTTTTATTTTTCTTATACACCATAATTGAGTGAGGTTTTTCTAAATTTATCCCTCTCTGACTCATTTCACAAAGCATAATAATCTCCATATCCATCCATGTATAATAAATTTCAGAACTTCATTTTTCCTAACAACTACATAGATTTCCACTGTATAGATGTGCCAGTTTTTTTATATACTCATCTGTTGTTGGTCACCTAGGTTACTTCCAGTTTATGCCTATTGTAAATGTGTTACAATGAAAGCAGCAGCAGCAGGGCAAGTATTGTTTTTGTGTTTTGTTTTGTTTTGTTTTTGTGTTTTTAAGGTATATTCCTAGGAGTTGTATTGCATGATAATATGGAAGAGCAGTTTCTAGCTTTATGAGAAATATCCTATTTGTTTTCGAAAAAAGCAAGACCAATCTGCATTCCCACCAGCAGTAAATAAAGGTTCCTTTCTCCCCACATCCATGCCAGCACTGATTGTTCTTGTTCTTTCTGGTGTGTGCCAGTCTCTATGGCATAAGATGATATCTCAATGTTGTCTTGATTTGCATCTCCCTGATGATTAGTGATAGGAAGCAGTTTTTCATGTGTCTTTTGGCCATCTATATTTCTTTATTGAGGAAATGTCTGTTCATTTCTTCTCCCCACTTTTGGATGGAGTTAAATGTTTTTCTCTTCCTGAGTTCTATCATGCCTTGTATATCTTAGATATTTAACTCCTTATTTGGGTATTTGGTGAATAGTTTCTCCAATTCCATAGATAATCTTTATATCCTTGTTACTGTTTCCTTTGAGAAGTTTCTCAGTTTAATGTAGTCTCATTTGTTTATTTTTGCTTCTACTTGCATGGCTAGTGGTGTTTCCTCCTTAAAGACGCCTTTAGCTTCAATGTCTAGGAATGTTCTGCCAACATTTTCCTCTATGTACTGTATGTATTCAAGTCCAACATCATGGTCTTTAATATAATTTGATTTGACCTCTGTGCATGGCAATAGAGGTCTTTATAAATTTTTTGCATGTAGTTGCAAACACCACTTGTTGAAGAGTTTTCCCAACACCACTTATTGAAGAGGTTTTCCTTGTTCCACTTTGCATTTCTTGCACCTTTATCAAAGATTAACTGATAATATGTCTGAGGATCAATTTCAGAATATTCAAGTCTATTCCACTGATCTAGCAGTGGCCCTCAAACTTTTTAAACAGGGGGCCAGTTCACTGTCCCTCAGACAGTTGGAGGGCCAGACTGTAGTAAAAACAAAATCTGTGAACAAATTCCTATGCACACTGCTTATATCTTACTTTTAATTGAAGAAACAAAACAAAACAAATACAATATGTGGCCTGTGGGCCGTAGTTTGAGGACCATTGATCTAAGATGTCTATCTTTATTCCAGTACCATGGTGTTTTAATGATTACTGTTTTACAATACAGTTTGAAGTTGGGAAAAGTTATGCCTGCCATCTTTTTTGTCAAGGATTACTTTAAATATTTATGTTTATTACTCCAGATGAGTTTCAGAAGTGTCTAATCCACTACTTTGAAAAATGTCATGGGTATTCTCATAGAATTGCATTAAATCTGTACAATGCTTTGGGAAGTATTGCCATTTTAATGTACAATGCTTTGGGAAGTATTGCCATTTTAATGTTAATCCTCTTGATCCATGAGCAGGGCATATGCTTCTATTTCCTTGTGTCCTTTTATTTCTTGAAGCAGTGTTTTGTACTTTGCTTTGTATAGGTCTTTCACCTTTAGCAGACTCCAATGTACTTGATTTTCTGAGGCACAATTCTGAAATTATTTTTTAATATCTTTTTCTTCCCTTTCATTATTTGTGTATAAAATAATATGGAATTTAACTATTAATTTTGTAGCCTGACTTCACTATACAAGTCTATTGTTTCTAGAAGCTTTTTTATCAACTCTTTAGGGTTTTCTTCATAAAATAGCATGTCATCTGCAAACAGTGAGAGCTTCACTTCTTCCTTTCCTATAAGATGCCCTTGCCTAATTGCTTTGGCAAGTACGTCCAGTATATATTGAATAAAAGTAGTGAGAGGGACAAATTGGTCTTGTGCCAGATCTTAGAGGAAAGGCATTTAGTTTTTTCCCCCACTGAGTATAGTATCTGTAATGTGTTTGTGGTAAATGATTTTAACAATATTTAACAATTTAACTTTAACAATATTGAGGAATTTCCTTCAATTCCCATCACATTGAGTATTTTTTTTTATCATGAATGGGTGCTGGGCCTTGTCAAATGCTTTGTCAGCATCAGTTGATATGATCGTATGATTTTTTTTCTTTTATCGATATGTATATTATATTGATTGACTTGCTTATGTTAAAGTAACCTTGCATCCCTGGAATAGATCCTACTTGGTCATGGTGTTTAACCTTCTTGATGATTACAAATATCTTGTAAAAGATATTGGCCTATAATTCTTTGTGTGTGTATAGTGTCTCTGTCTGCTTTTGGTATCAGAGTGATGTTAGCTTCATAGAAACTGGGAGTGTATCTGTTTCATCAATGTCCTAAAACAGTTTGAAAAGAATTGGCAGGATGTTCTCTTTAAATATTTGAAAGAATTCACTAGTGAATTCAATTGGGCCTGAGCTTTTGTTTTGGGGGAAGCCTTTTGATTACCATTTCAATTTCCTCTGTTCAGGTATTCCAGATCAACTGTGATTCAACTTTAGAAGTTATAGGTGTCCAAAAATGTTTCTATTTCTTCCAGGTTTTCTTGTTTTGTAGGCAAAGATTCTCAAGGTAAACTCTTTGAATTTCTGTAATATCTGTAGTAACATCCCCCCTTTACATTTTTGCTTCTGTTCATTAAATTTCTCTTTCTCCCTTTCTTTATGAGTCTTGCTAATGGTTTATTGATCTTGTTTATTTTTCCAAAGAACCAACTCATTGATTGTTTTTAGGTGTCCTGTTCATTAATTTCTGCTCTAAGTTATATTATTTCCTTTTGCCTACCTATTTTCAGTTGATTTGTTGCTCCTTTTCCAATTTCTTTTTTTTTTTTTTTTTTTTTTTTTTGGGCCACACCCTGTGCCGCTCAGGGGTTACTCCTGGCTATGCGCTCAGAAGTTGCTCCTGGCTTCTTGGGGGACCATATGGGACACCGGGGGATCGAACCGCGGTCCGTCCTAAGCTAGCGCAGGCAAGGCAGGCACCTTACCTCCAGCGCCACCGCCCGGCCCAGCCAATTTCTTAAGCTGTGCCTTTAAATTGTTTATGTAGGCCTTTTCTTCCTTCCTGATAAATGCTTGCAAAGCTATAAATTTTCCCCTTCACACCACTTTTTCTGTACCACAATTTCTGATAATTTCTCTGTCTTCATTCTCATTTGTTTCAAGGCATCTTTTGATTTCTTCTCTGACCCACTGGTTTTAAGAAACTTTTATTAAAAGAAAAAAAAATACAAGAAAAGCAGACTGGGGTGAGGCAAGATAAAGAAACTGGGCACACTGGTAACAAGAAATGTGAATCAGTAAAGGGATGGGTGTTGGAACATCATGTGACTGAAAATCAACTTGCAACTGTGTATCTCATGGTGATTCAATTAAAAATTAAGAATATTTGGGGCCGGAGAGATAGCACCGCTGCTTTTACCTTGCAAGCAGCCGATCCAGGACCTAAGGTGGTCAGTTTGAATTCCAGTGTCCCATATGGTCCCCCATGCATGCCAGGAGCTATATCTGAGCAGATAGCCAGGAGTAACCCCTGAGCACCACCGGGTGTGGCCCCCCCAAAAATTAAGAATATTTGATGTAGACATATTTAAAACCAAACTTTCAAACTAGCTAATATTTAATGGGCACACAAATAAAGGTTGCTTGCAATTATTTCTTTTTCCATCGGGAAGGCCCTGTAAGCTGGAAAAATAAACAATGTATACCTAAAAACCAAAGCAGTAAAAAAAAATTACTTGAAATTGACAGAGATATTAACTATATAATATGTCAAATCTAGCATTTTTCTTAACACTATTACAGTTTTAACTCACCATAGGCAAGCAACCGCATGGAGGGTGCTGGTTCATCTGTGTTCAAAGACTTCAGACCTTCATTGGCTTTTCTAAAATAAAATCACATAATATTTTTAAGTAGTAGATATCAGGAAAATGCACCAAATACTTTCAAGTTTCACCTTGAAAGTCTCATCTTGAAAAATCCCTTTATATTTTTAAATTCATTTAAACATAACCCAAAGTTATTAAAATTAATTACAACCAAGTCAGCTTTTGTTTTGTTGTGTCTGTTTTTGTTTTGGAGCCACATTAGGCAAGGGACCATATGCACTGTCGAGGAACAAACCCAGTTGGCCACATGCAAGGCAAGTACCTTGCCCACTGTACTATCTCTGGCCCTTTAGCTTTAGTTTCATTTTACTCACATGGTAGTCAGAAAATAATAAAAAGTATAAGCCATCAAAGATCGGCTTTAACAATGTTTCCATTACTTTCTGAGTTTAGTATATATTTAATTCAACACCTTAATTTTTCCTATTCCTAAAATACTTTATCTTCATCCTCTTTTTGTGTATGTGTTGGTTTGTATCTTCTGTTCAGATTATATAATTATACCATCATCCCTTTGACTTTCTAATTGATAGAAAATAAATTGTATTCATCTTTCAATGTCTATTTTTATTGTTTTTATCTTGCAAAATATATTTTATTATCATATTGCAGATCTTCCACGAAAGTCAACATTTTGGTAAAAAGTGAAATATTTGTCCAGAAATTACCAAATATGCAGTACACAATATTAGTGATAGAGGTTATTATGACTAAAATTCTGATCAAATTTTCCACCTTCATCTTTTTTTTATCTTTATTTAAACACCTTGATTACAAATATGATTGTAGTTGGGTTTCAGTCATGGAAAAAACACCTCCCTTCACCAGTGCAACAATCCCATCACCAATGTTCCAAATCTCCCTCCTCCCCACCCCACCCTCGCCTGTACTCTAGACAGGCTTTCTACTTCCCTCATTCATTCACTCTATTTTTCAGGAAGTAATTTCTTAAAGAAGTCATTCTTATCAGTAGTTGGCATTCACTAATATCTTCTTATAATATTGTAGTGCAAATGCCCATATATTTAGTTATGTACTCATATATATAATCATGATTTTGATTGTAAAATATAGAATTTCTTATGTCCCAATGTTTCATGGGAGAAATAAACAGGAAAGAGTACGATGCTATTGTCAGAAAGGAAATTTAAGTGTTGCCTTTGATATTTGTTTGTTATTCTTTAATATTTGCAAGAATTTATAGAAATTTCTTTTTTGGTTTGTTTTTGGGGCTATACTTGGTGATGTTCAGGGAACACTTTTGGGTCTGCACTCAGGAATATAGGATGCCAGAAACTGAACACAAGTCACATGCAAGGAAAGTAATATACTATCATTCCAGCACCAGAAATTCCATTTTCAGATCTTTTCTAATATATGACTTTTGCTTCTAGACAAAAGATTTCTCACTTTGGAGCCAGAGAGAGCAGCAGGTAAGGCATTTGCCTTGTATGCTGTCAATTCTTGTTCAATTCCCAGTATCCCTTATTTCCCCACCACCCCCCCAGTACCACCAGGAGTAATTCCTGAGTTCAGAGCCAAGAGTAACTCCTGAACACTGCTGTGAACCCCAACTCAATTTTAAAAGAATTCCTGGGTTTTTTTTTTTTGTGATTTAAATTGATTTGTAGGGGCTAGAGTGATAGCACAGCTATAGGGTAATTGCCTATCATGTGGCAGACCAGAATGGATGGTAACAATAGCCAATAGACAACAGAAACCAGGGCCAGGAAGATTAGTCCATGGTAGAAAGCTTGCAAAAAACTATGGTTGAGTATATTTAGGCCAGAGATGGACCACTATGACAATAATTGGAAACAATCACTCCTGACATAAACTAAGTGCTGAAAGAAAGTAAAATAGTATACATGGTACCCCTTCAGTAACAATACTGCAAACCATGGTGTCTAAAATTAAAAAAAAAAGGAAGAAAGAAGGAAGAAGAAAGCAGGAAGAAAGAGGAGGGAGAAGGAAAAGGAGGAGGAGGAGGAAGAGAAAGAGGAGAAAGCAGAGGAGGAGAAGGAAAAGGTGGAGAAAAAGGATGTCTGTCACAAAGGCAGGTAAGGGGGGAGGGCTGGAAGGAAACTAGGGTCGTGTATTGGTGGTGAAAAATGTGACCTGATGAAGGGATGGGTATTGGATGATCACTGTATGACTGAAACTCAATCATGAATAACTTTGTAACTGTATTTCAAGAAATTCAATTTTAAGTTATATAAAAACAAACAAAAAAGAATGAAGCAGTTGGTACTTAAACTTGGTGGACTATAATTAAAAGGAGAAAAGATATTTCTTTGTGAATTACAAGTTTTATCTGATTTTTTTCTAAAAAGATTGTGTGAACTTTCTATTCAGATTAGTTGCCTTCATATTTGTCCTTGCATGCATGGCCGTCTATATTGATTCTAAGAACCATCCCTGGAGAAAATTCGTGCAATTAAACAAAGAGATAAATTCAGAGTCTCATCTTAAAGACAATTACAACTTTTGAGGGCCAGAAGATGGTTTGTGCCTTGCAACCATGAGGTTGAAGCTTTAATTCCTTGTGTTCATATACATACACTAAAGACTATCCAGTGCCACACATGATTTCTGGTCATACCACAATCAGGGGTGTGGCCTAAAATTCAATAATAGTAAGAATAATAAAAAAATTTTAAATAAGATTAAAATTCATTAGATGTGAATTTTTCTTATAAAACACAAAAACAATATAATTGAGAAGCTTACCCATTGTAATTTTTAAAAACTATATAAAAAGGGGCTGGAGTGAGAGAACAGCAGTATGGCATTTTCCTTGCACATGGCAGATCCAGGATGAACCTTGGTTCAATCCCTGGTGTCCCATATGGTCCTCCAAGCCAGGAGCAATCTCTGAGCGTACAGCCAGGAGTAACCCCTGAGCATCACAGGGTGTCAGGGTGTGGCCCAAAAAGCAAAAAAAAAAAAAATCTATATAAAAATTCTTACTAAGTATGGAGCATGGAGATAATTTAAAGGATAGAAGCACATGAGGGAATCCCAATTTATATCCCTAGCACCTCATAGACTCGTAGCTTCTCCATGAGTGACCCATAAGCACTGAGATTGAACTACCACTAAATGTAATCAAAAACAAAAATTCCTACCAAGTGAGAAAATCACCACTGGGTTCAGATAATCTTAGTTTGATGCTTCCATGACAAGTTAACCAATTTATCTATTACCTAATAATTTTAGAAACTTTTAATGATTCTTGTCTAATCCAAGGATATTAGGTGCCATAAAATATTAAAATACATACATACAGAACTTTCTTCTGATCAGCTAGAATTTTTTTATAAATAAGAACATAAAATTATGAAAAAAAGTACTGAGTTGGGAATGTGGCTCAGTGATAAAGCACTTGCCTTATACATGTGGACTCAATTCCCTATGCTGGGGAAAAATTGTGCACGTAAGTATGTGTATGTGTGTGTGTGTCTACTTCAACTATAATAAATTTGGTTAACCCGCAATACAGTTTGGTAGGATAAAGGCTTGATTCTTTCCAATTTATAGATTAGGACTATTCTTTAATTAAGCTATATCTTAATTAAAGTGTCTTAACTATAAGTGTCTTAATAAGTATCTAGACTAGAGAGTGCCTGGTAATAAGTAAAATTTTGAGAAATAATTTTGGATAAAGGGAAGTATATTCTTAAGTTAAAATACTAAATATTAAGTGTTGGACAGATAGTATTGGATAGAGTATTCACCATGTATACAGCCAACCTGAGTTCGCTCCCTGCCATCTCATAGGGCCACAAGGAATGATTCCTGAACATATAGAAGTAAGTTCTGTGTACCGGGCAGTGTAGTCTAAAACCCAAATAAAATACTAAATATTATTAGATTGTAAATGTACCAATCCCTTGTCAAAAGGTATGGACCTTTTTATTAATTTTTTGGGGGGAGGGGGAGGGCCACACACTAGTGACGCTCAGGGATTACTCTTGGCTATGCGCTCAGAAATCGTTCTTGGCTTGGAGGACCACATGGGATGTCAGGGATCGAACCCAGGTCTGTCCTAGGTCAGCCATGTGCAAGGCAAACACCCTACTGCTGTGCTATGGCTCCAACCCCAATGTTTTAAATTCTCAACCATAAATTCAACTATGGTGAATTCAAAGAAGATGAGGTGAACATTTAACTTACTTTAAAAGCTTATAATAGGCAAACCGGAACAATTCTTGAATACAGACTGAGAATAACATTCCAAATATTAGCAGATATTTTGGTGCTGGTTCATTTCTGTAACCAGTAATGACTCCGACTAGGAACCAAAGAAAGGAGGAAACCAGTATAGACACCAACCAGAAGAAAGCTCTGAAAAACAGGAAAAAGCAAAAGTCACAGGTGAACATAAATACAGGATTTATTTTAAGTCATTACTTAAAAACATAAAAGCCTATGCTCAACAAGAAACAGCATTCCTAATTAACTTCAGAGCCTTAAGATCCTTCTTAATCAATGGTATATTTTCTCTAATGAAATAAACATGTAGTTTCAAAGGAACATGAGGTTTTCCAAATCAATCACTCTTTTTTCTTCATGTTATTTGAAAATACGTCTGCAAATTGAACCTGCCAAAGACTGCTTGTTACTCATCCTAATCATTGCTGCGCAAGTGTCTTTTCCAGATAAACAACTACCTGTCTGTTATCAGAAAAAGGGTCTAACACCCGGGGATGAGAACCTGGCAGGGTTGGATTTTTTTATATTTCCTTTGGAGATGGGTAATTGTTTTGTTTTCTTTTGTTTTGGATCTGATTTATTGTTTGTTTGTTTGTTTTATTTTTTTTAGGGGGAGGGTGTTAGGCTATTCCCTGGTACCAAATAAGATGCAGAGAATGGAACCTGGGTCATTAGTGAACAAGGCAAGCGCTCCACCCGCTGTGCTATCAGGCCCCAAGGGTCTAATGATTTAATTACAAGCTTCATCTTATTAAAAAAAAAAGTGTGTGTAAAAGGAGGCTGCCAGATCTATAGATCTGCTACACCAGTCTCATTCGTCGGTAGCCAGACTGGAAGGGGAGTTGGGGGGTGACGGGAGGGATGGAGTCGGAGAGCCTGAGCTGGACCCCCGCCCCAATATCCGAACAGCCGCTAGTGACGCTTCAAAAAAAAAACAAAAAAACAAAAAACGAGGCCCAAATAAATGAATCACAGCGGAAGCGGCGCAAGGTCCCACACGCCCTTGTGGCCTGTCATGAGCCTTCCTAACGGAACTCGGTGGAGCCTTTTCCTCCATGTCGGTGATTTTCAAGGACCCACGATCATGAAGATGATGAAGATGACGAAGAGACCTGTTCCTGCGGAGAAAGAAGCTCCGCAAAGGCGGCCATCAAGCCGGCACGGGACAAGCCCGGCCCGGGCCGCTGCAGGTGGCAGACTGGGCCGGTGCCGAGGAAGCCACCAAGAACCCCAAGGCGAATGATTGTTTCCCCCGACTAGTCTGAATGAAAGCCTGCAGGGGTCCGAGACGGCGGGACACCTGCTGCTCGCCCAGGTGCTGACTGACCCTCCTCCGCTCGGCTCGCGGGTGCTCAACTAAACACCGGGGCGGTGACAGATGTCACTTAGGTGCGGATCCCCCGATTGGAGCCCAGCCACGTTTCTCTCTCGTCGGCTTCTCGACTCGGAACCGAGCGTCACCCCCAACCCAAACTTGGGGTCCGGGGCCGGGAGACTCGACGAGGGTCAACCTCGGGCCTCTGCGTCACAACCCCGGGAGGCCCTGGGAGGGGGCTCCGGGGGGGCGCCGGGAGCCCGGGAAGAGGAGGAAGAGGAGGGAGCCCAGGTCGGGATGTCCCGGCGCCCCCACCTCACCCACCCGATGATGAGGAAGATGACGCGCAGCGGCTCGGTGGCGATGGTGAAGACGTAGAGGGCGAGCGCGGGCCCGAAGGCGATGAAGGCGCAGCCGAAGAACATGGTGGCCGTCATGGCGGCGACGCGAGAGCCCGGCCCGAGGGGGGGCCGGCCAAAAAAAATAAAGCGCGGAGCCCGCGGGGCCGTGAAGGTGCCGAGAGAGGCCGGAGGACAGGAGGCGAACGAGGGGTGTGAGGGACGGAGGAGGAGGAGGAGAGGGAAGGCGGGGCTAGGGGAGGAGCAAAGGCGAGGAGGCCAAGATGAAGGCGGAGAGGGCGTTGACAGTGAGGAGAGGGCGCCTGAAACGCAGAGGGGGACGGAAGGGGCGGGGAAAAGGGCGGGGCAAAAGGACTGTTGACGAATGACCAAAGGAGAGGCAGGCTCAGGGGGCGGGGCAAATGAGTCCGGACAGGCGATTCGGTGGAGGCGGAGACGAGGCGGGGCTGGGAAGTGAGTCGCGGAGAGTAGGGAGTGATGCAAAGTAGGTGGGCGGGGAAAGGGAAGGGACGGGGCAAAGTCAAGGAGGCGAAGATGCAGGCGGAAGACGCACAGGGGGAGGGAAGGGGCGGGACAAAGGGCTGTTGACGAATGGGGAGAGGCGGGACCAGGGGGCGGGGCAAATGAGTGCGGACAGGCGATTGGGTGTAAGAGCAAAAGGGCGGAGACGAGGCGGGACTGAGAAATGAGGAAGAGCGGAGGGAGAGGGCGGGCCGAGTAGGACGCAAAGCAGGTGGGCGGGGGAAGAGGCGGGGCAAAGGAAAGGGGCGGGGCAAAGTGGTGAGAACCAGAAACGGAGGCGGGAGAGCGTAGGCGGCATTAGGGGAGGAGCCCTTAAAGGGGTGAGGTCAGCGCGGGAGGGGAGAAAGCGGAACGGGCGTCGGAGTCCCACTAGACTTAACGGTCCGCCCTTTGCCGCAGGATTTGTCGTGACTGAGCTTTTGCTGGGGGCTTTAGGGCGGAGCTTAGCCGCGGGCTCTGTCCTACCCTCTCCTTCGGTTCGCTGGTGCTGACGAAGAGGCTGGGGAAGTCCTTAGAGGCCTAAGGAAAGATTCCAAGTAAATGATGGAAATAGAGGACATTTTGCCCTTTTGTATTGTTTCAGGAAAAACACACACTGGAGTGGTAACCCAGACGGTATCTCAGGGCAAAAGGCTGCAACCAAGGTTGTTTTGGTAGCTGGTTTGATTTTTCTCTTTACCCTTCCTAAATATGCAAAGTACAAGTGGTCCTCCCAGGTATTCTCTATTGACTACAGTGACAGCTCAATGCTCAGTTCTTATGTGATCATTCAACTCACCCACAGTAGATATCAAGGCACCCTCCTAGGGGCTTTAATTTTCTGTTGTTCCACCCACAGCATAAAGAGGTTTTCACTAGGATAGATCCTAAAATGAATGAGATAATTGTAAAAATAAAACTGATATTTGCTATTTTTTTATAAATCGATTTCTGAGAAAGTTTATTTTTTTTAAGTTGAGGGTGTGAGCTATGGTAGCACAGCTGGTAGGGCGTTTACCTTGCACGCGGCCTGCCCAGTTCAATCCTTGGCATCCCAAATGCAGAGCCAGTAATCCCTGAGCACTGCTGGGTGTGGCCCCAAAACAAAACAAAAAGACAAAAACAAAATGTGGTTGACCATCTTTTTTGATCTCCATGTAAATGCGTGGTTTGTTGAGTATTGTGCCTCTTATAATAAATAGGAGTATTGTTAACCATGACCTTTTGTGGTTTATTGCTTTTGTGTATGTGTTGCCAGGATCCAATTTCAAGTCCCTTTCGGCAGAAAAGTGCTCTATTGCTGAGTCACATCGCTCATCACACCACTAGTTCCTATTTCTTTAGGTCACACTCAGTGGTGCTTGGGGAACCATGTAGTGGTAGGTAGCTAGAACTAAACCTCTTGCATGCAAAGCATATGCTCAACCTGTTGAGCTATAAAGCTCCTTAATTGTTCTTTAATATATGTAAGACATATACTGATATATATTAGGACTTGACAATGATTTGCAGCATCTCTAAATATGAACCTTTAAATAATACAAATATTCAGTTCTTATGGGAAAGTGTCCTTATGTGTTCATATTTATAGCAATTGCCATTTTGAGTGGACTGAAACAACTCCTGGTGAAATGAGTCAAAATAGCAGTTCTAAGTAAATGAACTATTATGGAGATTTTTTGGGTTCGATCCTAAATCAGTTACTAAATGAAATTCTGTACAGAAATGTTTGAAAACAGTGACTCCATTTTACCCCACATATTTGCTTTTATCATCTCCAAACCAAATAATAAAAATTAAAATAGAGAACAACTTATAAATTACACAGCTTCAGCAGTGTTAATTCTGATGATGACTTAAATTCACGAATTCAACATTTATTAAACACCTATTTTATTAAACACATTTAATAATTAGTACTTTCAGACATGTCAGGCTTCTTACTGGATATTGTAGTCACAAAGATTGAAAACATGGTCACTGACCTCCTGGGAACTTGAATCTAGTTAAGAAAGTGAACAGGTGAGCTACATTTTTGGTACAGGGATAAGATGTTGCTATGACCTAAAATCCAGTAAAGCTCTTCCTGTTTCTGAAAGCAAAAAGTGGTAGAACAACAGAAGGTGCAACACAAAGGCTTGAATGAGGACATGTGGTATTCAGGAGGCTGAGATTTTACCTCTAAGATTTGGAGCACAGAATGAGCTCAGGTGGAATAAGATCTGTCTAAACAAAGGGAGAAGAGAATGGCCAAGGAATTTGTTTGCCAATCTGAACAGTTTAACTACCAAGCAAGGTTCAAGATATCACCAAAGGATTGTCTGGCAATAACGTAAAATCCACTTAAATCCATTTAAAAAAATTGACAACTGCCAAAAGGGATTGGAGGATACTTAGAGACCTGAAGAATGGTGCAGGGACCTGTCAAAGACAGAAACAAATATAAATGGATAGTTTAAAGATTAAGAAATAGAGCACTGGATAAGTATAGTGGGTATATTTGCCATGCATGTGGCAGGTCTTGGCTTGATCTCCGGCATCCCATATGGTCCTGAGTCTGCCAGGACTGACGCACCCCTCCCAATAAAAAAATTAGAATTGAAGGTGGATTCTTTGTGGATTTAAGCAGACACTAGTGCTTTCTAATGAGAGGGAGGGAGGGAGGAAGGGAGAGGGAGAGGGAGAGGGAAAGGGAGAGGGGAGAGAGAGAGAGAGAGAGAATGAAGATAAAGAACCGGTTTCTCCTTCCAAGATTAGTTGTTTGGTGGGTTGGTTTAGATGATGATGGAATTTCAGACAAGTAACAGACCACTCAGCTTTGTGTGGGGCCTGCTAGAAGAAAAAACTAGGACTGGAGTTAAACTTGAAGGCTGTATTAGTTTTCTACAGTTGACATTAAAAAAAAAATTAAAATCAGAGGCCAGAGAAACAGAACAGCGGCATTTGTCTTGCAAGCAGCCGATCCAGGACCTAAGGTGGTTGGTTCGAATTCCGGCGTCCCATATGGTCCCCCGTGCCTGCCAGGAGCTATTTCTGAACAGACAGCCAGGAGTAACCCCTGAGCACCGCCAGGTGTGGCCCAAAAACCACAACAACAAAAAAATTAAAATCAAAACTTGGTGGTTTAGGGGGAAAAACAACAACAAAAAAAAAAACTTGGTAGTTTAACCCAACAAAGATTTATTCTCTTATAGTTATGGAGATCAGAATAAAAAAAAAAACTAAGAGGCAATAGCCATGGTATAGGATCTGGGCTAATTTCTGCAGGACACTTTAGGGGGATATCCTCCCTCCAAATACCCAAAACTTGGAGGTTACCTAAATTCGTTGGCTCTTACCCCTGCATCGCATCATCTTTTCTCTATTTCATCTCATTGCTGTTTCCTACTGTGATGTCTGAGTTTCCCTCACAAAATCGTTTGGGGTTACACAAGAACCACCTGGGCAGTCCAAAACTATCTCCCATACAAGACCTTTGTGTTGATCACATCTGCAATGTCCCTTCTGTCATCAGATAACTAGAACATGGAGACATACTCAAGTGGCCATTAGTCAGCCTACCATACAAGTTATGAACAACTAAGCTCTATGAGAAGAGTGAGATTATTTAGAAAAAATAAAAAGTGGGAATGGAAAGAATATTTTCACAGAAGCTCAGGAAAAAAAAAAACATTTCTAGGGCCACAGTATTAATAGAATGGGTAGGGCACTTGCCTTGCGAACTGTCAACTGTTCTGGGTTCGATCCCCAGAACCCCAATATGGTACCCCAATCCCACCAGAAGTGATTCCTGAGAGCAGAGCCAGAATTAAGCCCTGTGTACTGCCATGTGAAGCCCCCAAACAAACAAACAAACAAAAAACTACATTTCTAGAAGAGAAAAATATACTGGTCAAATGCTGCCCAAAAATTAACCAAGACTGGGGCCAGAGCAGTGGCACAAGCGGTCGGGCGTTTGCATGTGCTAACCGAGGACGGACAGCGGTTTGATCCCCTGGCGTCCCTTATGGTCCCCCAAGCCAGGAGCAATTTTTTTGTGTGTGGTTTTTGGGTCACACCCGGCAGTGCTCAGGGGTTATTCCTGGCTCCATGCTAAGAAATTGTTCCTGGCAGGCACGGGGGACCATATGGGACGCCGGGGGTATTCGAACCGATGACCTCTGCATGAAAGGCAAACACCTTACCTCCATGCTCTCTCTCCAGCCCCAGGAGCGATTTCTGAGCGAATAGCCAGGAGTAACCCTTGAGAGTCACCGAGTTTGGCCCCTGCCCCCCCCCAAAAAAAAAACAAAAAACAAAAAAAGAAAAACTAACCAAGAGGACTGGAAGAGTTAGCTATTTTAACAACTAGATTGTGTAAGCATAAAGTCAATGAAAAGATAGGGTGGAAGTCATACTTGGTCAAAGTTGCAGGACAAGTGGACTAATGAAAAAGGAAAGATGATAAGTACAAACAACTCTGAAGAAACGTCATTGTGACACAGTAGAGGGAAATAAGCAGAAGGTGAAATGGCTGTGCAAGGAAACAGAAAGGTAAAAAAAGGATGCTTAGATTCTGGGGGAGAGGTAAGAAAGCTCAACACACTTGGATGATGTAAGAGAAAAGCTATGAGATCCTTGAGAAACAGCAAAGTAGTGGGAAGGTAAATTAGAGGCAGAGAGAAAAACCCGGAATAGGAAGAATTCCTTTGCTCTAAGAAAAAGAAAGTCAAGATGAGAAGCTATAGATTAGGACAGAAGAGACAAGTAAAAGTGGTTTCTATGTTTCTATACTTTTCTTTTTGAGGCAGAGTCAAAGACTGGTATTTCAAAAGTGAAAGATGAAAAAGGAAACCTAGGAAGAATAGTAAAGGTTTGAAAGGGTGGTGAGGGAGAGAGGAAGGTGCACAGAGGTGCACAAGCAAAGAGTTCAGACATGGAAAAAAATAAAATAAAAGATCAGGAATAAACTTGCAAGAACTTAAAAGGGCAGGAAAATAAATTTACCATCTCTGTAAGAGAATGATCTCTGTGTACTCTGAATTAATATGAGCTACAGATCTGGCCATTTCTTTAAATAGTTAAACAATGATATTTCAGTTGTAAAGTTTACTAAAATATAACAAGACTTACATTCCCTGTACGAGTCACACCCCTAACACATCCAAAGAAACATTTTTAAGATGTCCAATCCAACTCAGAGTCATGACTATTTTCATTATTTAGTTTTTATTTGAGATGAACATTATTGTAAAAAAAAATTGTCACCCCGAATAAAATCCTTTCTTTAAAAAAAAAACAGCATCAGTATCAGTACATAGTTAATAAATTGGCTAAAACAAGATTAACCACATGACAGGTCTAATAATCTGCAGGAGCTTTTCACATTAAGTCATTGGAGCAAAAATAATATATGCTAAAACATAGAATTCTCTGAAAAAGAGTAAATATTTTCCACCAGGTATATAATTTTAGTCATAGTTTATGGTTATGCTGCATAAAAGAAACTGCAGTGTCAGTTGCAAACAAACTACTAAGTTATAGAAATGAGAAACTATAATCATTAAATTCACATTTAAAAAGGTAAGAAAATAAACAAGAAGATCTATTAGTTCTTGGCAATAAGAAATATTGTTGTATATGGCACAAGCATTTTTAAAGACAAAGTAAAATTTGAAAACATCCCTAAAATAGCTTGTTAATTTTCATTTCTATATATTTCAATTAGATATTTCTCATAGTGAACATGACACCATTAACTGTATTACTGTTAAAAAGACATATTCTACTGTAAAGTTGTGCTAACATTTGAAATTTTATTAGCATGATCTGTCCCTTTAGGACAAGGAATTTCATTTTTAGACATCTCCCTCTTCCCCCTTTTCTTTGGATGTAACAAGAAAGAATACGGAATGTCATTTCTGTCTAAAGAAAAACTCTAAAAAGAAAAAAAGAGAGAGAAATAGCTGACAGCAGAAATCTGAGATAAGTACCCAACATAATGAAACACCATTTATAAAATTTGAGCTCAGAAGCTTAATTTTAAAGAGTTAATGACTAAATTTATTAACAAAATTTCTAAGTCATGAGCTATAAAAAAAGTCTGATTACACCTAACACAAATGATCACAGGAAAAACTTGGTAAATATTTATACAGGCAGATTCTTGGCATTCAGAATCTGTAAAATGGAATTATAATCTCTTTACATATTTCTGCCAAAATTTATATTGCATGGCTAAATTTAATAAACAGGGACACAATTTTTGCACTGTTGGGTATAACATGTATGCTCTATTCTAAACTAAAACTACCTCCTACTTTTACCGATGATGTCTTCATAAAATAAAATTCTAACTGTACTGGATTATTAAAAGTTGGCTGTTTTTCTACTAAGTATTAAGAAAACAAGTTAGCTAAATGAGGTATAATTTAAAAATAGTCCTTCAAAGTAAAAAGTAAACTCTTCTGAAAATCTGTAATAAAGACTACCCCCAAATGTTCCTGTAAAGAGTAAGAAACCCTGTGACACCCCCTAATTGATGCACAGATGGGCAATTTTCTCATAATTTGTCTGGAGTAAAATAAGTTCCTGTTCCTGGTGAAACATTTTACAATCAACAATTTACATGTCACTTAGCTATAGCATATTTTCGCCGTTTTATCCCCTCAGACTCTATTTAAAAATGTCCCAAGTTTAATCATTGTGAAAAATGGGAGCATTAATAATAAAATGCAGCTGCAAATATTTCTTGTACCTTTCCTATAAGATCATAAAAAAGGTTCACACCAAACTGAATGTCTTCAGTTTCATTCAGGAAACAACCAATAATAATCTGTCACTAAATTCATCTACAAATAGAAAAAAATGCACTATATGTACATTATAAGCAAAATGGATTATTTTATTGGGTCATTTTACCATGCAGAAAGGGAATTTCCTATTATCTTAGTTCAAATCATGTACAATTTAGCAAAGCTAAAATGTAAGAAAATAGCAAAGACAATTTATTTCTATATAACAGAGTATATACCCCCAATTTGCTGCTACTTCAAAAAGCACTTTTAGCCTCGTCTAACTTTTACAGGCTCTTTCAAAGGGAAGTTTACGGAGACTAGTCAGTAACCTATATAAGAGTAAAGAATAATGAATAAAACAAAAACAAAGCCTTGTTAAAAAAATGAAGAAGAAAAAGCTAACCGCAAAATATGTCAGTTTTGGTTTGCAGACAAACCCTGAGATATAAACCAAAGTGTTAAGACACCAAATAGTCAGAGGTAAATTACTAAGAATTACATTCAAGTGGTGTCATAGCACTTGCCTTTTTGAAAGTAATTTTTTACCATCCCAAAACTTAACTATTTAGACTGCTGCCCTGCCCCCAAACTGTTGAATAAAAGATGTTTCGGAGAATTATGTTGTCTTTCAAAAAAATCTGTCTAATTTTAAGATGGTAGATCCATTATCTCTTTCAATCAAGGAACTACTGATTATACTGGGAAACTAGTGCTTTTTAACCTATAGGTAAATAAAAAAAAAAAAAACAAGGAAGCTGAAATTTTTCAACAGTAAGTTTAGTGTGTCCATCAAAAGTAGCTCTGGTATAGTTGCTGCTACTAAACTGTATAGAAGTGTCCAAACAACAGTAAAGGTTGATTGGTCCAAGCATTCTAACAATACATTTTAATCTGAGGCAGAATTCTGCTAGGTAACAAGTAATTCATTTCTGCTTTCATCTCCATTCTTTTTTTCTGTGGGGGGGGCACACCCATTTGATGCTCAGGGGTTACTCCTGGCTAAGTGCTCAGAAATTGGCCCTTGCTTGGGGGGACCATATGGGATGCCGGGGGATCGAACCGCAGTCCTTCCTTGGCTAGCGCTTGCAAGGCAGAGACACCTTACCTCTAGCGCCACCTCACCAGCCCCTCATCTCCATTCTTAACTATCTAGCAAAACGATAATTTTTAGGAGACAAATTATGCAATATAGGTGGAATTGCTACTGAAATAATTCATTTCTTGAATCACCTCTTAGAGGAAAAATAACAGCTATGACATGATCATCTGAATTTGGCACATGTCAGTACTAAATAGTTTATTCCCTTAGGAGGCAGTATCATCTATAAAAGGTAAACCAGTACCAATGAGAAAGGCAGCTAAGCTTTTGGTTGGCTTTGGTCCAAGGACTGGACCTAGTTCTATAACAACGAACCTGAACAGATGAAACTAGAATCTACACATTCAACAACTGTTTCAAAACTGAAACCTTGATCATATTTCTCTTAAAAAAAAAAAAAAAAAAAAAAAAGGTTTTGTTTTGGGGCCACATTTGGCAGTGCTTAAGGCTTACCCCTGGCTGTGCCTGGAGGGGGTGGTTCTGGAGACCACAAGTGATACAATGGAATGTACCCAGGTGGGCTGAACTGCATGTATGGCTGGCAACAGGCAGCATCTTACCTGCTGTACTATCTCTCTGTCCACTAATTTTTTTTTTAATCTAGTAAGAAAAAGGCCTATTTTCACCAAGATCTATCTCTAAGAAAGCTAAATCAACAAGTGCATCTTTCTCCCTCTTGGTAAGCTTTCTAAAAATTAAATTCTAACTCTCGTTAGCACTTACATGCAGGTATCAGGATAGGAATTAGTGATTACATCTAAACCAGCAAATTAAAACATTAGCTTAAGAAAAAAATAATTTCATGTGTGCTGATTTTAGGAAATCACAATTATAGACTCTAAGCTAAAATTATAACAGGCCCGTCTCTCTGCATATGTCAAATTTCCACTCAGAAGTTCTCAATTAGACTGTATGTCCAAATGTGTCATCAAATATCTTATGTTTTTAGTCAGAGAATCATTACAATAGCAAATGTAAGAGAGAACAGCAAATACAAACCACAGATAAATGAGATCAAGATTATTTCCAAATGCATTTCTAAAAATTCGGTAGAGATGATCAATTAAAATTGAAAAGTAATTTATTTAGCTACCCAGACTGGCAAAAAAAAAAAAAAAAAAAAAAGAACTAGGACAAACCTGACAAAATTAAGAATTTGTGGCCTATGATGGATATTTTTATAAATTTTGAGAGAAAATTATCAGAATCTAATGACTCTTATTTTAGAAACCATAAGTCAGAGCCTTTACATAGATGCTATCAATACATTTGGCCATATAAATCAGACCAAATGTCTTTTAGCACGTTAACCTTTGCTTTAATGTTCCACTTTTTTTTTTACAACATCCCCAAAGACAAAAATTTGCCTAGAATTTTGTGAGATAAGAGTATGCAAATGAGTCTAAGACTCTGTTGTAAGGAAAGGTTAACAATGATGTGCAAAGTGAAAAAGAAAGCAGCTTCTGCAACAGGTAACAAAACAAAGAAAAAACAAGGTAAGTTCTGGATGTGTCTCCACTTCACTGTTTTCCAGCTAGAAAAAAAAGGAGCCTTTTATCTTGTTAGGCCATGAGGCTTTAATCTGCTTGGCATCTGTGTCCAGAGATCAAGGTTCAGTGGTGCTCTCAGCAGCAGCCGGGTGGTGGAATTCTGAGGCTGGGTGACCTGTGCTTTCAGAGAAGCAGGAAAGGGTCTCTAGGTGTGCTGCAGTCTCTCAGAAAGAGTTTATCAAAGTAGCGAACAACGAAAGAAACTGGTCTTCTTTGATCGGTTTTCTGTTATTTTCACTGGCCCACCTGCCCCTGTTGAATTGCTGTCATTCTGGAAAATAAAAGACAAAGTTACCAAGGAAATATGTTTCATAGTTAAATCCCAATCATATAAAAATATTCTTCCTTAGTGTCTATAACCATGTTTATCCCTGAGGCCCTGATCCTGAAAGGATACTGATCCTACAGCCTAGAGTCTACATGTGGGGTAGGCACTGAATTTGTTACAGCTTCAGCATATAAAAATCTGAATTCAAACATATCATGTATGTGTACCCAGTATTTTATTAGAAAGGGAACTAATAAAGTAAACTCTACTGTTGTCGGAAATTCAAGGATTAATACGAAAAAGTAGCTTTATAATAATATCTTTGGGGGACCAGAGAGATAGCACAGCAGTACGGTGTTTGCCTTGCATGCAGCCAATTCAGGACGGATGGTGGTTCAAATCCTGGCATCCCACATGGTCCCTCATGCCTGCCAGGAGTGATTTCTGAGCGCAGAGCCAGGAGTAACTAACCCCTGAGCACTACCGGGTATGACCCAAAAACCAAAAGTAATAATAATAATATTTTTGATATTAATAACTAACACATTGAGTAGGAAACTCCTCTATAATCAGTTCACAGAACTTTTCAAGAGTATTGATGGAAATCATGTTAAAATAATGCTAGAAATAATCATGTTAAATGGAAGAAGAATTGGTAACTTTAAGGCATATATAATTTCATTCAGGATTTAGAAGAAACAAATTTGTAAGGTAATCCTAATGAAACAGGGCTGAGACAGTGTCAAATCTAGGCAAACCATAGCAACTTCAAGTTTACAATTATATGCAGGTAAAATATACCATATAAAAACCAAAGTAGGTAATTTTATGAAAAAATTCTAGTTATATTATTATTATTATTATTTCATTTAGTAACCTATTCAAATCTAATCAAAGACACTTTAAGTGTCAGGTAAAAGAAATAAAACAGATACGCTTTAGAAATCAGAAACACAAAATAGTCAACCAGGTGAATATATGAGCCATGAAATACAAATTTAAAATGAATATAATTATAATCAGCCCAATCTTTTGAATAAATAAAGGACATATAAAACAAGTTTTAATATAGTAAAAAATAAAAATTATAATACAAACCATTTTTCTGTTGAGTTTTGTCATAATATCTCGTGCAAGTGTAAAAAAAGCCTGAAAGTTAAAGAAAAATGTCATATACTTATATTCAAATTTAGAAATGTAGTATTTTTATGAGTAATGATAAAACAGAAATACAGTTCTTTAAATATTTTAATTGAGAAATTTATGTTGCAATGATAGTATACACATGAGTTTTATATCTTCAATCATATCAACATCCAAAAGTATCAAACTCATTCATTCATGCATTAAATGTATGCAGCTCAGGACATGCAGCTCATCACATAGAGTGATGAGTGCAGTTGCAGAGATGACTACACTGAAAACTATCATAACAATGTGAATGAATGAGGGAAGTAGAAAGCCTGTCTCGAGTACAGGTGTAGGGGGGTGGGGAGGAGGGAGATCTGGGAAATTGGTGGTGGGAATGTACAAAAGAAAAAAAATATATATTCTGAACATAGTATCTAGTACAAGTTCCTAATATAACACTTGTTAAGAAGTGGATATCTAAAAAGAAGAAGTGGATATCTGGGGCCGATGTAATGGTGCAGCGATAGGGCATTTGCCTTGCATGCAGCTGACCAAGGACGAACCACAGTTCAAGCCTCTGATGTCCCATATGGTCCCATATGGTTCCCCTAAACCAGAAGCAATTTCTGAGCACATAGTCAGGAGTAACCCCTGAATGTCACCAGGGAGTGGCCCAAAATAAAAAATAAAAAAAAAAGTGGATATCTCTTACTTTTTCACTCAAAGAAAGCCTTTTGTGGCAAGAACAGTTCAGAAGGCAGCAACTTTGTCAAAGCACCCTCATTTCCTCAAAGTTGGGCTCAGAGCCTAGTCTAGATGCTGAATAGTTCTCTACTGATTGAATATATTGAGGAACTAAGTGAAAACTGAGTGAAGATATTGTTGAAAATATTGAGTGAATATATTGTTCTACAGCTCATATCTGTCTTCATAAAAATCTCTAATTTATTTTCCCACTTACCTTTCTAAAATTGGTTTCATTCTTACACTGGGAGAATATATGATCCTAAGTCTGCACTCACAAATCCCAACAGATCCTAAAACCCAACAGATTCCATTTAGGAATTAGTTCAAATGGAACCAGACAACTCATATTCATCTCAAACCTCCTATTCCTCATCTCCTGACTCAAACGTTTTACAATTCTTTTAGTTTATTGTATTTTTAGTTTTTGGGTCACACCTGGCGAGGCTCAGGGATTTCTCCTGGCTCTGCTGAATGCAGGAATAACTCCTGGCAGTGCTCAGAGAACCATATTGGATGTCAGGGATAGATCGAAGGTGGGCCACATGCCAAGGTAAGATTCTTGCCCACTGTACTATTGCTCTAACCCCACCCAGCCCCAACATTTTTCAAATATATCTTTGGCCTCTTTGTTTCTATAGAGCCAAGACTCCTAAAGCTCCTTATGTTATCTCCATGCCTCTCAGCCTCCCAAAATATTTCTAATCAAGTCAAAGAGAAAAAATATGGTAACAACCATTGTCACAATTACATTGTAACTGGCCATATATGAATGTAAGTTTCTTTTTTCTTTCTTTTTTTTTTTTTTTTTTTTTTGGTTTTTGGTTTTTGGGCCACACCCGGCGGTGCTCAGGGGTTACTCCTGGCTGTCTGCTCAGAAATAGCTCCTGGCGGGCACGGGGGAACATATGGGACACCGGGATTCGAACCAACCACCTTTGGTCCTGGATCAGCTGTTTGAAAGGCAAACGCCGCTGTGCTATCTCTCCGGGCCCATGAATGTAAGTTTCTAAAGAAACATATCCCAGTCTTTATGAGGCTAAGTACATACCAAGTGAAAGCTGTGAGAAAATTGCTAACTTCTGCAGAATATATGGTCAAGCGTATGTAGATCTCATAATATATAGTTCCATAACTCAATACTATGAATAAATGCTGTGACCAGAACACAGGTATAAGAGACCTATGCTAAGCAATAAGTTCTTATAATAGGAATGTTCTCTGTAGGCCATCTCAATAAGCAAGTTTTTCATCTATCTCCATTGACTTAAAAGCTCTATTTTTTTTCACTCAAAGAAAGACTTTTGTGGCAAGCAGAAAAAAAGCATTTTTCTGCTTATCTAGGCTCATGTATATAAATCTCTAGAGAAGAGATTACTATTTTATTACTAATTACTATTAGATTACTAATTACTATTTCCTTATATCAGTTACCCAACCTGAAAAAAAAAATGAGTGTTATTTAAAGCAAATCAAAAAGTACCGGGGCCAGAGCAATAGCACAGTGGGAAGGGTATTTGCCTTGCATGTAGCTAACCTGGGTTTGAGCCCTGGAATCTCATATGGCCCCCCAAGCCTTCCGGGAGTAATTTCTAAGTGCAGAGTCAAGAGTAATTCCTAAAAGCGGCTGGGTGTGACCCAAAAACAAACAAACAAAATAGTCCTGATCAGGGTCTATGAGTCAATAAAGTATTCTCGCTTAGATTCAATAGTGAATAGTAAGCAACCAAAGAAATCAAACATTCATAAATAGTATTATTGTTAAATTTAGTATGCATATTACATATATCATGTAATATACATTACATATATTTTTTTTATTATCTGCTTTTTTTTTAACTGGGGGTGTTTGAACCAACCACACTCTGCTGTAACTCAGTAACTCAGTGATGACTCCTAAGTCTGTGCTCAGAGATCAGTCAAGTGATTTACCCACTGTGCTATCTATCCAATACCTTACAAATGTTTCTAAATCAAAAACTATTGTGCTAGGAAGATAGTTCAACTGAAAAAACACACACTAGCATTTATAAGGTACTGCATTCAGTCTCACAACACACAGTCAGTGCCAGGCCCAAATTATTGTAAGGAGTTGGGACACTTCACTCTCTCTCTCCTCCCTATCTCCTCTCTCT
This sequence comes from Suncus etruscus, assembly GCF_024139225.1. Classification (NCBI taxonomy): domain Eukaryota; kingdom Metazoa; phylum Chordata; class Mammalia; order Eulipotyphla; family Soricidae; genus Suncus; species Suncus etruscus. Next base: position 53,055,042 of record NC_064852.1, read on the forward strand.
CTCTCTCTCCCCAAATTACTGTAAGGAGTTGGGACACTTCTCTCTCTCCTCTCTCTCTCTCTCCCTCCCTCCAATGCCAGGTCCAAATATTGTAAAAAGTTGGCGTGCACACGCGCACACACATACACATACGGTCAATGCTAGATCCAAATATTATAAGGAGTTGGCACACACAGGTTCTCTCTCTCTTATCTCTCTCTCTCCTCTCTCTCCCATATTGTAAAGAGTTGGCAAACACAGGTTCTCTCTTTCCCTCTCTCTCTCCCTCTCTTTTGCTCTCCCTCCCTCTCTCCCTCTCTCTCTTGCTCTCCCTTTCTCTCTCTCTCTCTCCCCCTTTCTCTCTCTCCCTCTCTCTCTCTCACTAGTTATGATGCCTATATTTAAAAGAAGAAAATAAAGAAAATATCAACAATTCTGCCCTGATAAAGAGAAAAATCTATTCTTAGAAGACTTTAGATAATTTGGTTTTCTTTATGATTAAGTTATTAAAAGATTACTAAAGGTGCTCATTCTCTGCTAAAGACACTTTTTAAAATTTCTAGTAAATGTCATCGTGCGACAGTGTATCATGAATAAATCTACTCCAAATAAATACACAAGAGACTCTCCTCAATCATCTTATTTCCTTCTCTCCGGAGAGTACAGGCATGAAAGTAATTAAGATTCTCCTGCTCCAGGCTATTCACTAGAGGATGGCAAAGACAATGAGATGTGAATAGAAAGAGGATTCTCTGCCTGGCTGGGCAGAATGGAACTTGCAGCTTCCCAGATGAAAGTCAAAACTGTACTTAAATTCTTATTTATAATTCTTATGTTCAGTGAATCTTAATTAAGCAATCTAACACTATGTCAGTGGTTCTCAAATAGTGGGGCGCGCCCCCCAAGGGTGTGCATTTGACCTCGGCAAACACTGTCATAACAACTTAAGCCCCGGGTTTATTCTCTGTATGTCTCTGGAGCTGAGAGTTGCTGTGTCCTTCTTCAAACCCCGCTTAGAAAAAAACGTGCTCATTGTAGCCATTAATCCAGACATCACCTCTGATTAAATAATAAATTAATAATAAATTAAGCTCAAATTATTTTATATATTTTTGTTTTGCAGGTTAAAGTTTTTTTTTTAATAAAGATACTATTTATAGTTGCCGGGGGGGGGGAGGCACAAAAAAGTTTTCTTCTTCCTAGGTGGGCATGACAGAAAATAACTGAGAAGCACTGCACTATGTGAAGGGTTAGTGCTAGAAATTCAACAATGCAAAACTCAGAGTCCAAAGTTCATAAAATTAAGTGCAATCAAATCACTAATTCAGAAACAAAGTAGATTCTGACAGACAGTAGAGCAGAGGCCCACAAGCAATGGTGCTCATATAACAAGTAACCAAATGTTGTCTTACCTCTTCTACATTTGTACTGGATTTTGCACTTGTCTCCAAGAATTTAATCCCATAGTCAATTGCTAACTGAAAAACAAACATTTACATTCAGTGAGTTAAGGTCTCAGAATTCTTTTTTTTTTTTTTTTTTTGGTTTTTGGGCCACACCCGGTGACGCTCAGGGGTTACTCCTGGCTATGCGCTCAGAAGTCGCTCCTGGCTTGGGGGACCATATGGGACACCGGGGGATCGAACCGTGGTCCATCCCAGGCTAGCGCAGGCAAGGCAGGCACCTTACCTCTAGCGCCACCGCCCGGCCCCCAGACTTCTTTTTTTTACTTTCTTCTACTGTACTTAAAATTTCAGTTTCTAATTTAATCATTGAAAGTGAAATGGCATAGCTTCAATTCAAAGAAAATTTAAGTATTCTAGTCCCTGTATTTTTTGTTTTCTGATATTCTTACAAGAAAACTATCAGGCTGACATTCATCCCTATTATTAACTTACAATACATTCACCCTTCCCTGCCTTTATCAGGGGTTAAAGGGACCAATAAAGGGAGTTCAACATTTATTATTCTGATTTTTAATCACTTTCAATAATTGGTGTGTGGAATAAGAAAAGTTTAAAGTTCTTCCATAATTCAATTAGAATGAGTTTTGTTGGTTTTAGTGGGGGGAGGGTGATACAGTCAGATTCAAACACAAAATGCATTAACATTTTGTTAATTTTAAAATTAACAAATTTAAAATTACTGCATTTTGTGGTAACTGGGAGATGGTTCAGTGGCCAAAGTGCCTGCCCTGAAAATGTGAGGTCATGTGTTCAAAAAGCAGGTAAAGCCACAAACAATGCATGCCACATTCTTGTAGAGTACTATAACTTGGGGGGAAAATAAGCACAAACACTGTGGCAAGGAGAGCACCACAGTGAGCTCTACAATCAAATATGCCTCAAGAGTGGTTACCAGGGAACAAATGTGCAAGAACTGCGACTAAAAAGCCTGACTCCAGTGAACAGTATAGCCGGAAGAGTGTAACTCATGTCCAGCCCTGGCAAGTCCCACAACTAAGCATAGTATGATCCACTGTCAGCATAGTTAATATTGACATAAGAAGGAAAGGAGGGGAAAACTTAAGTTTAGTAGAGGAAAAAAAAAGCAAACTGGATATATCACTAGAGGAAAAAATATACAAGAAGTCAAATAAAAGACTTAAAAATTGAAGTCCCGAGGCCAGAAAGATAGTACAGAACGGGTAGGGTGCTTGCCTTGCACTAGTTTAACCAAGATACCATAGGATCCCAGAGCCTACCAAGAGTAATCCATGAGCTCAAAGCAAGAGTAAGCCCACAGTACCACTGGATATGGTGAGTAAAAATTTAAAAATCCTGCTGCATCTCAAACACAGGGCTAGAGAAATAGTATAGTAGGTAGGGCACTTGCCTTACATCTAGTCAATCCATGTTCTAACCCTAGCACCCTGTATAGTCTGGTGTGTCTAACAAAAGTAATTCCTGAGCACAGAGCCAGAAGTAACTCCTGAGCATCACTGAGTATAGGCTACCTTCCCTCCCCGCCAATAAAAAGAGGAAAGGAAATTTTACACATAAATGTGATTGTAAAATAAACATCTGCTTTATTGAACACAACATAACAAATATAAAGAAATATTTATAAATATATAGCTTGATGAGTTACAAGGAGTAAATAAATCTAATGTATAGCAAAATACTCAGGGAAAAATTATGAGCATGATTACTGCTGAAACTTCTCCTAGTATATTTCCTTGTCTCCCAGAAAGAAAGAATTAGAGAAACTTTCAAAACTGAGCATTTTCACATGGATATGGAAGAAGTAGCTTGAACTCTAAAGCAGCAGGAATCTGAAAAAGGACCAATTTGTTTCTTTCAGAAAACAGCAAATTCTTTAAGAATGAGTCATGACTACACAGTATATGCAGTTGAATCTATTCTTTTTTTTAATGCAGTTGAATCTTAAATACAAATCCTCACTTCTCAAGTACAGATCAAATCGTTTTTTGATTTGTAAAGAACTAAATTATAGATATTTGGAAAACGTAAGCCTGTAATAAAATTTTGCTAAGAAAATAAATGCCTGATGTAAGGAGATACCAAACTTTATGCATTCAATTCACATTTACCTTCTCTCCTCTTTCTTTGGACACTTGTCTTTTGTCATTCATATCACATTTGTTACCCAGGATCATTCTTTCAACATCCGAAGAGGCATGCTGTAGGGAAAAAAAATGCTGTAAGACAGCCTGAGAAAGAATTCTTCAATAAACAAATCCTAACATGGCATAAATAGAGCCATGGATTATTTAACAGCCTAACATAAACTTACACTCGACATAAGACCTGACTGAAAATTGAAAAGATGAAATAAGGGGAAAGCTGCAGCATAAGAATATATACAACTTTTTCCTAAAAGTAGCTTTTATGTCTTGTTTGCAGATGAAGAAACAGAACTTATTTAGTGACAGTTTTCAAATATTAGTTTGAGTTAAAGAAGAACACAATTTTGTTATTGCAGGAGTTTATAAGTATATATCAAATTAATCTAAGTAAGTGAAATATATATGTTTACAAAATTATTTCAGAATCATATTTCTTCCTGGAATGTCAGGGACATAATAAAAACTTTTTCTTATCAATCTGTAATTAAACAGTAAGTTGTCTGAGGGAATAAAGATATTTTGGAAGGCCGGAGAGATAGCGCAGCAGTAGGGCATTTGCCCTGCATGTGGCTGACCCAGGAAGGACCTTGGTTCGATTCCCGGTGTCCCATATGGTCCTCCAAGCCAGGAGGGTTTTCTAAGCGCATATACCAGGAGTAACCCCTAAGCAGCACCGGGTGTGGCACCAAAACAAAACAAAACAAAAGGATATTTTTTGCTAGTCAAAATGCCAGGAGGAAAACACAGAACAGAATTTGATGTTAAATGCTAGTTCTCATTCTTAACTCTATGAGCAAGAACAAATCATATCTTTCTGGCCTGTTTCCTTATGTATATTTTAAAAAATGAGGATTTGGATTAAACTACTTCCAAGATCTTAGTACTAGGCTAAAACTTCTTGAAAATGCTTATCTTTCTACATTTGTCCTCCATAGCATCCCTTGGATAGGCCAGCCCTGTCCTTGCAGCTCAGTTGCCTCTTTGAGAGACAGGAGCCAGGTCCAAGCTCCCAGCAGTATCAACCTGATGATCACCTTAGTATCATCACACTGATGATCTCCAGTTTCACCATCTCTAGCCAAACATACCTCTTCAATGTTTCTGATCCAGTTTTTAATATTGTCAAATGATTTTTCATTTGTGATGTCATAGACCAGCATAATTCCCTACAAGATAAAAAGAAAAAGATCTTTATATATCATGTAGGTACTCCACAACTCTACAAATCATTGGTTTCTCTTTAAAAAAAAAAAAACTTTAGTAAAGGAGATTCACAATAAATTTTAAACGTAGAAAAGCAAAAGTAAATATCAATACTTTTTAACATTTTTACTGTTAACCTTTAATAAATTAGTGATTATGGTAAAGGTAATTGCACCCACTATGTAAATTCACAGATAAGAATTATATTAACTACAATTAATGTTGAAATGGAGATAACACTGAGAAAAAGTCACTGCAGTTGTGTACTTACTTATTCTAAGCTGAAACTGTTCCTTCTTATTCTTATATTTAACCTATAATCACACTATTTTAAAATAATTGCTTTTTTATTTGAAAAATCTAAATGTCACTGAGTAACTCACAGAAACTTAAAATACAATGCATTTATTCTAAAGGTTTGATGAAAGGTATGCTATCATATACATACATATATACATACACACACATATATGTGTGTATATATAAGCCCTATGTCTGGCAGCTAAGATATAGTATAAACTAGGAGTTGGGTACAATGTTTAGCATTACATGGTCCTCTGAACACCATCAGTTGCAGCCCTGAAAACCCTGAGCACCTCTGGGGTGGGCCAAGTAACCCTAGTACAGCATCACATTTTCAGGCCCTTCATTGAACCACTGGCCCAATTGACCAATAATTGCTAACAATACCTCCGGGATGTCTGAATACCATTTGGCAATCTTGGAAGGCCCCGACCATTACAAAAATAATGAAGACCCCCATCTCTGACATCTGTTTCAAATGATACCTGTATGCTAACTCTTCAAAAATACATTGTCACCAGACTATACTAAATACAAAACCACCCACCTTTCTACTACCAACAATTATTTCATGAGTACTTACTATATCACTGATACTAGTATAAATTCTATCCACAGCAAATAAGAGAATACTCATCCTCTTAAAGCTTACTACAACAAAAACTGACAAAATACCAGATAGATAGTACAGTCGATAGGGTGCATGTCTTGCACACAGCCAACCCAGATTCGATCTTTGGTACCCTGAGCACTACCAGGAATGATCCCTGAATTTAGAGCAAGGAGTAAACCCTGAACACATCTGAATGTGGTCCAAAAACCAAAACCCAGAAAAAGAAAACTGACAAACAAACCAGTAATTTACAACTAATTATAATTTTATGAAATGCTCTATAGAAATATGGGAAGTTCTGAATACAAATGTTCTCTGGCTATGTGGCAATGTGGCTGGTAGTGAGAAGTCTTTTTTGAAAAACTGACTAAAGACATAGCTTAAGAACTAGGTAGACTTGAACTGAGGCTGATGAAGAGAAGAGCTCGAAGCCCTCAAATACTGTTATAAATTACATTGTAGAATAGGAAAGCCCCAAACATTGGATGAAATGAAAGCAGCCTGGCAAGAATATACTGGTTCAATGTGAAAGGGAACAGAAAAAAACTTTGGGCCATTGTTTCACACTGTCCACTGTGGTTACCAAATAATGAAGTTGTCTTTGTTCCCTCCAAATTCTATGGCTATCTGCTTTTTCATTTTTATAAAGTACAATAAAAGTTCACCAGTCAGAGTGTGGGAGTAATTTTCTCCAGAGTCAGTAATAAAACCCTAAGTAATCCAACCATCTCAGAATTTCCAAAATCGACAACCTCTTTCCCACAATCCCCACCCATGTTCTTATTCACAGCCTTATCTATTTTTTACTTAGAGTAAGCCTTAGTCTTTCATTGGCCTCCTCCCTGTTAACAGTTTTCACTTCCTCTAATCCAAGCTCCAGAAGGGTGTCTGCATTCTCCTAGCAGTGCTTCACTTCCTCAGGACCACTACACAGCCAGCAAAATTCAGCTTTAAATGCTGAGTCTAGTAGACAAAAGCTTCTGAAACTAGCTTCAAGCTTTGTAAAGAAACACATGTAAATAACTATAAATTACATAAAACACACATATATATATATACCGACAATCCCAGAGAATAATGGACCGAAGGTTTCAGGGAATATTATTAAATGTTAACAGGAGCTATCTTTCCAGCTAATTACATTTCAGATGAATTCCAGTTCATAATTTTCTAAGGTATTGTACCCTTGTGACAACCAGAAAGACAAACACTATTGTTTAACTGATAAACAATATCCTCTATCCTTACTCCACCTAGGTTCAAATTCAGTATTTCACTCTGGTTATACTATAAAAAAGATTTTACAAAGCCAAATAAAATAACTGTATTTTACTTTTTTTTTTGGGGGGGGGAGGATACCCAGCAGTGCTCAGGGCTTACTCCTGACTCTGCTCAGGGTCACTCCAGATGAGTTTAAGGGGACTTATGGGGTGCTAGGAATCAAAACCAAGTTGGCTGAATCCAAGGCAAGTGTCCTTCTCACTGTACTAATTATTTCTCCATCCTTAAAATAATTTTATTTTTTAAGAAAAAGCAAAGTTATAAATTAGACAAGGGAAAACAGCAAATTTCATATATGTATGTTTTACTACAATGAAACAATCAAAATGAAATGAGTACATTTTTTGGCTTGCTTTTGAGCCATACCCAGCAGGACTCAGGAGCTATCCCTGGCAAGCTGCTCCTGGCAGTATATGGGAAACCCTGTGATGCTAGGGACTGAGCATATAATGGCATTTATTCTCAATCACAAGATGCAAACCAAGTATACTAGCCCTCTAGGCTTTCTTCCTGGATTCTAAAGTAAAATCTGAATGAGCACAAAGTCTTCAGATACTGCTATATTAAAGTTAACCAAATAATTGTCATAGGTTTATTACACTTTTGGCTATCTAAATGACCTTGATCAAGTTTCCATTTGTCTATCAAGTGGCCCTCTGGCTGGTTAGTTGAAGAAGAGGAAAGGCAGTCAGAGACAACAAAGCTGAGCTCCACTATGTTCTACAGTGAGTTCTGAAGACGTTATTTTATCCCTCTTCGTCTCTATCTCCTTGTTTGTAAAATGATGACACTACATCATCCACATTGGATTCTTTTGAATATCTACTAAGAAAGACATAATGAACTTAACTTAGAACATAGGAACAGCTTGGACTCAATAAACAGAAGCCATTATTAATCTGTTTCTTTGGTTCAAGAGTAGGAAACATTGACTATTTCCTGTATCTGTTTATAAGTTATACTTTGTGACCAGTTGGAAATAAAAAACTCAAGCTTCCCAGTAAAGCACATTCTCTCTATAGATATAGATATAGGTATATAGTTATGATACAAATACAAATATGATAACAATACCTTCCTTAAGAGTTCATAAGCTGGACACTGATCTATGAGAAATGATAATGCCACAATAATGGTGTTTATTCCTCCAGAAGTTTGACAATTCATCAAGGTCTACTAAGTCTAAAAATTTGAACAGTTTGGAATAGATCCAAGGATGCTGCCATGGTGGCAGCTTCCAGTACAGTGCTTATAAATGATCTGTAAACCTGAAACAGCTGAACCAACCTTTACAGTACAATTCCTTTCAAAAAATGAAAACATGATGACCCCACAACCCATTAAAAAAGATGATCCAAGAGACCCACAGTTCATATATATGAAAATCTCCTGAGCAGTATTTAAGATAGTTTCTTGGTCTAAAATTTTCCACTGATTCAACTTTTCAGGAAGTACTTTTTTTTTTTTTTTTTTTTTTTTTTTTTTTGGTTTTTGGTTTTTGGGTTATACCCGGCAGCGCTCAGGGGTTATTCCTGGCTCTACGCTCAGAAATCGCCCGTGGCAGGCTCCAGGGACCATATGAGATGCTGGGATTCGAATTACCGTCCTTCTGTATGCAAGGCAAACGCCTTACCTCCATGCTCGCTCTCCGGCCCCGGAAATACTTATTGAGCAGCTACTGTTTGTCAGGCACTAACATCAGAGCTGATCAAAAGGCATTAAACCCCTACTTCAAAGTGAAAAAGACAAAAACTATCTTAGAAAAGCAATAGCTTCTAATTATTGGAAGTAATGTGAAAAAAGAATAGACAGTGGAGAAATGGAAAAGACAAACAATACCGCCCTCTATATTAGTAACACATTTCAGTGACCTCTTTCTTCACATTACAAAGTTAAACATCCAAGTTAAAGATTAGTTCACAAATCTGTTTCTTAATCTCTAGTGAAAATAATTTTGCAAGTGGTATTCAGGTATCACTCCTGGGAATAAAAAGAAAGGCTGATGGGGTTTGGTTTTGTTTTCTGGAAGGAGGGAGTTGGGTTTTTGGGATTTTTGTTTAGTTTTGGGCCATAATCAGAGACTCTCAGAAGTTACTTCTGACTTTGCACTCAGGAATTATTCCTGGCGGTGCTTGAGATACCATCTAGGATGCCAGGGATTGAATTTGGGTTGACTATATGCAAAGTAAGCACCTTACATGCTGTACTAGTACTCTGGGCCCAATAATTAACTTGTTTTAAGATGTTTCACATTAAAAATTACCCACAAATCATTTAAAATCATTCCTGCTAAAAGGTTCTTATCTAGAGCTAGAGAGATAGCACAGGTTTAACAAACTCATCTTGCATGTGTGGTCAACATTGGTTCTATCCCTGGCATGGTCCCCCCAGCACCTTTGAGAGTTATTTGTAAGCAAAGTCAGGTCTAGCCTAGGAGCACTGCTGATATGTCCCTATCCCCTTCACTATGCAAAGAAGACATTCTTGTTTGTCTCTTAAAAAATCCTTTCAGAGAATTCATTAGTGAATCCATCTGGGCCTGGGCTTTAGGTTTGGGGCAAACAATTGATTACTGTTTTAATTTCCTCAATAGTGAGGAGGTGTTTAGATATGCTACATCATCCTTATTCAACCATGAAGGTTATAGGAGTCCAAGAATTTATCCATTTCTTCCAGGTTCTCATGTTTAGTGGCATTGAGTTTCTCAAAGTAGTCTCTGATTACCCTTTGAATCTCTGCAATATCTGTAGTGATCTCCCCCATTTCATTTCTAATACAGGTTATCAATTTTCTCTCTCTTCATGAGTTTTGCCAATGGTCTATCAATCTTGTTTATTTTTTCAAAAAAACAATTTCTGCTTTCGTTGATCTTTCGGGTTGTATTTTGGATTTCCACTTCATTGATTTCTGCTCTAAGTGATATTTCCTTCTGTCTCCCTATTTTTTATTCCTTTTGTTGATCATTTTCTAATTATATAAGCTACATCATTTGATATTCAGGTATGTCCCTTCTTCCTTCCTGATGTATGCTTGCAAAGCTACAAATTTTCCTCTCAGTACCATTTTTGCTGTGTCCCATAGGTTTTGATAGTTTGTGTCTCCATGATACAAGAGCCACCCACTGAGTGGAAGAAACTATTCACCCAATACCCAACAGATAAGGGGCTAATATCCAAGAAATACAAGGCACTGACAGAACTTTACAAGAAAAAAAATCTAATCCCGGGGCCGGGTAGGTGGCGCTGAAGGTAAGGTGTCTGCCTTGCAAGTGCTAGCCAAGGAAGGACCGCGGTTCGATCCCCCGGCGTCCCATATGGTCCCCCCAAGCCAGGGGCGATTTCTGAGCACATAGCCAGGAGTAACCCCTGAGTGTCAAAACGGGTGTGGCCCAAAAACCAAAAAAAAAAAAAAAAATCTAATCCCATCAAAAAATGGGAAGAAGAAATGGACAGACACTTTGACAAGGAAGAAATACAAATGGCCAAAAGGGACATGAAAAAATGTTCCACGTCAGTAATCATCAGGGAGATGCAAATCAAAACAACTATGAGGTACCACCAAATCATGCCACTGAGATTGGTTCACATCACAAAGAATGAGAACAAGCAGTGCAGTCAGAGATGTGGAGAGAAAGGAACTATTATTCACTGCTGGTGGGAATGCCATCTAGTCAAGCCTTTATAGAAAGCGATATGGAGATTCCTCCAAAAACGGAAATTGAGCTCCCATACGATCCAGGTATATCATTCCTAGGGATATACCCTAGGAACATAAAAATACAAAATCCCTTCCTCACACCTATATTCACTGCAGCGCTGTTTATAATAGCCAGACTCTGGAAACAACCAAGATGCACTTCAACAGAGGAATGGCTAAAGAAACTGTGGTACATATACTCAATGGAATATTATGCAACTGTCAGGAGAGATGAAGTCATGACATTTTCCTATACATGGATGTACCTGGAATCTATTATGCTGATTGAAATAAGTCAGAGGGAGAGAGAGATAGACACAGAATAGTCTCACTCATTTATGGGTTTTAAGAAAAATAAAAGACATTTTTGCAATAATTCTCAGAGACAAAAGAGAGGAGGGCTGTAAGGTCCAGCTCATGACATGAAGCTTACCACAAAGAGTGATGAGTGCAATTAGAGAAATAACTACATTGAGAACTATCATAATAACGTGAATGAATGAGGGAAGTAGAAAGCCTGTCTAGAGTACAGGCAGGGTAAGGTGAGGAGGAAAGGGATTTGGGACATTAGTGATGGGAATGTTGCACTGGTCAAGGGGGGTGCTCTTTACATGACTGAAATCCAACTACAATCATATTTGTAATCAAGGTTAAATAGATATTAATAAAAAAAATCCTTCCAGAGGGACACAAACAAATTACTTCCTGATATAATTGCTGTCCTTTGTTTCCAATCTAAGCAAAATAGCAAACTGCTAACAACTGTCCTTAAAATGATGCCCCTTTAATCTTTAAAATATTATAGGGTAGAAGTACAGAGAAATGTAAATAGAACATAAGATACAGCTATGAAAAGAAATCCCAGTCCTCTATGGAAATGAGTTATTGGGTCCCAGGTAATAGAACCCGATAATCATTGAGAAGGAAGGACAGTAGCAAAAAAGCAGGAGCTATAGATTCAGATCACATTTCCTAAAGGCAAAAGGACTACCTGCTACCTCTCCAGAGCATAAACGTGTTTGTTAAAGGTTGGGGGCAGCGAAAATGACGGCACAGAGAGATGGGAAATTAGGGTGGCTCCAAGCGGATGTTCAGGGGGTCTAGGGAGCACTCCAGATGATTCTTGGGGGCTTCCAGAAGGATACCTAATGAAGCTGGGGCTAAGAAGGTGGAATATGTGGTGTGTGGGGGGGGTCAAACTGGGAAGAGGTAGTGTCTAACTTCTCTACCATCTCCGTAGCCCACACAACCATCTTATACGCGAATATGATAAATGACTCCTAGGTTGGAACTAATCATGATTACTCAAACTTCCAATATTCTTTGAATATACTGTTTCAAAAATTCAAAGTTCCAAATATGTGGGGGTTAGGTCTAAAAGGCCTGACCTGGACCTTGTTGTTCAAGGCAGGGTTTAGTACAGACCTGCTTATAAACTGATGGATTAAACACTGTCCTCTCAGCTCCTACAGGATATGCTACAAGGCAGCAGGCATCTAAAATAGTTTGCATAGATAAAGAATCTTCATATAAAAATAAGTAAAAGACAAAGTTATGATAAAAAGAATAAGTCTAGAATATAGTTAAGAAGAGCTACCATCCAGATCCACCATACTATAAACTCTAAGAGTCAATTATCAGTTATTTCTAGCCCACTGGTGGCAAAACTCTGGAGGGCTGTGCCTTACATAGCAGCACTGTGGATCTGGTGAGTAACCAAGAAAGAAAAAGGAGATGAGGGTTCAAGAAATCCATACGAACTCACAAAGCTTGTGGCTTGTAAAGATATACCCAAAAAAGTATCGCCAAACATTTCATTTGGAATGTATAGAAGAGTTCTAAACAACTAAAATCACATGATTAATAATATTATGAACATCAGTGGCTAAATATAATTACCAAAAATAGTTTTAAAAAAAATTTTGTGGGAGGGATTTGGGCCACACAGGGATTATTCCTGGCTGTGGACTCAGAAATTATTCCTGGAAGGCTGGGGGGACCAAATGGGATGCTAGTGATCTAAACCCAGTTGGCCACATGCAAATGCCCTACCCACTGTATATTGCTCCAGCCCGATTTTTAAATATTTTAAATGACCTGTTTCACATCAAAAATCCATTCCCCTCTCCCCAACCTACTCCCAACCATTGTACTAAACTCCAGCTTGAGTCCTATAAGTTTGAAAAATGAATATTCAAGTTTTTCTATCATTGGAAGAGTTACAAAACCCTGAAATATACTCACCATGGCTCCTCTATAGTATGCTGTGGTGATGGTCCGAAATCTTTCCTGACCCGCTGTGTCCCTAAAATTTGAAACATAGAGGAGTAATTTTTCAATAGTCATCATCTATCTTATATAAAAAAAAAAAGTCCCTAACTGGTAGGAGACAGAATTCAAATGCAGTGTTTTCATGGGGAAAGGGAGAGAGAGACAAAGAGGCCAGCTGGCATAGAGAAGCAAGAGGAGGTGAACTGCAGAAGCCTGTTGGGAGTTCACTAATATTCCAATGAAGAACCAGGGCCTCACTAACAGAAAAAGCAACAAAAATATGCATAGATCCTGCTAGGAATCAGCATGTCAGGTTAATCAAGCAAGTAGAAAAGGAAAAAACAGTTCTACAGTCAAGGACTCTAGAGACGATTATAATCCTTTCTATAAATGCCTAATAATGAAGGCATTTTGCTCTCTTGACTGGAAGTCTGATTTTCTGCACAAAGCAATCAACTGGGCTGGAGGTGACTGCTGTGTAAATTCTGCTCAACAGAGCAAAATAAAATGGAAATCTGCAAGAATTTCTTCAACTACAGAGCTCATGATTAAACAGGAACATGGAATTGAAAACATGATTTGGGGCAATATTCTTAAATTTTGAAAGATGAACAATTTGAAACTTTCATACATTAATGCCTACTAACTAATGGCATAAAAAATTTTTTTTTGTTTTGTTTTTGGGCCACACCCAGAAACACTCAGAGTTTACTCCTAGCTATGCGCTCAGAAATCGTTCCTGGCTTGCGGGACCTGTAGCGAGTGAGAGAAATATAATGCCAGGGGATAGATCTGTAGTCCGATCTAGATTAGTGCAAGCAAGGCAAATACCCTACCGCTTGCACCAAATTCCCTACCGCTTTACGCCATTGCTACGGCCCGAATTCTTTTTTTTTTTTAAGGTGGAGAATTAATTTATTCTTTTTGAAAAATATCTTTATTTAAACACCATGATTACAAACATGTTTGTAGTTGAGTTTCAGTTATAAAAAAACACACACACACACCCTTCATCAGTGCAACATTCCAACCACAAATGGCCCCCCATTACCCTTTTCCCCCACCCCCTGCCTATGTTCAAGATAGGCATTATATTTCTCTCACTCGCTATCATTGTCATGATAGTTGTTAGTGTAGTTATTTCTCTAACTGCACTCATCACTCTTTGTGGTAAGCTTCATATCACAGAACTGTCCTTCCAGGCCTAATATCAATTGTCTCTGGGTTGTTTTTATTTTTTGTTTTTGTTTTTGGTTTTTGGACCATAGCTGGTGATGCTAAGGGATTACTCCTACCTATGCGCTCAGAAATTGCTCCTGGCTTGGGGGACCATATAGGACACCGGGGGATCAAACTACGTATGAACTATGCTAGTGCTTGCAAGGCAGATTCCTTACGCCCTGCACTACTGTTCCATCCCCATCTCTGGGTATTATTAACATACTGTCTTTTATTTTTAAATCCAACAAATGTGTGAGACTATTCTATGTTTACCTCTCTCCCTCTAACTCAGCATAATAATTTTGTTTTTTTTTTTAGCATAATAGTTTTAATGTCCATTTATATATAGGAAAATTTCATTATTTCAATTTTCCTGATGGCTGCATAGTATTCTTTTGTATATATGTACCACAGCTTCTTTAGCCAATCATCTGTTGTCAAGCATCTGAGTTGTTTACAGATTCTGACTATGATAAATAGAGCTGCAATGAACATAGGTGTGCAGAGGCATTTTTCTATTGCATTTTTGTGTTTCTAAAATATATCCCTAGGAGTGATATAGCTGGATAATTTGGGAGCTCAATATCCAGGTTTTTGAAGAATCTCCATTTTGTTTTCTATAAAGGCTGGACTAGACAGCATTCACATCAGCATAGAATGAGAGTTCCTTTCTCCCCACATCCCCATGAGCACCGAATGTTCTTGTTTTTTTTTGTGATGTGTACCAGTCTCTATGGTGTAAGATGGTACCTCATTGTTATTCTGATTTGCATCTCCCTGATGATTAGTGATATGGACCATTTTTTCATGTGCCTTTTGGCCACATGGAATTTCTTCTTTAAGGAAATGTCAGTTCATTTCATCTCACCAATTTTTGATGAAGTTGGATGTTTTTTTCTTGTTAAGTTCTGTCAGTACCTTGTATATCTTAGATAATATCAACCAGCACCTATCTGATGGGCATTGGTAAACAGTTTCTTCCTTTTATGTGGGTGGCCTTTGTTTATTAGGAACTATTTCCCTTAAGGTGCAGAAGCTTCTCAGGTTAATATAGTCCCATTTATTTATCACTGCTTCCACTTGTTTGGACAGTGTTGTTTCCTCCTTGAAGATGCCTTCAGTCTCAATATCATGGAGAGTTTTACCTATGTGTTATCCTATAAACCTTATGGTTCCAGGTCTAATATCAAGGTCATTAGTCCACTTGGATTTGGCATTTGTGCATGGTGTTAGATGGAGTTCCGAGTTCATTTTTTTTTTTTTTTGCATGTGACTGACAAGTTGTCCCAACACCACTGTTTAAGAGGCTTTCCTTGCTCCATTTTGCATTTCTTGCCCCTTTTTCTAAGATTAATTGATTACATGTCTGGGGAACATTCTCTGAATCAAGTCTATTCCACTTATCTGAGGGTGGGTTTGTCTTTACTACATAACCATGCTGTTTTAATAACTATTGCTTTGTAGTACAATATAAAGTTAGCCAAAGTAATACCTCCTATCTTATTTTTCCAAGGGTTGCTTTTGCTATTCATGGGTATTTATCATTTCAAATAAATTTCAGAAGTGTCAGATCCACTTCTTTGAAGAATGTTATGGGTATGCTTAGAGAAATTGCATTAAATCTATACAGTACTTTGCAGAGTATTGCCATTTGAATGCAATGAATCCATTTTGCGATGCAAAATTGAATGCAATCCATGAATCCATTTTCTTGTATCCTCTTTTATTTTTTGAAGTAATGTTTTGTAGTTTTCTTTGTATAGACCCTTTACTCTAGTTAAGTTTATTCCAAGGTATTTGAGTTTGTGTGGCACTAATGTGAATGGGATTGGTTTTTTAATGTCCATTTATTCTCTATCAGTATTGATGTATAAGAAGGCCATTGATTTGTGTGTTAATTTTGTAGCCTGTCACTTTGCTATATATGAATCTGTTGTTTCTAGAAGGTTTTTGGTAGTCTTTAGGGTTTTCTAAATATAGTATCATGTCATCTGCAAACAGTGACAGCTTGACTTTTTTATTTCCTATCTGGATGCTCTTGATGTCTTTTTCTTGCCTAATTGCTATGGCAAGTATTTCCAGTACTATGTTAAAGAGGAGTGGTAAAAGGGGGCGGCCTTATCCTGTACCAGATTTTAGAAGAAAGGCTTTTAGTTTATCTCCATTTAGAATAATATTTGCTATTGGCTTGTGGTAAATGCCCTTGGGTATACTGAGAAAAGTCCCTTCCATTTCCATCTTGTTGAGAGTTTTTATCATGAACGGGTGTTGGACCTGATTAATGATTTCTCTGTATCTATTGATATGATCTATGTTTTTTATTTTGTTGATATGGTGTATTATGTTGATTGATTTGCATATGTTAAAACATCCTTGCATTTCTGAAATGAAATCTACTTGACCATGTTGTATAGCCTTCTTGATAAGGCATTGGATTCGATGTGCTAGGATTTTTTTGTAGATCTCTGCATCTATCTTCATCAGGAATATTGGTCTGTAGTTTGTTTTCTTCTTGTTTTTTGTTTAGTTGGTTTTTGTTTTTGTTTTTGTTTTTGTTTTTTTTTTTTTTGCAGAATCTCTGTCTGCTTTTGGTATCAGAGTGATGTTAGCTTCAGAAAACTATTTGGGAGTGTTTCTGTTTCTTCAATTTTCTAAAAGAGCCTGAAAAGGATTGGTGATAGGTCCTCTAGAAAGATTTGAAAGAATTCATTAGTGAATCCATCTGGGCCGGGGCTTTTGTTTTGGGGAACACTTTTAATTACCATTTTAATTCCTTCAATAGTGATGGGTCTGTTTATATAGACTCGATCATCCTGGTTCATCAACCATGGAAGATTATAGGAGTCCAAGAATTTATCCATTTCTTCCAGGTTCTCTTGCTTTGTGGCCCAGTATCTCAAAATAGTCTCTGATTACCCTTTGAATCTCTATAGTATCTGTAGTGATTTCATGTTTTCATTTCTAATTCGGTTTATTAAATTCTCTCTCCCTTTCTTTGTGAGTTTTGCTAGTGATTTATTGATCTTGTTGATTTTTTCCAAAGAACCAACATTTGCTTTCATTGATTTTTTTTAATTGTTCTTTGGATTTTCACTTCATTGATTTCTGCTCTAAGCTTTTTTTGTTTGTTTGTTTGTTTGTTTGTTTTTGGGCCACATCCGGTGACGCTCAGGGGTTACTCCTGGCTATGCACTCAGAAGTCCTTCCTGGCTTGGGGGACCATATGGGACACTGGAGGATCGAACCGCAGTCCTTCCAAGGCTAGCGCAGGCAAGGCAGCACCTTACCTCTAGCACCACCGCCTGGCCCCAGATTTCTGCTCTAAGCTTTGTAATTTACTTCTGCCTACCTATTTTTGGTTCATTTTGTTGACCGTTTGTTTTTTGGTTTGGGGTCACACCCAGCAGCACTCAGGGGTTACTCCTGACTCTGTGCTCAGAAATCGTTCCTGGCAGGGGATCATATGGGATGCTGAGATTAGAACCGCTATCAGTCCTGAATTGGCTGCTTGCAAGGCAAACGCCCTACCACTGTGCTATCTCTCCATCCCTGTTGATCATTTTCAAATCTTTTGATTTCCTCTCTGACACACTGGTTGTCTGGTAGTGAACTGTTTAATTTCCATGTGCTAAAGTTTTTCATCTGTGTCCCTTTGTAGATTACTTTTGATTGTACTTTGTGATCTGAGAAGGTAGTTTGCACGATTTCTGTCCTCTTGATTTTATAGAGGTATGTTTTATTGGCCAGCATGTGATCTATCCTGAAGAATAATTCATGTGCTCTGGAGAATGACGTTTGTACGATTTCTGTCCTTTTGATTTTATAGAGGTTATGTTTTATTGGCCAGCATGTGGTCTATCCTGAAGAATGATTCATGTGCACTGGAGAATGACGTGTACCCAGTTTTTTAGCAGTGGAGAGGCCTATGTATGCGCTAAGCCATTTTGTTCCATTTCTCCTTTCGGAGCTTGTATATTATTGTTAGTTTTCATCCTAGTTGACCTATCAAAAGGTGACTTGTGGTGTTGAGGTCTCCCACTATTATGGTGTTGCTATTGATGTCTTCTTTCAGATTTGTCAACAAGTGTATTAAATAATTTCCTGGTCTCTGACTGGGTGCATATGTTTAGGAGTGATTTCTTCCTGTTGTACATATCCCTTGATAATTAGGAAACGTCCAGCTTTGTCCCTAATATCTTTTCTTAGTCTAAAGTTTGTGTAATCTGATTTTAATATAGCCACTCCAGCTTTTTTAAGGGAGTTTTTGCTTGGATGATTGACCTCCAATCTTTGATTTTGAGTCAATTTTTGTTCTGAATATTCAGATGTGTTTTTTAGGCAGCAGAATGCTGGATTCAGCTTTTTGATTCATTTTGCCACTCTCTGTCCCTTAACTGGTACATTTAGTACACTGAAATTGAGAGAGGTAATTGTCATGAGATTTAGTTTCATCTTTGTGTAGGAGTTTGTTGTGTCTGTTGGTCTGTCTTGTCTTAAAGTAGACCTTTCATTTTTTCTTCTAAGGCTGATTTTGAGTCTGTAAAGTTTCTGAGCTGTTGTTTGTTCATGAAGCTTCCTTCAAGTGAGTCTGGCTGAATGAAGTATTCTAGGTAAAGCATTCTTTTTGTTGAATTTTGTCATTATATCCCACCACTACCTTCAGCTTTGAGGGTCTCTTGTAACAGAACTGCTATAAATCTTATAAAATACTCCTTTAGATATAACTTCTGCTTTTGATCTTGCTACTTTCAGTATTCTATTCCTATCTGTGGGATTCATCATTGTGACTAAGATGTGTCTTGGGGTAATTTATTTTGGATCTCTTATAGCTGGTACTCCTTAGGCATGCAGGATTTGGTTTCAAGCACTCTTTAGCTTCTGAAGTTTCTCTGAAATGATGTCCTTGACTACTGATTCTTCATGGGGATTTTCTTCCTGGGTCTCTGGGACTCAAATGATTCTTGTGTTGTTTCTGTTGAGCTATCAAGACTTCTATTTTTATCTGTTCCAATTCTTTGAAGATTTTTCCAATGTCTGATAATTTGCTTTAACTCCTTTCCCTATCTCTTCTATTGTATGAAGTTGTTATGCTTCTCATCTTCCAGCTCACTGATTTGGTCCTCAGCTTTTGTTACTCTGTTGGAGAGGTTTTTCCAGTGAGGTTTTCATTTCTCCTACCAAGTTTTTCAGTCCTCTCATTTCAGTTTGAAATTTTCTCATTTTTACTTTCATATCCTCCTCTTATTTGTGGCTCCTTCAGTTTCATCCATGCTTTCTTTGAGTTCTATGAACATCCTCCATATTTCTTCTCTAAACTCCTTATCTAAGAGGCTAAATAAGTGGTTGGCTCATCAGAGCTGCCATCTTCATTTTCTAAGCATGGTGTTGGCCTGCATTATTTCCCCATTATCATGCTTGCAGTGTGATGTTTTCTGTGAGTTATGCTGGGGACCATGCATGATGGCCATGGAGCAGGATTGGTCCCAGCACTGGCAGCCATGGATTTTGGATGGCAGCTGCCTTGGAAAGCATGTGGTAGGGAACAGTCTCTACCCTTTGTGGACTTGGTCAACTCACCATGGTGACATGGCTTCTTCAGTCTTCTCTAGGCAGGGTTGTTCCCAATACCAGCAGCCACAGTTTGGACTGCAATACTGAAAAGCATGTAGCGAGGATCCAGAATTAATTTAATATAGAGGATGACTGTGACTAAAGTAGTAATGTCAGATCCCAGATTATAGAAGTCAATGATGAGGTCAGAGTTGCTGGATATAGAAGTCACTGGTGAGCTTGGATCTCAGGTGAATAGAAACTCACAAAGAAGGATCCACCATTTTAGGAGAGCTTAAAATAAAATTCTTAAACATGAAAAAATGTCTAATTATATTTAATTATATTTAATATTAATTTGTATTTAATCAAGAAAGGAAGTCAACTTTTCTTGATGATTAGGAAATGAAAATATTTCTAAATTTGTCATTATGTCCAAGAAACTAATTTGCTGCCTATGCTACATTAGGACAAGTAAATTGTACAATTTTATTGTAAGTAGAAAGAGGCATTTGTGGAAATATACTGGAAATCTAATGTGTAACAACCACAAGCAGGAGATGACAATGTAAGGGATGTAGAGGAAATTAAACACATTAACAAGTCCTTTACGATCGTTTTTCCAGTCTTATACATGACCAGGGACTTGCTCATGTGCTAACCTGGTGCCCATCACAGTTCTTGTGGTGAGTCTAATAATTAGCTTACTCAAAAAGAGGAAACAGGCTGGGGTACAGTATTATTTCAGATCTGCTACTAAATAGCTCATACCTTAAAATAAGACTGAAGTCTGTCTCGGCCAATGGTACAGGATCAGGCCATACCCACACTCTTACCTGGCCATTTTCTCTTTGAACAGGGCTGGGTACAACACAGAGCTCTATCCTGGTACAAATCATGTGAATAACAGAGGCCAAGCATACTTGAGCAGATTAACCAAATTTTCTTGGTTCTAACATTTTCTAGTTCTCTCTTGAACAATGTGGGTTTGAGCTGCTCATCTTCACTTACATGCAAACTGTCTTTATCTGCCCATCCTGTAGATATCAGGTAGTTGGCAAAACCCACAGATGCCAAATATGTGTTCTATGTAGGAAATAAATCATACTCAGATTTTGCGTGGGCAGGGTCTGTGCCTCTAACTGGCATGTACTAGGTTGAGAATCAACATTTTTTACAGGGAGGAGAGACTTCACCACACATATGTACACTGTGAAGGTTAAATGCTAACCTGTTTGCTGCTAAGATCACTGATAAACAGTGTCAGACCATAATATATTTACTTGTATTAGTTAGTCACCAACAAGTCCCCAGGTACACTCTTTACTGATTAATAGGATTAATTAGTAGAAAGTCAGAATTGTCTTGAAAATGTTAGATAACTTAAAAATAATCTTTAAAAATAATTTTAAGGTCTCTAAATTAGCTTCTTAATAAATAAATAAATAAATAAATAAATAAATAAATAAATAAATAAAATGGGTCAAATTGGTCACCTGAGATAATGTTTTTCAATGAAGTCACCCTGGAACCACTCTGTCTAAAATGTCTAAGAAGAACTGGAGATGATGCAAAGTTCCAGTAGGCTTAGGTAGTCATTCCACTAACACAAGACTTCTGAAAGAGCTTAACCACTTTAAATCCTATTTTCCTTTGTAAAAGTGTAGTAAATTCAATATAATGTTCTAGATTGTTTTGGTTCTGAGAGTCCAAAAAGACATAAAGCCAAAGGAAAAAACTGACTCATCCTGCCATCTGAAGGCCCCCTTATGAAAGAAATTAAGGGACCTTAAAGGTGGTCAAACATTCTATGAAGAATTCCTGTAACTTCTAGAATTTCTAGGCAAAAAAAAATATAAAACCTGGTAATATAGAGACCATGTTTTTCTACTGTTGCTAGACAAATTATTTTTTTACTATATTTTATTTTATTAGAGATGGATCTTTGTCTTGACTACTACAACTATAAGATCTTTATCTTAAGTACTACAACATGAGAGATAAAAGCATTACTTTTTCTCACTGCTACCCTATTATTTTCTCATACAATGTTCCCATTTTTAATTCTATTTTATTTTATGAAAATAAATATGCAAATAAATGACTGGATCAGAACAAAGATATCATCAGCAACCAGTCCAGTCAATTAATAAGTGAAGAACAGTTAAGGGATGTACCTGATCTCAAGTCCTCAATTCAGATGTACTCACAAGTTTTAAGGAAAAAGAAAATTTCCCATTACCGTTCTTGGTTCTCATGGGTGGTACATTAATTAAATTCACAAATGGTAGATTAACTAAACAAAATTAAGACATTTTTTCCATTAAAGAGACCTATGATACGGGTCTATAAAATGAAAAAAGCAATAAACTTTATTAACCCAAGAAACAACACATTTGGGACAAACTGACAAGGCAATGAAACTTCACTGTAATGACACAAATTTTGTGAGGAATAAACAGAGTTTATTAAGTAGGCTAAAACTGGAACTTTATCTTCTGATGCAGATAGGGAGCCTTTTCTCTGGGAGATTTGGTTCCTGCACACAGAGGTCACTGTCATTCTCACACTGGCAGCTTTTCAAGTTACTTTATTGCAAATTAACCAATATGACATAAATTTAAAAATATTTTAGATAGGTTTGGGGCAAGGATTCCAAGGACTTATCATAATTAATATTTTAATCCCCACTTTCAGTTTTCAATTATAGCAGAAGCTGTGTATAACTTTAGATATACAGATATACATATAGATTTTATATATATATATAGATAAATTTTTTTTTACTTACCATATCTGAAGTTTTATTTTCTTTCCATCCAGTTCTATTGTTCTGATTTTAAAATCAATTCCTGAAAAAGAAAAAAGACATACTAAATTTCTTTAACTATAACCCAGGTCTTATTAAGCAAAGGACAAAGATTTTTAGAGGGGAAGAATAAAGTTCTCCAATGCAGTAGAAAATGTGAACCCAGAGAGAATGTGAATAGTATGTTTCCTTTGAAAGCAGACTGCAGAAAAGAAAGCTAATCATTCTACAAAGAATTGCCACACAAGTTACAAGCAAAGGATGATATGCCTCCTTATTTTGATACAAATGGATCACATCACTCAAAGTTGCATCAATTAGATAGGCTAAGGATGGTATGTTCTCTACTTCCTGCAATGCAGATAAACAATGCTTCCTAACTAACCCTACAATCCTAAAGCCCTACAATCCCAAGAAACACCAGAGACCTCAGAATAATTCCCTCCTCTATCTCCTTCCATCTGTTTCTTTAGACTCTGAAATTGGCCAAAGCAAAGAAAACAAATGCCTTATTTGAAGGCAGGAAATTCCACATATTTATAAAGCTAGCATGTCTTTTGTGTACATTTTAATAACTGTTCCTTGCATCTTAATATCCTGGCTACTGAAATGAAACAGCCAATGTTGAAACAGTTTTAGGTCCTAGTTGAACTTTAGCATTACCTGAAAATTTTTAAAAAGTCATGCCACATTCACCTTGCAAGCGGTCGACCCAGGACCAACGGTAGTTCGAATCCCGGCATCCCATATGGTCCCCTGTCCCAGCCAGGAGCGATTTCTGAGCAGAGAGCTCAGAAGGAAGCCCCGAGAGCTGTGGATGTGGTCCAAAAACCAAAAAATTAAAAAAAAAAAGTCATGCCACTAACTGTTCCCTTTCCAAAATTCTAAAATTCTGACTTTGTCAATGGAGGGGGGGAGGGAGAGGGAGAGGGAGAAGGAGAGAGAGAGGGAGAAAGAAAAAGAGAGAAAATGTGTGTGCCAGAGAAAGAGGGAATGGAAGAGGGAGGAAGAGAAAGAGAGAGAGAGGAGGGAAAAGGAGAGGGAGAGGGAGAAAGAAAAAGAGAGAGAGAAAATTTGTGTGCCAGAGAAAGAGAGGGAAAGGGAGAGAAGAGAGAGAGAGAGAGAGAGAGAGAGAGAGAGAGAGAGAGAGAGAGAGAGAGAGAGAGCTCAAAAGCTGGAGTGCATACTCAGTACACAGGAAGCCCAGGTTCTATCTCTAGCACTGCCTGATCCTCCAAGCACCACCAAGAGCAATACCTGAGCACTGAGGCAGGAGAAACACAGGGGTACCATGGGGGTGTGGTCCCAAAGAAATGAAAACAAAAAGATCTAGGATGGGGTTTGAGGACTAGTCATTCCATCATCACAACCCTCCCTGCCAGATGATTCTAATGTGTAGAAGCACTAAACAGGGCTTGAGACTGACTGCATGGAAATCTTTTGGGGCTTGGCTACTACCCTTCCTCTACTTCCTCCCACCATAGCAGCTTAAAAGTAAGTAATTTGGGGGCTGGAGTGGTGGTACAGAGCGGTGGGGCATCTTGCCTACACTAGCCTTGGATGAACTGCGGTTCAATCCCCCGGCGTCCCATACGGTCCCCCAAGCCAGGAGTGATTTCTGAGCGCATAGCCAGGAGTAATCCTGAGTTTCACCGGGTGTGCCCCCACCCAAAAAACACTAAGTAATTTTGACTACAAGGACCACAGCACCCATGACAAGGCCCTGTCAGGGAATACAACTGGCTGTTATTTGCTAACTCTAACCTCTTCTGCTTCATGGCTTTGTTTTAGATTTTCTACTTCCTTTATGTTCTATAAAAAACCACTTGAAATGGTTTGTAGGACATCTCAAGAAAACAGGCAAATTAAATTAAATAGGCTCTAAATAGGCTTAACTTAATAATTACAGGTATTGAGGTGGGGAGACAGGGGCAGAGAAGAAATCTTCAACGGCTATGTTACAAGTGACTTCTATACATTTTTTTCTCTTTTATTTGGGGGGGGGGGTCACACCCAACAGCACTCAGGGGTTACTCCTGGCTCTATGCTCAGAAATCGCTCCTGGCAGGCTCAGGGGACTATATGGGAAGCCGAGATTCGAACCACCAACCTTCTGCATGGAAGGCAAATGCCTTACCTCCATGCTATCTATCCGGCCCCGACTTCTATACATTTAAAAACACTGAAACCACTCAAATAGGCAGCTTGCCAGCTCCAGCATCATATAATCCATGCATAAACCAAACTGAATACCCTCCTCCGGTATGGCCATTCTCCACAGGGAACCTTTGTAGGTATTCGTGTGAATATTGAAACAGACAGCAATCACACCTAAGCTGATTCTGCAAGAAGGCTTTTCAATCATTCTTCCTCCTCCCTAATGCATTTGTTCATAAATGCAAGTGAACACACAATACCCCTGACTTATATTTCCTCCACAAAGCCAACTCAGCAATTCATTGTTGGAGGTTGGCAGAAGCAAAACTTAGCAACACAACAGAAACAGTGTGAGAACACACAGAATTTATTCTTGTCATCAGTCATTTGACTTAACAGACATTGATTCTAATTGTAATTTAGCATTTTATAGCACCTCCAAACCAGGAATTTTCACTAACTTTTATCTCTTTCTGATCCTGGCATCAAGAACTATCTCTAGGGCTGGAGATATAGTATAGAAGGTAGCAAGCTCACCTTAAATGCCGTTAACTTGGATTTAATCCCTTGAACACCACAAGGAGTACAGAGGCAGAAGTAAACCTTGAGTACTACCAGGTGTGGCCCAAAAACAAAACAAAAATAAAATAAAATAAAAACCTAATACCAGACAGGCACTCATAAAACATTTCCCCAAAGTTATCGTTTTTCCCCACAATTTTGGGGTAGAGTTTCATATGTCTCATATCTAAACATTTTGGAGTTTTGTTTATGTGATTACACTTAATAAACTGTACACACAAAGTATTTAAATGATCACTGTATGTTAGGTGGTTTCTACTAAAAGGAAAAAGCTCAAGTGGTAGAGCACATGTTTAGCATGTGTACAAGGCCTTGTGTTATTCAATCCTGGACATTCCTTCTAAAAGCAGCCCCAGAGATCCCCCTCTATCTAAACCCCAGTATTAAAGTGTGGCTCCTACTTAAGAAAAAAAAGACACAGTCAACAAAGAGTGTTGAGTTTCAAAACTCCAACTACCTGGAAACTAATTTTGAAAATAGGAAGTGAAATAACCAAGATTGCATTGTTTAATATTTCACTCACTTTTAAGGTGAGGGAGGATCCCCATCAGAGCTTAGGGGCTCAAGGGGCACTCCCAGCAATACCTGCCCTGGTTATAGAGCCCAAATGATTTGTGCTCAGAACCCTAAGGCCACACTTGACTGTACCAAATAGAAGCCTACAGTGTTGATAACTGATTTCAGGGTTTTGCACATACAGGGAATGGATGCAGCCCTTTTGAGTTATTCCACAACCATAGTTCATACACATTTTAAATAAGAGATGCAGTCAAACAAAATGTTACTCAAATAAATGATTTTCTCTTCTGAAGATAGAAGTCTAGATCTTTCAAGGTTGTTTCTTTCTACAGTTGGGAACAACTTATTCAACAAAGTCATTCGGTGGTTTCCTTCAAGTCTGTTACTCCCCATGCTTTAACACATTTAGAAACCTTGCACTGACCTTGTCTTGGGTTTTGTTTGTTAAAAGAAGTACCTTTTTGTCATTTGAGTGTGTGTGTGTGTGTGTGTGTGTGTGTGTGTGTGTGTGTGTTTTGTGGTCACACCCGGCAGTGCTCAGGGGTTATTTC
Organism: Suncus etruscus; assembly: GCF_024139225.1. Lineage (NCBI taxonomy): Eukaryota > Metazoa > Chordata > Mammalia > Eulipotyphla > Soricidae > Suncus > Suncus etruscus. The sequence goes on from NC_064852.1 coordinate 53,081,366, forward strand.
TGGCTCCAGGCTCAGAAATTGCTCCTGGCAGGCACGGGGGACCATATGGGGCACCGGGATTCGAACCGATGACCTCCTGCATGAAAGGCAAATGCCTTACCTCCATGCTATCTCTCCGGCCCCCCTTTTTGTCATTTGAGAGGACTCATCCATTATCTGTGATACTAATCCATCTCACTATTTAAAAGTTCTGTGTTTATGAAGTTGTGGACTGTGGTATTTCACTTTTGTTTATATTGCTGTCAAGAGCCAGTTACTAGAAAATGCTGTAAAACACGATCAAATTAGTACAACTTGAATTTTACCAAATATGGAAAATATTGTTTATCATTGAAAAGCACTAGGTTGGAAAGTCAATAACTTTGAGAAGATTGCTTAATGGCTCTGAACCTTTGTATCTTCATCCTTTTTTAAAAAAAAGTTGAGGGGATCTAATCCGATAAATTAGATGACAAGTCTGAGTGTGTTTTGGGAATTCCACTCTAATGTAAAGTAGTATGCATTCAGATTCAATTAGCTTGCTTGTTTCACACATGGGAACAGCTTCCTAGAATGCAGTACTTCCTTCTCTTCCTGCTAGCCTCTGAGAAAATGACTTTTCCCACCACACTGCCCCAGAAGCCATGAATCCAGCCTCCCTGGTTGGGTCACACAATCTTCATGCCCACTAGATGCCCCACCCTCAGCACATAGAAAACCCCAGAGCCTTTCTGACAGTCCCCCAAGCTTTTTTGTCCAACATCCTCTTTCTTCTGTTCCTGTTCCCCCAGCATCACACCTCATGGGGTAAGGGTGTCTGAAGGTGTCACTTCCTTTACAGTCTCTCCACTCAGCCATGTCCAGCCCACCCTCAGGTTTGGCTTGTGCACCACAAGTAAAACCTCTGTTACAAAATTTTTCATCTTCTTACTCTAAGCCAGGGTTTCTAAACCTTTTTCCAACTGTGGAACTTCCTGTGATCCATCCCTATCTTACCAATAGTCCCCATGGCACCCTATTTTTTACCCACTTTTCACCAGTCCCCTTTGGGATATCCTAGAGGCTTCAAGGAACTATGTGCCCCCCTGGGGAAAAACACTGCTCTAAACCACTTTCATAGCAAGCAAGGGTTTCATCTTCTCAGTGCTAGTGCAATTACAATGAAAGCAGATATGAAAGAAAAAGTTCTAGTCTTTGTCAAATCAGTAAAGGTTAAAATCTACCAAATGTGGCAAGAACCAAGAATCCTGGGAGATCTATGCTGTCTCCATAATTAAAAATAAAAATACTGAAAAATCACATTACATTGAGAAAATAAAGATCTTTAAAATCAGCTGTGATTAGATCAATAAAATGGACTAAAAATTACGATTACTTTTAACTGTAAAGGAAGGACCTGAGAGAAGAGTTTAGTGACTGAGAAAGCAGGCTTTGCATGCACATGGTCTTGAGTTCAAGCTTTTGGGTACCTATATACATTGGGCAGGAACTTGTCCACTCTGCTGTGAGACTCAGCACTGCAGGGAATTCTTGGCCAACAGAGCCAGCCTTACTGAAGGTATAAATTCTATCAATCTGCAACTAATAAAAGAGGCAAGTCCACATCCAGCAAGTGTGACTGACCCCCAGGGAGGACAAGTGGGACACTTTTCCATCATCCCAACAATAACAAAAGAGGAGTAGAAATAAAAGCAATAAAATTCCAAGGGAAACTAGCTTCCTGTGGTTACTCTGGGAGTAAAAGAAAATCCAGCCATAAAATAATAATAGAATTTTATCAATTAGGATGCTTTCTGCTACAAATAACAGAAACTCCAAATCAAACTAGCTTAAGGTAATGTGTTGACTCATAGCAAGCACAATGCTGCGTTGGTGTTCAAGGACAGCTCAATCCTGTTGTTCTGGCTCTTTTCTCTGAACCACCTCTTAGTTTTGGCCTCCTGGGAATATCAATTTCATCCTCTGATTGCAATTCCTGACCACAAAAACAAAAACAAAAAAAAAAGAGAGAGAGAGAAAGGAAAAAAAAAAAAAGAAAGAGATCATCTTCCTGTGTTTCTTCCTTGAAACAGAAGTATTTCCTCCAAATCTCCAGTGATCTTCCTATCACCTCTTGTTTCTGGATTATAATGACAAGAATGTTGGGTTCTGACTAAACCTAATTTTGAAACCAGTCACTGTCACAGGCAGTTATTATGGTTTTTTGTTTTTTTTTCATCTAGGGACCACAGAGATAGTGCACTCCATAAGGTGCATGTTTTGCATATGGCTGACCCGAATTTGATCCCTGACACCAATATGATCCCCTGAACTCCACCAGGAGTAATCCCTAAGTGCAGAGACAGGTCCTAAGCACTACCACATAGTCCCCAAAACAAAACAAAACAAACAAACAAAAAAAAAAATAATTAAGGGCCATCCTGGACCTGTGTCATTCTTCCAACCACAGGGGAATGCACAAAAAAAAAAAAAGGCAGGGATCAAACCCAGGACAGCCGCATGCAAGGCAAACGTCCTGAGCACTGGGGTATCTATCACTAAAATGAAATTAATTCAATTCTAATTATTTGTTTATTTCTAATTATTTATTTATCTAGTTTTTGCCGATTTATTGTTTTGGTGTGGTTATTGAAGTTGTTGTCTCCGTTCATATTTATTTATTTTTCTTCTTTTCTTTTCTTCCTTTATGTGATCTGCCATGTTTTTTTTATCAAGACTATGGCCTTTATGTGGTGCTTATCTTTATCACTGGATGTTTTATTTGGCACTTCTTTTTGTACTGTTGTGGTGTTCCACCTCCTTTACCCCCATCATCTCTCAAAAATAGGATGAGAGCTTCCAGAAGGACTCTGCCCATTTTCAGCATATTTGATTTTTCCTCCAGTTTATTACTTCTCTCTTCTTCAAACAAAACCACATAACTGGAACTATCTAGTCCCGCCTCCCAACTAGAGCGGGAAATAAGGGAGATACCAAGGCCAAACAGGTGTAGGACCACTAAGTAGTTAGCTAGGCTCAGAGGGGACCACTTATTCTGACAGCCCCGGGGGTGAGGGAGAAGGATATGGGAGGTAGGACGGGAACGGAGGTGGAAAAAGGGCAATTTGGTGATGGGAATTCCCCTGATTTTATGTTAATATGTACCTAAAATATTATTGTCAATGATATGTAGGCCACTATGATTAAAATAAAAATTATATTTAAAAAAAGGCAGGGATCGAACCCAGGTCAGCCGCATGCAAGGCAAATGTCCTGCGCACTGGGCTATCACTAAAATGGAATTAATTCAATTCTAATTATTTGCAATGATCACTTGGCATCAAACATGTCAGAATTATTTAATCCAACAGAACAAAAAAGGTCGTTTTTCTTAACAAAAGTGGATTAATAAGTGTTCTCTAAATATAATTTAACCTTAAAAAGAGAATCTTTTTTTTTTTTTTGTTTTGTTTTTTTTTTTTGTTTTTGGGCCACACCCGGCGGTGCTCAGGGGTTACTCCTGGCTGTCTGCTCAGAAATAGCTCCTGGCAGGCACAGGGGACCATATGGGACACCAGGATTCGAACCAACCACCTTTGGTCCTAGATTGGCTGCTTGCAAGGCAAACGCCACTGTGCTATCTCTCCGGGCCCTAAAAAGAGAATCTTTTATACTAAAAACAAACCAGAAGCTTTCAGACTTCTTTGTTCTCCTTTCTATGAATATGAAAAGGTAAACTAACCTCATTTATGTGTAAGTAAACAGGGACGCATATTAACACTTCTTGCTGAAGGTTGTACAGCTTTACACTGTTTTAGACTTGTTACTGAATTGAACTCAATTCTTGGCAGTCTTCGTAAGACAGCTGTACCCATAAAATCTAACCACAACCAACAAAATACAACAAATCCACATACTAAGTTTAGAAATCAGGATCTATTCATTTTTTCAGCCATGAAACATATGTGACAGATACAAAAATAGAGGACCTTTAAATAATGCCCTTATTTGAGTATCTCAAGATTCTATAGATTAAGACACTCAGATCTGATTAACCCTTAAAATATCTTAGGGAATTAAAAGGAAAAAGTAACAAATCACTATATATACCAAGGTTTCTAAATACTGGAGTTACCACAATGCCGAGAGGAAAAAAGAACTGGCAAATGAAGTGTAATAACACTACGATAACTCAAGTATGCAGAAATACCCAGAAAGAAACTAGAACATTAAATCTGATTAAGGTGTCACAGAAATTACCCAGCATTCAGTTTACCGTTTGAGAATAGCCAAATAAATGTATGACAAGTCTTTCTGCAAATCTTGCACTTCCAAAAGGAAATGTTGTAAGTGCTACTCAATCTGGAAGTTGCAATGTAGCTTGAGTTGCCAAAATGTGGAGTTTCGATGTTTTCTATGAGCAGTTTTATCTTCTCTGCACCAAGACCTAATTTATGAATTCAATTTCCTTAAATATAAAGCCCAGAATCCTCACTATAAATATGATAACCCAAAGAACAAAACTGCTCCATAATGAAACCTGCTGAATCTGTTTAATCTACTGTTTCAAACATGTCTTATGGTCAGCAAACCCTCCTACAAAAATTACTATCACTTTCTGAACCTGGACATTCTTTCTTTGCACTCTGACAACAAAGGGTAAATTATACTTATTTATGGTGTAAGTAAACAGTGATGCATATTACCACTTGCTGCTGATGGTTGTACAGCTTTACCTGTTTTAGGGTAAAGGGAATATTGGAGCTATTCATAAGATTGGGGTGGATGAAAACCCCTAATTTTATACACTATTGCTATGGGAAAACATATGGCTAAATCACTGGAATTATAAGTGGAAAAAATTACAACTACATTCCAATGATGTTGCATAAAAAGTACAGTGAAACTAATTGTTTAGTCTTTCCAAGTATTGACCATGTATCAGATTTTCCATTCATCTGGAGATAAGTGAAAGCTACAAAGGAAAAAAAAAAAAAAGCAACACTACATATAGTACAATTAACTAAAAACAAGTGATATAATTTTCCTTAGAGAAAGAGTTCTTAAAATAGTCCCCTGCCCCAAAAAATTATCTATGTAAACTACCAGAGAGTAACTAGACTGAAATTATATTTTGCTACTTTAATTATTTTCTAAGAAAAATTCTAAGTCACTTGTTTCATATTTCAGCTTATAGTACAATGTAAATTTTATCAGTAAGGAGTTCAGCTTATAGTAAAATGTAAAATTTATCTGTTTTCCTTGCAATTAATATGAATAAAAATATTTTATGGAAAGCTGGAGCAACAGTACTGAGTGCTTGCCTTGCAAGCAGCTGACTCAAGTTTAATCCCATAAGGTTCCTAACCCTCTCTTGGATGGATCCCTGAGTTCAGATGCAGAGTAAGGAGTAGAAAGCTGAGAGGACAGCCAGGTATGGTCCCAAAATTAACAAAAACGAACAAATGTATAGAGTATTATTCTATATGCCAAATTACTAAAGTCATAGTTTCCTCTTTCCTCAATTTCTATCTTACCCTTTCCTCATCTATCATTTATTTTTCTCTAGATCAGAGGTTCCCAAACTTGTTTCTTCTAACATCCACTTTTCAGAAAACAAAACAACAGAGGACCAGAGCGATAGCATAGCAGGTAGGGTGTTTGTCTTGTATGTGGCTGGCCTGGGTTTGATCCCGGTATCCTATTTGGTCCCCCATGCCCATTAGGAGTGATTCTTAAGCCAAGCAAAAAAAGAAAAATGAAAATAACAACTCAGGGTTTCTCTATAAATCTCTCTCCTTCATGCAAATGACCCAAGTTCCCTCCTTAGTGCACCCAATGCTGTTCCCACTCTCCTGTATTGCTTCAGTGCCCCCAGGGGGCAACATCATATATAGCTAAAAGGAAAGTGATCAGGGAAACTTAAATGTAGGGCCAGAGAGGCAGCTCAAGTGATAGAGCACAGGCTTTTGATGTGTCTAGCCCTAACTGGAGCCTGTCAGAACATGCTCTGTATCCTGAGAGCACTATCATGTATGGCAATGAGTAACTTCAGCCTCAAGCAAACCCAAAAATGGTTCCACAAAAGAAAAAAATAAAACGAGCAAACGTAACTTCAAACTCACAGTCCTCTTAATTTCATTATCACAAATCTTTTCTTCATCAAAACCAACATTAACACACATTAATACTACAAGAGTCTAGTAAAAATAAGGAGTATTTACTGTTCACTGCTGTAGAGGGATAGATGGATAATGTGAGTTCCTGCTAATGAGTACGGCTTAAACAAATAGATGGAGTATATGCAAGTCAAAAATTGAGGTAAAAATCAACAAAAATGTCACCAAAATAATTTTTTCCCAGTCAAAAGTAAAAAACTGGGCCAGAGAGATTGTACAATTGGTAAGAGTAGTTGCCTTGCACATGGCTGACCAGGGTTTGATCCCCAACATTCCATATGATTCCAAGTCTTCCAGTGGTGATTGACCGATGAATGCAGAACCAGGAATAAACCTCCAAGTATAGCCAGTGTGGCCCAAAATTCAAGGGAAAACAAATTTTATTGATGTTCATATCATCCTGACATGTAAAGACAACTGTTTACAAGTTGACAACTCTAGACTCTTCCAACACTTCTATAAACCAGTTATGCACAGCTTTATATATAACAATCCTCCAATAAATACTTAGGACATCCTCCAATAAATAAATGAACTCTGCTTTCTACCACTTTCTTGACTTGGCATTTAAGACAGAATACAATGGTATACCTGGGTTGCTCTAAACCACTTTCACTCTTAGAACTACAGATGCTGTCTGGAACAAAGAATTAGAACACTTCACACTAGTTTCTTTTTTCTTGGCCACAGGTAATTGTCACCTTAAACATCAAACACATAACAAACAAGTAAGAACAATATTCAAAGCCTAAATATACTATACAGGTTGGTCAGAATGCTACAGTGAATGTATCATCAAATACTTGATGATAATTATCCCTACTTCCAAATCCTAGTTGGAGGATTTGAGGTGTAGGGAAGTAGAAAACCTACACCACAGTGACAAGTGAGGTTTTTGTTTTTTTGTTTTTTGTCTTTTTGTTTTGTTTGCTTTATGGGCCACACCCTGTGACGCTCAGGGGTTACTCCCTGGCCATATGGGACATGCGGGGTGAGGGTGTGTGTGTCAAACCAAGGTCTGTCCTAGACGTGCAAGGCAAAGGCCCTACCACTGTGCTATCACTCCAGCCCCAAGTATTCTTTTTAACTAAGAAATGTATTGACTGGTTCTTTTATTCATGTGAGACATGTGAGATATTTTTCATTAGAGGCAAGCTTTGTGCCCTTTATTCATGGACCCAGATTTCTGTTGGGTATGGTATGAACAGAGGAGCCATTTCTTCAAGCACTCTGCTCTAAGCAAATCTCAAGCAATATTTTGGTGAATGTGGATTGGGCAAAGTCAAACCTAGCAATATTCAGAGGACTACATATGATGGGTGCAAAGGATTTGATCCAAAGTTGTAACCAATAAAGCCATATACAAGGCTCCCCATAAAAGAGCCTTACTCTCTGGACTAAGCAACAATTTTCATTTTTTTAAATGCTTATTCACTTATTCACTTTAGTTTTGAGGCCACACCCTGTGTGCTCTTAGAACCTATTCGAAGCCCTATGCTTGGGACTGCTCCTGGTAGTAACCCTATGTAGTACTGGAAATAGAACTCAGGCCTCCCATTATAAAGCATGTACTGGGGCCTGAGAGATAGCATGGAGGTAAGGCATTTGCCTTGCATGCAGAAGGACGGTGGTTCCAATCCCGGCATCCCATATGGTCCCCTGAGCCTGGCAGGAGCAATATCTGAGCATAGAGCCAGGAGTAACCCCTTTGCGCTGCCAGCTGTGACCCAAAAAACAAAGACAAAAAAAAGCATGTACTAAATTCACTGGGTTATCTCTCTGTCCCATAAGCAATGCTTCAAAGTGTTTCTCTGGAAATCTGCCCCCTCTTTTTTTTTTTTGGTTTTTGGGCTATACCTGGCAGTTGCAAGGGGTTACTCCTGGCTCTGTGCTCAGAAATTGCTCCTGGCAGACATGGGGAACCATATGGGATGCCAGGATTCAAAACGCTATTGGTCCTGGGTCCGCTACTTGAAAGGCAAATGCCCTACGGCTGTGCTATCTCTCTGGGCCCATGGAAATCTGCCTTCTTTAAGGAAACAAACAAAAAGTACCCACCAATATCACCTGAGGCTTCTACACCTCTCTGAATTTTCCCATCACCCTTCTCACCCACTTTTAGCAGACTAGATGTGGTGTAAAGGAGCTTTATAGCAGGGCTACAATCCCTACCCCCACATGCAAGGTAAATATGCCTACCTCCTGCATTGTCTCTCCTGCCTTTGCTTAGTCAATCTTGTTTGATCCCAGCAGTGCTCAGGGATCACTCTTGGCAGTGGGGGGTTGGAGGGGAAGGGACACACTCCAACAGACAGTAGTTATTGTCAAGAATGAGCCAGAGTTGGTTCCATGCAAGGCAAGAGCCATAATCCCTGTACTGTTTGTCCAGAATTTTTGACTAAACTTCCTATTACATTATTAAGGACCCATAACACAATGGAGTTTAAAAAAAGAAACAGTAATAACTACAAATTAGTTCTAAGGTAAATGCAGGGAAACAGAGGGTAGGGAATTCTTGACTCTTAGAAGTAGACGGAGCAATGTGTAGTTTTAAATATATGTATATATTTTCATATATTATATATGTTTTATATATGTATAGATATATACACATATATACAGTAAGCAGTAAATAGAAAAAAAAATCATAGTCAACAAGCTGAAAATACCTCTGCAATTGAAATGGTGGAAATTTACAATGTCAAATTCTTTCTCAGTTTCTGATTGATTCCAATGTACACTGGTAGCATTTAGCTATAATCTTCAGTTACTAATATAAAAACAACAACAGAAATAACCAATCACATGATCATTTGACTGATTCACTGTCCTCGGGCAAGCCTAGAGCAGGATTTCCACATTTGGCTATTCCAGTATTATTCATGCTAGCAGTTTGGTTTGGGCAGTCATGTGGGCAGGAAAATGCTTATGATGGTGATGTAAAAATAAGTTCAAATACAAGATATACTGTGACTGTGTATGTTTAACCCCTTAAAATCTATCAGTAAAATTAGGAACATGAAATTAGCCACTAAAGGCCAGGAGGAGAGCCCAACCACTGGACAGCTACAGTTCTTTTTGAATTGCTGTGGGGTCACACCCAGTGATGTGGGGAGTACAAGGGTCAGGGTCCAGACCTCACAGATGGAAGGAATGTGCTCTACCACTCCTGCCACACCCCAGTCTGGACTGCAAGAATTGGCATATACATCTGCCAATGACAGCAGAAAGCAGGAAAAAAACACGCATCCAGAAAAACTGTCATTCCATCTACCTCAGATAACCCTTTGTTGGACTCTAGGTTGAAGTTCAATTGTAGATTATGATATCAAAGATAGAAAGAGTCTCAACTACAGAATTGAACACTTTTCAGACTTTGCAACCAAATCCTCAGCCTATGTGTGAATATAGTCCATTACTCAACTATAGAACAACAACAAAAAAAAAAAAAGACTGAAACAGCTTCACTCTGGAAACAAAAGATATGACCAGAGTGTTCAGCCATATATATATATGTTCATCTTAGTCAAATATAAATTTAATTTAAAAAGATGAAATTGACTGATGAGGGGAACTTTTTAATACTTAGTTTATAAGAACACTGAGCCTGACAGTATGTAAGGCACTGAGATAAAAGTTCTGAAACTATGGAGATCTCATTATAAGATCTCTGTGGATATCTCATTATGTATCCAATAAAGATAATACTCTATGGTTTGTAACTCAGGAGTACAAACTCATACCAGATGAGCCAAAAAAAAAAAAAATGATTTCCTAAGACAGTCTTATAAAACTGCCTGCTTGAAATTTCCACAGCAAGCATATTGTTATCATTGCCCCTGTGGCTGAGAGCAAACAAGTGGCACTCATCTGTCACAAACAGCAAAAATGGTAAAAAGTAATTCTTCACTTTTTAGAAACAAATTTGGCTTAATATTTAGGAATGGCAGAGGCCTGAGATAGTACAGGGGAGGTGAGTCATTTGTTTTGCATGTGGCCAACTCCAGTTCAATGCTTGGCACCACATATGGCCCCCTGAGCACTGCCAGGAATGACCCCTGACCACAGAGGCAAGAATTACCTCTGAGCATCACTGGGCGTGGCCCCTAAAAGTTTTTATACTTGAGTGCAAGCCAAGTTTTTCAGACACAAGATTTATACTCGGGTCATACAGGTTATGATCCGCACACCAAATCAAATGCACATAGTCTCCAGTCGTCTTCTGCTGTCTGCTGGTGGGGTTGGTGCTTCAGCTCAAGTCCATAAGTCTCAGCTAAATTGAAGTGCATGCCACTGAACTATTTAACCCACAATATTCTGCGCTTTGTATAAGACCAAGAGCAGTGCTGATGATATCTGCGAACTCAGTGATGATGACAATATCTACGCTGATAACCTCACATCGGATACAGCTGAAACTGTTTGAACAGAGATGAGAAGGAGGAATCCAGTTTTGAAGGATTTTAACCTTTGTGATTTAGCTTGATTACCTATTAAGCTACAGTTTTCTGGGCCCAGAGAGATAGCACAGCGGCGTTTGCCTTGCAAGCAGCCAATCCAGCACCAAAGATGGTTGGTTCGAATCCCGGTGTCCCATATGGTCCCCCGTGCCTGCCAGGAGCTATTTCTGAGCAGACAGCCAGGAGTAACCCCTGAGCACCGCCGGGTGTGGCCCAAAAACTAAAAAAAAAAAAAAAAAAACACTACAGTTTTCTGCACTGCATTTAAACTTTTAAAGTTATTGTTGCTATTTTACAGTTTTTCTTTAGCAATGAATATTGAAAAACTAACCCACTGATTCCTCAATCGTAACTGTTTTGAGTATATATTTTTATTTTTGAAATTTACCAGTGGCTGATGCATTTTCCACCTTGGCTTATACTCAAGTCACTAAATTTTTCCCAGTTTTTAGAGTAAAATTGGGGGTTCAGATTATACTTAGATTGGCTTATATTCGAGTCAGATTATACTCAAGTATATAGGTGCTCACTTTAATTTTCTTCCCACCACTCCAGTATATTAAATAGTTTTAGTCAGATTATAAATTCTGTCTGAAGATCTCCGATGACTAGCTAATTATCTAAACACAACACCATATTTAGACAGAATAACAATAATTTTCATTCATTATTAAGTTATATTAGCAGAGATGAAGAAATACTCTACAAACCTCTTTAGCTCAGTTGTATGTAGTCATGGGTCCTTGGCTCCTAATCATTATGTGTAATAAGATAATGAATTTCTACCAAAAGGCTATCATTGAGTGTCACATACCTACTATTTGCCACATATATTAGCGCCAAAACATTTCACTGATAAAACTCTGAGGCTAGGACTAGCTTGGTGAAAGAGAAACTGCCTTGCAGGTATGAGGCCATAAGCTAGATCCCACATGATATGTCCCATCCAGGACATAGGTGGCACTGACACTTGCAATCCCCAAAGCCATAACAAAGTAAGTGGACATCTGGTACCAGTGGTAAAGCACCAGAATTAAAGTTGCTCTAGAGATCAACATATGAAAGGATTCTGACACAGCAAGCAGATGTGTCAACCCCAGTGAACATTATAAGCAAAGTGCATCAAGGGCATCCAGATAGGATAGGAAGAAGTCAAGCTCTCACTTTTTGCAGATGACACTATAATTAGAAAATCATAAAGACTCTATACCAAAAAGCTTCTAGGAACAATAGATTCATATAACAAAGTGGCAGGCTACAAAATTAACACACAAAAATCAATGGCCTTTTTATACACTAATAATGATTTAAAAAATGGGACATTAAAAAAAAAACAATTCCGGGGCCGGGAAGGTGGCGCTAGAGGTAAGGTGTCTGCCTTACAAGCGCTAGCCAAGGAACGGACCGCGGTTCGATCCCTGGCGTCCCATATGGTCCCCCCAAGCCAGGGGCGATTTCTGAGCACATAGCCAGGAATAACCCCTGAGCGTCAAACGGGTGTGGCCCAAAAAAAAAAAAAAACAAACAAACAAAAAAAAAAACAATTCCATTCACATTAGCGTCACAAAAACTCAAATATCTTGGAGTCAACTTAACTAAAGATGTGAAGGTCCTATACAAAGAAAACTACAAAACCTTGCTTCCAGAAATAAAAGAGGACACAAGAAAATGGAGACACATACCCTGCTCATGGATTGGGAGGATTAACATCATTAAAATGTCAATAGTCCCCAAAGCATTGTACAGATTTAATGTGATCCCTCTAAGCATACCCATGACATTCTTCAAAGAAGTAGATCAAACACTCCTGAAATTCATTTGTAACAATAAACACCTGCAAATAGCTAGAACAACCCTAGGGAAAAGGAATATGGGGCATCAATTTCCCCAACTTTAAATTGTATTAAAAAACTATAGTCACGGGGCCGGGCGGTGGCGCTAAAGGTAAGGTGCCTGCCTTGCCTGCGCTAGCCTTGGACGGACCGTGGTCCGATCCCCCAGTGTCCCATATGGTCCCCCAAGCCAGGAGCAACTTCTGAGCACATAGCCAGGAGTAAGCCCTGAGCGTTACCGGGTGTGGCCCAAAAAAAAAAAAAAAAAAAAAAAAAACAACTATAGTCACTTAAACAGCATGGCTATAAAATAAAGACAGACCCTCAGATCAGTGGAATAGACTTGAGTATTCAGAGAATGTTCCCCAGACATATAATCAATTAATCTTTAATAAAGGAGCAAGAACTGCAAAATGGAGCAAGGAAAACTCTTCAACAAGTGGTGTTGGCACAGTTGGTCAGCCACTTGCAAAAAAGTGAACTCAGACCTCCATCTAACACCAGGCACAAAGGTCAAATCTAAATAGATTAAAGACCATGACATCAGACCCAAAACCATAAGGTATATAGAACAACACTAGGTAAACACAACATTGAGATTAAAGACATCTTTAAGGAGGAAACATCAAACTATTCACCGAATAACCATCAGATAAGGGGCTAATATCTAAGATATACAGGGTACTGACAGAACTTTACAACAACAATAACAACAACAACAACAAAATCTAGCCCCATTAAAAAATGGGGAGAAGAAATGAACAGACACTTCCTCAAAGAAGAAATATAAATGGCACATGAAAAAATGCTCCATATCACTAATCATCAGGGAAATGCAAATTAAAACAACCACGAGGTACCATCTCATGCTACAGAGACTGGCACACATCACAAAGAACAATCAATGCGGGTGGGGATGTGGGGAGAAAGAAACTCTCATTCATTGCTGGTGGGAATGCCATCTAGTCCAGCCTTTATAAAAAAAAAAAAAAAAACCAATAAGAAGATTCCTTAAAAAACTGGAAATTGAGCTTCCATATGATCCAGCTATAACACTCCTAGGAATATACCCTAGGAACACAAAAACACAATTAAAAAATCCCTTTCTCACACCTATATTCATTGCAGCACTATTTACAATAGCCAGACTCTGGAAACAATCAAGATGCCCTTCAACAGAAGAATAGCTAAAGAAACTGTGGTATATATACACAATGGAATATTATGCAGCCATCAGGAGAGATGAAGTCATAAAATTTTCCTATACATGGAAACTATTATGCTGAGTGAAATAAGCAGAAAGGGGGTAAGAGGTGGGGAGAAAAAAAAAGAGAAAGAGAGAGTGAGAGAGAGAGAGGAAGAGAGAGAATAATAATCTCACTGATATATGAGGTTAAAAAAATAAAAGACTATTGTAATAATGCCCAGAGATGAGGGCCAGAAGGACCGGCTCATGATTTGAAGCTCACCACAAAGAGTGGTGAGTGCAGTTAGAAAAATAACTACACTAATAACTACCATGACAACGTTAATGAGTGAGAGAAGTAGAATGCCTGTCTCAAACACAGGCAGGGGGAGGGAGAGGAGGAAGATAGGGGGCATTGGTGGTGGGAATGTTGCACTGGTGAAGGGAGGTATTCTTTGTATGACTAATACCCAACTACAATCATGTTTGTAATCAGTGTTTAAATACATTATTGAAAAAATAACCAAAGTATGTAATACTGAGTATTCAGACATCCAACCAAATATGCATACATTAACAACAAAGTAAAAAGAAGAACAGAGGCTCAGAGAAGTAATTTGTTAAGGAAGCAAGTAATAGAGTTAGTTAGTAGTGGAGTGGGAGTACTTTTCCATGTTTTAAGGACCTAAGATTTAAGCTCTCTTCATTAAACTATCACCTATGCCACAAATGAAATTCTGTGATTCAAGTGGCAATATTAGGGGTGCATCCTGGAGGGAACTAATTCCAAGCACAAAAGATTTGGATGAACCAGTTTCCAGGAATAGCACTAAAAGTTGAATAGAGCAGTAAGTCATATGTGGATGCATTCTAGGTATATCTAAATATTAGGTATGTTTGGTATAGACATTCCACAAGAATCTTTTTTCTAGACTAATCTGAAATACAGATAACCATCCTGACATTTGTTGAATCTAAAAAGCCTCCATCGTTGCCAGTCTATTTTATATCAAAACTGGGGTCCAGAGAAATGGAAGAGTGGTAGAGTGTTGCCTTGCACACGGCTGACCTAGGATGGTTCCCCCAAGCCAGAAGAGCAAGCGGATAGCCAGGAATAACGCCTGAGTGTCACTGGGTATGGCCAAAAAACCCAATAAACAAACAAATAAACAAACAAACTGATCCTCTCCCCCCAAAAACACAGTCTTCATTTTCAGGTTACAGTACTTAAAGATGTTGATGAAGCACTTAATGAACTCATGATATTCTGAAACATCTCTTGGTTACATTTCACCATTTTGAAGTGAAGCAACTCATTCTAGAGGCCCCCCAAATTTCTAGGCCAGTACATATTTATGGTTTCCTTATCACATCAGGAATGCCGGCAAATTCAAGTGCGATGAGCCAGAAAATGGCTTTAAACTTCTCATCATTTCTAGTAGTGTCCTGTAGGAGTAAGTCTCTCCCCAAAAGACACCATAATTTTCTTGAAGCTAAGAACGATTAAAGCATAAGTCAAATCATTATGGCAACTGCTCAGAGTGGAGTGCCCCCTATAACCAGAAATTACTGAGTTTTCATCCCTAATGAATAATACTTCCTCTTAAAATCTATTATTTCCTGATTTTAATGTACCCAGGCAAAAATAATTGTGCCACAGAATACTACTGGGGCCTAAGAGGAAAAATAACAACACACCAAACAATTCCAAACTAATTATATAAGTAACACAAAAGAATCTCCAAGGGTACTATCTATACTAATGTCTAAGCAATTCTTACTAGGTAATCTAAATAAAAAGAAAAAGCTATAATTACTTAGTAAAATATACAATGAAGAATATACATGTTAAAGAATTACACTTAAACAAGATACAAAGAAAATATACATATCCCTTTCCCTTTGTTAAAAGTAATGACTGATGAGTATATGAATTCTGGGGAGAGGTGCAAGAGGCAACTGCTTGCTACTAAGAGTGAAGCCAATCCTGTGTCATCAAAATTGAACATCTTCTCCACTGCAAGATACAGACTGTGACAGAAATGTGGCCTCAGGAAATATATTGATTCTACAGAAAATCAAGATGGAACCAAGGCTCTTTATGATCATCTGAAGTACTATCAGTGGGAAGATGCACTTCTTGGCCATTTGAAGGATATCTTTAAAATGCATGTAAATTTCTGGGCCATGTACAAAACAAATATTCTACCTGCTGTATTATTTATCTAGGCCCATATTTTAATGTTTTAAAATTAATTTATTTTAATACTTAATATCTGGGGCTAGACATATAGTACAGTGAGTAGGGACAACCAACCCAGGTTCAATCTCCAGCATTCCACAAGGTCCCTGAAGCACTACTCAGGAGTGACACCTTGAGCAGAATGAGGGGTAAGCCCTGAGCTGGTATAGCCTGAAAAAAAAAAAAAAACGGGGCCGGAGAGATGGCATGGAGGTAAGGCATTTGCCTTGCATGAAGAAGGTCGGTGGTTCAAATCCTGGCATCCCATATGGTCCCCTGAGCTTGCCAGGAGCAATTTCTGAGTGTAGAGCCAGAAGAAACCCCTGAGCACTGCTGGGTATGACAGGAAGGAAGGAAGGAAGGAAGGGAGGGAGGGAGGGAGGGGGAGGGAGGAGGGAGGGAGGGAGGGAGGGAGGGAGGGAGGGAGGGAGGGAGGGAGGGAGGGAGGGAAAAAGACAGAAAAAGGAAGAAAGAAAGAAAGGAAGGAAGAAAGGAAGAAAGGAAGGAAGAAGAAGAAGGAAGGAAGGAAGGAAGGAAGGAAGGAAGGAAGGAAGGAAGGAAGGAAGGAAGGAAGGAGGAAGGAAGGAAGGAAGGAAGGAAGGAAGGAAGGAAGGAAGGAAGGAAGGAAGGAAGGAAGGAAAGGTATGCGAATTTTTTCCAACCAGAGATGAAGGCTTTATAAAACTTTTCTCTGACTGTAGTTCAGTTCAAAAAGAATCTAAATAAACTACAGTGGAAATCATTAAAAATGATCATAAAATATTAAAATATGGGACTAGAGCAATAGTACAGCAGGTGGAATATTTGTTTTGCACACGGCCAACCTGAGTTCAATCCCCAGCATCTCATATGGTCCCCTAGCACCACCAGGAGTGATTCCTGAGCACAGAGCCAGGAGTAAACCCTAAACATCACCAGTGTGGCCCAAAACCAAACAAAAAAATGTTAAAATCTGACCCACCTATGAGACTATTTTGTGACATTACTGAGGTTTCAAACACTGAGTTCTCTTTATTGTTCCACAGTTTCATTAAAAGACATGTTGTTGAATAAGAATAGACCGTTTGAGAGCTGCTTCTGGGCTTGCAAACAGGGAATAAACACTAAGCCCCACCCTCTTTTTTAAATCAGTGTATATCAGTCAGGAAAATATAACCATTTCCGGTATTCATAAGAGAAAGACTTTAATACAAGGAACTGCTTATATATTGTTATGAAACTGCTAAGAGACAAACGAGATAAACTTTAGGTGTAGCAATAGCAGGAAACCACTACCACCCCTTTGGCAGGAGCTAATATTACTAACTAAAGGCTGAGATGCCTGACAAGAGAAGAAAGACAGTGGGTCTATCTAGTGGGGCAGGTGCACAGAAAAAGGTTTTTTTTGTGCATAGTACCCCTTCATTAACAATAGTGCAAACCACAGTGTGAAAAAAAGGAGAGAGAGAGAGAGAGAGAGAGAGAGAGAGAGAGAGAGAGAGAGAGAGAGAGAGAGAGAGAGAGAGAGAGAGAGGCAAAATGCCTGCCCCAGAGATAAACAAGGGTGGGAGGAAGGAGGGAAATTGAAGACATTGGTGGTGGGAAAAGTGCACTGAAGGGTAGTATAAATTCTATGACAGAAAATCATGAACAATTTTGGAACCACAGTGCTTAAATAATTATTTTAAAAAGAAAAAGAAAAAGGTTATTTCTGCTGGAGAAACCAGCTGAGACAGAAAAGGAGAAGGGATACTCTAGTTTCATCATTTCTCCACCCTCCAATCTGCCAAAGCCTCTGACTGGCTGAATTCTGTCTGTAATTAGCTAGCCCAGAATCCTAGGCAGGGAAAAAGAAAGGAAAAGCTGTGAGGGGAAAAACTGACCTTGGTTACCATTATATTAGCCCTTAGCTGCAAGAGTAGTGTAAAGCACTCAGATCTGGGGTTTATTGGTTTATAACCAATAGATACTGCTACAGCCCATCAAATCAGTAGATGAGCTGACAGCGGTTGAGATAAACCAAGAATCAAGTGTACAATAATATGAATTGTTTCCAATGAATTCTTTGAAGAAAACATTTCTACCATGAACTTGGGATCCTGGAGGAGAGAGCAAGTACCTGTATAGGACACCCCCACCCCCCACCCTCTACTCACTATGTCCTGATCCTGAAGGGAACTACACATTTGGCAACTTATCTAGGAATGCAGCAGGATGCCCAGCTGGAGCTGACCAGCAATTCTGGCCTTATTATCTTCGCAGTCTACTCGGCAATTCAGGGCAGGACGACCAGCTGAACTGGGAGTGTCATACGCTGGCAAGTTAGGAGCCAGAATTTCCAAAAAAAAAAGTTCGTCAGTGAGTCACAGATGGTGTCAAGCCATGAAGAACTATATAGCTTCAGCTACTGACAGTGACTCCAACCTTTCTGCTCATCTCATGTGCCAGCTTCGATCACATACAGTGCAGCTTCCTTAGTTATTTATAATCCCTCCTAACTCAAGGGAGACTGTGAGTACCACAGGATGTGGGATACCTTTTGAGCTTATGAGAAGCCTACAATTACCCATATAATAAAGCATTGTCTCATCCACATATCCAACTCTGCTCTTCACAAGTCCTCAATACCCTCAGAAATGCTTCCACCATGATTCACTCAGATATTCCTTGTTTAAACTTTGTTTGGTTGGTTGGTTTTGATTTTGGGGCCACACCCAACAGCGCTTAGGGGTTACTCCTGGCTGTGCTCAGAAATCGCTCCTGACAGGCCCAGGGGACCATATGGGATGTCCAGAATTGAACCCAGGTCCATCCTGGATTGGCCGAATGCAAGGCAAACGCCCTACTGCTATGCTATCTCTCCAGCCCCTTGTTGAAGCATTTTTTTTTTTTTTTTTTTTGGTTTTTGGGCCACACCCGGTAACGCTCAGGGGTTACTCCTGGCTATGCGCTCAGAAGTCGCTCCTGGCTTGGGGGACCATATGGGACGCCGGGGGATCGAACCGAGGTCCGTCTCCTAGGCTAGCGCAGGTAAGGCAGGCACCTTACCTCCAGCGCCACCGCCCGGCCCTTGTTGAAGCATTTTTAACTCCTGGCAGTGTAAGAAAAATCTGTAACACCACTTTCTTTGTCCTTTCATAATTGAAAATAAATATTATTAAAGGTGGCATTTAATTATTCTTGTGTCACAGAAGTTTTGCCTTCCCAATTAGTCTTAGGAAAATAATTTAACACAGTACAAAACTGATTGAGCAGTTCAATACTTGTTTATAGGAATGAATTAAAGATAAGTCTTTTTAGGAGGAGCCTCATCTGTTACTTACAGCACTTCTTTTAAAACCTCCCTCCTATTTCCTATGCATAGCGTAAGTACTCAAAACTGACATTGATTAATTACCTCTGATTACACTCAAGATCACTATTTCCAAACTGATCCTATTAGAAAGCATCATCATGGCAAATTAAGTTTCATATCTGGATAGCTCTAGGTGGTAAACATAACAAAGAACCTATAATATAAACACTAGAATTTTTCAATTATTAAGGAAAAAAAAACCCAAAAGATAGAACCAAGCATACATAAAATAGGTTTTTCAGTTTAGAATGGATGGAAGACAATGCAATCTTTAAGAAAGAAATGAACAGTGGAACCAGAGAGATGCTACAAGTAGGAAGGGCTCTTGCCTTGTACACTGACACTGGGCTGACCCAGGTAAGATCCCTGACACCCCATATGCTACCCTGAACCCTGCCAGGAGTAACACCTGAGCACAGATTCAGAAGTAAGCCCCAAGCACTATCAAGACATATCTGGCAGTTTTTCAACAAATCAAAGAAGGAAAGAAAGGAACAGAATCAAAGGTTTTGTATCATTCTCTCAGTTTTAATAATACTCTAATGTCTAAATTCCCATGTCAAGAGTCTGGATATTGGGGCTGGAGTGATAATACAGTGAGTAGGGCACTTGACTTGCATAGGGCCAACCCAGGTTCAATTCCCAGCATCCCAAATGGTTCTCTGAACCTACCAGAAGTGATTCCTGAATGCACAATCAGGTGTGCCCCCCCCCAAAATATAGTTTGTGTATTTTTAACTTCTGATTTTTAATATATCGTCATCATCATTATTATAGTTTAGACATGTCTACAATAATGCTAATGTTGTGGTTTTAGTGCACAGTTTCTGCATATTGCCATCGAAATGTCATTCATCAGCATCCTCATGCTGCATCTGAGTTCTCTTCATTCCACTATCCATCCATAACCTCTCCCCAGAAAAGCTCGATTTAAGGGCCAGAGCAATAGTACAATAGGTAGGCCCTTACATTATACACAGCCAAATCTGAGTTCGAGTATCAGTACCCAATATAGTACCCCCGTCCCATAAGGAATGATTCTGTAAATGCAGAGCCAGGAGTGAGCCCTAATCAATGCTCCACTTACCTAACCACGGCTCCACTTCCCCCGAAAAATTTCAGTTTTAGGGCCAGAGTAGCACAGCAGGTAAGGTGTTTACCTTGCACAAAGCTGACTCAGGTTTGACCCCCAGGATCCCCAAGCCTGCCAGTAATCATTTCTGAGTGCAGAGCCAGGAGTAACCCGAGTATGGTCAGGTGTGGACCACCCCCCCCACTCAAATTTCAGTTTTACATTCTAAGGCAAAGGGTTTATCACCATTAGATACCATCTATTCCCTTATCTTATTTTTCTATATACCAGAAGATGAGAGAGTAAGATTATCTAATGTTTGTCCTTCTCCCTCTTTCTTATTTAGCTTAATGTGGTTCCATCCAACTTGCAACACTGCATCATTGCACCTTTACTAGGGGCTGGAGAAATATAATACAGGGAATAAGGCACATGGCCAACCATAGTTCAATCCTTAGACCAGATATAGTCAGTCCCCTGAACACAACCAGGGATAAGCCCTAAACATCTCCAGATGCAGTATAAAAAAACCGAAAGAAAAAAAATGTTCATCTTTTCTTATAACTGCTATACTGTCTATATACCACAACCTCTTTTTTTTTTTTTTTTTTTAATTTTTGGGTTGGGGCTGGAATGACAGCACAGCAGGTAGGGCATTTGCCTTGTATGTGACTGACTTGGGTTTGATCCCTGGCATCCGTATAGTCCCCCAAGTCTTCAGGAATAATTTCTGAGCACAGAGTTAGGAGTAACCACTGAGCCCAAGAGGTGTGCTCAAAAACCAATAAAAAAAAGTTTTGAGGTCACACCAGGTGACGGTAAGGGCTTATTATTGACTCTGCGCTTTAGAAATTACTCCTGGTAATGCTCAGGGATAGGAAGCCAGAGATCCAACCTGATTTGGTTGAATGCAAGGCAAACACTCTACCCACTATGCTATATCTCCAACCATCCACAATTTCTCGACCCATTCATCTGTGTTAAACATATGCATTGTTTCCAAATCCTATTTAGACTAACCAGTCATCATAAACACAGTGTACATATATCCTCTGAAATTAACATTTATTTGTGTTTGGGGATTATATGCCAAGAAATAGAATCATTGGTTCATGTGAAAGCTCTATTCTTTCTTTTTTGACAGATCTCCACCCTGTTTTCTATAGAGCTTGAACCAGTCAACATTCCCAGACAACAGTGAATAAGGGTTCCCTTTTTCACCATTTCACCAACACTGGTTGTTTCCAAACTTTTTGATATATGTCATTCTTATTGGTGTGAGAGGTTATCTCACTGTCATTTTTATTTGCATTTCCCTAATAATAAGTGATAAAACGTTCATAAATCTACCAGCAGTCTGTACGACCTCTGTGGAAGTGCCTGTTTATCTCCCCTCCCCATTTGTTTGGATGGGGTTATTGGTTTGTTGAGTTTTTTTGAGTGATATCTGTATCTTAGATATTAGATATCTGATGTATGATACATAAATAGTTTTTCCTCTCAGGAGAATTTGTTTGCTTTGTCTCATTTGCTATGTAAAAGCTTCTTGATTCGATATACTTGTATGATTTTAAAATTTTCATCACACAATAAAATAAGTACAAAAGCTATAATTATATCAGAAGGATCAATATAAATTCTATCACATCAGGCAGGAAAAAAAGGGGGGGACTATTTTGGAAAGTTTTACTTTCTTCAGAAATCACAATTTTCAAGTGTCATCCAAAGTGATAGTATAGTGAGTAAGGTGCTTGCTTTGTCACAGCCAATCCAGGTTCCAACCCCAGTATCCCATATGGTGTCCCAAGCCCACCAGAGTAATTTCTGAGTGCAGAACCAAAAGTAATTCTTAAGCCCCATAAGATGTGGCCCAAAAACAAAACAAAACCTGCACAATTTTCTTAAACATTGTCACAAAACCCTATACTAAAATTATTTCTAAAGCAGTGAAATTTCTGTCATTGCTAAAACACTAAAATGGCTTCTGGGCTCACTTAGCGAAAACAGAAATATTAACACACACAACACCAAAAGGCCTAGGTTCTTTCTTTATAATTGTCCAGTTAAATACAGCCTCCAGAGACTTGGTACTAGTTTTTTTTTTAGTCTTTGATAGCAAATATAACCAGAGCAATGGATTTCTAGCTATCTTAAGTCACAGTCAAAAAATACTTGTTAAGGGATGAGGAGATAGCTCAAAGGGCTAGTGTACATGCCTCATATGCATGAGACCATGGGCCTAATCCCCAGTACCACATAGTCCCTCAAGAATGGCCAGGTATGACTTTGGAACCTGCATTACTGCCAGGCAGGAACAACTTGGTACTGCTAGAACTGAGTGTCAAAATAAGCATGCACAAACTGCTAAGCCAAGTATCACCAGGTCTGGCCCTTGGGCTCTCAACCACCACTGAGAAGGCTCTCCAAATAAAGGAAATAATTAAAAAATAATTTTTAAGAGTTGGAGCAATAACATGGTGGGAAGAGCATTTGTCTTGCATGCAGCTGGCTCAGGCTCAATCCCTGGCATCCCATATGGTCCCTCCAATCTGTCAAGAGTAATTTCTGAGCACAGAGCCAGGAGTGACCCTGAGCACAAGTAGGCAAGGTCCAAATTTAGTCAAGGAATGGAACTGTTACACAGGGAACTACCAAATAATAGCCCTCTTTTTTTCAACTTTTACAAAAAGATCTTCTACCACTAACACATTCTTTAAGGCAATCTCATTCACCTGGATCGGCTGCTTGCAAGACAAACGCCGCTGTACTATCTCTCCAGGCCCATAAGTCTGAAAATTTAAGTGGAGGAAACTGAGGAGATAAAGTAAAGTGGGGAAAGCATGACTTGCATGCACAAAGATCTGAGTGAAGATTCCCCACAATTGTATGCCCTCCCCTAGGAGCTACCATCAGGTATAACCCTGGTTAACCCAGCACAGTTAGGACCAAGCAACACAGCTTTGCCAGGTCCAACCACCAGACTGTCAATTCTGCTCCTCCACACTTTAAGTGGCCCCTAACCTCTGTGTGCTGAAGCACATTCTTCTAAAATAAATTCCAATGGAAAATCACAGTATTTAATTTCTTTTTATTTGTTTTTTAATTAATATCTTTACTTAAGTTTGAAACCATGGTTATAAACATGTTTGTAGTTGAATTTAGGTCATAAAAAAGTATACCCCCCTTCACCAGGGCAACCTTCCCAACACCAATACCCCCATCTCCCTCCTCCCTCACCTCTTGTCTGTCTTCAAGACACACTTTCTACTTCAAATAATGAAATGAAATCATTAAGAGGAACTACAAAAACATAGATGAACCAACTATGTGCAACCAGTTAAAGTTCAACCTGAACCATGAACAAGTTCCCCATGTAACAATAGTAGAGCTAACTACTTTGATATTATTTTATAACTAAAGAGGCATTACCCATTCAGATTTTTACATCAGAGATTCAATACTTAAAACTGGATTGAGACCAATTCAATTTTTGTTTTGTTTGGGGGGGTGGGCGGTCACACCCAGCAGTGCTCAGGATTTCCTCCTGGCTCTACACTCAGAAATCATTCCTGGCAGGTTCAGGGGACCATATGGAATGGCGGGATTCGAACCACTGTCCTTCTGCATGCAAAGCAAATGCCCTACCTCCATGATATATCTCCAGCCCCCAATTCAATTTTTACTGAGTCAATTGGCTAGTTTGATTTGATGTTTTCTATTTCCAACTTGAAGCAGAAAGAACCATAAGATTAAAATAAAACAACAAAATTCTAAAACCAGCTAACAAAAAAAAAAATGTGAGAATCTAAGACTTTTGAGGCCAGAGAGATAGCATGGAGGTAAGGTGTTTGCCTTGCATGCAGGACAATGGTTCGAATCCTGGCATCCCATACGGTCCCCTAAACCCGACAGGAACGATTTCTGAGCGTAGAGCCAGGAGTAACCTCTGAGCGCTGCCGGGTGTGACCCAAAAACAAACAAACAAACAAAAAAAATCTAAGGCTTTAAAAAAAATAAACTCAAAAACACTCTTCCTGTGAAAGTCAATTTTACAACTGACAAAATTCACCATATCAAATTTTCAATTCCTTAGAAAACTACCAACTGAATAACAAAGACACAATCTTAGATTGTTAAATTTTATAGAAAAGTAAAAACATTTTCCCCATTCTTTCTTTACACTCAACATAAACCAAAAGGCATTTTTTGATCTAGTTTTTCTAAATAGTAAGCAGTTTAGTCAAATAAAATTGCAACACAACTTTTAAATGCTTGAATAAGTAACAAGAATACAGGTAATTGTACATTAAATATATGCATCGTTGAATAGGACCTAACACTAAAATGCACAAATATCTTATTTGTTTATATGCCATATCCAGCAATACTCAGGAGTTACTCCTAGTTATATGCAAAGGGGACACTCTTGACAGTGCTCAGGGAACCATACATGGTGCTGGTTCTACTGAATGAGTCAGTCATGTGCAAAACAAGCACTTTACCTGCTGAGACATTTTTTCACCCCAATACTCATATCATGAAGTAAAAATACAATCAGACAGAAATAAGCAGAAGTCTAAATCTGAAAGTAACAATGGAAAATGAGGAATGGGTGTGAGGAAGGGCCTTGGCATTGAACTATTCAGAAATCAGTCTGCACATGGCAGTCTCCAGCAGCTTTATTTGGAGGCTTAAGAAAAACACGGAATTTGTCAAAAACTTAAATAGTAGGTATCTGCTCTGTTTGAGATGGAGAATAGGCTCTTATAAAAACTGCAGAAACCTGAATCTCTTAACAATGAAGAAAGCATGAAGACAACAGAGCTGATATTTTCAAGCCTTATTCAATTCTGAAAACCATAAAGTACACACACCAATAAAATAATATGTAGTCCACAGAAAACGTGCTTTCTCTAGGACCATATATGCATTTTTTTATTTAGGAAGCAAATAGCAGAAACATAAACTTATAAATGCAGAGAAAAAACTCTAGGATTCCATAAAAAAAGAAAAAAAAGAGTAACAGGGCCTGAGAGCTAGTAGAGGGGTTAATGCACTTTACTGCATGCAGCCAAGTCCAGCTAATTCTCCAGGACCACAGATGATTACTCCCAGGGCCAGAGTAAGTCTTGAGCATGACTGGGTGTGGCCCAATTCACCGCACCAAACAAAAGAGAAAAAAACTGCTGCTGCCACTAAAAAAGGCTGCTCCACTTTGGTCACATTCACAGTCAGATGCACAAGCTTTGAAAAGGGATAGAAATTCCATTGCAGAATTCTTTCTCTAACTGAAATTAAGCTCTTGGATAAATGCATTACACATTTAACTCCCACGCTCACATCTCCAAAGGAATGACTGCTTTTAAATCCAAACACTGGGAATTTCCAAAATTCAGAAAATTGAAGAAAGAGAAGTCAGTTTTGCTTGTTCTTGAGTGTATATATCAAAGATAGGAATAAGCAGAAAATGTAAAATATTACTCGTTTTATGTTTTATTACTTATCAACAAAAGTTGTTGGAAAGAATTCAAGAATCGGGTCCGGAGAGATAGCACAGTGGTGTTTGCCTTGCAAGCAGCTGATCCAGGACCAAAGCTGGTTGGTTTGAATCCCGGTGTTCCATATGGTCCCCCGTGCCTGCCAGGAGCTATTTCTGAGCAGACAGCCAGGAGTAACCCCTGAGCACCGCCGGGTGTGGCCCCCTCCCCCAAAAAAAAAAAAAAAAATTCAAGAATTTCCCAAAGCCATAGGAAGATAGCTAGAATTTTTTTCCAGGTTCAAATATTTTTAAATTAATTCTATTTTAAGAATGGATCAAGTAGGGGCCGAAGAGATAGCATGGAGGTAAGGCGTTTGCCTTGCATGCAGGTCATTGGTTCAAATGACGGCATCCCCAATGGTCCCCAGAAACTACCAGGAGCAATTTCTGAGCGTGGAGCCAGGAGTAACCCCTGAGCACTGCCAGGTGTGACCCAAAAAACAAACAAACAAACAAACAAAAAATACAGAGAGACCGGAGAGAGAGAACACAGTGATAGGGTGTTTGCCTTGCACACAGCCAAACCAGGTCTAATGGTGGTTCGAATCCCAGCACCCCATATGGTCCCCCAAGCCTGCCAGGAGCAATTTCTGAGCACAAAGCCAGGAGTAATCCCTTAGTGGTGCTGGGTATGACCCAACAAAAAAAATAAATAAATAAAGTACAAGCAGAGTTACTAAATGAACAAAAATGTCTTTATACTATACAGAGGCTTTTCTAGGCATTAAGCACTACTTGGAGGACCAAGACATAATAAGCATCAACTACTGCCTCCCCTTTCACATCATACATATCAACCTGTTTGGACAGTAAAAGAAAACTTAGAAAAAGTAGGTTCCTCATTAGTTTTATTTGAAGAAACAAGTCAAAAAACAATTATCTAGTGTAAATCATTTCAGGTATCAGCTAGGAAGATAAAAACAAAAACTGATTTATTTTTTTTCTTTTTTTAAATCTTTATTTAAGCACCATGATTACAAGCGTGATTGTAGTTGGGTTTCGATCTTAAATAGAACACCCCCTTCACCAGTGATTTCTTAATGATTAAAATTGTCACTAACTTCTGAAAAAAAGAACAGTCAGTATCTCAAGTACTTCCCCTCTTGATCCCAAAGTGAAAAGAGAAAGAGATGGATGCAAATAGGGAGGAAAATGAAGGCTCAGACTTTGAAACATGCTTTAGGCTTCTGCCAAGGTCTTACAAAACCCTAGCACAAAACTCACAGTTAAATACTGACAGAGGCATGTGCTTTTAATTATATTCTGAAAATGTGAAAGCACGGCAAAATTCTAACATGGTTCTCATTTACATTTATCATCCCTCACTATGGGAATACATAATCACATACAGACATCTGTGGATGATTACATGTGAGGATGAGCCATTCAAGATCAAGTTTAAAAGTTCAAGTGCCTTTCCTTTTACTCACATACTAATTGTGAGGTAATTCACTGGAGTTGTTTTAGTGGGTAGAGAAACATTTGGGAAAATCTAAAGACAACATACTATCCTACATTTAAAAAAAAATGTATAACAATTTACCTGGTCACCCCCCCCCCTTCAATGTCATTTTCCCCCTTCTATTTATAAGAAGCATTTTATACTTGATAACAGTTTCTTTAAAGAATTCTGTTTCCCTTGAATAAAAAGGGAGGCAAATTATTATTACAGTAACTTAACTCTTCTGATCTCCAATCAAAATTTTCCCTCCCTGGTTGAAAGTGACATTTTCTCCTACAAAAAAAATTCCCGAGTAAAATGTAATTACACTAGAATAAATACGAGTCACGCTGAACATAAACTGCAACAAGAAAATGTGCTGGTTTTACCCGTCCCTTAAAACTTTGTATCAGAACCCCAGATGCTGAAGCAATAAACAGAAACATAACTAACAACAACCAGCATATTATATTTTGGTTGCTCTTTGGTTTGTGCTATGACCTAGTGCTGTGCTTGTTTTGCACAAAAGCTGCTTCTAAGCCAACCCAGAGGGCAAAAGTACACTGTATAGGGCTCAAAAGACAGGGTTCATAATGATGTTGAACAACCATCTAGGAAAATTTTACCCTCAGAAAGAACATAGAAGAATATACTGACTATTAAGGATAATTCCTAGGGGAAATTTTTCTTAGGGAAAACATGGTACTTGGCCAAAAAGTCTACAAAATCACAGCAGGAATTAATTGGAGAAGACTTCTACCATATTCTTAAATTTTTTAACATGTTCTTTATTTGTATAGCCTGCTTTCCCTCAGGAAAGTTTCCCTCAGGAAAAAAATATATTTGTACAACCCACTTTTGTTCAGGAGAGGCACTCAGTTGCAGTAATCACACACTTGGTTGTGTGCTCTCTGGAAATTTCACTCTTTGTTGTGGCATGAGGGTCACTCTTGGAGGCAGAGAGTGGTGCCAGGCATCAAACTCTCAGCCTCACACACATACTCAAGGCAAGCCACATTAAGCCATATGTCTTAGTACGTCACTTTTACTATGAACAGGATATATTTAGCAGAAATATTCACTAAGTGCAGTGCCAAGAAGTTTTATAATGCAACTTCAAATTAGATTTCTCTACAGACTTAAAGCATTGTTTCAGCTCAAATGACTTAAGGATATAATTGGGTTAAATTTACTGTCAATGTGATATAGTGAGTGAATACTGCCTGAAGTAGAGCAATGATAATATACCAGTGAGACAATAATCTCCCTAGAAGCAAAAATTCTCTCAATTTGGCTATTGCTTCAACAACATCTGTGAAACATTTACCATCATCTCAGTAATTTTTATACTTCAGATCAACAGAGGTGGTAACAACCAAAGAATATTTCAATGCAAAATACTTAAGCTTTTGCAGAGGAGACACACACCTCTCAAATCAACCACAGAATTCTCCTCCCAACTCTTTCCTGCTTATCACTTTGATTTAGCAAGAACTCTAATGCATTCCACTGTGTGTAGAAAAGAACTTTCTATAATAAGTGGAGTTAAGCCAGGCTCTTCAAAGCTCATCAGAATCACACCAGTCTTGCTATTCTGCTAGAAAATGCCAGTGGTATGATGCTAAGTTTTTCTCTTAATTCCATTTCTCATCTTTTATTTACATACTAGTCACTCTTAACACAAAATCAGCCTACATTATGAGAAAGGCCAAGAAATAGCCAGGGCTACAGTCATGACTGCTGCCATCATAACAGTCCTTCCCCACTAAACAGGCTGTTTTCTAAGGGAAAAACAGGGCAGAAGTGGCATACTTCCTTCTCCTTCTCCGGTCTCCCAAGTTAGAAACCAGCCATCTTCAGGGGTTTCAAAGGACAAAGTGAAAAACTGGACTACAGGGAGAGGTACCCCAATGCAAAAGATCTTTGATTACACTGAAGATTGCCATTCTGCGGTACTCAGAGTAGGCTTTCCTGGCCCCCTGGAGGTGGAGGAGGAAGAGTGAAAGGGTGCAATATCCATCCAGGACAGAGGTAGCCTACAGTACATCTAGAGAGTCCTTTCAGTTTGTTAAAATGAATTTTTCTTGGGGTTGGGGGAAGTGTACTTTTTTCCCTAAAAGGGGAGGTTATAGGCCAAAGAAGCCTGGGTATATATGATTTAAGAATAGAGGTGAACAAAGAAAAAGAGAAAAACAAATTTATTAATTATCTCTTTGATGAGAATCAAAGTGACAGGTCTTTCAAATGGATTTCTTAACACAAAAGAAGCCTCGGGATCTAGATCAGGTACCCAGATGTTGACCACTGCAGAGAAGGCCAGAAACTGAGAAGCTATAGCCTAGTATCTGGAGAAAGGCAGACCTCAAAGCCGCTTCTATCAGGAGGAAACAAATCAACTTTTCAACAAAGTCAAAAATATGTAAATTTCCCAATTAAACTAGTACAGTAAGTTAAATCCCAAACTGAAGTATCTAAAATGCAGTTCAAAACTGGGTTTTTGGTTTGGTTTTAGTGGTCTTTTGTTGTTCTGGGGTGGGTTTTTGTTTTGTTTTAGGGTCACACCCTAAGGAGCCGAGGGCTTATATTCTACATGGTTCTGAGCTCACAGATCACTCCTGGTAGTCTAGGAGACAATATGGGGTGCCAGGGATCAAACCCATGCCTAACCTCTGAATTATCTCTTACCTAGCCCATTTATTCTTTTTTTTGTTTTGTTTTTGTTGTTTTTTTTTTGTTTTTGAGTCACACCTGGCAGCATTCAGGGGTTATTCCTGGCTCTATGCTCAGAAATCGCTCCTAGCAGACATGGAGGACCATATGGGATGCCAGGATTCAAACCACTGTTAGCCCTGGATCAGCTGCGTGCAAGGCAAATGCCCTACCACTGTGCTACTTTCCAGCCCCTGGCCCATTTATTCTTAAAGTGAATAGGGCACTTGCCTTCTACACAGCTGACCTGTGTTTGATCCCCAGCACCCCCTATGGTGCCTGAACCCACCAGGAGTGATCCCTGAGTGTAGAGCCCAGAGAAATCCCTAAGCTCTGCTGGGTGTGGCCCAAAATCAAAACAATAAACAGATGAATAGGTCATCCTTCTCACATATTTTAGTAAGTACAGCAGACTAATTCTAATCAGGGTAGAAGAAGTAACAATGATAAGAACTTGACAATTATCTGTAAAATGAGGAAAGAGAAAGGGCTAATGAGAGAACATCCAAGCTTTGAGCTTTGATAGTATTTTAAGTATAAACAGATATGAAAATTCATATTCAATCCATTTTCGGTAGAATATGCAGAGTAGGGGCCGGAGAGATAGCATGGAGGTAAGGCATTTGCCTTTCATGCAGAAGGTCATCGGTTCGAATCCTGGCGTCCCATATGGTCCCCCGTGCCTGCCAGGAGCAATTTCTGAGCATGGAGTCAGGAGTAACCCCTGAGCACTGCCGGTTGTGACCCAAAAAACAAAAAACAAAAAAAAAAAAAAAAAGAATATGCAGAGTAGAAATCTGAAAAGGTCTAGGTATGTAACAAGACAGAAAGTGAGGAAATCAATCACATAAGGCTTGGAAAATAGCCTGTTCCCTTCCTCCTTCATTATGGGGGGATTACTATCTGCTAGACATTGTCCTCAATGCTGGGATAAATGAAGAACAACAAATCTGGTACCTGATTTTAGTGCTAATCTCACTAGAGAGACAGACAATGATCACACAGATGAGTGTGACTACAAATTGTATTAAATGTGTCATTCCCAGGATTAGAGAGATAGTACAATGGGTAAAAACATTTGCCTTGGACCCTTGCTGACCTGAGTTTGATCCTCAGCATCCATATGGCCCTCCAAGCCCCACCAGGAGTGATCCTTGAGTAAGAGCCAGGAATAAGTCCAGAGCACTGCCAGGTGTGGCCCCAAACCATAAACAAACAAACAAACAAAAGTCAAACTCCCAAAAGGGGAATAAAAATACAAGAAGAGAACAATGAGGAAGTGTTTTAAGTTACAAAGCAAAATAAAACTACCAATGGAAACCAAAGGCATAGGTGTACTGAAAACAATTGGACAATTCCAAGAAGCTTAATGAGGAATTAGTTTCACTGAGCAAGTAAGTAACAGTCCTCAAAATTGCTGCAATGTCAAGAGCAAGGCAGACTGAAAAGAGGCCACTGACCTCTTCAATGTGGTGGACATGCCAACTGGGCAGTGTTAAAGGAGGTGCTGCAGGATCTCAAAGATTTTTAAGTGGGGGCTAAAAGATATATAGCACAGCAGGTAGGGAGTTTGCCTTTCACACAGCAGATTCAGGCTCAATTCTTGGCATCCCATATGGTCCTCCCAATCTGCTAGGAGTGATTCCTGAGTGCAAAGCCAGGAGTAACCCCTGAGCACAGCTAGGTATGGCCCCCAAACAAAAAATAATAAAACAAACAAAAATTCATGAATGAGGAGACAAAGGAAAAGTATAGATGATATAACTTTTCTTTCAAAAGTTGAATAATGGACTGGAAATGGGTAGAAGAGTAGCCTGGAAGCAGCACCTTTCAGGGATCTCCATATTAGAATGAAGATGATTTGAACTGTATTAAAAGCAAATAATAAAAAGCCCAAGGCAATAAAACCTGAAATATGGTTCACAGAATGAGGCTTACCATGACAGGAAGATGTGGTTGAGGATGGAGACAATGATGGAGAGAAGCAGGAACTCTGTGGGGGGGTGGGGGAGGGAGAAAAAAAAAGGAGGGAGAGAAGAAGGGAAGGATGACCGGAAAGAGAGAGGTGGGGCCAGGAGAGAAAGAGAGGACTCTAGACAGGAGAGGATGGATAACTGGCAAAGCAAATCCCAGAATGGCTAGTTTTACCAAGATCATCAACCAACAGCTTGATAGCACTGGATCCTTGGAGAAAGTAGGAAATAAACAAGGGAAAGTACAAATAGCCAGAAATTCATTAATATAAGACTGGATGTTGGTGAAGCTCTTGTTATGAGGTTCTAGGGTGTTTCTAGGCATTAGTTACAATTTGTATGAGACATGAACACTTGGCCTTGAGGAGACTAACAAAGACTGACAACTGCAGGCCTTCCATGGGCCAATAACAGCATTTGCCTGGTCACAAGTGAAGTTACTAGGCCTGTTACTATAGATAAATATTCACTGTAAAAGAAAAAAAAAAAAAAAGAGGATGATTTTATCCCTGTCACATCTAGAAAAAGACCAGTAAGCACTAACAGGTGATAATTACACATTCTTTGAAGCTTATGTATGTGCTAATAGATTATATCATCATTACAATGCCCAAAATCCATTACTCAGAAGGAAATATATTGTGTGCGTACATTAAACAAACAGATACTGTGGGTCTGAGAATCAGATAAGCACTCAAGAGGCAAGTCATGATTCCTGTCCTCTGTTGGGCAATCAGTATATGATATCAACCACTGGAGAACACATCATTGGTTGGGATATGAACTAACCCCATCTTCACAACCTATGTGCTTCTTTAGAAAGTAAAGCTCTGGTCATCTTAGTATTTTGAACAAGAGCTTTTCTGGATATAACAGGTTTAGGGAATGGAATGATCCACACTGCTTCATGCCATGGTCTTATTAGTGACATTAAACCCTAAAACTTTCTAAAAACCAATGCTGCTTTTAAAATGAGAGATCACTGCCCTGCCAAAGCCTCACCTACTACCTCCATCACCCAGAATTACCATTTTACCAATGGTCTCACCTCATAACCCCTCCATGATACCCTTCAGGGACACCAATCTGATTGACCAAACTTGAGGTACGCCAGGGCTTTTGGGAGTGAATGCAGGGCACACACAGACACCAGGGCTTTTGGGAGTGAATGCAGGGCACACACACAGGGCGCACGTACACATGCACACACACGTTGAATGCAGGGCACACACACAGGGCGCGCGCGCGCGCACACACACACACACACACACACACACACACACACACACGCGTTTCTTCCTTCTTCCTGGAAGCCTGGCGGCCGTAATATACACACAAATGCAGTCACCATGTTCAAACTGGGCCACTAAGCTCACTCTTTTCTCAAACAAAACATAAACCAGGGAGGCCGGAGCAGTGGCACAGAGTGGAAACGCGTCGCCTTACCAGCGCTAGCCTAGGATGAACTGCAGTTCGATCCCCTGGTGTCCCATATGGTCCCCCAAGCCAGGAGCAATTTCTGAGTGCATAGCCAGGAGTAACCCCTGAGCATCACCAGGTGTGGCCAAAACACAAAACAAAACAAAACAAAACAAAAGTAAACCAGGGGCCAGAGCAGTGGTGCAGGCAGTAGGGCATTTGCTCTGCATGCGCTAACCTAGGACAGATAGTGGTTCAATCACCCAACGTCCCATGAGTTCATAGCCAGGAGTAACCCCTAAGTGTCACCGGGTGTGGCCCCCCCCAAAAAAAAATTTAAAAAACAATATGTAAACCAAGCTTCAAAAGATCATAGTATACTGGCCCATGCAGTAGAAAGCTAGCCTTCTCAGGAGGAAAGCACAGGCCGAGGCCCTGCCCTGCTGAAGCCATACCTGCTGCCTCCATCTCCCACAATCCCCATTTTCCTGTTGGCCCTGCCTCATCACTCTTTTATGATTTCTTTTGAGGACACCAATCTGACAAAACTTCAGGTACACTGGTTTGGGGGCTGATACCAGGGCTTTTTAGAGTGAGTACAGACATCCTACCCTCTCCAATATCTTCCTTCTTCCATGAGGCCTGACAGCTGTGTACACAACTCTAAAAGTCACAGTAACTGTAATAGTGATTTGAATTTCTGGACAACTTCATTTGTTTGATGCTGTCATCCCTATAAGAACACATCAATTTAACAGAATGGACAGCTAACAAGAGCTTACTAAACTTTATGCCACTGTATTAATGACTTCATTGGAGAAACAATAAATTTTTTAACTTTCTTCTCTTCCTTTTTTGTTTTTCTTTTTCTTTCTATTTGTTTTCAAGAATTTGCTTTCACTTATCTGGAAACAAATGTATTATGTCCATATGTGATGCTTTTTCTTTAAATAAAGTAAAAAAAATTTTTTAACAAAAATAAAAGATCAAATATGTCACTTAGCCATGTATAATTCTAAACATGTCCTTTCAACTATAGTTACAAATAAAATCTAAGTCTTTACAATGGCCTTCAAGTCCATCATGACTTGGTTCCCCCCTTACCAACTTCAAATGTTTAAGAACACCTTTACACTAGTAAAAAAAAACATCTCACTTACTAATAAAGAGCAATTCACTTAATTGGTTCAAAGAAACTACTATACATAACCAAAGGCAATTCTGGCTTTATGTCTATCATGTACAAATGTTCTTAAATGCTAAATATCATTATAAAAAGAAGGGGGGAATCATACTTTAAACTCATAATGATCATTTTTCTAATTCTCCTGATGCGACAATGTAATGGCTAAAAAATTTTACTAGAATGCGTTAATAATACAAAATTACAATTGACTTTTTAGAGATTAAAGTGTAGTCATCTTGACTATTAAGTAAATAACTTTGACTTGGTTCATTTACTCTATTAAAATCAGCTACCAGGTTTATCAGTTAATATACTGTTCATATTCATGTATCTCAACAAACATTAAAATGCACAAAGAAATCACTAAGCTTCATTCAAATCACAGTCCTAACAGCAGACATTGAGCTAGATTTTTCTTTTTTGGAGGGTAGAGGGTTGGAGACTACATCCAGCATTACTCAGGGCTAACTCTTGGCTCAGTGCACAAAGTTCAGCGGGCTTTAAGTGGTGTGGAGGATGGAACAGGGTCAGCTGCATACGAGAACCTTAAGGGCTATATTCTCTCTACAGTCCCAACGAAATGTATAAATTAAAACATTTGCTCCTTGTAGGTAGGGCATTCTCACAGATTTTTGGTTTAGTGTTTTTCACCCAAAGGAGGAATTCAAGAGCCCCTAAGAGTTTGCAGCAGCTGTAAGGCTAGGAAGAACATGCCCTGAACTTGTTCCTTTAAACTGATAAGCTGCACCCAAGGCCAAAGGTTGGTCTCCTTCTGCCAGCTGAGATCAGGGACAATCACTCTGGGAATTAGTTTAAAGGCAACTATTTATAACTTTTGTTGTCTAAACTGCATTTGGTCCTAATTTAATGATTAATTTTCTAGAAAAAAAAACACATAAATTAAGTAACCAAATTTTTCTCATTCATTCATTCATTCTTTCTTTCTTCAGTGGTACTAGGGATAAAATTCAGGGTCTCACACATACAAGGCAAATGCTCTACCTCTGAGCTACATCCCATGCCTCTCCACTCATTAATTACTTTATGGAATTAATTCTAACAATTGTTTCTTTAAATTACCTAGGGAAAAATACCCTCAGCATTTAATATGACCAACGGTTTGAAACCCTTCACTATTTACCAGGACCAACCTGTTGCTAGTGCTATGCCTAGAGCCAAGTGCTTTATTATATATTACATCAGTAAACCAGCTCATAACCCTCTGCAGGAGAGGGTACTAGGACAAAATAGGTTAAAGGGCTTAATTATGTTACCCAGATAGGAAGTGGCATCACATTCATCTTGAATTACATCACCTCCTCAAAAATAACAATATTGAAGAGAAAATATCCTATTTCTGGAGCCTCAGAGATAGCTCAAAGGGTTTGAGTGCATATATGCAGAAGACTGGGATTCCATCCCCAGCATGGCCCTCTGGCTACCACAGGAGAGGTTCCTAAGAATTGGGTCCCTAAGAATTGCTGGAGGTGGGAATGCCCCCCATTCTTCTCCTGAGTTACTCCAGGTGCAGAATGCTATAGGTAATTTAAAAAAATAATAATTTGGGCCCAGAGAGATAGCACAGCGGTGTTTGCCTTGCAAGCAGCCGATCCAGAACCTAAGGTGGTTGGTTCGAATCCCAGTGTCCCATATGGTCCCCCATGCCTGCCAGGAGCTATTTCTGAGCAGATAGCCAGGAGTAACCCCTGAGCACCGCTGGGTGTGGCCCAAAAACCAAAAAATAAATAAATAAATAAATAAATAAATAAATAAATAAATAAATAATAATTTGGAACCATAGTCTAGATTCAAATTTGAGTTGAGCCCACCACTTAATAGCTATGTGACTCTGAGAGGCTATTTAGCCATTCTGTGTCTCAATGATCACATTTGGAAAACTAGAAATAACAGACAGTATTTGAGGTTGCTTTAAGAATTAACTTGGGGGGCCGGTGAGGTGGCGCTAGAGGTAAGGTGTCTGCCTTGCAAACGCTAGCCAAGGAAGGACCATGGTTTGATCCCCCGGCGTCCCATATGGTAATTTAAAAAAATAATTTCTGAGCACTTAGCCAGGAATAACCCTGAGCATCAAACAGGTGTGGCCCGAAAAACAAAAAAAAAAGAAAGAAAGAAAAAGAATTAACTTGGGGGACTGGAGAGATAGCATTGAGGTAAGGTATTTGTTTGCCTTGCCTACAGAAGGTCAGTGGTTCGAATCCCGGCACCCCATATGGTCCTCCAAGCTTGCCAGGAGTAATTCCTGAGCGTAGAGCCAGGAGTAACTCCTGAGCACTGGGTGTGACCCAAAAACAAAAACAAAAAAAAAGAATTAACTTGGGAGGACAGAGAGATAGTGTGGAGGTAGGGTGTTTGCCTCGCATGCAGAAGGACGGTGGTTCGAATCCCGGCATCCCATATGGTTCCCCGAGCCTGCCAGCAGTGATTTCTGAGCTTAGAGCCAGGAGTAACCCCTGAGTACTGCCGGGTGTGACCCAAAAACCAAAAGAAAAAAAAAATTAACTTGAGGGGATATACTTTTTTGTTGTTAGTTTTTTGTTGTTTTGGAGTCACACCCGGCAGCGCTCAGGGGTTACTCCTGGCTCTAAGCTCAGAAATCACTCCTTGTAGGCTTGAGGGACCATATGGGATGCTGGGGTTCAAACCACCGTTCTTCTGCATGCAAGGCAAATGCCCTACTTCCATGTGATCTCTCCGGCCCCACACATACATACTTTTTGCAAGAGTCTCTCATGTGATGAAGACAGTAATACATATAAATTTCATCTTCGAAATAAAACAAAACAGATGGGAAGAATCCAAAGGTTAATGTGGGAGAGATGGAGTAAGGAAGTGATGCAAAAAATTAGAGATGAGAGCACTGAATGCCTCCTATAACCCTACTATAAATAACTTTGCAAATTATGATGTCTAAAAAAACACTTATTCTGAGGATATTACTACCATTCCTTTACCAATCAAAAAAATATGGTTAAACAATTTGTCCTAGAATCTCAAAGAGGAATTAGAGAATAGAGCAGTAGTGAAAGCACTTGCCATACATGCAACATTAAACCTGGGTTTAATCCCAATACCACGTAGAGCCAGGAGTGAAACACTAAGCACAGAACCAGGAGTAAATCCTAAAAAATGAAGTATGAATGCCCTTCCCCACAAGAAAAGTAAAAATATCAAACAAAAAATCAGGCATTAAACTAAACAAAATCTATCTCAGCCTAAGTGAGCTAGTTCAAAGGGCTGAAGAACATGTCTGGAATGCACAAGATACTAAGTTTGATCCCCAACATAATGTGGGCCACTCAGCACTGCTAAGTGTAGCCCTGGCAGCCTCCAAGCACCAATAGGGAGAACTCCTTTGATCCCTCAACTCCAAAGAGAACTACTGTCTTAGCAGTATGTTCTTTTATCCACACCATGTTATTGTCAGCTTCATGTCTATTACTTCCTTTTTATAGAGGATTCCATACATTATCACTTTGGATAACCATTTTGAAAAGACTCTGAAACATACCTAGCTCAGAATTCCCTTTTTGTACATGAAGAAATAAAAGCCCAGGAGGTTTACCAGTGATTTGCACGAAGTCATACAATGAAATCCCTACCCTATTCCCCTTTCTTTAGGATGCCCATGACCTGCCTCTCATATGCCTGCAGTTCTGCTTCTAATCTTTTGGTGACAGAGAGAAGCCAATGATCACTGTACAAATCAAGAAAGCAAAGGATAAGTGAAGATGAGGAGCTCCCCAATGAGATAAGTTCATAAATTTCAGGAAATGCATTTTGGTAAACCAAGTTTAACTGTCTGGGAGTCTCTGCTTTCTGGTTTACAGCAGCTTTCTGGAGATTCAACAGTAACAAATTAGGAGTCTGGTCTACAGATGATGTCACATCATGATTCTGAGGAAATATGTGCCAAAGTTTTGACAAACTTAATTTGTCAAAGGAAGTAAGCCCACAGTTTTTTATTTTGTTTCTGGGCCACACCGGCGGCACTCAGGAGTTACTCCGGGCTCTGCACTCAGAAATCACTCCTGGCAGGTTCAGAGGACCATATGGAATGCCAGAGATCGAACCCTAGTCCATCCCAGGAAGCTGTGTGCAAGGCGCGTGCAAGGCAAACGCCCTACCACTGTGCTATCTCTCTGGCCCCTGGAAGCCCACAATTAAATGGCTATTGAGGGAAGGTGGGACAAGGCGGAGGAGAAGAAATGGGGCAGACTAATAATGACCTAAGAACAGTGAGTATTTGGAGGTGCTTTGGCACATAAGTAATGGTAAAAAGACTGCAACTTTGTATACTCAGATCATAAACTAACACTATTGTAACCATATGACCGCAATAAGTATTTGTAAAAATAAACAAAACTATGTTACACATATATACATACTCAATTAAAGCAAAACCATTATAATTTAAGGCCAACATTACTAAAGCTTAATAGACCAATGGCCCTGTGAAGAGAATAGTTCAAGATTTTCAATCTAAAGTTTCCTTTCCAGAAAAAGAGTTGGATTTGTGATTCAACTCTGTCCCCTCCTGCTCCAACTCTGCTGTGGGCATATCTGATTTTATACTAAGAGACTGGGTCAGAGGCAAAGAGCCAGTGCAAACCACAAATCTATTGCTCTCCTGATTGGCCGCAGGCAACACAATACATATCTGCATCTGCTGTTACTCAGGCTTGTCCTGGGAGAGGTTGATTTCATCTTTCCATTCAACATATTTTGAAGCATTGTCAGTTTACACAGTTCTTACAAGGTACTAAAAGTGACCACTGCTCCAAGCTAAGTCTCAGCACATTAAGTCCCAAATAAAAACTCAACTCCAGGACTTTTTTTTCCAAAGAATCAAGTTTTGTGGAGAAAGGGTGGTTCTGACTTAAGTCTAAACCTCAAGTCTTGATTCTACCCAATCACTTAATAGTTTATGTCAATCATCCTCTCAGAACTTCTCAGGCCCATGGCCTAGAATGTGGAGGAGGTAAGAAACTCCCTTAAGGATTTGCAACATAGTGCAGGGGTAAGAAGCTTGTTCTGCCGTGACAGATACAGGTTTCATACTGGCACCATAGGTGCTCCCCTGAACACCACTGGAAATTACCGAAGAGCCAGGAGTAGTGATAGGCACAGCTGGGTATGATCCAAACTCCCAACCCCCAGGAATCTCTGTATTGATAAAACTACAGAGGAATTGAAATAAACTACTATACATGAAACTACTAGTAAAATTACAACTAAAGCTAAAGACCAACTGAAAACTGTCTTCAAATCTAACTGAATTACCTACATACAATCCCCAAGGTAAAACTCAGACAACTGAACAAGTTTAAAAGTCCTTTACAATCTGCCCACATGAAAATAGTGCTGGGCGGGCAGCTGGCAGACCTCCGTATGTGCCAGCGGCCTTGTGGCCTGGCCTAGGTTGGGGGGCCCGGACCTGGGTCACCCGAACCCCCTCTCCCCCTTTCCTCCGGATCTCCAGGTGGGTTTCTGGGAGGAGCTCATGGGGCACCCTGGGTTTTCCC
Source organism: Suncus etruscus (assembly GCF_024139225.1). NCBI lineage: Eukaryota > Metazoa > Chordata > Mammalia > Eulipotyphla > Soricidae > Suncus > Suncus etruscus. The sequence goes on from NC_064852.1 coordinate 53,121,439, forward strand.
CACTCCCAGGCCGGGTCTGGGGACCGGCCTAGGTTGGGCTTAAATCCCTGTCCTTCGGGCTTGGGAGGGTCTCTCTCCCTTCCTGGAGCTGGATTTTTAGCAGCACGGGCGGGCAGCTGGCAGACCTCCGTATGTGCCAGCGGCCTTGTGGCCTGGCCTAGGGTGGGGGGCCCGGACCTGGGTCACCCGAACCCCCTCTCCCCCTTTCCTCCGGATCTCCAGGTGGGTTTCTGGGAGGAGCTCATGGGGCACCCTGGGTTTTCCCCACTCCCAGGCCGGGTCTGGGGACCGGCCTAGGTTGGGCTTAAATCCCTGTCCTTCGGGCTTGGGAGGGTCTCTCTCCCTTCCTGGAGCTGGATTTTTAGCAGCACAGGCGGGCAGCTGGCAGACCTCCATATGTGCCAGCGGCCTTTTGGCCTGGCCTAGGGTGGGGGGCCCGGACCTGGGTCACCCGAACCCCCTCTCCCCCTTTCCTCCGGATCTCCAGGTGGGTTTCTGGGAGGAGCTCATGGGGCACCCTGGGTTTTCCCCACTCCCAGGCCTGGTCTGGGGACCGGCCTAGGTTGGGCTTAAATCCCTGTCCTTCGGGCTTGGGAGGGTCTCTCTCCCTTCCTGGAGCTGGATTTTTAGCAGCACGGGCGGGCAGCTGGCAGACCTCCGTATGTGCCAGCAGCCTTTTGGCCTGGCCTAGGGTGGGGGGCCCGGACCTGGGTCACCCGAACCCCCTCTCCCCCTTTCCTCCGGATCTCCAGGTGGGTTTCTGGGAGGAGCTCATGGGGCACCCTGGGTTTTCCCCACTCCCAGGCCGGGTCTGGGGACCGGCCTAGGTTGGGCTTAAATCCCTGTCCTTCGGGCTTGGGAGGGTCTCTCTCCCTTCCTGGAGCTGGATTTTTAGCAGCACGGGCGGGCAGCTGGCAGACCTCCGTATGTGCCAGCGGCCTTTTGGCCTGGCCTAGGGTGGGGGGCCCGGACCTGGGTCACCCGAACCCCCTCTCCCCCTTTCCTCCGGATCTCCAGGTGGGTTTCTGGGAGGAGCTCATGGGGCACCCTGGGTTTTCCCCACTCCCAGGCCGGGTCTGGGGACCGGCCTAGGTTGGGCTTAAATCCCTGTCCTTCGGGCTTGGGAGGGTCTCTCTCCCTTCCTGGAGCTGGATTTTTAGCAGCACGGGCGGGCAGCTGGCAGACCTCCGTATGTGCCAGCGGCCCTGTGGCCTGGCCTAGGGTGGGGGGCCCGGACCTGGGTCACCCGAACCCCCTCTCCCCCTTTCCTCCGGATCTCCAGGTGGGTTTCTGGGAGGAGCTCATGGGGCACCCTGGGATTTCCCCACTCCCAGGCCGGGTCTGGGGACCGGCCTAGGTTGGGCTTAAATCCCTGTCCTTCGGGCTTGGGAGGGTCTCTCTCCCTTCCTGGAGCTGGATTTTTAGCAGCACGGGCGGGCAGCTGGCAGACCTCCGTATGTGCCAGCGGCCTTGTGGCCTGGCCTAGGGTGGGGGGCCCGGACCTGGGTCACCCGAACCCCCTCTCCCCCTTTCCTCCGGATCTCCAGGTGGGTTTCTGGGAGGAGCTCATGGGGCACCCTGGGTTTTCCCCACTCCCAGGCCGGCTCTAGAGGGTGGATCAGGGGGTGTAGTTTGATATGGGGGGAGGCAAATAATTTCTCAGCTATACTCAGGCTGTCACTGGCAATTTCATACCAGTCTACATTTTGAAACCGCGCGGGGGCGCTAGCCCCCGCGCGATCATATGCTCCTCCCAACCATCAGTACCCCAGATTTACCCTTCTTAACTTCAGTAACACACAGCTTCAATCTCTGACCAAAGACATACAGTAGATCTTACAAATTCCAGAACTATTTAGAAGGACACAAATCGAACACATATTGAACACATATATTTTTTGAATATTTTATGGTTATTTTCTTTAACTGCTGTAACTCTCTATATATTCTTCTACCATGATGTTTCTATCCACTTTTCATCTTGTCTTTTCTTTGTAAGCTGTTCAGTAAGGATTGTGGTGGAACTATCCCTCAGTTTGATGCCTATGATTGAACTATGTCATGGAAATTGCTGGTCTTGTTCCTATTGCCTCCAGATGCACCAATAACGCTTCGTGGCATTGATCCTTGTTTGCATAGACACATTAAAATGGGAAAACACTATACATACAGATTAGTTATTATCTAATAAATCTCATTACAATGTACCTTACACCCTGAATATTGATATAATGACCTGGCATAGGCCTCAGTTGAATGGGCATTCTCCATTCACGCTGGAACCAGGCAAGCTATCTACGAAACATCCAAGGTCTTTTATAGCAACAGTTGGAAGCAGTCCTCTACCAGGAAAGACACTACCAAGGGTGTGACATCTACCTCCTAATAAGACACTTCCGTTTACACTGAGAAGACGTGACAACAACAATGACCTGCGAGAAGACATGACAACAACGATGACCTGCTCTACAGGACATGGTTCTCTCTATTGCCCCTTAAGTGTGAGGTGAAACGAGAGGATGCTCTGCACCATCCTGAATGCAATATGGGATATGCAGACTCCAGGATCTTTAATACAGAAGAATGATACCAACAACAGAAACTATGTGAGGAATGGAGGTGTATTGCCACTACAGACTATGACTTGAATTGGACAAACTAGTTTGCCTGGAGCCTAGAGTCAGTCCTGTGCCAGGTAACTTCAGGGGTAGGGTCTCCATGTATTTAGACCATAATTTGTCTTTCCATGTCCCTTATGTTTTGGTGGGCCTATGCAAACAAATGCCACTTTAATATCGTTTTTTACTATGTTCTCTTGACTCCAATCCTTAAGAAAAACAACCCATTAAAACTTTTGAGGTTAACTTAAACTAGTAAGCATGTGCATGGAACTAGATAAATGTACTTTGCCCTCAATGTTTAAAGAGTTACATAAGTCTAATATCTTTAGATTATATGGTGTGCTGCTAAGAAACAATATGTACTACAACTGGGGATTTGAGGGACAAAGTAATTGTATTGTACATGGGTTCAGTTTTGTTTTTCTTAATGTTCTTTGGCTGAAAGTTCAAGGCTGGGATATCATCGATGGAACTACTGAGAATCCTGTTTATGGGTGATTGGGCTTCCACTGTAACTTTACCCTGTCCTCTTTCTTTGCATCTTTGTTGTCATAATTAAAATAATAAAAAAAATAATTAATAAAAAAAAAAAAAAAAAGAAAATAGTGCTGCAAAACATGAAATACTTAGGTATTAACTTAACAAGAGGTGAAATTAAAAAAACAAACAAACAAAAAAAAAACCATTTAAGGGGAGGTGAAAGACTTACACAGTAAAAATTGTAAATTACTGCTAAGAAGGAAAAAAAAGACATTTCCTATTCATCTCCTCCCCAAAATCTATTCATGTATAAAAGAATTGGCATTGTCAAAATGATTGCCATACCCATTATTCTACAGATTCAATACAATACCCATTAAAATTCCAAATGCATTTTTCAAAGAACACACTCTACTAAAAATTTGTATTGAGCTGTAAAACTCATGAATAGCCAAAGCGATCCTAAGGGAAAAAATGGTAGACAATGCATTTCCAAACTTTATTACAAAGCTATAATAATCAAAACTGCATGGAGTAATGCATTATTATACTGGAATAATGGTAGACTGAAATAATACTAGAATAAGGGAGGATCTGGGTGGGGCTCTGAACTTCGGCCTCCCAGCTCTTGAAGGGTCTCTTTCCTTCCTGGGAGCCGGGAGTCTAGCAGCATGGGGTTCGGCAGGCCTCGGCCATGCCAGAGGCCTTCTTAACCAGGCAAGGGGGAGGGAGGTACGGGTCTTGAGTAATCCCAGCACCCCTCTACTGCCTTGCTCCAGATCTCCAGGGCTTCCCTGGGCCACATGCCTGGGCAAACCAGCGAGTTGGGTCCCTTGGCGGAGCTTGAAGGTACCCTAGGCTTTCCCCCATTATCCATTCGGCTCCTTAGGTCTCCCAGCGTCCTGAGCAGTCACTGGTAATCTCTTTCCAGTCTATATTTTCAAAATCGTGCAAGGGCACACAAGAAACATTAATAGTACTCACTATCATTGAATTATGTTTTTATGTATGCAGAATGTCCATTTTGTACTCTGCCCTTTTGCACACCCCTACAAAAGATCATTTTTCTCTTTAACTCTCTTAACCCCTATCATCATTACTCCTCATTTACCCTTTTTAACTTAAGTACTGTAGAGTCCTAAGTCACAGACCAAACTGGTGGCCTGGAGTTAACACCCACCCAACTATTCCAAAAGGCATAAAAAGGACACGTATGTCTTTTCAACATTTTATGAGTGTTTTCTTTGACGGCTATAAGTTTTGCTGAATATTTTCTTATACAGTGACGATCCCCCCCCCTTTTTTTTATCTTCTCTTTGTGAACTGCTCAATTTGGTGTGAAAGAATCCCTCAGTTTAATGCTTATGTTTGAACCAAGTCATGGGTATTGTTGGACGTGTTTTTACGCCCCCATATACTCTGATAATGCCACGTGGCTTTATTTCTTGTTTGCTTAGGCACACTAAAACGGGAAAATACTATACATACAAATAAGTTCTTATCTAATAGAGATGGGAACACACAAATCTTGTAGTGCAATGGGACCTTACACCCTGAACATTGACATAAAGACCTGGTACAGGCCTCAGAAGAATGGGCATTCTCCATTCACCCCTGATTTCCAAAAACAGATGAGTGGTATATATATATAATATATATTATATATACATAAATATGTGGTACATATATATAATGGAATACAACATAGTCATAAGGAAGGATGAATCATGCAATTTTTTGCAACATGGATGGTACTGAAAGATGTTATGTTAAATGAAGTAAGCCAGAAGAAAAATATAGAATGTTATCACTTACATTTGAATAACTACATGAAAAAAAACGCAATGGTCTAAATGGGAGTTGTCTTGAACACCCTTTGCCCCAGAGAGGAAAGAAACTGAGTGGAGAAGGAGAAAAACAATATGAAAGGATGGGAGCCAGAGGCCAAGTGGTCTCAGGTACACTGGTGAAGTTAAAAAAAAGAACAAACTAAATATCCAAGCAAGTGTTAACAACAATGGAACCAAGAGACCCAAACTTTAACAATTTATACTTAAAAGGGCCTGTTATACTGATAAACTGGGGACAAGGGGTGATGGTATGGGGTTAACGGAGGTCGACACTGGTGGTAGGATTGGCCTTGATTCATTGTATGAATCTGTAAATCACAATGGTTTCAATAAAATAAAATAAATTTTAAATGTAATGGTGTTTTATCAAAGTTAAAGGCAGACAGAACACTTTTATTATATACGTGGTTTTTCTTTTGGTTTTTGGGCCACACCTGGTGACACTCCTGGCTATGTGCCCAGAAATCACTCTTGGCTTGGGGGACCATATGGATCGCCAGGGGATAGAACTGCGGTCCATCCTAGGCTAGTGTGGGCAAGGCAGATGCCTTACTGCTTGTGCCACCACTCCGGTCCCTATTATGTGCATGTCTTAATGTAATTATTAAAAGTGCAACAATTATTTGGTTTAGGATTATTAACCTAATACATGAATAATCCAAGTTCTATCTCCAGAGTCCCACATGGTGCCCAAGTCTGCCAGAAGTGATTCCTGAATACTGTAGAAACAGGAAGTAACACCTGAGCATTGGTGGGTGTGCCCCTCAAATTATTGAGCTTATTCCATGAATTTTTATGCTATTATAAGACTAAACATTTTTTAAATAGGTAAAATATGTACTCACTCAAATCATTTGGTTTATGGTTGACACCCTGATCTGTATGTGACTTGTTTTCATTATTGGCTCTGGCTGAGATGCACCTGTTTTTGTTTTATTATTTAGTAAATTTATTTCTAAACAGTAGACTACATCATTGATACAGTCAACAATCCCTATTGATTCTCAAACTACTGTAGGTAGAGAATTTCTAATTCCTCTAAATCAAATAGTTTAACTTTGAGCATGGGTAATAGAAACTGACTAGGCAGCCAAAAAAACTGGGAAAAATATTGATTTCACCTTTCTCTTTCCTAATTCAGTTTTCTCTCCTCAAATCCAAGCATGGATAAGGTATAAAGTACAATGAAAAGGTGAATTTGAAATATCAAAAAATATAGTCTTAATTATCAGTAAAGAATTTGTCTTCCATATCTTCTGAAGATATTTATTCAGAGATCTTTTAAAATAATGACAATCAAGGGCCAGGAAGGTGGTGCTAGAGGTAAGGTGTCTGCCTTGCAAGCGCTCTAGCGTAGGACGGACCTCATCCCATATGGTCCCCCCAAGCCAGGAGCGATTTCTGAGCGCATAGCCAGGAGTAACTCCTGAGCATCAAATGGGTGTGGCCCAAAAACCACAAAAAAAAAAAAAGATAATCATCATCATTATCACAGCACACATTATCAAAACACAAATTAAAAAACAATTTACAGAAGTTAGTTACTGATAACTTGAAATAAAATGTAAAATTTTGTACTGAATTTGAGCATTTACATATTAGACTATTTTATAATATCTATTCTGCATCAATAAATATTATATAGGGTCATAAAAAATAAGGTTCTCTAATTCAACTTTAAATATATCATGTCAAAATTTAATTACTTTAGAAACTGTCCTACTTTACACATCAAGAAAATATATATGTGTTATTAAAGTAATTACTGTCAAGTACTTTGCCAAAATATACACAATTAGATAGCAATGGAAGGAAATCCTGCCAGTCCTAATTCTGCCAGTACAAAGTTGTGCAGCATTACAGATTGCGCAGCCGCTTGGCGGTTGGTTTTATCATAATGAGGTGAGACTTGCTACCTAACTCAGCTCTGACAGACAGTTTTGAAACCCCTTAATATGGTCATGGCCCTCCAAATAGCACTGTCATTCACTTTGTATCTAAATCTGATTAACATAAGCCTTAGTCAATTTTTCCCTCGGAGCTGAGAATCTAAATTTTGGGCCTTGGAAGATGAAAACTCCTTGAAAAATGTCCAAAAGTTCAGCAACAGGTAAATACCAAAAAGCCTAATTAAACTGATGTTGAAAGCTACAAGTAGGGGGCCAGAGAGATAACATAGAGGTAGGGTGTTTGCCTTGCACGCAGAAGGACGGTGGTTCGAATCCCGGCATCCCATATGGTCCCCTGAGTGCTGCTGGGTGTGACCCAAAAACAAAAAAAAAAAAAAAAAAAGAAAGCTATAAGTAGGACAGCAAGAAAATAAGAGTTGCTGCAGAGAAGACCTTCCAAACTTTCCAAACTTTCTTTGGCTTCCCAAAGGAAGACTTAGGTAAACTAAGAAACTCAAAAACAAAAACAAAAACAAAACAAAACAAAAAAAACACAACTCTGAACACAGGTAAAAGACACAATTCCAGAAAGTATCAGTATTCATATTCATCTACTGCAATAGAGTAGGGGTGGAGGTGTTGTAAACCTGGCAGAGTTCAGGACTTACTCCTGGTTCTGTGCTCAGAGGTTACTACTCCTGGCAGTGCTCAGGAGACCATATGTGGTACCGGGGATCTAACCTGGTTCAGCCACATGCAAAGCAAGCACCCTATCTCCCAGGTTCCCCAACTGCATTTTTTAATATTAAAACTAAGTCACCACCAGCTGGAGAGTAAAGAGCCAATGGAGAAAATAGACAACAAGTGTAGGCCAGTGCTCCTCTCATGCTCCATTGCCACAGCAGACCCAGGAATCTATGCCAGCGCTTGGTCTTGCTGAGTTCAGATAGGGCCTCAGACCTCAGCACAGCACACCAGTACTGACACTCACGCTTAAGTCTACTTTATTCTATCTCTGCATGTTTCTTTCTCAACACTAGGCCCGAAGAGCACAGTGTCAAGATTCTTTCAAATAAAACTGTTTCATGAGTTTCAAGACTACAGTAAAGTCTTCATGCAGGCCATAAAATGGTAACTTTTCCCCCTGTGATAAGAGCAGTAAACAATGGCTACCAGCAAACATTACTTTTAGTCCAGACATGCTGTTCTAGTAAAACAGGTGCCTCTATGGTATAAGTATTCTCTGTCATCCTTTTTTGTTCTTCAAAGTGATCTTTTTAAACTACAGAATTGGTAAGGAAAATAAATAAATCAAAATAGGGGGCCGGCGAGGTGGCGCTAGAGGCAAGGTGTCTGCCTTGTAAGCGCTAGCCAAGGAAAGGACCACGGTTCGATCCCCCGGTGTCCCATATGGTCCGCCCAAGCCAGGGGCAATTTCTGAGCATGTAGCCAGAAATAACACCTGAACATCAAACGGGTGTGACCCGAAAAACCAAAAAAAAAAAAAAAAATCAAAATAGGACTTTTTTTTTTGTTTGCTCCAAATACCTTGCCCAGTTCCAATCTACCCACTAAATTGGTGAAAACTAAAACTAAGCCACTTAAACCAGAACACAGATAGACACATACACAGCTCCATCTGCTAATTAAAACTGGGCAGGAAACAGTTAACAGGCATCTGTTGCATTGTTTGAAACTAATGAGCAGAGACAAAGCTGAAATGGCTCTTCGAAAGCAAACCCAGTGATTTCACTCAATTTCTATTTGGCATTTATGTTAGTGGGGGGTTGGGAGCAGGACGTTAAATGGTGTATTATGAGGTCTATGAAATATCTTTCATATTTTAAAGGGTCCCTTTAAAACTGATTACAGAAAAGACACACAGAGTTATATACTGGGGTACCATCCTTCAATTAAGCATTTTGAATCTCATCTTAGATGTCACCAACTATTTATAATATTATAAAAGATAATAACTAAAATTCACACAAGGCTTTAGAAAGCTCAGATAGTGTGTCCACAGTTCATGTAGCCTTCATTGATCCAGTTGAGTAATCATTTAATATCGACCTTGAACATTTAAAAGATGAATATGACTTAAATTTCTGTCTAGGGAACTCACCCTGAGAAGTTACTATGGTGTTATTGCTATGGTAAACTAAGGCCCTAGAAGAATAATTGATTCAGAGGCCAGAAAACTAGGGGCAGCAAAATCCAAAACATAAGCACAGAGCCTTTTTTTTTTTTTTTTCCATTTTTGGTCACACCCAGCAGCGCTCCTGGCTCTGTGCTCAGAAATCGCTCCTAGCAGGCTCGGGGGACCATATAGGATGCCAGGATTTGAACCACCATGTCCTTCTGCATGCAAGGCAAAATGCCCTACCTCCATTCTGTCTCTCCAGCCCCAGAGAGCCCATTTTCTTAATTCCCCAGAGTACCTCGATATCAAAGGTGAACCAATCCATTTCACAGTTTACCCATACTCAATTCCAACCCTCATCCCCACTCCAATCCAACAATCCTCACTCCAAATTCCAAACTCTTTCTTTTTTTTTTAAATATAATTTTTATTTTGATCATAGTGGCTTACATATTGTTGACAATAATATTTTAGGTACATATTTACATAAAATCAGGGGGGATTCCCATCACCAGTTTGTCCTCCCTACACCTCCGTTTTTATCCTACCTCCCATATCCTCTTCCCTCACCCCCAGGGCTGCTAGAATATGTGGTCCCCTCTGTAGCTAGCCTACTACTTAGTAGTCTTGCACCTGCCAAACTCTTTCTTGTAACACATTCCTAAAGAGTAATTCTAACAGACCCAAGAGAGATCATCCCAAAACTGCCTGTGTGCATGGAGGTAGGCAGGCCTACATTCAAGCCAGCCTTGGACCCTGCAGCAACTCCCTGCACCCTGCTTCTAAGAGTTCCACAGTGTGTTCCAGAGCGGTTATTGAATCCATCTCCCTCCAACTTTTCTTAGTGGAGCCAAGCAATTTGAAGCAAGATAACTTTACCCCTCCCGATGTGCTGACAGGTAGTACAGCTATCAAAGCTCTTTATTAAAAAGCTTTATTAAACAGTTATTTTAAAGACATATCTGTATCTGTACTCAAGACTCAGTTTCCACATAGTCATCCTTAATGGGCTGAGAGGTTTTTTTTTCACACACTAGACTACTAATCGAAGTAAGTTTTAACCCTTTATTATCACTTTTATATTCCAATTTTTCTAATAGTGCTAACAAAATGTGTTTAATCAAAGATAAAATTAATAACTCAGAAAGAGAATGTAATGCCAAAATAAGGATCTACCTTCAATAAAACTGTAATTCGCATGAGTCTCAATAAAAATTATTTAAAAAAAGGATAAAACAAAAAAACGTATAAAATTTCTAAGGTGGGGTCCGGGCGGTGGCGCTAAAGGTAAGGTGCCTGCCTTGCCTGCGCTAGCCTTGGACGGACCGCGGTTCGATCCCCCGGCATCCCATATGGTCCCCCAAGCCAGGAGCAACTTCTGAGCACATAGCCAGGAGTAACCCCTGTGCATTACCGGGTGTGGCCCAAAAACCAAAAAAAAAAAAATTCTAAGGTGTGCATGTATCATATAATTATAACTTGTGCTGAACAGAGCTCTAAACGTTTTTTTTAGGGGGGGGTCACACCCAGCAGTGCTCAGGGGTTACTCCTGGCTCTACACTCAGAAATCGGTCCTGGCAGGCTCGGGAACCATATGGATGCCGGGATTCAAACCACCGTCCTTCTGCATGCAAGGTAAATGCCTTACCTCCATGCTATCTCTCCAGCCCCTCTAAACTTTTATTATCTTGTATCTATAATCCATGGTAAATCTTTTAGTGAGACCATTGTATTAATCTCTAGAGTCATTAAATTCTAACCCCTATTTTTTTTTGTTTTTGTTTTTATTTTTGGGTCACATCCAGCAGTGCTCAGGGGTTACTTCTGGCTCTACACTCAGAAATCACTCCTAGCAGGCTCGGGGGACCATATGGGATGCAGGAATTCAAACCACCACCCTTCTGCATGCAAGGCAAATGCCCTACCTCCATGCTATCTCTCAAATTCTAATCCCTATTGATAAAAAAATAATAAAAAAAATTAGGATCTATATAGAAAATGTTCAGGGTTCAGGGACCAGAGCAATATCACAGCAATAGGGTGTTTGCCTTGCACGTGGCCAACCCAGGAAAGACCCGGGTTCAATTTCTATCCTCCCATATGGTCCCCCAAGCCTACCAGGAGCAATTTCTGAATGTAGAGCCAGGAGAACCCCTGAGCACCACCAGGTGAGACCCAAACACAAAACAAAAGAAAATGGTCAACATGAACTTGCATGTCCACTGAATTATTTTTATTTAAAAGGTCAAATTAAAGAAAACAACTAGGAAATTGAAATCAGCTTATCCAATATATCTGGATTCTGCTCAGCTAAATGTTGACATCATCTTGGATAAAAATGTGAATATAAGGGGCCGGGAAAGTGGCGCTAGAGGTAAGGTATCTGCCTTGAAAGCGCTAGGACGGACCGCGGTTTGATCCCCTGGCATCCCATATGGTCCCCCCAAGCCAGGGGCGATTTCTGAGCGCATAGCCAGGAGTAACCCCTGAGCATCAAAGGAGTGTGGCCCAAAAACAAAACCAAAAAAATGTAAATGTAACAGTTTATTTTTCAGTCAATAAGTCTTAATATAAATTTTGTCTTGTTACCAACCAAAAACAGCATTTGATTTTAAACTGGGGTCAGCAAACTTTCTCAATAAGGATAAATTAGTAAATATTTTAAAATTTTGAGTCACACATAGGTCTCTGTTGCAAATTTTTGCTGGGTTTTCTTTTCCAAACTTTAAAAATGTAAAAACAAAGCTGCAAACCACAACTGACCTGTGAACCACAATTTTGCCAACTCCTAATTTTAAAGAAAGCAGAACCCAAGAAAAATGCACAAAGTTACAGAATAAGCTGTTGAAAAAACTTCTGCTGTCTTGCACTTTTTTTTTTTTTTTTTCCCTTTGGGCCACACCAGGCAGTACTTAAGAGGTTAGTCCTGGCTCTACGCTCAGAAACCACTCCTGGCAGCCTCAGGGGAACCATATGGGATGCTGGGAATTGAGCCCAGGTCTGTCCCGGGTCAGCCATATGTAAGGCTAATAATGTCCTTCCGCTGTGCTATCTCTCGGGCTCCTGTCTTGCACTTTCAAGCCTGTGTTCTCCACTGAACACATACCTCTCCTCTCTCTTCCTTTTTTTTTTTTCTGCTGAAATTAGGCTACAACAATTACCCCCTGACACTATTAATATGATTACATTAGCTATTTTACACATACAAATAATGATAATGACAGGATGCACTTTGATCTTCTAACCAGAAACTACCAACAAAAAGAGGGCAAAGGACAGTTATAAAATGCTGAGCTATCCTAGTCTAAACTACTATACTGACTTACTGTATTAGCCATATTAATTTACTGAATGCATCATAGTGCTCAAAGTAGAAACATCTTCACTTTATTCACATAGATGCATAAGTGACATCTAACTTATCCTAGGTAATGGTGTTGACTTGAATTCACAGAGATGATCTTACTAATCACTGGGAAACATGACAGAATCTGGTGTTTCACTATCAGTGGCTCTGCTAAAACCAACAAGGTGATCTTGTCTGTATTAACCTTCATTTTCTCATTTAAATTTGGCTCACAGGCATTAAGCTGTCAAACTATGACCATACTTAATAATGAAACCACTCAGGAAATACCCTAACAGGAAGAAGTGGGGGTAGGGTGGGGAGAGACAGCAAATGGAAGAAGCTTAGATTGCCCTATGGGACAAGGCTGGATTTTCTTTTTGTTCTACCAGCACCTTGCTCAGTACAGACCATTCCAAGACAATAAAATGGCCTCATATTAGTATTGACAAGCACACTCATAGCCCACAGGAAATGCAATAGCAAATTGGGGCCGGAGAGATAGCACAGCGGTGTTTGCCTTTTAAGCAGCCAATCCAGGACCTAAGGTGGTTGGTTTGAATCCAGGCGTCCCATATGGTCCCCCGTGCCTGCCAGGGGCTATTTCTGAGCAGATAGCCAGGAGTAAACCCTGAGCTCCACCAAATGTGGCCCAAAAAAAAACAAAACAAAACAAAAAAAGAAAGAAAATACAACAGCAAACTATCACCATATTCTACTTATCTTAAAGACATATTTTATATACTTTTAATTAAACATTAATTATGATCGTACAAAGGTCTTGGAGGAACCAATCAAATAAGTTTTTTTTTAGCCAAGGCTAATTGATTCTAGGCAACTGGGGCTATTATATCAAATGGATAAGACACTCAATAGTACTTCTAACTTCCAATAAATGAGTTGTTCAGGGCAGAAAGGATATCAGCACCTGGATATCTGCAAAGATAACAGAACCCCAGAAAAGTAGAAAGTATCTGAAATACAACTGTGTCTACAATCAAAATGACTGATTGACTCTTTCCATTCAGGATGGCAGAACCATGATCAAAACGACTTCTCAAGATGACAAATATCCTTTTTGAAAACTTCTTAAACTTTGGCAAAGCCAAATTAAGCCATGAAATGTAATTCTCTAGTAAGAAATTGGCACACATACATATCTATCTGCCCCACACACAGGGAGTTAAGAAATGGTACTCTTCTCTGACAAGACCTTATCAACTTTTGACAGCAATGCTCTGTTCAATTTTCTCAAAACACAGTCAGAAAAGCCCAGAAACTAATCCACCTAGGTACTTAGAAAGTAATTACGGATTCAGGCCACCCCAACAATTAGGCCAACAATTTCAGGGAAGTGTGAGGGACGGGGTCAGCAAAGCTGCTAGGGATCCGGACAAGATTTGGAAAGAATAAGAATGCTTTTCACTTTGATATTATTAGATTCATTTTATTTCCCTAGCACAATTTCAACTGCAAAGCATTAAGTTTCAGGTATATAAATTCTGGTGTCAGAAGACAGTGCTACCACTTCCTGTTGGAGCTCTGAGGGCTCAAGAAGCATGGGATTTCCCCTCCTCCAAGTCAACTCAACTCAACAACTCACGACTGCCTCTTCTTACCACATCCACCAAAAGATCAAGATCACATATGAGAGTCACCCCAGTTAGTGTCTGCTTCCCATTCTAAACCATTTCAAGGACATTCGTTTTCATGTCTTCATAGCTCAACCCTTCACAAAACCAAATTTTACTCATGTAAAAAAATAAAATCCAAGGAGAAGTCTAATCCTTTAGAAAGAAAAGTCCTTTCCAAAAGCCAAGATGTCTCACAGGTTTGGCATTCAGGAGACCCAGATTCAAAGCCCAAGAGTACACCTGAGATAAAACACCCACCCTCGGGCCCAGAGAGATAGCACAGCGGCGTTTGCCTTGCAAGCAGCAGATCCAGGACAAAAGGTGGATGGTTCAAATCCCGATGTCCCATATGGTCCCGTGCCTGCCAGGAGCTATTTCTGAGCAGAAAGCCAGGAGTAACCCCTGAGCACTGCCGGGTGTGACCCAAAAACAAAAAAATCACCCACCCTCAACTCAGGTCAAGAGTAGCCCCTGAACACCACCAGGTGTAATTTCCCAATATAATCATTAAAAAACAAGCAAAAGTCATCCAGAGTGGCACTTCATGTAAACAGCATGAGCGAGATTCAAGATTTTCTGAGTCAAAACAAGAGCATGTAGGCCAGAGGAATAAGTACAGTGGGCAGAATGCTTGCCTTGCCAGTGATCCCTGAATGCAAAGCCAAAATTAAACCCTGAGCATCGCCCGGGCCAGCCCCCCCCAAGAAAATAAATAAAATAAAATAAAAAACAAAAACGGGATTATGTTTCCAGGAGGTCATTGAGAGAGGACAATGCTCCCCACCTAGTCCCTTAGAAACTGACCTTTAGGGCTGGAGAGATACTACAGTGAGTAGGATTGCTTGTTTGCATGCAACCAGCCCTAGTTGAATCCTCAGCACTACATACAAGTCCTGCCAGAAATGATCCCTTAGCAGTCAGGAGTAAGCCATGTACACACAGTGTGGCCCAAAAACCAAAGACAGGCACTGTCCTTTGCTATATGCAAACTTATAAAGGCTCTGCTTGGATTTTGAAGTTAGTACATTCATCAGAAAGTGATGCCCTGCAGCTGATCTATAGGTCCACCACCAAATTTCTTATGCCTATACTTGGAACCTGACATTTACAACCTGTTTCCTCAGAAAATAAAAAGCCCAATTCAAGACTGGTCAAGAACTTGCAACTCTGAAAGTCCATATGTACAGAGCATCAGGGTGCCTGGGAGAATTCAGGCCACAGAATCCATTTGAAAAAGGCCAGGACAGAAAGAAAGAAAAAAAAAAGCCTTCATTTCAAAGTATTATACACCAACTGCCAGTATATTCTTTCCTAAACGAGGTAGACAGACTGTCTTTCCAACATACAAACAGATCAACATCCTAATGACATACCACTAACCCCTAAAATGTCTCAGGTCCTAAATCCATGGTGAGACACACTGCAAGAACTATTGAAAGATACTAACAGGAGGGACCCTCAGGAGCCACACACATCAATCTTGCAACCAAGATAGGATTCTTAAAGAGTTTGATGAGCTGTAACCGCTTAGCCAAGGAAGTGATGATGATGTTCCAGTCACTCGGCACGGGCAGCTTATCAAAAAGCCAGCTCTGAGGTGCTTCTTAGTTGTGCGGAAAGAGATAGATCCTGTTACCACCAGAGCACACAGAAAAATCTTTCAGTACAAAAGTAGGACAGCTCCCAGCCCTTGATCATGGGGAGTTGGAAACCCTCAGAAATCAATAGAAAAGTTCTTGGTGGGGATGGGGATGGGTTGGGTGTCTAGGCACGTTGTGCTTCAGATTTGCCAACAAGAATCCAAAACAAAACCCAACATCCCGAGAGCATCAGGGGTGAACTGCACCATCCATCAAGTGCAAGAATCTCCAACAAGGGCTGAACTTTTCTTTAGCCCCAGCCACCCCAATGCGTCTTAGAGGGGGGCTCGGGAGGCCGCTCGGAGGACACTCTGCATGCACCCTGGGCGTCATACGAGATTGGGGTTGGGGGGTACAGGAAGGGGGCGGCCACAGATCGCAGCTGCCCGAAGGATGGGAGTCCCCCCCGCCTGACCGCCCTAGTGAGTGAGTGGCCGGCCCTGGCCCGCCTGGGCGGCTCGGGACTTCACGTTCCCCTTCTCGCTTCCTTCCTTCCTTCCTCTTTCCCCGTCCACCCTGGGCTCCTCACACACACAGACACACACACAGACACACACACACACACACACACACACACACACACACACACAGCAGACCCTGGGGCTCCCCCACCCCAGCTCCCAATCTGATTGCCTGCACGCACCCCCTCTTTCCCTCCCGCCCGGCCGCACCTCTCGGCCCCCCACCCAGTGTCCCGCTTCCTCCGCCCCCGAGTCCCCTCCCCTCCTCGGCCTGCAGCGGGAGTGAGCCACCGGCCCGGCCCACCCCACCCTGCCTCTCGCCTGCCTGCCGGGGTCCCCCGCCAACGCCCCGACGTCCAGGGGGGTCCCCGCGCACCACCCACCCGCCGCCCCAGGTCTCGCCTCCTCTCGCCTCGCCGCCCGCCCTCACCGATGGTGGAGATGAAGGTGGTGTTGAAAGCGTCCTCCGAGAAGCGGAACAGGAGGCAGGTCTTGCCCACCCCGGAGTCGCCGATGAGCAGCAGCTTGAAGAGATAATCGTACGTCTTCGCCATCTTCTCCAGAAGCTCCGGCCCCTCTGACCCGGAGCGGGGAGGGAGGGAGGGAGGGACGGCGAGCGGGAGGGAGGGAGGGAAGGGGAGGACGCGGGCGAGGAGGGGCGTGGCACGCCAAGCTGCTGCTGCTGAGGCTGCTGCTGCTCCGGCTGCCGCCGCAGCTGCTGCTGCCGCCGCTCGCCCCGCCCCTTCACGTCATCCTGCGCGCCCCAGCCAATCAGCGCCTATCCGTCATCATCACGCGCCGGCGTGTCTTGCCGGGGGTTCATGGGATTTGTAGTTGCTTCGCGAAGTTTCGGGCGTGCCCGGCGCTGTCAGGGCGAACACTCCCTCCTCCCTCCCTCTCTCCCTCCCGCCCCTCCCCGCGCGCAGCAGCAGATCCTAGCTCTTTCTCTTTTTTTAGGCGGGGTGTGCTGGTCAGGGCCGGAGAGATAGCATGGAGCTAGGGCGTTTGCCTTGCATGCAAAAGGAAAGTGGTTCGAATCCCGGTATCTCATAGGGTCCCCCGAGCTTGCCAGGAGCGATTTTTGAGCACAGAGCGCCAGGAGGATCCCCTGAGCGCTGTCGGGTGTGACCCAAAAACCAAAAAAAAAAAAAAAAAAAAGACTGGTCATTTCCAACTCATATGGCTAGGGGGAAGCAGGGTTTTGAACTCAGCCCGTGGGACTGTACCCATGGGGTAAGGCATCCTCAAGGATTCCCCCTGGAATCCCCTTCTGCAGCTCTCTTCCTCCAGGGTCTGGAAATACAGATCCTTTCTTCCTCTAAAGATACTATGGTGCTTTATCTGGGTGCTCCTTCCTTCCCAACAACGCCTCTTAACTAGAGGCCCCTCCCGGGCTCCAGAACGCTGCCCCTCGAGTGCGGTGCTGACTTACTCACCCGCTTTCTCCTTTTTCAGAGCCAGATACAATGGGTTTTAGAGGTTAAGCTATGCTGAAACTCTCCCCTACTCCTCTCTCATCACTCTCCTTCCCCCAGAGGACAGATGAAAGAAAAAGTCTGGAAAGGAAAGCTTCCCCCCTCCCCCCCCAATGTAGCTTTTGCTACAGGTCTGTACACCAAAACGTTGCAAGCATACTTAGCAGGAATCACAACTCTGGGAATTCAGTACTTTAGATTTTTTTTTTTTATCTCGATTCTGAGCTTATCTACACAGACTGCTTACTGCCTCAGTTTTCTCATCTGTAAAAAAAAAAAAAAGTGTAAAACATCGTGTCCCATAGGATTGTATTGAAAAGGACATGTAATACAGTGGGTGAAAAGATTTTTTAAGATGCTTGTGGCATTGTAGAGATATTAGTGGTGCTGGTTACTTTCTTCAGTCCTTAGCATGCTCTCATTTAATCAATGGCAAATGAAAAGGCAAAACTTAGGTTATACTCCGTTTGATTTTAGATAGTTCTCTGACAATCTAGCCTGTTTATTTGCAGGCCTCACCCTGTGGGGCTCAGAGGTTATTCCCTACAAGTGGTGTGAGGAATTGAACCCTGGACTCAACGTGTGTTCTAGCTATCTTCGACCCTCTTAAATGATTCTAGAATTGTTTCGTGGATTAATTTGTGCAGACCTCATCCACTCCCTATTGGCAGAAACTAAACAAGATCAAGCTCTTGGGTGAGTCCAGGTGCTCACTGGCTCAAGGAAAGGCAAAGGGCACAGTGAGGCTCTCAGCAGACAAAAAGAAACTTTGTCCAGATGAAGCTTCATTTCTTCTTTCTGCTCAATCTTTTTTCTCCTAATACCATCAGATAAGACTAACATGAGCAAAGGCTTTTTAGAGTTCTCAGTCACCAGGGGTCATGAAACCCCCAATTTGATATTCAATAGACTATCCTTTTACCCCTTCTACAAGGCTATAGGAAGTTATTAAGGAAACTAGTGGACACTGACTATCAGTGGAATGGACAAAACTTGTCAATTGAACAAGACCCTTTTTTCTCTTGCAGTGATCAAATGCAGTGCCTAATACATGTGAGACAAGTGCTATACCACACACTGTTAAGTGCCTTGTGCACTGCCAATGATCTTGGTGTTATTGCAAAAGATTTGGTTGGCCCCAGTATTGGTCTTTATCATCAAAGTAGATAGACAATGGAATAGTCATGAATTCATGTTTATTGAGTATAGAATACGTGAAGAGTTGCTGCAAGTCTACTGTCAAATAGGCATTGTTGAGAACAAAGGTGTAAGAAAAGCACAAGTTCATTCCTACCCTTAGAATGAGGGCAAATCCTGTCCACCCCCCTGGCTTTAAACTTCTCCTTGAATCCGTCTGTGAAATTGGCTTTAACCAAGGCTGAGCAAGTAGAGACAGCTCAATTCTATATTTGAATCTTTATTCTGGAAAGTAAAAAAAACTCTTCTTTCAAAATAGGTGGAATGCCTTGCTTCAAAAATATATTCTTATTAAAATAACTTTCAGTCACCCTACTGAATGCACAAAATGATTGGCATGTGCTCTGTGTGTGAGTAAGAGCTCACTGCCATAGGGTGGGATGTTGGTGGCAGAACTCAAATTGAGGCTCTGAGTCCAATCCTTATCACCACCCAAAAGCACATATAGGTGTAGTAAAGAATTAAAGTTTAGGGCCGGGCGGTGGCGCTGGAGATAAGGTGCCTGCCTTGCCTGCGCTAGCCTAGGACGGACCGCGGTTCGATCCCCCGGTGTCCCATATGGTCCCCCAAGAAGCCAGGAGCAACTTCTGAGCGCATAGCCAGGAGTAACCCCTGAGCGGCACAGGGTGTGGCCCAAAAACCAAAAAAAAAAAAAAAAGAATTAAAGTTTAGCAGCCAACTAGAATATATGTTGCTTGCAGGTCACTATGTTCAATGCCCTGCACCTTAGGGATCCTGAACATACTGAGGAGTCTTGACGTATAACAGTTGTACTTGGACTTGCCCCTTGGACAACCCCACTGTAATGACAGTTGAACCTGGACATGCCCTTGGACACGCCCCCTTGTCTTGCCTGGTATAAAAGGAAAAACTTGGCCAGTTGGAAGGGAGCCCAGAATAGTGACCAGAGCAGTGTCTGCTGGCTCATGGGGGGGGGGGGGACAGAGATAAAACATCAGTAAAATGCTGCCTGCTTTGTAGCTATCCCTTTTTCTTTCTTTTATTAACCCAGGCCTCCCCCAGCCACCTCTGGCAGGTGGGTTTTCATCTATCTCTCCCTCTCTCTCAGAAATCCTCAGGCAGCTGCAGCAGGCTTCAGACTCTAGGAGGAATAAAAAGTATACTCGGTTTCAATTTCTCTCTTTCTCTCTCAGTTTCAAGCAGGCAGTCTCTACAGATCTATGCACGCACACACACACACACACACACACACACACACTCACACACAATTAAGATTAAAGAGAAGGCAGAAAAAATTGTGGCTGAGGGACTCTATTGATGAATGTGCTACGACTGCTTCTCCCCACACTGTCCCCATAAGAGACTCTCACAGTCCCATGGGTGCGGCAGTACAGGATGTCAGGCCCTATTTTATAATTGGGAAAATTGAGTTGGATACAGAGTCTTTGAGTTGCCCAAAACCATATAGGATTCCTGGGTTTTTTTTTTTTTTTTTTGATGCATCTGTCACTTAGCTTATGGAGGATTTGAGTGGGAGTCATGACATATCAGAAAAGTAAACTGGAGCCAGAGTGATAGTACAGTGGGTAGGGCATTTGCCTTGCATGCTGCCAACCCAGGTTTGATCCTGGCATCCTTTATGGTCCCCAAGACCTGCCAGGAGTGATTCCTGAGCACAAAGTCAAGAGGACCCCCTGAGCATCACCAAAGAGCAAATTAAGTGTACAGAATGGCAGTGGCCTGGTGGATGGACATGGGGTTAGTAGCTTGAGCCAAGTGGAGTTAGAGGGCAAAATCCCCTGGAGTTGTACTGGTGGCTTGGTGCTGGTGTGCCTCTATCTTCCTTGGAGATTCTGAGCCCTTTCCCCAAAAAAACACACAGCACCTTGCAAAGCTCGCTGCCAAGTCTTCCCTTGTGCCATGGTGCTCTGGGCTCAGCACAGCAGGTGAAGGGAAAAGGTGGTGGCCCACAGAAAGGGGTTACAGAAAGTCAGGCAGTTCACAGTGCACTGCTATGAGAAAGTCACAGGAACACACAGACAAGATAGAGAGGATGAGATGAGTCCAGAATGCCAAACTGAGGCATCTGAGGTGTTCTGAAGCCCAGGTCACTGCTATGGCAGAAAATGAAATGAGTGTCAGACTGGGGAGACAGGAGAGGAACTGAGTACCAGTAGGTCTAGGGAAGTCCCTGGAAATGTGACTTAGTGGTATGGGATGTTACCAACCACTGGTTTGGTGGTCTGAGGTGGTCTCCTTAGTCATGGAACAGTGATGGTCATTCACAGCTCAGGCTTATTGGCACAGGCTGTGTGCTGGGAGTTTAAGAGTAGGAATGTTAAATTCCCTAAATTTCCTTGGGGGGATTTTAATAATTGGTAGGAAAGGAAAAATAGAATTTGGTCTTCTTCTCTCTTTCCTGTTTTCTCCCTACTACCAAACATACATTGTACATATAGAATATTGGGACTTTCTAGTTTCTAAGTCTGTGTACCAGTGCTACATTATTCATTCTGATGAATGACACTATGGCAAGAAGAATCTAGTTTTTCTTCTTTTTATTTTTTATTTGGGTAGGGAGAGGTTTTGAGTGGTGCTCAGGATTGACTCCTGACTGTGCTCAGGGATTACTCCTAGCAGTGCTGAGGATATACTATATGTGGTATCAAGATTCAAACCCATTTAGCCAGCTCCTCTTCTTTTTTCTTCCTTTCTCTCTTTCTTTCTCTCTTCTTTCTTTCTCTCTCTTTCTTTCTTTCTTTCTTCTTTCTTTCTTTCTTTCTTTCTTTCTTTCTTTCTTTCTTTCTTTCTTTCTTTCTTTCTTTCTTTCTTTCTTTCTTTCTTTCTTTCTTTCTTTCTTTCTTTCTTTCTTTCTTTCTTTCTTTCTTTCTTTCTTTCTTTCTTTCTTTCTTTCTTTCTTTCTTTCTTACTACAATGAAACCCAGCCTCAAACATGTAAAGCACATATTTTACCATGACTCCATATTTTCCTTCCATGCACTATTAATGGTCATACTTTTTTTTTACAATATTGTGTTACTTAGTGATACCATTTGAGTTGTTCAGTTTTATTTTTGATTCCCCTTTCCTCTGTGGCTGTTGTGAAGACAGGAGCTTGGCTGTAGTGTTTGAGAACATAACACTGCAGTGCTCCACAGGGGCTGTTCTATCAAGCTGTGATGCTCGAACATGAGCTAGTCATAGTGTTCATCCACAAGCACTGGTTTCCGTTTCTGGAGATGGTGGGATCTTTAGTTACACTTACACACACCTGCTCTGGTGCAGCAGGAGACCACTTGTGGGTTCAGGCAGCACAGACAACAGCACTGTCCCAAACAGTAGATGTGCCTGGACTGTGCTCAGCACATGCAAGGCAGGAACTGACCCAGGAGGGAATATGATTTGACTGCTAGTAACTGCGAGTGAATTACTAGGTAGATAGAGATGGGGAATTCCAGGTAAAAGGTTGCCACATTCTCCAATTGACCTCAGTGGATGACTTTCTGAAAATGTGTAATTGTGCAACCACATCGAGACCTCTGTTCTCAGAATCCCCAAACCTGCCCTAGAAATGCTATATCATTGCAGAACAAGAGGCAGATGAGCATTTGGCTTGATTTTGTAAATGTTGGCTGTAACCTTCTATCAGGTTGACACACAAAGAAGTTTGATCCTAGACTGTCCAGTTGTGGAAGAAGAGTGCCTCTATGGTTTTTTCAGGCCAGCACGTTATTTCTGCTTTGGGGAAGCAGCACCCAAACCCCAGTCCTGCTCCCACCCTACTGTGATTCATGGAGTTTTACCCTTTTTGCGCATATGACCAAGCTGAGTATCTGTCTCTCAGGTCTTCCCTGTGATCTTTCTAATAAGGTGATCTAAAACAGAGGCCTGTCTGGTGAGCTTCAGGCTGGTTTTTTATTTTATGGTTGTTTTTTTTGGTTTTTGGTTTTTGGTTTGTTTGTTTGTTTTTGTTTTGTTTTGTTTTGTTTTTGGTCAGGCTTTTAGCTCGTTCTTCTGTGTTCTCTCTCTCTCTCTCTTTTTTTTTTTTTTTTTTTTTTTAGTTTTGGGGCAATACCTAGTAGTGCTCAGGGCTTACTCCTGACTCTGTACTTTAGAATCACCACTGGCTGGCCTAGGGGACTGTTTAGGTACCAGGGATCAAACCTAAATTAGCCTCATGCAAGGTAAGCACTTACCTATTATACTATTATACTATTTTTTCAGTCCCCTGTGTACTTTTGTTGCTATGCTGCTTTCTAAATTTCCTTTCTCTCATGTAGGCTAAAATTAGGCCTACTATGATGCACTCTTCCAAGGTCTATTATTCACCTCTTAGAGTAGTTTGTCTACCTTGGAGGGTGAAGAGTCCTTGTAAGAATCTATAAACAGGGGGCCAGAGAGATAGCACTGTAGTAGGACATCACCTTGCATATGGGTGACCCAGATTCAATCCCCAGCATCCAATATGGTCCCCCAAGCACCACCAGGAGTGATTTTTGAACATAGAGCCAGGAGTAATCCCTGAGTATTGCCAGGTGTGACCCAAACAAACATTACAAACAAAAGAATCTAGGAATGTAATCTTTTCTTGTTTGTTTTTGAGGGCTACACTTGGCAGCACTCAGGTGACTCCTGGCTCTGTGCTAAAAAATCACTCCTGGCAGACTCAGAGAACCATATAGGATGCCAGAGATTGAAGCCAGGTTGGCTTGTGCAAGGCAAATACCCTATACTGCTATCGCTCTGGGCCCTATGAATGTATTATTTTTTGTCTTTTTGTGAATAAATTCTTGAGGGTACATGTACTCTGGGAAAATTTTCAAATCAATTCAAGCAATATTTTTAGTTCATTTGAGAAGAATTGGCACCATTTTTATTAGCCAAATTAATTAGATTTGACAACCTGACAAAACTGTTATCAGTCATTATTGGGACTTTTCCCCCTCATTAATAGTATCTTAGAAGAATCTGGGTGCTTACATGGAAAATAGCTTCATGGCAGTAGTCAGCACCCTTCTGCACTTGTGTCCAACCACTCTTGGGCTCGTTCTATGTCATTTGTTGAATACAGACATGACATCCAGATGGTCTACAAAGATGAATGAACTCCATGGTGATTTTGTTTTCTAATTTTTGTCATAATCTGTGTTTTCTCATTTGAGCTCTGTGGGGGCCAGAGAGATAGATAGTGCAGCTGTAAGGCTCTGTCCCCCATAAAGTCCCCTAACCATCAGGAATCACCTAAGGAGTGAGCACAAAGCCAGGAGTAAGCCCTGAGTACAACTGGATATATCCTCAAACCGAAAATCAAACAAAAAAAAAAAAAAACAAAACTTGAGTGCTTTGTACAACAAAATATTGCTCATTTCTTGTTGTGTGCTCCACTTGCTTAGTAAAATGAACAGCATCTCTCTCGTATGAAAGTTGCCTGGGTACTTTAGAAACACTGGAGCCACTTTGTGTTTATCATTTATTCTAAGACTTAAGTGTTTAGGCTTCCCTAATACCTTTCTGTGTGTACCTTAATTTTTATTTATTTCATTATGTCAGCACACTATTTATTATTGTGTTTAAGAAATCAGTGTGATTATATATTAATTATGTAGCTTGTCAAGATCACATTGAATGATAAGCCCTAAAAATACCAATTTCTCTAATCACCTATGTGTCATCCAAAAAAACAAAAGGCATGCTATTTGTTTAGTGGTGTTCCAGTGGGCTAATTCTATAATTATCTTTATCTGAGAGGGACAAACTGTACTCTTTCCACCCACTGATGTTTCCTGAGTGATCATGGGTGAATAATTGTGACTCAAGCAAATATTCATTAAATCCACACTATGAAACCAGCTCTGCAAGGTCACCTGGAGAATGAAAAGATTCTGTCATGTGGTCCCTGCCCTCGATTTACTTCCCAGGTAATTGAGGGGGAGAAACCACAAGTGAAAGGTTCTCTGAGAAATGGCAGATCTGAAGTACATATTGTCTTTATTCTGCTGAATCACCTGCTATTTTATCCTTTATTTAGGATTGATCTCACATCCACTCTAGTTGTCAGTTATTCACTTTGATTAATTAGATGTCATCCTGATTGATCAGGCCTCCAATCTGACTGGTCAAATTCTTATGCTAAACTGTTCAAAACTGTTCAATGGTGTTTCTAGCATGACTAAATGCAAAGGTTTAATAAAAGGAACAGGGGCCAGAGAGATAGCATACGGTAGGGTGTTTACCTTGCAAGCAGCAGATCCAGGATGGACAGTGGTGGTTCAAATCCCAGCATCCCATATGGTCCCCCATACCTGCCAGGAGCTACTTCTGAGTGCAAAGCCAGAAATAACCCTGAGCAACGCCGGGTGTGACGCAAAACCCAAAAAAAAAAAAAAAAGGAACAGGGAACCCCAACAGTAGAGCATTTTGCATAGTGAGACCCTAGTTCAAACTTCCACACTAGCAAAATATAAAAAGGAGCAAAGAAAAGTTCAGTTAAAAAAAATGATAGTACATAAATATTTTGTACATAAAATACAATAACAGGTTGACCAAAAATTTTTACAAATCTAGATTTTTATAATAGCCATCTTGTAAAAGAGTAGGAGAAACTTCTGCAACTCATGGACCTGGAGAGTGGCTAGAAGGCCATTTGATGGCCCCTAGAATGTAAGCAAGAGCCCTGGGCCATGCTCAGCAGAAGGCAAAAATGCTTTGGGGAATTTCAAAGCCTGAAGTAAGAACCTAATCCCTGACATAAAGAAGCTTCCTAAATTGCAGCTTTTATAGCTGACTCCATTGCTTGGATAGGATTCATCTGACAGAATGAGGTGGTAGTACTGGGTTTATCAAAGAATATTCAACATTTCATTCTACAGGGGCCAGAAAGATAGTTTTCAGTGGTAGAGCATATTGTTTCCCCATGTAAAACAATGAGTTTGATCACTGGCACCTCTGAGCCCTGCTGGGAATAGTCCTGTTGGCATTCAAGCACCCTACTGATGGTTGAACCAACTAAGTGTTATCTAAAGTGGGGTTGAGGAGGGGAGGCAATAAAAACTATTTTGTAAGACTGGCTGGAGTAATAGTATAGTGAGTAGGGTGTTTGCTTTACACATGACCAACACAGGTTCAATCACTGGCACTCTAGGAGTGGTCCCTGAGCACAGAACCAGAAGTAAGTCCTGAATATTAATGGGCTGGCTTGGATTCTAATACCTCTTGCATTTCTTTCTCCAATAATGTATTTCTAAAAAATATGCTAGTGAAAGTCATTCATTTTACTAACCCACATATTGCTCTACTGGTCTGTATCAAATAAGACATGTGCATTTAGGTAGAATTTCTTGCATGCTTGAGTGATTAAAGAAAACCTGAGCATTGCTGGGTGTAGACCCCAAACCAAACACAAATAAATAATACAATTCACTCTGATCCAACAGCAAAGCCAAGGAGCAATGATGATTATAGCAGGTGTGTGAGCAACTAACGTAGTATATAACAAAACATTAGATGTAAAAAAGAAAGAAAAAAAAAAAAAGAACATTAGATGTTTTAAGTATAAAAATGTATTTAATCTCGTGTTAGAGAATCCGATTAAAACCTGTCAAAAAAATGAGGCTTAATCCAGCTGCTCAGATGGCATGACTGGGACCTTTTCTGTCTCTCGGTTTCTTAGTTATGCTTCCTCAAAATAGCATTTATTTTAACAGGCTGACCCCGTAGTGGTTTCAAAACTTCTTCCTGAAACCATTTGGAGATCCTTACTTCCAGATTATAACCAAGCAGAAAGTATGGAGATAAGAGTTCTAATTAGTGCTCTGGAATTGAATTTCATGGTTTCCCTCTGTGAGCTAATCACAGATCCAAGAGAATGAGCTGGACCATCCAGGCCAAGCCCTTGGAGCTAAATGTAGGGTCAGTCTTTTCCCCTATCACAGGGTTCTGCTAAAAATAGAGAAGACAGAAGGAGGTACTGCTGTGGAGGCAGCACACAAACACTAACATCTGTTTCAGTGTCAAGTGCACATTGGCATGTGTCTCAGGGATGCTAACAGGTTGGTGATGTTGGAATTTCTAAAGAAGTCATGGAATATTCTAATTTCTTGTTTTTCTCTTACACAAACAGACTCATGCTGAACTATTAGGAAGAGGTAAAAAGGAAATATTACTTCCTTGAACGGAGATGAGTAGTTAGATCTAGGATAAATGTAATAGCTATGAAGACCCCTGTCCCACACCTACCCTGTTTGGACAATCAACTAAAGATAAGGTTAAACACTTTGGAAGCCTAGAACTTTCTGAGATCTCTGTTGGGTTCTACCAAGTATGTCCTGGAATTTTTGTAATGAAAAGAGGTTCAGCCCAAGCCTCGGTTGGCCTGTGGTCTATATAGTTAGTGACCAGATCTATTGAGTGACCCTAAAGAAGGGGAAAAAAGACCTAACAACACTTTTTGTGTGCCTCAGTTTTCTCAGTTGTAAGATGAGGGGATTAGAATAGGCCTTCCGATTTATAAAGTCCTTTGGCTCTTGAGTCTAAACTCCTTCAACAGACCACTTGAGGTCTACACCGGGCATCAAAGGGGATTTATCAGGTCTGGGTGCTTAGCTCATCCACTGGAGGCTAAGCTAGGCAGAATGTGGTGCTGGGAAAGGAGCTCAAGGTACCTAGTTCCTTGTTCTAAAGAGCATTAGATTCACCCTATGACTCAGTTATCAGTACTTCTCTCTTTCCAAGGAGTGCAAAGTTTCTCTGGGAGGGCAACAACAATTTATTCGGGTAAGAGAAAGAGAGAAATCTACTTTGTACTTTGAGCCAAATCCAATGAGACTGCTGCCTCAAATTCCTACTTAATATGAATAAACATTTCTAAATAACTTTAAACATCGTTCTCTTCCCACTGACTTAACAACAGAAGGATTTATAAACAGATGTAACCAAAGCAAGTTAGATGCTTCTGAACCTATGATCAAAAAAAAAAAAAAAAGCATCTCTTGAAATTTCTTGTTCTTATAGCTCAGACAGAACCAAAGAGTTAATGTGAAATCAAGCAGAGTTATTTGATTACTCATTTTTAAGATTTTCACTTATAAATGATGACAATAGCCTAATGGACCACTGAAGAAATAAAGCTGAATAGGCAATTCTTTGGGCAGGATGAATATTCAGATTAAGAAAAAGTGCTAATGAAATCTCAATCACAAAGTAATTTCCACCTTTTAGTTTCTGAAATCTAAGGAACTTTATGACCTAATTAGGCCTGTTTCAAAGATTAGCACATCTTATTTCTGCAGTGAATGGTATCATTTGGCATTTAATATTTATTGAGGCTTTTACGAAGCAGAGGTTCCCATATGCTTCTAGAGTAAAACATGTGTGTTTGCCATCTGCTACTCAAGAGTCGTTTTAGAGAAACGAATGCAAATTGCTTGGTTTTTTTACTTAGGGGTTAAGCTATGTTATAGTTGGGGCAGGAGGGTAGCTAATTTACTGCTAGCAGACCACTGTTGCTTATTTTGCCACCAAGTTAAATAATTCCTTATGAGCAAAAAAACCTGAAAAAAGTTGATGATTGAATTTATATTTGTCTTTTTCAACATAGGCAAAGACCATTGTGAAGCATTATAAATGCTCAATTATGCATCAAGGAGACACTAGTGAGAATGTTGTAAAGTTCAAGGTCTGCATAGCAAACTTCTCTCCTTCTTAGTCCTAAAACCAACAGTATCTATGACCCAATACTTTAAACACACACACACACACACACACACACACACAGCCAGAGTGATCAGACATGTGCCTTGCATGTGGCTGACACGGGTTGGATCCCCAGTATCCTATATGATCCCTGAGCCTTCCAGGAGTAATTTCTTTTTTTTTTTTAATAATTTTTTATTTTGAATTATGAGAACAAAAGATGCAAAGAAAGAGGATAAGGTAAAGTTACAGTGGAAGGACAATCACCCATAACATAATTATCAGAAGAAGTCCCCTTGCTGATATCTTAACTTTGAAATTTCACCAAAGAAAGTTAAGATAAATAAAACAGAATCCATGTGCAATTACTTTGTCCCTCAAGTCCCCAGATTGTAGCACATTATAATATTTCTTAACAGCACACAAGGCAATCTAAAGCCATCAAACTTACGTAACTCCTTAAACATTAGAGGCATAGTATTTTTTACATTTCCATGTACAAGCATATTAGCTTAAGTTAACCTCAAATTTTAAGTGGGTGCGTTTTAAGGATTAGAGTCAAAGGAGCACAGTAAAAACGGTGTTAGAGTGGCAATTGTGGTTTGCATAGGCCCACTAAAATATGAGAGGCATGGAAAGGAATAACCTTGGCCTAAATACAAAGAGATCCTACCCCTGAAGTTTCCTGGCATAAGACCAGCTCTAGGCCTCAGGAAAGTTATCGTTCGCTCCAAGACATTGTCCGTAGCACCAACACACTTATCACACAGTCTCTGTTGTTGGTATCATGTTTCTGTATTAAAGATTCTGGAATCTGCATGTCCTACATTGAAGTCATGATGTGGAGTGCCTTCTCGTTTCACCTCACCATGAAAGGGCAATGCAGGAAGCCCTGTCCTGTAAGCAGGTTGTTGTTGTTAAGTCTTCTCAGTGTTAAGGGAAGTCTCTTTTGAGCAGGACGATGTCTGAGCAGTGGTAGGGTCTTCCGTGGTAGAGGATTGCTTCCAGGTGATATTATAGACAAACCTCACGCTAAAGGGGCAATACAGCAAGCCCTATCCAGTAAGCAGGTCATTGTTCTTGTTGTCTTCTCAGTGTTAAGGGGTGTCTCTTTTGAGTAGATCGATGTCAGAGCAGCTGTAGGGTCGTCCCTGGTACAGGAATGCCTCCGGGTGATGTTATATACAACCTTGGATGTTTTGTAAATGTCTTCTGTAGATCAAGGGGTAGCTGGAGAATGCCCATTCTTCTGAGGCCTGTGCCAGGTCTTTATGTCAATGTTCAGGGTGTAAGGTCTCATTGCACTAAAAGATTTGTGTGTTCCCATTTCTATTAGATAAGAACTTATTGGTATGTATAGTATTTTCCCATGTTAGTGTGCCTACGCAAACAAGATAAAAAGCCACGTGGTGCTATCAGATATATGGGGGCATAAGAACATTTCCAACAAGATCCATGACTTGGTTCAAACATAAGTATTAAACTGAGGAATTCTTTCACACCAAATTCCATATTGAGCAGTTCACAAAGAGAAGATAAAAAACATGGGGGGGGGATCATCAATGTATAAGAAAGTATTTAGCAAAAGTTATAGCCGTAAAAGAAAACACCCATAAAATGTTGAAAAGATATGTGTCCTTTTTATGCCTTTTAAAAAAGTTGGGTGGGTGTTAACTCTAGGGCACCACTTTGGTCTGTGACTTAGGACTCAACAGTACTTAAGTTAGAAAGGGTAAAAAAGGAGTAATGATGATAGGAGTTAAAGAAGTTAAAGAGAAATATGAACTTATGAAGGGGTATGCAAAAGGGCAGAGTACAAAATGGACATTCTGCATACATAAAAACATAATTCAATGATAGTGAGTACTATTAATGTTTCTTGTGAGAGTACTATTAATGTTTCTTGTGAGAGTAGGAATAATGTTTCTTGTGAGAGTACTATTAATGTTTCTTGCATTTGAAAATGCAGACTGGACAGAGATTACCAGTGCCAGCCAAACCTCCTCCTGCTAGACTCCCGGCTCCCAGGAAGGAGAGATCCTTCAAGAAGCTGGGAGACCAGAAGTTCAGGGCCCCACCCAGACCCTCCCTAAGGAGCCACATGGAGTGTGGGGGAAGGCCTAGGGTACCTTCAAGCTCCACCAAGGGACCCAACTCACCGGCTTGCCCAGGCGTGTGGCCCGGGGAAGCCCTGGAGATCTGGAGCAAGGTGGCAGAGGGGTGCTGGGGTTACCCAAGTCCCGAACCCCCCCAGGCCTGGCCAAGCAGGCCTCCGGCATGGCGGGGGCCTGCCAAACCTCCTCCTGCTAGACTCCCCCCAGGAGTAATTTCTGAGTGCAGAGTCAGAAGTAATCTCTGAATGATGCCATGTGTGGCCCCCTCACAAAAAATGGTTAACAAATTAAAAAGACTGTCTTTGTAAGGCAATTTGCTCTTAGGTGTCTAGGAGCAAATGACTTGGGCCTTGGACTCTGCCACTTTTTTTATCTTCCCCTCTTCGCTTTAGCTTCTTAAACTGTGGTTTATTCTGTTCTGTACCATCTCTATTAACATGAACCATTAATTTAATTTAATTTAATTTTTTTTCTTGTTAATTTATTACAGGGCCTCTTAGGAATGCTCAGAAGATCCAGGATTCTCCTGGAAATTCTTAGCCAACTGGACCTGGCAGTTTGATGAGGGCCAGATTGCTGTTGTGCCAGGGATTACTCAAGCCACACAAAACTGTTCAGGCAATTCCCAGGTTAGAGCTTACAATATTCTAAGGCCTTCCAGGCTGTACACAGTGATGCCCAAGGGACATCTGGTATTAAGGATCAACCAGGGGCAGGGCGGTGGCGCTAGAGGTAAGGTTCCTGCCTTGCCTGTGCTAGCCTTGGACGGACCGCGGTTCAATCCCCCGGTGTCCCATATGGTCCCCCAAGCCAGGAGTGACTTCTAAGCTCATAGCCAGGAGTAACCCCTGAGCGTCACCAGGTGTGGCCCAAAAACCAAAAAAAAAAAAAAAAAAAAAGGATCAACCAGGATTCCATGAGTAACTTCAGGCAACTGACTATATAAAAAAAAAAAACTTATTGGGGTTACTAGCACATAGAACCTGAGAAGTGACAGTTGAATGAATTGTCCTTTGTTTGTTTTTTGGTTTTGGTTTTTTGGGCCACACTGGTGACGCTCAGGGGTTATTCCTGGCAATGTGCTCAGAAATTACTCCTGGCTTGGGGGATCATATGGGATGCCAGAGGATCAAACCATGGTCCATCCTAGGTTAGTGCATGCAAGGCAAACACCCTACTGCTTGCACCATCGCTCCAGCCTCTGGACTGTCCTTTGGTTATTGACTAAAGGCCCTCACTTCCACTGATTTTTTTTTTTTATTTTTGCTTTTATGGGGAGCCACACTCAGCTGTGCTCAAGGCTCACTCTGTCTTTTATTTTTTAAGGTTTATTTATTTATTAATTGATTGGGTTTGGGGCCACACCTGACAATGCTGAGGGGTTACTCCTGGCTCTGTGTTCAAAAATCCCTCCTGGCAAGTTCGGGGACCATATGGGATGTCAGGATTCGAACCGGGTCCGTCCCGGGTCAACTGCATGCAAGGCAAATGCCTTAATATTGTGTTATCTCTCCAGACCCTAACTCTGTCTTTATACTCATGGTTTAATTCTGGTGGAGCCCTGAGAACTTTATAAAGTTCCTGGCCAACAGTGTGCAAGGCAAGCACCTACTCACTGTACTGATTCTTAGACCCAAACCTCTGATTTCAAAGACCATATTCTGGGCCCGGAGAGATAGCACAGTGGCGTTTGCCTCGCAAGCAGCCGATCCAGGACCAAAGGTGGTTGGTTCGAATCCCGGTGTCCCATATGGTCCCCTGTGCCTGCCAGGAGCTAAGCTATTTCTGAGCAGACAGCCAGGAGTAACCCCTGAGCATTGCCGGGTGTGGCCCAAAAAACAAAAAAACAAAAAAAACAACAAAAAAAAAAAGACCATATTCTGCTTTTAGCTGCTTGAAAACCAGGGAGAATCAATATAATTCATTCCGAAGTTTTCTGAGTTTAGACTTCAGAAGTCTAAGCAAATCAGCAGATGCCAGGGACCAGAAGAAGGCTGTATGCTCAGCCTTTGAATAAGGATTTTGGTGGCCTACCCTCACAGAACCTCTAATAAGCTTTATGAACCTCCATAACTGGGCATCCAGCTGACCCTGAACTTTTCCCTTGGTCACTTGGGATTGGCACAGCTTAAGGGCCCTGGGTGTTTTAAAGAATGAACATTGGAAGGTGTTGATTGTATCTAATTCCAGTTTTAGATCAGAGGATCTCAGTTAAAGACGATCTGTCTCAGTGGGAATCAGCATGTTTACAGGAAGCTGTCTGGACAGGAGCCGAAGAGTTCTGGACCAACAGGACTGAGAACACCTGTTTCTTCAGAACCCCAGGGCAGGGCTCTTCAAGCTGCTGTCACTGTCATACCCATGGAAAGATCAGCCTAGGGCAGAGCTGTTTCCTTCCTTCTTGGGAAGCCTGCCAGACATTACTGAAGTGACGTGAAAATTCCCTTCTGCGCAAAAGCAAATTTACCCAGAATTCTGAAAGTGAAAGAACTAAATTTTTTGTTTTGGTTTGTTTGGGGGCCACAATCAGTGGTGCTTTACTCATGGCTCTGCACTCAGGAATCACTCCTAGTGATGCTCAGGAGACCATCTGAGATTCCAGGGTTCTAACCTGGGCACCCTACATGCAAGGCAAGAGTCTTACCCATTGCACTTTCACTCTGACCCCAAGAACTAGATTCTTATTTTGGGGGGGGGGTCACACCCGGCAGTGCTCAGGGATTACTCCTGGCTCTATGCTCAGAAATCGCTCCTGGAAGGCTCAGGGGACCATATGGGACACCAGGATTCGAACCACCGATCTTCTGCATGCAAGGCAAACACCTTACCTCCATGCTATCTCTCCGGCCCCAAGAACTAGATTCTTAAATGAGCAATCTATATGCTGTGTTCTTTGTTGTTGTTGTTGTCAGAAAGATTATGTCATGTAATTTAGCTGACATTTGTGGGTTTTCTGTGTTTTATATTATATTCTATGTTACTATATTTTTATATTGTTCTGTATTTTAAGTAACAAAATATGTTAGAAGATCTCATCTCCTCTATATTTATTTCCTGCACTGATGTCTAAAGTCTTGTAAAATGTTCTACACAATAAAGAGGGTTTTTTTTTATTAATTTTTTGCATGCTTGTTTTGGGGTCACACTGTGATCCTCAGAGATTAACTGGCTCTTTGCTCAAGAATTACTACTGGTGATGTTTGGAGAATCATATAGGATGCTGGAGATAGAACCTGGGCAGCTGCATTCAAGTCAAGCACCTTACCAGCTGTACTATCTCTCTGGCCCTGCATAATAAAGTTTTATTAAAGTTGAATTACTTAGGGAGCCGGAGCAGTTGGGCAAGTGGTAGGGCATTTGCTTTGCATGTGCTATCCTGGCATGGACCACACAGTTCAATCCCTCAATGTCCCATTTGTTCCCCCAGCCAGGGGCGATTTCTGAGCGCATAGCCAGATGTAACCTCTGAGTGTCACTGGGTGTGGCCCCAAAACAAAACAAAACAAAAAAACCCTGCACTTAAAGATGAATTAGTTAAATTTCTGGAGGGTCTGAGTTATATTTATATTATTTTCATAATGACTAAAATAGGACTTGCCATGTCTTAGGCACATAATACTAAGTCTGTTTGTAATAACTAGTAAGTTATAATCTGATGATTGGGCCTTAATAAAATTAAATGATGATAATAATACACTAATGGTACTAATGACATCCTACCTTTCCAAAATATCAGAGATAAATTCCTTGACCTGGCTAAGGCTTATACACAGAAATTAGTTACTACTCTTTATTCAGTGTTCTATTTTCACAAATAATTGTGCTGTAGCATGGCATTTATTTTAGGTCATAATAAATGGGTTCACTTCTTTATTTGATTTTAAACACATATACATAGTCTTAGAATTGGAATGAGTCAGTAGATTCAGTCCTATCTTCCAGTTAATGTAGAATTCCCCTTTCAGCCACTGGGCCTGTGCTAAACATCCTAAAAATAACACACAAAAACTACCCTGAAGAAATGTCTGATCCTGGAGGGTCTTCTGGGTCCCTGACAAAGTCTGTGTTCTATATTTTAGTTTATATTATAGTCTGTGTTCTATGTTTTCATTCAATTCATGTAAAAAAATGTTAGTAAAGGGCTGAAGAGCTAGTAAAGTGGGTAGGGTGTTTGCCTTGCAGGCAGTGACTCAGATTTGATCTCTCACACCCCATGTGGTACTCCCACAAGTTCACCAGGAATAATCCCTGAAATCAGAGCAAGGAGTAAGCCCTGATCACCACCGGATGTGGTCCGAAAACAAAACAAAGTTTATGTCTCCCTTATCCTTCAGGACCAGAGCAATATAGTACAGCAGAGAAAAGTAAACCTATGTAAAAGCAAAAGCAAAGGTGTTCCCCCAACTTCTCTTCCCAGTAACCTTTTCAAGCTTTGAGATGTAAAAGCCCATTTTTGTATCTGACTTGACCATACCCTGCTGGATTTGGAAGTTGGTTTGATTAAGAAAGGAGTGCTGGCTTTGGGCTCTAGAGAGAGAGAGCACATGCAGAGAGGCCATGAAGCAAAAAGCAGGCTGGCTCTGATCAATCTTATCCTAACTGCTTGATGTATGATTTCTCTACCGCTATCCTGCTGCATCAGACCCATCCACCTTAGGGGTTAGAAACACAGCATGTGGGGTTGTCTCACCAACTCATGGAATTTTATTTTCATTTTATACAGCTGAAAAGGTGTTTTCCTTTCATGCAGCTAGCCAAGCAGGGTTCAATCCCTAGCACCTCTATGGTCTCCTGAGTCTACTAAGAGTTATATCTGAGTGCAGTCAGAATTAAGCCCTGAGTGCAGTGGGATGTGTTCCTAAAACAAACAAAAATGGTAGCACCTATGATACAGAGAACTGTATCTACTAGGTTAATAAAGGAAGAACTGATATAGACTAACTTACAGGTTTTTCAGGAGAGGTGGTAGACATAAATTAATTATAATGAGATAAACTGAGACATGCTAGTGGTGCAGTTAACGTCATGTATTTTCTTTCAAAATATTTCTCTATCAAAGTCTATTGGTGTGATAGCATCCTGGGTTCCAGTTATCCTGGTCCCATGGAAGGTCCTGTTATTCTCTATCAGTCCAGAAGTGTTTCCAGGCAGTCTTCTTTGTCATATAAGAGCCTTACCTTTCATTCCATAGCACAGGCCACCCCCCACCCCAGCTTCTGATGGACTAGCACAAAGTCCCTTACTTGAGACATAGCATTCACAAGGATAAAAGAACCTAGACTGGGGTATGGAGGCTGTAAGCAGGCTTTCAAGAAACTGTAAATTTCTGTGAGCAGCAAAACTATGATTGACTGTGAAGTGACAAGAGACATAGGGTTAGCATTGGCACGTAAACCATCCCTGGCTCTCTCAGGTAGCTGTCAAAGAATATAGTATATCTATGGAAAGAAGAAATCTATGTGAGCAGAAGAAAGCCTATATTTGTATTTAGCCTAGAAGTCACCAGCCTTTGGGATGATGATGTGCATCAACTCTTGATTTGTGCTTCTGATTCAATGTTCAGGAATCACTCCTGGTGGGTTCAGGGAAGTACACAGGGATAGTTTTAGGTAGATCTATTCAGGAGAGCTACATTGGGGATCAAACCTGAGTTGACTGCATGCAAGACAAGTACTGTACTATCATTATGGACCTGATGTGAATCAACTCTTTTGTTCAGATTTGGACTATAGTCTTATCTCCTATCAAAGAAACATTAAATATATGTAAATGAAGGTTAGTTAGTAGCCTTACTACACTATAGCAAATCAACATCTAGTTATGCATCTGATAACTTCACTTTGGCCCACCATTTGCCTTGAGAATTTGTTTGTAGAAGTCATGTCTATAGGTAGACAGTTCCCTTCAAATAAAGTTATATAAACTATTTATTTAAATAAAATTGAGAAATGAATTCCTGAGGAAGCTCATCATTTTAACTTCTCTTTCTTGGAGCCAAAATTGGAATTATAACTGATTTTTATTAAATTTGTTTGGGGGACACATCCACAGGTGCTTAAGGCTTACTCCTGGCTCTGTGCTCAGGATCACTCCTGGAAATGTTTAGGGAAACTTCTGGAGTGGCAGCTCTATAAACCCAGGTATGCCTCTTGCAAGGCAAGTGCCTTACACATTGTACTCTCTCTCTGGCCCATGATTCTGATTCTGAGGGAACTGATGTGGACAGAGGAGTCTTTATGTTACATAGTTCCTGGACAGAGAGGCAATTCCAAGAACCTTTCTATAAAGAACAAGACTGTGCCATCTGTGACCAAGAATTAGTCTTCTTTTGGCTGGTCCGATGGCAGTGGTTTATCAGAACTTATTATCATTAGTATCACAAAAGTTGGTATATAACCCACACACACACACACTGCTCAATTTGACTGGCTTAAAAAAAAAGAATTAGTCTTCTTTCTTCTTGGTTGACAACAGGCAGCAAGAATATGAGTACCCAATCTAGGAGTACTATCTAGATCAGAGTTGGGGCTCATTGAGCCAACCACATGGTCTAGGCTTAATGAACCTGTATGCTTATCATTGACTGCCTGTGACCAACCAGCAATGATTGTATGGCCTGGAAATGATGCTCTAAAAAAATCAAATGACCCTTATTAAATAATAGCTTCCCACCCTTTATGTAGAGCTTTGCTATTTAGATTGGTTTTTGTCTTTTGGAACCACGTTGGAATGGGTCATTCCCTATGATGATATGGATACCATTTGGTGCTGAGTATCAAACCTGGACTTTCTGCACCTAAAGCATGTGCTCCAATCCTTTGAACTACCTCCTGGCTCCAATATCTGTGTTTTGTTTTCGTTTGGTTTGGTTTGGTTTGGTTTGGGGGATAAAGCTGATGATGCTCAGGGGTAATTCAAGAATTACCTGTACACTCAGGAATTACTCTTGGAAAGCCTCATAGGACATATGAGATGCTAAGGATTGAACCCAAGTTGGCTGTGTGCAAGGCTAGTGCCCTACCTGATGAATTGTCTTCCAGTCCCCAATATCTGTTTTTTACCTCTCCTGTGAAACATAACTACAAACTTTATTTGCTTCATTTCTAGCTCATATACCAAACAGAAACAGGCAAGCTGCTTAGAACAATAAGTTATTTGTATGAAGCAGTGGCTGAAATTCTTGGTGTATCTCATCCCTCTGCATATTATCATAGAACTCAAAATGACTGATGCTATCCATGTTTCTGCAAAAATAGCAGTGACACATATTTGGCTAACTTATTATTTGACCAGATATTGTTTTCTCTTTAGACTTGGCAATTGGGTCCCTTCCCCAGGGGCTGTTCTCAAGAGATTCCTGTATACCTTTGTCCTATTCTAATGACTCTTGTCCAGGTCAAGGCATTCACAGATCTGTTCACTTAGAGTCTATTTTCCCTTTGACCACACCCCAGGTTCCCAGGCCTTAGACTTTCCTCTTATAGGCCTTACTGTGAGTCTCAACCTCTTCATCCTGCCGAAAGTGGACAGTGCCATGACGTAGCACCACATGCTCAGGGAGTGGCTAGAAAGAACAGCTCCTGGTTGCTTGTGTACGTGCATGTGCACAAGCCTGTGTGTGTCCCCTTAATTGTTTGTTTATAGATTGATACGGGGTTAGGCCAGTGTCTTAAAGAGACAGGCACAGGTTCAGGCCAAGATTACTTCACTTGAACCAATGTGTTCCAGTATGGTGCTTGGAGAAAGAATAGTCTAAATTCAACCTAATGTTCCATACATCTGTGAAGACAGGAAATTAGCCTGTTAGTTTCAACTAGAATTTGTTCGTTTGTAGGCCTTCATCTGAGGTATGTGAGCCTTCATTCTTACTTTTCCTAGGGCTTACAGAGGAGTCTAGGTCTACTCTGGAAATAAGCTTGATTTCTGAGTTATTCGATTGTGACCAGAAAGGATGTGGTAAATGTTGATGTGTGGGTTGTTGGTGGTATGTTTCCATCAGGTCAAATGCAACACAGCTACAAACATGTCCTGAAGTTCTAGTTTTGATCTTTGGCCTTACAAAAGAAAGTGTGTCTACATGGATGTATCGTGTGTGTGGAACATGTATATGCATGTAGCTTGTGTACAGCAAGTGATGTGTATGTGTAGTATTTGCATATATGTTGTCTATTGTATGTGTGACTGTGTACTTATGTGGTATATTTATGTTTATGTCTACATAACTGTGGTATGTATATAGGTGGTAGGAACATGCATGTCTATACATTGCATGTATATGAATATGTGCTGTGTGTATGTATGAAGGCTCTTTATGAATGGTATCTATGTCTGCAAGTGGTATGTGTATGTCAATATTTGTGTAGTGTATGTATTTGTGTTGTGTGCATGTACATAGGGGATATACAACATGAGGATGTTCATGGATTCACATATATGACTGTTGTTTGTACCTATCTATCTGATAGGGCTGTGGGTGTGCATGTTGTGAGTAAATATAGTTTTGTGGTGCCAGTATATATGTATGTATGTATATATGTTGTGATATATAAATATTTGTATGTGTGTAATGTGTGTGGTATTATGTATGGTGTGTGTGTGTGTGTGTGTGCTAACATGCTGCTGTTTTCTCTGATAAGCCATGCTTCCCCATTGACTTCCTAACACTACTCTGAGCTGGGCACTTTGAAGGCCTCTTCCAGGCAAATAAACTAGAAAGGGTATTGGACCAGCCTCCTTGATTGAACACTTCGCTTCAGCAAATCCCTCAGCCTTTCTGTCTGTTTTGTCAGCTATAAAATGAGCAGGTTAATTCAACCCTACTTCACAGGGCAACTACAGGCAAGTTTCATTAGTGGCAACTGTGATTCATATAAATGAAAAGGAGCAGGAGAGTTGTTTTATCTGAAGTGTGACAAGTGTCCTACTTTCCAGAGCCACAGGAAAGTCTTAGTCCTGGTCATAGCCTGTTGTGGATTTTGAGGATGCAGAAAAGCCCAGCTGGGTTCACTGATCTGCACAGAGCATCTAGTGTGGTGATGGGGAGCAAAGTAGTCAGTGCACATTTTTGTTTCTCACTAGCAGGCAGCACAGAAGTGGTGTCCACTGGTAATTTAGGATGTAATCTATGTGCAGAGTCCAAAGAGCAGGAACTTGCATTGAATTCTGGCAGTGTTCTAGAAAGAAGAGCCCTTGAGATGAGTGTTTTCCCAGCTATCAGTGTCTGATAGGCACCTGCCTCAGGTG
Organism: Suncus etruscus; assembly: GCF_024139225.1. Taxonomy (NCBI): domain Eukaryota; kingdom Metazoa; phylum Chordata; class Mammalia; order Eulipotyphla; family Soricidae; genus Suncus; species Suncus etruscus. Next base: position 53,161,180 of record NC_064852.1, read on the forward strand.
CATTTATAGACCAGCAGTTAAAAAACAATTTTTGGGGGCCGGCGAGGTGGTGCTAGAGGTAAGGTATCTGCCTTGCAAGCGCTAGCCAAGGAAGGACCGCGGTTCGATTCCCCGGCGTCCCATATGGTCTCCCCAAGCCAGGGGCGATTTCTGAGCGCTTAGCCAGGAGTGACCCCTGAGCATCAAACAGGTGTGACCTGAAAAAAACAATTTTTGACTCTTGAGAGCTAAAGTGTCACAGTAGGTAGGAACTTCCTTCACTGGTTTACTGGCTGGTCACGCACATTGGGAGTGATTTCTTCAGAGACAGAGGTTGCTGAGAACATCCAAGAATTGATCACATAGAATAAGCATTCTTTCTTTTGAAGCCATGATTTTATTCATGATTTCTCTTTTGTTGTTGTTGTTGTTTTTTATTGTTTTTATTGTTGTTGTTGTTTGCTGTTGTTGTTTTGTGGACACATTAGCAGTGCTCAGGGTTTACTCCTGGCTCTGCACTCAGAAATCGTTCCTGGCAGGCATGGAAGACCATATAAGATGCCGGGATTTGAACCACCATCTGTCCTGGATCAGCTGTGTGCAAGGCAAATGCCCTACCACTGTGCTACCTCTCCAGCTTATGATCTTATGCTATCTTATTCATAATACACACAAAGATTGGACCACATGATTTACCAGAAGTACGACGAATTCAGCAGAGAATGCAATCTGGAAACTGTTGATGGGCTTCTGCCTCTAGCAACAGCATTCAACTATGGCAAATCATAATGTAGATTCTTAATTAACATAATTCCTTCTTCCATTAATCTTCTGGAGACTTTGTGCTTCTAGCATGGCATAGCTCATGTTAGAACCGTTCTTGTACTACCTTCTCCTTAATATTGATATTGAGAGTCAGAGCTGTAGCACAGCAGCAGGGCCTTACCATGAACGAGGCCAACCCAGGACAGATCCAGGCTTGGTTCCTGGCATTTCATATGGTACCCGAGCCTGCCAGGAGCAATTTCTGAGTGCAGAGCCAGGAGTAACCCCTGAGCACCACTAATGTGCACTCATGAGCACCCCAAAACAACAACAAACAACAACAAAAAAGAGATTGTGAATAAAATCATGGCTTGAAAAGAAAGAATGCTTATTCTATGTGATCAATCCTTGTTGTGTGCTCTCAGCAATCTCTGTCTCTGAAGAAATCACTCCCAATGTGCATGTATATATATGTGTGTGTATATATATACACAGAGATAGATAGATAGATAGATAGATAGATAGATAGATAGATAGATAGATAGATAGATAAATCTTGAGCTCCATGAAAATCCTAAGAGATACTTTTTTTTTCCTTTTTTGGTTTCTTGGGCCACACCCAGCGGCACTCAGGGGTTACTCCTGGTTATGCACTCATAACTCACTCCTGGCAAGCTCAGGCACCATAGGGAATGCCAGGAATTGAACCGGTTCTGTGCCGGGTTGGCTGTGTACAAGGCAAACACCCTGCCACTATGCTATCAATCTGTCCCCATCCTGAGAGATTCTTAATCATTTGCTATTTTTCTTGCTCTGAATATTTTCCTTGAAAAATGCACATATATGCAATATGTGCACCCAAAAACACACACACCACAATACTAATTCAGGGCCAGAACAACAAAACAGCTGGTAGGAGATCTGCCTTGCACATGACTAACACAGGCTCAATCCCTGGCATCCCATATTGTTCTCTGACTACCGCCAGCAGCAATTCCTGAGTGTAGAGCCAGGTGTAATCCTGAACATGGCCTGGTGTGTTCCCCCAAACCAAAAATAAAATATTATATATACTAACTCAAATGCTTTGAAAGAGAGTTTGTTTGTTTGGGGGCTATACCAGTCGAAGCAGGAGTTACTCCAAGTTCTATACTCAAATCACTACTGGAAGACTCTGGAGACCATATGAGGGATACTAGGGATCGAATCCAGATTTTCCACATACAAAGTAAGTGCCCTACGTACTGTACTTCAGACCTCCAGCCCTTAAAAGACCATTTCTGTTACAGAATAAATAAATAAATAAACAAATAAACAAAAGGGGCCGAAGTAGCAGCGCAAGCAGTAAGGCATCTATCTGCCTTGCCCGAGCTAGACTAGGATGGACTGAGGTTCGGTCCTCTGGTGTCCCATATGGCCCCCCAAGCCAGGAACAATTTCTGAGTGCATAGCCAGAAGTGACCCCTGAGCATCACCAGGTGTGCCCCCCCTCCAAAAAAAAAGAAGAAAAAGAATTAGCAGCCATTTGCTAAAGTTTATGGAAAAGAGTTTTGAGTTGATAAAAATATGTCCAGTAGATGTGTAGTGAAGGAGAAGGCAGAGCAACAGTGAGCTGGTTGCAATGGTGCAAGAGGAGGGAGAAGGTACCTGAGAGGGCTTTGTCTTGCTTCTTCCCCAATACTCCCATCACCACCTGCCTACAGGCTGAGACACCAGAGGCTCTCTCAGCCCCAGGATCCATAGAGACCTGGAGTAAGCACTCCCTACCACTGCTCAGATTAAACTTTTTCCCCAGCTCTGGCAGTCAGCAGGACACAGGCCCCTGTGCAGTCATTGGGTCTGCTCACTTTCTTAAGCACTCTGGGAAGCAGAACAGTCAGAGAGACATAGAGGATGAATCAAGGTCACCCCTCTGGTAAAATAAAGGAGATGGCCAGAGAAGAACTGTCCCCACAACCATGGCCTCTTGGGGTTTTGTTCTGACCGACTTGAGGCCTAGCTGCCCTTCCTGCTCTGGCCTATATCCAGCACCCTCTCCACTTTCACATAAGCAAGCTGGAGAAAATCTCCATTATGTGAACACCCAGAAACACAGCTAAGGGTTTGGCAGTGAGAGAACTGAAGCCAGGATTTGGTTCCCCAGTAAGGGTCTTCTCATGGTCCCCACCCAGGTAGTCACACTGTTCCTCATTCTAGATTCCCAACAGCAAACATGCATATGGGTCATTTTTGTTGACACTAAAATGAAATGGAACAGGTTCATAGTTCTTTATCAATGAGCTTCCTTCCTTCCTTCCTTCCTTCCTTCCTTCCTTCCTTCCTTCCTTCTTCCCTTCCTCCCTCCTTCCTTCCTCTCTCCCTCCCTCACTCCCTCCCTCCTTCCTTCCTCTCTCCCTCCCAACCCTTCCTCCCTCCTTCCTTCCTTCCTTCCTTCCTCCCTCCCTCCCTCCCTCCCTCCCTCCCTCCTTCCTTCCTTCCTTCCTTCCTTCCTTCCTTCCTTCCTCCCTCCCTCCCTCCCTCCCTCCTTCCTTCCTTCCTTCCTTCTTTCCTTCCTTCCTTCCTTCCTCCCTCCCTCCCTCCCTCCCTCCTTCCTTCCTTCCTTCCTTCCTTCTTTCCTTCCTTCCTTCCTTCCTCCCTCCCTCCCTCCCTCCCTCCCTCCCTCCCTCCTTCCTTCCTTCCTTCCTTCCTTCCTCCCTCCCTCCCTCCCTCCCTCCCTCCCTCCTTCCTTCCTTCCTTCCTTCTTTCCTTCCTTCCTTCCTTCCTTCCTTCCTTCCTTCCTTCCTTCCTTCCTTCCTTCCTTCCTTCCTTCCTTCCTCCCTCCCTCATTTCCTTCCTTCCTTCCTCCCTCCCTCCCTCATTTCCTTCTTTCCTCCCTCCCTCCCTCCCTCCTTCCCTCCCTCCCTCCCTCCTTCCTTCCCTCTCTCTCTCCCTCCCTCCCTCTCTCTCTTATGGCAGCACTTAGGGATCTCTCCTGGAAAAGCTTTGGAACAATATGCAGTACAGGGGATTTTACCAGGGGATTGGCTGCATGCACGGAAGTACCCTACCCATTGCACACTCTCCAGTCTTATCTCCGTCTCTCTTAGTCATTTCTGCAAATGCTTGCTTAAAGTAGGGGAGCAGATGCCTCACCCAGAGTTTTGTCTGGTCCTGAATATTTCCACAGTAGGGTGATACCTGCAGCTGTCATTGATCATGCAGGCTGCAGAGGAAAATGAGGCCACAAAAGATAAGCTCTGGCCTCTTCCAGTGTCAGTCTAGTCTGTCCCCATTGGGACATTTAGACCGATCACTTGAAACTTCCCACAGTGTTGGCTTGGCCCTAGACTCAGGACAAATCCAGTTTCTAGCTGAAGATTCCAAGGAGACCTGTTTCCATAGTTTAGGGTGCACAGTTAGATTACCCTAGGCTTTATTCTGCTCTGTTTGGATGCCCTGGTTCTGGCCTCTGGTTTCTGTTTTAATCCTGGATTAAGTCTCAGTTCACATTTCCTGTTATAGAACCTGAGCCCTTTGTTTAGTTTTGTGGGGTTTATTTGGGGGTGGGGGGTGGGAGGCATTACCCAATGTGCACAGGGGCTACTCTTTTTTTTTATTTTACCACTTAGGACAGTTTATTGGCATATAACAATTTACAAGGATCTCTGTTGCATTATACATCACAATGAATAAGAATTATTTAGCCATCTATATTCATTCCTATTGGGCAATATTTCTTCTTGAATTATATTTTAATTCCCAACACCTGATTTTTTTTTTTTTTTTTGGTTTTTTGGGTCACACCCGGCGGTGCTCAGGGGTTACTCCTGGCTGTCTGCTCAGAAATAGCTCCTGGCAGGCACGGGGGACCATATGGGACACCGGGACTCGAACCAACCACCTTTGGTCCTGGATCGGCTGCTTGCAAGGCAAACGCCGCTGTGCTATCTCTACGGGCCCAAAATTTTTTATTTTCTGGGGCCAGAGCGATAGTGCAATGGTAAGACCTTACTTGTGGCTAACCCAGGACGAACTGCAGTTCGATCCCCCGGCATCCCATAAGGCCCCCCAAGCCAGGAGCAATTTCTGAGCACATAGCCAGGAGTAACCTTTGAGCATTACCGGGTGTGGCCCCACCCCATGTTTTTTTTTTATTTTCTGAAACTTGCAAACAAGTATCTTTGCCAGAGGAACCATTCAGCTTTTATAAAATGTGTGAATTTAAATCATGGCTTAAAACAATGCACACGGGTTATTTTCTTATATGCTTAGCTCAAGGAAAAGATAACATCCACAATAACATTTTATTGCAGTTTTCATAATCACCCTATAATTCAGACCTTTCTCTTCAATTTTAAAAGAATGGAAGTAACCAAATCACATATATATTTGGGTTAAAGAAATATCTTTGTTGTAAGGACTTACATGCTTTATTCCTATTATCTATTAGTTTATTAATTTCTCAGAAAATTACCCTTTTCCTTTTGTCTTAACTAGATAAGCTAAACACTGCACACTTAGTAATGTATAGAGATTCAGTGTCTAGCCAAATAGCTATCGCAGAATTAAATAAATAGCCAAATTTCATTGTATCAAATAAAATGGTCATGAAAATTCTCCTATATTAGAATCAAAATTATTGTATTATTAGAAATCAAATATTAGGAATCAAATCCCTGTTACTTTAGTATACAATTAAGGACTATTATGATTAGATTAGGTCCTGATTAATGCAACACATACTTACTTAGACAATACTTCCTCTGCTCTAATAATAATTTCAGAAAGACAAAAGACAAAAGAGATATGCAATACTAAAGATCTTAGGGTTACAATAATCAGAGGTTTGTTTTCATTTTCTCCATCATCAGCTCTTATTAGCAAATGCCTCAGGGGCTACTCTTAATGCAGTACTCAGGAGTCACTCCTAGGAAAGCTCAGGAAATCAAATTTAGGTGTCCTTTATTTAAAGCATGTATTCCAAAACCCTGAGCTGGGGCTGAAGTGATAGCACAGTGGTAGGGCATTTTCCTTGCACACGGCCAACCCAGGACAAACCTAGTTTCAATCCCTGGCATCCCACGATGCCTGCCAGGAGAGATTTCTGAGCTCTTGAGCACTGCCAGGTGTGACCCAAAAAACCAACCAACCAACCAACCAACCAACCAAACAAACAAAAACCCTGTGCTTTCTCTCTTATGCCAGGATCTAAGTTTTTGATTATTCATTTTTCACCCTCTGCTTTCAAACCTGATCAAATCCCTAACCCCTGCATAATCAGCACACTAGGAGGTGGGAAAATAATGCTCAGGACAAAAAAAACTTGTTTTGCAAGTGGGATACCTGAGTTCAATTCTGTACTGCGTGGTTTCCTGAGCACTACTGGAAGTGATGCTCATGCAGTGTTCTGGAGTAGCCCCTTAGTGTTGCTGTGTGTGATCAAAACAAAACATTGAAATTAGTAATCCTGGTCCTGGGAGAGAGTTTATTGCTCAGGGGCACACACCTCACACGTGGGAAGCCCTGAGTTTGATAGCCAGCACCACATGGGACCCTGAGCATTTGAGTCAGCACTGGGGTGACCCTCCATACTTCTAGGCATGAGAAGCACAGCATCACTGGGCCCAAGCAGTGAACAGTACTCAGTTGGCTGAGTACTGCTGCGAGTGTGTTCCAGGCTCCTCAAACTAGCAATCTCTTTTGTTTTCATCAATTCTTCCCAGGTGGGTACCAGAAATGCAGACCTTCCTGAGCATTATACTGTCAATCTCACACACTCACTGTAACATCTCTCCATCACTGTGTCACATTTCCTACATTCTGATTGCCACTCTGAGAGTTTATGTGATTCTGGAGTCAAGTTTGTCTGTAGGCCTCCTCCCTTTTGTTTAGTTTTGTTTTGGGAACAACCCTCATAGTACTCGGGGCTGTATTGGAGGTTACACTTGGGTCAATTTTCCAGGGTCACTCCTAGCAGTGTTGGGTGTCATAAACCAACCATCTGCAGTGCTGGTGCCAAGGGCTGAACCTGCATAGACTTTGTACAAGACCACTACCTTAACTCCTGTGCTATCTCTCCGGCCTTAAACCTCCCCCATTTCACTTCACCTGAGCTGTCATTGCAATGTCTATCACACAGAGAGGTGACAGAGAGGTCAGTGGTGGGGTAGAATGAGCCTGACATAAGTATGGGCAATCCTAGAGGACCCAACCCTTGCTTCTCTAGCTGCACAAATTTTCTTAATTTCTTTAGAATTTAAAAGAATGTTCCTATTCCTCTTAAAGAATTATATAAGACTGGAGTAAGGTGTTTGCCAAGCATGTGTACTCTGAGCACCACTGAGTATGGGCCCAAACAAACCATACAAATAAGAATTATATGAGCTGTATCTGGCAGTATTAAGTAGTTATTGAATAAAACAAAAAGTTTAGTATATAGGGGCTGGAATGGTGGTGCAAGCGGTAAGGCACTTGCCTTACACACAACAACCTAGGACAGACTGCGGTTCGATCCCCCTGTGTCCCATATGGTCCCCCAAGCCTGGAGCGATTTCTGAGTGCATAGCCAGGAGTAACTCCTGAGCATCACTGGGTGTGGCCCCCAAAAAAAGTTTAGTATATAATAAAACATATCTTTCCTACACATATTTACTATTTTCTGTATATATACTTACACTACCTCTATTTTAACAGCTCATTAGGAATATGCTTAACAGTTTAGTATTTTAGGGCCAGGAAAAGAATACTGAGAAGATGGCACTACACTGAATGCAGGCCACCCATGTTTGATACCTGGCACCCCAGAGCCATAGAATACAAAATTAAAAAAAAAAAAAAAAAAAAAAAAACTAAACAGGATTTTACTTATTTTGGTGAGTGGATTTGGTTTTGGGACCATACCCAGAAGTTCTGAGGAGCTTATTCCTGGCTCTATACTCAAGGGTTATTCTGGCCATGCTTGGAGGACTATATGGTATACTGGGGATCGAGCCCAAATCAGTATGTGCAAGGAAAGTGCCTTATCCACTGTACTATTGTTCTGCCCCCCAAAAATCCCTCCAGGATTTTAGGCAGATATATAGTTATGGAAATAGTGTGATTTCATTGCATTGCCATTCAAATCTGTGGGATTCATTCTGGAGAAGTGGCACTAAGAGGCTTTCTAATAAAGGCCTTCATCACTAGTGCTGGGCTGCCATTCAGAATATGCTGGAAGTGCATCTCCTATGTTTCTGCCTAAGCCAGAATTTCAAAAGGTAACTGTTTTTTAAAAAAAAATAATTTCTTTATTTAAGCATCATGATTACAAACATATTTGTAATTGGATTTCAGCCATAAATGCACACACCCCCTTCATCAGTACAACTTTCCCACCACCAATGTCTCCCATTTTCCTCCTTCCCCATTCCCTGTCTGTCTCTGAGCAGGTACTGTATTTCTCTATCATTGTCATGGTAGTTGTTAGTGTAGTTATTTCTTTAACTGCGCTTACCACTTTTTGTGTTAAGTTTCATATCATGTGCTGGTCCTTCCGGCCCTCATGTCTATTGTCTTTGGGCATTATTAACATACTGTTTTTTATTCAAGGGCTAACTCAAGGGAGCCGGAGAGATAGCATAGTGGTAGGGCGTTTGCTTTGCAAGCAGCCAACTCAGGACCAACGGTGGTTCGAAATCCAACATCCCATATGGTCCCCTGTGCCTGCCAGGAGCGATTTCTGAGCAGAGAGCCAGGAGTAACCCCTGAGTGCTGCCAGGTGTGGCCCAAAAACAAAACAAACAAACAAGAAAGAGCTAACTCAAAGTTATAAGTAAGCATTTCCCCCCCCCATCAGGCATTATAAATCTTTTTGACCCCACCTTCTTATACCTTCTATCACTGCCTTTCAGTCCATGAAGGCAGTTTTGGTTCTTTCAACTTTTTTTGTTTTATTTTGTTTTGGGGCCACACCTGTTGGTGCTCAGGAGTTACTCCTGGCTCTTCGCTCAGAAATTGATTCTGGCAGGCTCAGGGGACCATGTGGGATGTCGGAAAATTGAACCTTGGTCAGCCAGGCAAACGGCCTATCTGCTGTGCTATCACTCCAGCCCCAAGCATTTTGACATGGCATGAGGAACAGTGCAGATGCTAACCTGGAGTGGATTGTCTTTGTGGAACCTGAAATTCTAGATTTAATAGATCATCACCTCATTAGCAAGGGTGACAGAAAAATGCTACATAATGTTTACTCTTGGCCATGCTCAGGAGGGTGCAAAGGTTGGGAAAATGACTCTTGCCTACTCAAGGGCAATCATCCAGTTTGCAAATTGAGCTAGTAGTTTAATCCGTATCTTTTTCACTGTCTTCCTGTTTACAAGAGAATGGGAGCCCAAAAGTGTCATTATGAGTATCTCATGAAGCAGTTCCCATAATAATTACACTAGTCCAAAAAGAAGACATTGGCATTGCCTAGGCAGGAGACGGTGATCTTCCACATTCTGTGTCCAATGATTTCTTTATAGTACTTAGTACTTTCTAGGACTCAAAATTGGCCAAAATTAGCAGAAACAATCATAGGTAGAGTTATCATAAAGCTCTCCTCCCAGTTCATTTCCCAGTTTCCAAGGAAGATCTATGTTACAGTAATGAGGGCAGACCCTCTGCTAAATTTCTGGATTATATGTCTCTATACAAAATGTATTTTGAGACAGTGCTATTAATTTGGAGTAAATGTATTTAAATATTACTAACTAGTTTCAGGCGAGTAAACAATTTTAGGGGAGAAAACTTGGGAAAGACTAGCTCACTCTGGATGACCTATCTAGCCCCATCTCTATTCCTGAGGGAAAGCCCCTGACAACCATACCTAGTATTTACAGACTTGATAATATGCTGCTTCTCAAGGAGTGACCAAGGAGCAGATTAAGGAGGACATCTCCTAGGTAAGGCTCTCTGGAATTAGGAAAATAAAGCTAAGTATAGGCTAGTCGTGCTTGGTTCCATGTGCCACCTATTGGTTCTGGAAAGAATAACCCCTCAGCTTAAGTCTGAAAGAGGACTTCAGTGGTTTCTTCAGGTGGAACATAAACGTAATCTGCCTTGAGGCAGAATTATCATAAAGACTGTATTTTACAAGCTTTATATTTTGTAAATTATGAGAAAATCTCAATTAGTCCAAGATTTCCAGAATCAACAAATCCCTTTATTATCAATAAATTCTACAAATTACTGTCAGCTTTTTTTTTTTTTTTTTTTTGGTTTTTGGGCCACACCCTGTGACACTCAGGGGTTACTCCTGGCTATGCGCTCAGAAGTTGCTCCTGGCTTCTTGGGGGACCATATGGGACGCCGGGGGATCGAACCGAGGTCCGTCCTAGGCTAGCACAGGCAAGGCAGGCACCTTACCTCCAGCGCCACCGCCCGGCCCCTACTGTCAGCTTTTAATGAACATTGCAGTATATAATTTTTAGAACTCAAAGTTTGTAAGCATTATATAATTTCTTTTTTTTAAAGCATTATATAATTTCTACTTTCTTTTTTTCCTGCCCCACCCCCTCTACTTTCATATTATCTTATTAAATACATAAAAAATTTTATTTTCAATTTGGAAAACAAAGGATCTAATGGCTATTAACGTTTCTGTGTGCATAGGAAATAAGGTTTACATTTTTTACTATTTTGTGCATAGCAGACAGTTCACTAAATTTCTAAATGTAAATAAATAGGAAACTATGTATCTTCCTATTTTGGACCTTTGATCCATAATTAACCTTGAAAATGGAAACAGAATTATTTTCATTTATTTTGCCAGTACACATTCTATGCTCAGGGATTATCCCTCGCAGGGCTCAGGGTGGTGATTGAACCTAGGTCGGTTGCATACAAGTACCCTAAGCATTATAATATTTCTTCAGTCCTAAGGTTGTGGTCTTTTGATTATAAATTGAAGCAAACAAAAGACCAAAGGCATAAAGAAGTATTTAGCAGGGAATTCAGAGAATCACTCAGTGACTAAAAGCATGTACTTGTAACATAAGGCATGAGTTTGATTTCTGATGCTGGCCATTGTGGTGAAACAACATACAGTCAAACCGTCAATAATGCACTCTCCGGCACTTAGCCTGGAGTAACAGGGAAGCTGGAGTCCCCCGGCTCAAATAGAGACCTTGGTTTGATACCCAGGAACAATAGTAATCCAAGATCTGGCTTCCAGGCAGCCAAGCAGGGTAGTAGGAAGACTCCAAAGAGATCATCAAACAGTGTGTTTAGATCAGTGCTGCTTCTGCTGGGATATGAATGCAAATCAACAAGCATCTTGTTAAAATGTAGATTCTTATTTATTATCTCTAAGTGGGATTTGGGAATCTGCATTCTCTTAGAGTCCCTAGGTATTCCCAATAGTATTGGTCTACCAACTGTAAAATCTGCTTGGCAAGAACTCTAGGCTGTTTCTTTTGTTTGTTTGTTTGTTTGTTTTTGCTTTGGGGCCACACCAGTGATACTCAGGGATTATTCCTGGCTATGCATTCAGAAATCGCCCTTGGCTTGGGGGACCATATGGGACGCCAGGGGATTGAACTGTGGTCAGTCCTAGGTTCACCGTGTGCAAGGCATATGCCCTACCACTTGTGCATCTCTCAGGACCCTAGGCTGTTTCTTTTAACATTTTGTGCTTACTTCTAACCCACAAACCTAAAAGGTCTCACAGGCAGGAGATGGTCATCCTTGGAAGAACCTGAATTTATGGCCAAGAAACATAAATTTGTTCTATGTATAAACTAGATGAACCCATGCACAAAGCCATCTAGGTTAAAACTGGTAGGGAGGTCTTCATGATAGGATTCTGACAGGTTAGAAGAAGGCCAGCCCAAGAAATCAAAGCACAGGACAGGGGTCAGAAAAATCTGAGCGCATAGCCAGGAGTAACCCCTGAGCGTCACTGGGTGGGGCCCAAAAAACAAAAACAAAAACAAAAAAAAAAAAGAAAAATAGAACAGCAGAAAGAATGTTTCACTTACTATGTTTATGTTTTGTTTTGGAAAGACCATACCTGACAATGCTCAGGGATTACTCTGGCTCTGCCTTCAGGAATCACACCTGAAGGTGCTTGGGGGACCAAATGAGATGCTAGGGATTGAACCTTCTTCTGAAGTTTACAAACAAAGTGCCTTACCTGCTATACTGTCTCCCCAGCCGAATTGCTTCACTTGCTGCCACATGCTTCACATTCTGCCAGCCCAGATTCAGTCTCCAGCATCATATATGGTCTTGAGCCCCTCCAGTAGTGAGCCCTGAATGCAGATGCAGGAGTAAGCCCTGAGCACCACCAAGTGTGGCAAGGGGGTGGGGGTGGAGGAGGAGGGAAAGGGAGAGACAAGGAAAAGAAAGATTCCATTGGTCTCTGAGCTTACAGGAAAAGAGGCACAAACCTCAAGAATTTCAAGGAAGAGACAGCAGAGATCTGACCTATTTAGACCAGGTTATGTATAGCTGGGAATTAAGTTCTTGGCTTAATGGAAACACCTTTAGCATAAGTCCCAGGGTCTTTTGTGGATAAATGAGAAAGGGAGTGGAAATGACTGAAGGCCCCTGAAGTGGAGAAAGCAGTGTACACCGAGGGAGATTTTACTTCTGTGCCTTCTCAGACCTGGCCCAAAAGAACAGTTTAAGAGCCTCAGGCTAAAAATGGGACTGATTCCTCCTAGTTCTATGCAAGATCCCTGAGGCAGGTAGCACAGTGCTCCCAGCATTTACCTTCTTTTGGGGTGGGGGTCACACCCAGCAGCGCTAAGGGTTACTCCTTGCTTTACTCTCAGAAATCACTCCTGGCAGGCTTGGGGACCATACGGGATGCAGGGATTCGAACCACTGTCCTCCTGCATCAAGGCAAACACCTTACCTCCATGCTATCTTTTGGCCCCTCATTTACCTTCTTGAGCCTTTATCTATCATCAGTGTAAGGACCTGAAACAGGCTGACTGAAAGGGAGATCTGAGGCAGACCAACAGAAAAGGTAGGAGTTCATATAAAGTACAAGTAATAAAACAAAGATGCGATTTAAAGTGTGTCAATCTGTGCCTAACTTTAAATTAGCAAAAACAAACAAAAAAGCCTCAAAGTCAGACCTATTTTGTAAATATAAACATTGAGGATGTAGGGGCCAGAAAGATAGCATGAAGGTAGGGCATTTGCCTCGCATGCAGAAGGACGGTGGTTTGCATCCCAGCATCCCATATCGTTCCATGCGCCTGCCAATATCCAAGATTTTCCCCTTGATAATTCTTGGATATTAGAGTCCACTTTTATGTCCTAGCACAACTTTTTTCTTATGGAGCTCCACCTTTCTGAAAGGGATTCCAAAGTTATCTAGTCCAGTGCTGGAATCAGAGTCTAAATATCCTCAGTTTTTTTGTTTGCTTGTTTGGGTTTGGTTTGTTTTTTAAGTCACACCCGGCAGCGCTCAGAGGTCACTCCTGGCTCTATGCTCAGAAATCGCTCCTGGCAGGCTCGGGGACCATATGGAATGCCGGAATTCGAACCACCATCCGTCTCTTTCTCTTCATACAGCTCTTTTGTTTGTTTTTGGTCCCGGTGACGCTCAGGGGTTACTCCTGGCTATGCACTCAGAAATCGCTCCTGGCTCTGAGGACCATGTGGGACAGCAGGAATAAAACCAAGGTCCGTGCTAGGTCAGTCGCATGCAAGGTAAATGCCCTACCGCTGTGCCATCGCGGCCCCATATAGCTCTTCTTAACTTCAGGATTCAGTCATCTCCTCCTTAAGTTCTCTGCTTTATATATGCATAATATCCAACTTGTACTGTGACCTTGATACTGCCTACAAAGCTCATATCTAATCTTTTACTGCCTCAGTCCCAACCCTTATTTCCCCCCATCTTCCCATGTAGGTGCAGTTCATGACATGAAGCTCAACACATAGAAATATGAGTGCAGTTAGAGAAATAACTACACTGAAAACTATCATAACAATGTGAATAAATGAGGGAAATAGAAAGCCTGTCTTGAGTACAGGTGTGTGGGTGGGGAGGAGGGAGATCTGGGAAATTGGTGGTGGGAATCTTGCACTGGTGAAGGGGGGTGTTCTTTATATGACTGTTATCATACAACTACAATCATATTTGTAATCATGGTGTTTAAATAAAGATGATTCAAAAAAAAAGTTCTCTGCTGCAAGAGAAGAAGTAAGGGATGATTTTCCTTTTTCCTGAGAAAAGTGATTTCTCACTGCAGCCTGTGAAATTGATTGTTGGGGTTAATCCTCAGACAGTAAATCAAATGGGACTCAGGTTCATTCATTCATTCTGACCTAAATGGAGCTGGTGAACACATGTGTCTGCAACTCCCTGGTGCTCCTGGTAGACTTCATCAGACCTGATTCTCAGTCCTCAAGGGACCAAACCTGGATAGTGAGAAAAGCAGTAAGCTTTTTTTTTTTTTTTTTTTTTTTTTTTTGAGGCTTCTCCCTTTTACTCCTTTTTGAGACTTCTCTTCTTACAATTCTACACCGTTCAACTGCAACAGATGCAAGGACAATTTCAGAGAAACTGAACTTTGGAGGAGGCAGAGAAGTGCATACAAGACTTCTTTAGTTGGCGAATTTTAGTTTTCCCACAACCACATGTGCCCATAACTATTGGGCTTACATTATAAGACTGAGCATTGGTTAAGAAATGTAAGTAATTTGTAGGTAACGTTGTTAGAAATTGTTCTGAGACCTGCTTTCTATCAAGTGCCAAGATAAATTTGAGGTTGAAGATGAAGAATAAATATCACAACAAAAGTCAGAAGACAGCAGAAGCAAATTTTCAGTTGGTTTAAGGTGAATCAGGCCTATCCAAATAGAATGATACAGAAATAAAACCCAATACTTTATGGGGCCGGAGTGATAGCACAGTGGTAGGGGTTTGCCTTGTACACGGCTGATCCAGGACAGACCGCCTTTGGACCTCCTGGCATCTCATGGTCCCCCAAGCCAGGCATAATTTCTGAGCACATAGCCAGGAGTAAACCCTGAGTGTCACAGGGTGTGTGGCCCAAAAAGCAAAATCAAAAACAAAACAAAAAAAACCCCACAATAGACTTGAATCTATATTAGATCTACATTGTATTTGTATAATAAAAATTAAAATTTATGTATAATTGAGAAATTACCAAAAAATGCATAGTTAATAAAAAAAAAGCTGGTCTTTTTTGAGGTGAGAGATGAGGGTGTCCCCAGTGCTCTGTAATCAGTCTTTTACCAGGGAAGGCCCTCTGGATATCCTGATGTAGCTTGCTCCATAGTGGGTTCATATGACACCCTGATGACTTGGTAACAGCAACAACATGCTTTCAGGGCAGGGTTCTCTGCATTGCCACCTAACAGTGAGATGAAACCAGAAGATTCTCCATGTCACCCTGACTTTGACATAGGATCTTAACAAAAACCAGGATCTCTAACTACAGAAACCTGATTACAACAATTGTGATTGTGAAGAGCTTTTACTGAGACCATAAAGACTTTGGGGTTAGACAATTTAGTATGCCTGGAGCTTGTAGTTAGTTGGTCTTATGCCAGGATGCTTCAGGGTAAGGTTTCCCTGTTTTTAGGCCAAAGTTCTTCCTTTCTATTTTCTCCATATTTTGCTGTGCCTATGAAAACTAAAAAAAAAACAAAACAAAAAAAAATAACCTGCCATGCACATCCTTTTTTTTATTATTATTATTTATTTTATCTTTTAAATTGGGTTCCCACCTTTTTCATAGAACCTTGGGACAACAGCTTACTTTATTTTACTATATATTTCCACATTTTTCTATAAAACTATCAGGAAAGGCATAAAAAAGGCTGGGGCCAGTGGCCAAGTGGTATCAGATGCATTGGCAGGGAAATAAATAAGGACAGAACTAAATATCCAAGCCAAAGTCAACAATAATAGAATCAAATGACTTAAACTTTAACAATCTAACCTCAAAAGGGCCTGTTACACTGGCAGGTAGGGAAAGTGCAGGGATAGGATGCACTCTGGGTCCATCAGTGGAGGGAGGTTGACACTAATGGGAAGGGCCCTGACTAATTGTATATCTGAAAATCAACTATGAAGAACTCTGTAGGTCACAATTGTTTCAATAAAAAATTAAAGCAATTAAGCAAAAATACCAAATTATTGAAACCTGCTGTTAACCTACATTTCTGTCCTTGAAACTATTAGACATATGGGTAATTAAGATTTGGGATTGTATACCCCACTTTATATTCAAAAAATTGACATAAAATATGCAATGATTGTGCAGTGAAAATAAAATGAAATATGGTGAAAATGTAGTGATATTATTAGGAAAATAAGTTATTATGACAAGATAGGTCTTGTATACTGAGATAGGAGAAAATATTATAGTCTGACCATCATGTGTGCAAAGAAAGGAGCTTTATCAAATGTTTACATCAGGAATGAAATTAGTTTGACTTTTCTGCTGAAGGATAATTGGTATTTTATATTATAAATCTTAAAATAAGCATAACTTAATTTAGCAATTCCATCTTAGAAATTTAACTTATAGTCAAGAACATATACAAAGATTTATTTACACGAATATTTGTTTTAATGTTAAAAATTGGGGGAGGGGGAGAGTGTTGAGTATCATGAAACGACAAAATAGAATGATACACACAGGATTCTTCACTGTGCTTATTTCTTTTTTTTTCGGGGGGGAGCCACACCTGGTGATGCTCAGGGGTTACTCCTGGCTATGCGCTCAGAAATCGCGTCTGCTTTGGAGACCATATGGGACAATGGGGATCAAACCGAGGTCCGTCCTGGTTCAGCCACAAATGCCCTACCTCTGCACCATTGCTCCAGGGCCCCTACTGTGCTTATTTCTACTACTGTCACAAGTTATCATAAAATCAATAGCTTAAATTAGAACAAATGTACTATCTTAGGGACCTGGGGATATGGATTAGTGGTGAAGCGCTAGCCTTCAAATAGTCAGGCCTCAGCACTGCCCACATGCCCACGCCCATTTTGCCTACAACAAGGAGTGTCATCTCAGGTGGAGATGCAACCAAGTGAGGTTATGAGCACCACAGCTAAAGTATGTGACCTCAGGCATGGCAACAACAAAGGGAATGGAAAGGGAGGAGGCGGGGAAGGAAGAAGTTATCTTTAAAAAAAAAGACATTAGAAAAAAATTACAATTGTACACTTTTGTGGTTTGGAGACTGACCTCGGACTCACTTGGCTAAAAGTGCAGTGTATTCTGAGCATATTCTGAGCTTATGTTCCCTCTGGAGTCTCTAATGCAGATCCCTTTTCCCTATCTATTGAAGGCCTTTAGTGCATGAATGACTCCTTCCACTTAAATGCCAGCAGTTCAAAATGTCTCAGACCCTTCTTCCGGCCACATCTTTTTCTTTTTTCACTCCTGCACTATTAAGGATTGTTATGACTATAAAGATGGGGGTTGAGGTGGGGGGTGCTCAGGGAACACTCCTGGTGGTGCTTAGGAGGCCATATGTAATGCCTGGGTTGGAGCTGGGTTTTGCAAGTGTGCAAGGCAGGTGCTTTGTCCTCTTGTACTGACTCTTCTGTTAGTGATTACAATGATTTGTAGTTGTTTTATTTTGGGCCATACCTGGCAATGCTCAGGGGTTACTCCTGACTATGCTCAAAGAATTTCTCCTTGTTCTCAGGGAACCAAATGGGATCTCAGTCAGTTGTGTGCAGAGTAAACAACCTACCTGTTGTACTATTACTCCAGCCCCAAATTCATCAAATGTTTACATCAGGAATGAAATGGGTTTGACTTTTCTGCTGAAGGATAATTGGTATTTTATATTATAAATCTTAAAATAAGCATAACTTAATTTAGCAATGGTCTTAACTAGAGAATCCAGGATAATTTTCCTAGTTTAAAGCCATTTGTTAGGCACTTAATTCCACTTGTCATGTAACAATAGCACCTGGGATTACAGCATGGGAGTCTTTAAAGGCTTTTCTCCTTCCTTCAAAAGTATTCTACAAATTAATGTATTAGAAAATAAATATTAAATATAAAACTTAAAAACCAGGGGCTGGAGAGATAGCATGGAGGTAAAGCGTTTGCCTTTCATGCAGAAGGTCATCGTTTTGAATCCCGGCGTCCCATATGGTCCCCCGTGCCTGCCAGGAGCAATTTCTGAGCATGGAGTCAGGAGTAACCCCTGAGCACTGCCGGGTGTGACCCAAAAACCACAAAAACAAAAAAACAAAAAAACAAAAAAACAAAAAAACAACAACTTAAAAACCAACCTAATTGGGGGCCGTAGAGATAGCACAACGTTAGGGCTTTTGCCTTGTACATGGACAACCCAGGACGGAGTCACTCTTTTTTCTTTTTCTGGTTTTTGTTTTTACGCCACAGCGGCATTGCTCAGACCTTATTCTCTGCTCAGGAATCACTACTGGGGGGCTTTGATGACCTCATGGAGTATCGGGAATTGAAGCCAGGTTGACCTGTGTGCAAGACAAGAGCCCTACCTTCTGTACATTCGCTGTGACACCCCCACCAGAAGTGATTTTGTTTGTTTGTTTGTTTTTGGGTCACAGCCAGCAGCGCTCAGGGGTTACTCCTGGCTCTGCTCTCAGCAATAGCTCCTGGCTGGCTCAGGAGACCATATGGGATGGGATGCCGGAATTCAAACCACCTTCTGTCCTGAATCGGATGCATGCAAGGCGAAACACCCTAAGGTTGTGCGATCTCTCCAGCCCCCAGAAGTAATCTTTGAGTGCAGAGCCAGGAATAATTTCTGAGCACTTTTTGTACCATGTGTACAAATGGTATGAATGATATCAAACCCAAACCCAGAACTGCAAGCAAGGAAATACATAATGGGAAGGCATTAACCAAATTACACGTTTTTCTCTGCTAGTTTCTGATCTTTCCTGACAGTGTACTCTACACGACTTCTTTGCAGAGTGAAAGGTGAGAACACATCTTTCTGCAGAACCAAAGCCAATGAATGTGTTTATCTCTTGTGAGCACTGCTTACTGAGCCCTCTTCACTCTATTCCCCCCCCCAAGGCGACTCAGCACAGCCACTCCCTACAGTGTCAAGTCTGGACACAGGCGTGGGCCAGGACTGGGCAGTGTGCTGCTGGAAACGTTTTTCGGGGTGATACATCATCCCCCCACCCCCCCGCAGTGAGGACTAAGAATTTTGGGAGCTGAGTGTACAAGAATACGCAAGTTACTTTCTTCTTTCTTTCTTTCTTTCTTTCTTTCTTTCTTTCTTTCTTTCTTTCTTTCTTTCTTTCTTTCTTTCTTTCTTTCTTTCTTTCTTTCTTTCTTTCTTTCTTTCTTTCTTTCTTTCTTCCTCCTCCCTCCCTCCCTCCCTCCCTCCCTCCTTCCTCCTTCCGTCCGTCCTTTCTTTCTTTCTTTTCTTTCTTTCTTTCTTTCTTTCTTTCTTTCTTTCTTTCTTTCTTTCTTTCTTTCTTTCTTTCTTTCTTTCTTTCTTTCTTTCTTTCTTCTTTCTTCTTTCTTTCTTTCTTTCTTTCTTTCTTCCTTTTTCTTCTTTCTTTCTCTTTCTTTCTTCTTTCTTTTTCTTCCTTTCATCTTTCCTTCCTTCTTTCTTTTCCTTGTTTCTTCCTTTCTTTCTCTTTCCTTCTTTTACTTTCTCTCTTCCTTTCTTTTACTTTCTCTTTCTTTTTCCTTTCTCTTTCTTTTACTTTCTCTTCCTTTCTTTTTCTCTTTTACTTTCTCTTTTTCTTTCACTTTATGTCTTCTTTTCTTTTACTTTCTTTTTCCTTCCTTCCTTCCTTCCTTCCTTCCTTCCTTCCTTCCTTCCTTCCTTCCTTCCTTCCTTCCTTCCTTCCTTCCTTCCTTCCTTCCTTCCTTCCTTCCTTCTCATTTTTTGGTTTTGGGGCCACACGGGGTTACTCCTGGCTATGCGCTCAGAAATCGCTCCTATGGCTCCTATGGGCCGCCGGGGTGGGGGCGGGGTGGGGAATCGAACCGCTCGCGGTCCGTCCTAGGTACCGCTTGTGCCGCCACCGCTCCGGCCCTCCCTCCAACTTCAGCTGGAAGCCCGAGCGGCCTCCGACCACCGAGAGGAGCGCCTAGAGCGGCGGGGCACCGTCAAGCCCCGCCCCTCGAAGCCCCGCCCCGCCGCGCCGCCCCATCCCGGAAGTGGTGTCGCGAGTGGCGCTGGCGCGCGTGGCGGTGGCGTCGCGAAGGTCCGCGGACTGTCGGCTCGCCGAAGCACCGACATGCCTGTGAGCGTTTGCTTTGGGGGCTTCCGGCCTGTCGCGTCTCCGTCCATGGGGGGCCAGAGGAGGGTTTGCGTGGACCGCAGAGCTCCGTGCGCGGAGGGCGCGGACCGCGGACTTGTCGGGACTTGTCCGCGCGGCGTGTCCGGCCCGGCCTTGGGGCTCCGTCGGCCGCCTGGGGGGCGCCGACCCCGCTCGCTGGCGCCGACTGGGCCGGCGTTGGTCCGCCTGGCCCCGAGAGCGCTCGTGCTTCAGGGCTCACTCTCCTCGGCCTTCCGTGTGCGTGTCCTGCTGCGCTCCTCCTTTTTCTCATTTTCATTTGTTGGTTTTGGGGGTCACACCCTGCGGCGCTCAGGGGTTGCTCCTGGCTCCAGGCTCAGAAATCGCCCCCGGCAGGCTCGGGGGACCCTATGGGATGCGGGGATTCCAACCAATAACCTTCTGCATGAAAGGCAGGCGCCTTACCTCCATGCTTTCTCTCCGGCCCCCTATTTTATTATTCTTTTATTTTTATTATTTTTTGATTTTTGGGTCACACCTGGCAGCGCTCAGGGGTTGCCCCTGGCTCCATGCTCAGAAATCGCTCCTGGCAGGCTCAGGGGACCATATGGAATGCCGGGATTCCAACCACCGTCCTTCTGCACGCAAGGCAAACGCCTTACCTCCATGCTATCTCTCCAGCCCCAAAAGCTCCTCACCTCCAGTTTCTTTCTTTTTTGGGGGGTCACACCCGGCAGCGCTCAGAAGTTACTCCTGGCAGGCCTGGGGGACCATATGGAATGCCATATGGGATTCGAACCACCGTCCTTCCTGGGTCAGCAGCATGCAAGGCAAATGCCCTCTTGCTGTGCTATCTCTCCGGCCCCTTTTCTATTCCTTAGTACACTACAGTACCAGTTTACTAATTTGTTTATTTATTTGGGTCACACCCGGCAGTGCTCAGGGGTTCCTCCTGGCTCTGCGCTCAGAAATCACACCTGGTATGCACGGGGGAACCATATGGGATGCCGGGATTCAAACCACCGCCCGTCCTGGGTTGGTTGCATGCAAGGCAAACGCCCTACTGCTGTGCTATATCTCTCTCTTGCCGCCCTGCTTGTTTCCTCTGCTTGTAGACATGGCTGGCCAGTTGGAACAGACCGTTGGAGCGGGTGTGGGGTAGGGTGGGACTGAGTCTCCTCTGCTCAAGTTGCTCTCCCACTTTTGTTTTTGTTTTGTTTTGGGGTCACACCCAGCAGCGCTCAGGGGTTACTTCTGGCTCCAGGGGTTACTTTCTGGCTCAGAAATCGCTCCTGGCAGGCTTGGGGGACCATATGGGATGCCTGGATTAGAACCAATGACCTGCATGCAAAGCAAACGCCCTACCTCCATTCTATTTCTCTGGCCCCTGCTCTCCCACTTTTGCTTCTGTGACTCTGACGTGGCTTAGCCTGGGACGGCGTCAGTCTTCCTGTCTGTGTCCACTCTCTGGACGCCTGGTGGCAAAGTAAACAAGTGCACCACGCCTCTAGGAGCAAGGGTGGACCCCGTGCGGGATGGGGGTGGCAGAAGTGACCCCAAGGCCAGTTCCTCCTCGCCTACCCCAGCCTTGTCCCAGGTCGCTGCTTCTATAATATGTGCAGTTTTGGCTTCCTGGCAGATGTTAACTGGGACAGAATCCGTTTTTTTTGCTGCCCTTCCCACCTGGGCTCCGGGTGCGAAGCGGACACTTGGGGAGCACCACATGGCTCCCCTGCAGCACCCTCGTTTGATTTGGTTTTCTTATTCCTGGTCTGATCCACACTGCTTTTTTTGTCCAGCTAGCCCGAGATCTCCTGCATCCCTCCCTAGAGGAGGAGAAGAAGAAACATAAGAAGAAGCGCCTGGTTCAGAGTCCAAACTCCTATTTTATGGATGTCAAATGTCCAGGTAAACTCACAGATCTTGATTCCAAAGGGGGCGGGGGAGCATTGAGATCCAGGAGCCGCAGCTTGGGCACATTTGGGAAGTTGTTGACACAGGCAGATGTGCTGGCAGGGTTACACAGGCACGGCCCCTGCCCCCCTGAAATATTCAGATGCCCCTTCACGTGCAAAGCACACACTAAACAAGATGCAGTATGACAAGAGATGGATGGATTTCATGGTGAAATGATGTTCTGGGGATATCAAGTTTTATGAAATAGAATGAATGTCTTCTCTAACCTGTTTTACATGTGGCTGCAAGGAAAGTGAGTTACAGGTGTGACTTGGATGGAGCAGAACCGAGGTCCTTTATCTTTTACAGGGTCTTCACTAGGCATATGTTTAATGGGGAGTTTTTTTTTCCCCCCCGCTTCTTACTTCTATATGCTCTTTCCACAGGTTGCTACAAGATTACCACTGTTTTCAGCCATGCTCAGACAGTGGTCCTGTGTGTGGGCTGTTCCACAGTGTTGTGCCAGCCCACAGGAGGGAAGGCCAGACTTACAGAAGGTACTTCATCACCTGAGTCTTCCTTATATGACATGACTTCCAGCCATGACAGTTTGTAAAAATTACCTCGAATTTACACTTAGTAAAATTAGATGCTCTTTTGGTAAAATATGCCACAATTTCTTTTTTATTCATATCTGATACATAAGTTTTTATCATTGCTAGCTAAAGAACACATAGTAGTTTATAAATTCAAATCTCAGAGGATGCAGAGTAGTATCATGGACTGATTAGTCCTGACACTAAGGTATTTTCTGGGGTTCCTTAAAAGGTGGGTACACAGAGTGGCTGTGGGAGACAGAAGCCATAGATAGACACAAGGTGGTTCAAGCTCTGTTCCATTTATTAAAAACAAAAGGTGGAATATTTATATTCAATTTCTTGACAGTCATATTTTTCAGACAAAGCTAATATACCAAAAAAGGCGCAGGGTCAAATTGTTCAAGGACTATTTCTGACACAGAGCAGTTTCAATTTTGTTTTGTTTTGGGGCCAAAAACCAAACTCCTGGCGGCACTCAGGAGTTACTCCTGGCTCTGCGTGACAGGCTCGTGGGGGACTGTATGGGACGCCGGGAATTGAACCCAGGTCTGTTCTGGGTCAGCCGTGTGCAAGGTAAACGCCCTACCACTGTGCTATCTCCTGCCCCAACAGTTGTTTTTTTTTTTTTTTTGAAACTGCTTTTTGTTCATCTGAGGTTCCTGGCTAGCTAGTGTCCCAGTGACTAATATTATTTTGGTCTTATTCTAGTTTATACATTCTGAACTGGGACTGAAATGTTAACCCTTAATACAAATGCATGTTAAGCTAACAGCAGAGCTAGGTTTGAGAGTGAATAATTACTCTGTAAGACTAAATAAAAAATACTTGAATCTACACAAATGTTCCTCATAAGGTGTGTTTATATATCTGAGTAATCTTTGAGAGGCTCTAAGAAAAGTGAATAATAATTATTAAAGAATATATGAATCCATGTAAATATTAAATCTGGGTAATCTTTAAAATGTCAGCTGAAGTTATGTCTCAATTTTTGTGCTACATCCTCTTTTGTCCTGAATGCCTCATGGACGGCAACCAAGGTTTTTAGAGCCCTAATGCCTTTGAGTACAGGTTATTCTCCAAGCTTCCTTTCTTACAGGTGCTGCTTTTTCAAATGCTCTCTGTGAGTACAGGCAGCTTTGAAAAGATACTCACTCGGTTGTTAGGGCCTTTACAAACTAAATGCCTTCCTAGGTCTCAGAGTCTGTTTATACGGGGGATGATCTAGCAGAGTAGCCTTACTCATCATTAACTATACTTAATGATTAATATATATTTAATGTAAAACAAATGTTAGTATAAAAATATAGTTTTAGGGACCTGAAGAGATAGTACTAGGGGTAAAGCACATGCCTTATTTGCCTAACTGTTCCTGGTTCAATCCCTGGTCCCCAAAGCACTGAGGTATACATTACTTAGAATGCAGAGCCAGGAGTCAGTTCTGAGTACTTCCGGGTGTGACTACAAAAATCACAGCCAACTAATTTTACTTTCACTTTTGCCTACTAATAAAAATATAATTGCTTATATAGTTTTCTATAGTAGTATTTACAGACTTGGAAGTCCATAATATTGGTTGAGTTTTGAGATTTCTTTGTTGTTTGCTTGTTTGCAATTAAGGATCAAATCCACATGTGTGAAATATGAGGTATGTGCTCTCTCTCTCTGAGCCATATTCGTAGGCCTTTCATTAAGATTTGCAATTTGCTTCTAATCTTCGGGGAATTGTGAATTCCATGTATTCTTACTGGAAGAGGTACAAGTGGGTTGCAATAACTGCAATTTGTTTGGTCTGACCATTTCTGAGTTCAGTGAAATCAGCATACAGTATTTAAGTGTTGAGTTCAGTTTCATGGTCTTAAATAGACTTCATTAATAGAACTGAGAAACAAGGAATTACATTAATAATCACCAGATCAAATTCAAAAAGAAAAGTTGTATTATAGCATATTCTGTTTTTTTTAGGGGGGGTTCACACTCAGCAGTACTGGCTCTGCACTCAGAAATCACTTCTGGCAGGCTCTGGGGACCATGACCATATGGGACACCGGGAATTGAACCCAGGCCTGTCCTGGGTCGTCCGCATGCAAGGCAAATGCCCTACCTCTGTGTCATCACTCCAGCCCAATAGCATATTCTGGTATAAAGAAATAACTTGTAAAAAAAAAAAAAAGAAATAACTTGTATTTTAGTATTTGCTTTCCAAAACTTAAGAAACTTGGCTGAGGAGTATTTTTTGCCATTAAAACTATATCAAGGAGAAATAGACTTATATATTAAAATATCCCCATGGTTCTTTTGCAGGTTGTTCATTTAGAAGAAAGCAACACTAATGACCTACACAACTTCTTAAATTTGTGTTATATCCCAGGAAGCCTTATCAGTTCAGTAATTCTAATTAATCTACTGAGATAATGTAATTACATTCAATTTTGTAAGGTATACCACAATGATCTCCTATTTTGGTGTCAGTTTTTCAATAAAGTTTTGATTATGGACATATTTCCCCCTTTGCTTTTTCTTTAAATACTTGTGAATATTCTCTGTATCTGTGTAGTATAAATTAACACTGCTTAAAACATGTTTGTAGTTGGGTTTCACTTGTAAAGAAGAACACCCCCTCCATTCACCAGTGCAACATTCCCACCACCAGTGCCCCCACCTCCCTCCTGCTTTCCCTGCCTGTGTTCAAGGCAGGCATTCTATTTCACTCACTACCATTGTCATGATAGTTGTTAGTGTAGCTATTTCTAATTGCACTCACCACTCTTGTGGTAAGTTTCATATCATGGCCAGTTCTTCCAGCCCTCATCTCTATTGTCTCTGGGTATTATTACAATACAGTCTAGGGGCCGGAGTGAGAGCAGAGTGGTAAGGTGTTTGCCTTACATGCAGTCAACACAGGACAGATCCTGGTTCGAATCCCACCATCCTGTATGGTCCCCTGAGCCTGCCAGGAGCGACTTATGAGCACAGAACCAGGAATAACCCCTGAGCGCCACCAGGTGTGGTGTGACCAAAAAAAATTATATATGTACTGTCTTTATTTGTCTTAAATCTCACAGATGGGAGCTAGAATGATAGCGCAGTGGTAGTGTGTTTGCTTTGCACGTAGCCAACCCAGGTTTGGTCCCCGGCATCCCATATGGTCCCCCAACCCTGCCAGGAGCAATTTCTGGCATAGAGCCAGTAGTAACCTTTGAGTGCTGCCAGGTGTGGCCCAGAAACAAAATTAAAAAACCAATCCAAAATTAAATCCCACAGATGAGTGAGACTATTCTGTGATAATCTCTCTGACTTATTTCACTCAGCATAATAGTTTCCATGTCCATCCACGTAATGGAAAATTTCATGACTTCATTTTTTTTTGGTTTTTGGGCCACACCCATTTGACACTCGGGTTACTCCTGGCTATGCACTCAGAAATCACCTCTGGCTTGGGGGACCATATGGGACGCTGGGGGATTGGACCGCGGTCCGTCCTACACTAGCACTTGCAAGGCAGACACCTCTAGCGCCACCTTCCCGGCCCATGACTTCATTTTTTTCTGACTGCTGCATAGTATTCCATTGTGTAGATGTATCACATCTTCTTTAGCCACTCATCTGTTGCCAGGGATCTGGGTTGTTTCCAGAGGCTGGCTATTGTAATAGCAATGAATATAGGTAGTGCAGAAGGCATTTTTGTATTGTGTTTTTATGTTCCTAGGGTATATTCCTAGGATATATCCCTAAGAGTGGTATAGCTGGATCATATGGGAGCTCAATTAACAGTTTTTTGAAGAATCTCCATATTATTGTCCATAAAGGCTGGACTAGATGATATTCCCACCAGCAGAGACTGAGAGCTCCTTTCTCTCCACATCCCCACCAGCACTGATTGTTCTTGTTCTTTGTGATATGTGCCAGTCTCTGGCATGAGATAGTATCTCACTGTTGTTGTGATTTACTAACTTTTAAAAGAAAGTGTAGAAAGTATTCATACTATGACACTTGGATAAGTGTAAATAGTACAAATTAACACAGCTAGACTTTAAGAAGCTCAGGAAACACCACATATACAACTTAGGAAAATAGTGGGAGAGCATATATCAACTCCTGATAGTTGTTTCCTATCGGGCAAAGAGAAGAACTTTTGCTTTGCTTCAGTTGTGTTTTTAAGGATTCAACTCAGGATCATATGCGTACAACATCCCTGGCTTGTGTTTGTTTTTGGAGAGGCCATATCCAGTGGTTCTTGGGTGACTCAGTAATGAATGGAGAACCACACAATATGAGAGATCAGATTCAGGGTCATACATGCAAAGCATATGCACCTACTCTTTGCTTGTTGATCTTTTTATAGAAAAAAGTTAATGTTAATATTTTGAATTCTGTGTATGGGTTTATATAGGCAGTTTCCATTAGTATCTTTTGTACTTTCAGGAATCCTCAAACTTTTTAAACAGGGCCAGTTCACTGTCCTTCAGACTGTTGGAGGGCCAGATTATACTAAAAACAAAAATTATGGACAAATTTCTATGCACACTGCATATATCTTATTTAGAAGTGAAGAAACAAAATGGGAATAAATACAATATGTGGCCCGCGGGCCGTAGTTTGAGGACCATTGTTAGCTTTTTGTTCTAATTTAGGCAATTCTTCCTGAAGCCCATCATGTAAATTTCAAGGGGAAAAAAAAAAGAGCATCAAGTTCTCTTGTATTTCTTTCTTTCTTTCTTTTTTTTTTTTTGTTTTTGTTTTTGTTTTTGGGCCACACCCGGCATTGCTCAGGGGTTATTCCTGGCTGTCTGCTCAGAAATAGCTCCTGGCAGGCATGGGGGACCATATGGGACACTGGGATTCGAACCAACCATCTTTGGTCCTGGATAGGCTGCTTGCAAGGCAAACGCCGCTGTGCTATCTCTCCGGGCCCATATTTCTATAAAATAAAGGAGCAGCCACACTAAAGAAATTTAGAAATGTTATCAAGATTGTTTTGAATATAATTAAGAAACTAGTAGAAATTGGGCCGGGCGGTGGCGCTAAAGGTAAGGTGCCTGCCTTGCCAGCGCTAGCCTAGGATGGACCGCGGTTTGATCCCCCGGTGTCCCATATGGTCCCCCAAGCCAGGAGCAACTTCTGAGCGCATAGCCAGGAGTAACCCCTGAGCGTTACTGGGTGTGGCCCAAAAACCAAAAACCAAAAAAAAAAAAAAAAAAGAAACTAGTAGAAATTGCCAGAATATGTGAAATTCATAGATCCTAAAGCTATGAATCCTGTAATACTTGTATATTAGTTCATTTCTTTAAAATGTTTCAAGAGCTTTTCTCAGTATTTCAATAAGAATCCTAATAAGATTTAAAATGACTAAAGGAAGCACCTTAGTAGAACACATTCATAAATTCACATGACTGCCATTCTTGGAGGACCTTTTCAGAGTAAACACACTTCTTCCTGACATTCAAATGATATTTTTTTCTCGTACTATTCTCTGTTTAAATGTTAGTTCTTTGGTGGCACCAAGCAGTTCATTCTATGGTCTTTGTGTGTGCAAAGGTTTCAAGTTTATATTGATAGATGATTAAATTTATAATGTGTATCTTTGGGGCTGGAGCATTGGCACAAGCGGTAGGGCGTTTGCCTTGCATGCGCTGAGGACAGATTGTGGTTCTACCCCCCGAGTCCCATGTGGTCCTCCCCCAAGCCAAGAACGATTTCTGAGCACAAACCCAGGAGTAACCCCTGAGCATCACCGGGTGTGGCCTAAAAAGAAAAAAAAGTGTATCTTTGGGGCCGGAGTGATAGCACAGTGGTAAGGCGTTTGCCTTGCACGTGCCAACACAGGACAGATCTCGGTTCGAATCTCGGCACCCCATATGGTCCCCTGAGCCTACTAGGAGCGACTTCTGAGCATAGAGCAAGGAGTAACTCTAGCGCCACAGGATTTGACCCCAAAACAGAACAAAAATGTGTATATTTGAGGCTTTTTTACCCCCTCCAGAGAGGCCCATGTTCTTGAATATATATCTCTCCCCTCTCATCTCTAAAATTTCAATAATTGGCTTCACAAAAGCAAGAAAAGAAATTTTAATGTCAGAAATATTTAAAAGCTATCATTGTTTGCTTTTAGTCACTAATTAAAATTTTAAAATAGCATTAAAGGAAGAATGATGTCTATCAAAGAGAGAATGGGCTGAAAAGTTTGATCAATATAACCATAAATGCCAACTTCAAACTGGGAAATGAAGAACCAGGTTTCCAGTTCAGAAATATAGAAAGTAATTTTTTTTTTCATTTCTTGTTTTTGGTTTGGGCCACAGCAGGCAGTGCTCATAGCTTTGCACTTAGGGATCACTCCTTGTACTCTCCAACAAGAACCGGAAGATTTTTGTTTGTTTGTTCGTTTGTTTGTTTGGGTCACAGCCAGTGACGCTCAGGGGTTACTCCTGGCTATGTACTCAGAAATCGCTCCTGGCTTGGGGGACCATATGGGACGCCAGGGGAAGATTGAACCAAGGTCCGTCCTACATCTGCCACATGCAAGGCAAATGCCCTACCACTGCACCACTGCTCTGGCCCCAGATTTTTTTGAAGGTGTCCTGGCTCTGATATGAGGCATAACCCACAAAACTACTGAAATATACACTTGGTGGTGGTGGGAATTTGGCATGTGAACTGTATCTAAAATGTATATTTCTGGCATTGCTAATTAGGGCTGTAATTAAAAAAAAAACATGTGGGTGTGTATTGGGAATAGAGCAGTGAGTAGAAGTTGGAAGGTTTTTCTCCAAACAACACAATCATGTATGTAATCAAGGTGTTTAAAAAATATATATTAAAAAAAAGAAAAAATCCCCAAATATATATATATCACTTTCAATATGATTAGGATCCTCTGTAAGGAGAAAAGTAAGATATAAACTTGAATAAGATATTTGTTATAAATTGTCAATAAATTATACTGTAAGTATAAAAAAAGAGATACAGAATAGTCTCATTAATCTATTGGTTTTAAGAAAAATAAGACACTATTGTAATTATTCCCAGAGATAGAGTGGGGGAGTGAAGTTAAATAACTACACTGAGAACTATCATAATAATGTCCATGAGTGAAGGAAGTAGAAGCCTGTCTCGAATACAGGCATGGAGGGGAGAGGGTGGAAATAGATGGGGAGCATAGGTGATGGGAATGTGGCACTGGTGAAGGGGGTGTTCTATTTATGACTGAAATCCAATTTCAATTATATTTGTAATCATGGTGTTTAAATAAAGATACTATTTAAAAAAAGAAGTTGGAAGGTTTTTGAAGGGAGTCTTTGAGATAAAGTATTTTGAGGGAGTCTGAGGAGCTTTGAAAGAGCTATTGAAGTTTTTGGCCTTTAAGGTTTAGAGTGAAAGGAGATTATGGTAAGTTTTTCTTAAAGCTAGAGGAGACATTGGGTGGGACTGATAATATAGCAGATAGGTCATTTGCCATCCATGCAGCCCAACCCGTGTTCAATCCCCAGCATCCCATATGGTCCCCCAAGACTTCTAGGAGTAATTTCTGAGTGCAAAGCCAAAACCAAAAAATAAAATAAAATGAAATAAAAAGACTTTGATTTCTACTTTGCTCTCACAAGAGGTGGTCATGCTAACTCTCCCTCATCACTGCCCTAGGGTAATCCAACTGCTGTGATGTTAAGATACTCATGCCATCCTTATAACTTACAGCCATTCATAAGTCAGTAGATTCTGACCACTATTCCTGAGTTAGCAAGCCATTTAGAAGACCTAACTCCAGCAAAGCCTTTGGATAAATATAGCATCTTGTCCATATTCTCATTAGTGACTAGCAGACCCAACCAATCAAGTCATTCTTGAATTTGTGAGCCTTCAAAACCAGTAGCTTTTTTTTTGGGGGGGGGGGGGTATCACACCAGGCTCAGGGGTTACTGCTGGCTATGTGCTCAGAAATTGCTCTTGGCTTGGGGGACCATATGGGATGCCAGGGGATTGAACCGCAGTCCATCCTAGGCTAGCGTGGGCAAGGCAGATGCCTTACTCCTTGTGCCACTGCTCTGGCCCCAACCAGTAGCTTCTTTAGAAGTTATATTAACCAATATATCATTTCTCATAATCATGTTTCTATATTAAAAAGAACAATATTTAAATGTTTTATTTTTTATCTATATTAACAATGTACATATTTTTATTAGAATTTTTACTTCATAGTTAATACTTTTCAAAGAGTAAAAACATTATAGTTTCTTCCCTGAGTATAAAGAACTAGTCATACAACAAAACAGCTACAAAACTGAAGCAATTAGAGGTATGTAATTCTCTTCACTCAATTAAACTCTATTACAAATCTATTCTTAACAATTTCATGTATCTTGGGACTTTAGTTAACATTCAGATCCCCCCGCTCCCAGCTAATCTTGCCCCCGTAATGTTAAGGTATGTCTGCTCTGTCTTTATCAAATTCTAGAGCAATCTTTAAAGCAGTGCTATTGAGGCCAACAGATTGCATGTTACATATGATAGAAACAACTGTTCCTCTTGGGGGAACCTTGCTATTTTTATCTTCTGCGTCCAGTTCTTCAGGAAGGACCAGCAGTACACTGCTAGCACCCACTGCACCACCAGTATGTGACGCATAATGCCGTTGCTTCCTGCAAGACCCATAGGTTTGCTTCTTTTCCACAACTCCCCAGGCCATGGCATATTGCCCCTCTTTATCCCAAGACATCTCTGTTTTGGGGACTGGTGTCCAAATCATAACCATTGTTTCTGGCTTGAGATAGCCTGGTAGAAGATTTTCATTTGAGTCCTTAAACAGCCCAACTTGGTATCCATATAGCATTGCATTCCCAAATTTCAGAAGATCTCCCACTGTAGACAGAAATCCACCACCAGCCCATTTATAGGAGTTGTCCACATACGGTGTATTGACAAGGCGTCTCTTTTTATTGTAAACATAGAATCTGAAATGAAATGAGAATTGTCATTAAAAATAAAGTCTACTGTTGGCACATGAAAATGAGCAAGAAAAGGTATACAGACTGTTTTTCAAGGAAGTGGTCATGCATTCTCAGAAACCAGAGTTCCAGTATAATATAGATCCTAATGAAAAACACAGATGAAGGAGAAAGCGAGTCTAATTACCTTGTGAATTAAAAAGGGTTGTTTTTGTCTTATTCATGCATAGTGCATAATACTTGCAATGCATGCAAAAATACTATCACTTGATATAGTCCTTATCCTCATGCTTGATGAAGCCTGTATCACATGTGAAAGTAACAACTAAAAAATAATATATATATACTTTAAACTATAAAATCTTAACCTAGACATCAAGATGCATAGAAAATATTAACTTTTATATGAAGACTAGATCCCTTGACTAAAAAAATAATTTTTGAGTTACTGTGTAAAATGACAAAATATGTATGGTACTTTCTTGGAGAGAGTGGAGTCAGCAAAACCTCATTCTGACTCTCAATTCCACCTTTGCTGGTTATGCTTAATTTATTTGATAAACACTTTTACAGTTCTTACTATGTGTGAGGCATGATTCTTATTTGAGCCAATTTAGTCCTGTAACAGTGTTAGAAGTAGGGAGTATTTCAAGTGAGGAAACTGAAGTAAATTGACCTCCTACGCTTTTCAGGGTCTCTATCTACACTCTAATTTGTAAACTGCATACACAAAGACATATTTGGAAGGATTAGAAACCTATGCATAAAATACTACATATCTCTGGCAGTATACTTAACAAAGGAGAGCTATTATTTATTCAAGCATTCAATAAATATTGTTGGAGCACTTACTATGTACTGAGCAATGGTCAGAGTGCTATAAAAGACTGTCCAACCTTGTGAGGTCTCTATCTGAAGATGAGAGTGTACCAGAAGTATTAGGATAGAGAAATGAAATCACAATAAATGACAAATGGAAAGCCCCACGATGATCTTTCTGTAAAGAGCTGTAATAAAACACTGCTCTTAGGCCTCCAGCTTACTGCCTTCACTGCTAAAATGTTTTCTGGGACCAGACTGGGGAGCAAAATTACCACGAATTTCAGACATCTGAAGCAGAGCTGAGATTATAGGACAAGGGACAGGTCACAAAGGATCTTCTTGGCACTCCAGTCATT
Organism: Suncus etruscus; assembly: GCF_024139225.1. Taxonomy (NCBI): domain Eukaryota; kingdom Metazoa; phylum Chordata; class Mammalia; order Eulipotyphla; family Soricidae; genus Suncus; species Suncus etruscus. Next base: position 53,193,740 of record NC_064852.1, read on the forward strand.
TTGACTCCCACTTGGTTGACAAAATGCGCTGTTTTCTAGATACTAAGGGACATATTTTTAATCTTCTTATCCTTGTTATAGCAACCAGCAGTCTTTCATTATGCCAGGTCACATGAAATAATCTACACATACCTGTCCATACATAGCCCTCTCTAACCATTCAGTACTTTACTCTGTTGTTACTCCATGAGCACAGAGCTGCTTTTTGCAAGCTAGCAAGAATCTCCTGTTCATAGTTATCCTGTGCACCTCCATGAGCACTGATGACCAACTCTTCCAGGATATTTCTCATATGCCATTCTGCTCTAAGCTCTCTAGCTCATAATCTTGTGGTCCTCAATATAACACTACCACGAAGGACTCCAGTCTCTTAGGCCTTTTATTCCTTCCCTGCAAACAGCTTTGGAGTTTACAACTCCTAAAGCATGGTATACAATTGTATTTTCTAAGATCATGAATGATTTACAGATGTAGTCTGAGAGACAAGCAGGGAGTAATTTACAGTTACCTCACACTCTTCCTCCTGCCCCCAAATTATGCCCTCCTCTCAAAACTCACAACTTTGGCTGGGGATACAGTACAACATGTTGCTTACTTACCTTGCCCATGGCCCATAGGGTTCAACCCCCTACATTCCATATGGTATCTGGAGTCATACCAAGAGTGATCTTTTTTTTTTTTTTTTTTTTTTTCGTTTTTTGGGTCACTCCGTGGCACTCAGAGGTTACTCCTGGCTCTGTGCTCAGAAATCGCCCCAGGCAAGCTTGGGGACCATAGGGGATGCCAGGAATTGAAACATCATCCATTCAGGGTTGGCTGTGTACAAGGTAAATGCCCTATCACTGTGTTATCTCTCTGGCCCCAAAAGAGTGATCCTTGAGCACAGACCAAGAGTAAACCCTGAGCACCACAATATGTGGCACCATAAGATATGGCCCCCAAACTTAACCTCAAAACTCATAATCTTGGAGGGAAGGTACACATATGCAGTTTGGAAAAAAATGGCCTTTTAGTTTTCTAAAATTGTGTCCATCTTCCAAATATCCAAGACATAACATTCTGGTATAGAAGGGAATAGTCTGCACTGGGAAGGCTGTCCTGTGATCACAGGTAAATGCCCTGCATATACAGTGACCTGACTTTGATTCCCATATGGCACTCCACATCTCAGCACTGCTGGGTGTGGCCCTGATGATCCCCAGCACTGCGGGTCCCCAGGAGCACCACCCCATCCAGCAGAGCACTAAATTGTCAGGCTCTGTTGGTCAAGTATTTCCAGGAGTGGCTCTCAAGCCCCCCGAGCACTGCTGGTAAGTGATCATAAAGTGTTCTGATGATTTTTTAAAAGGCAACACTCTTCATTTGCTCTTCTGATAATGACTTGACATGTAATCATCTCATACCTCAAAATAAATGTCTAAAATTAATATCCCCAAAGTGTTCCCTGTTCCTCCTCTGTTTAAACTGGTCTCTCTTATACTTAACACTCACATCCACTCACATCCAGTGAGTTGCCTTAGTCAATCTGGCAGTTCACTCTCACACCTAGAACAACTCCCATCTTCTTCAACTCTAACTATATTTGTAATTCCAGTCAATGTAACCTAAAATGAGCTGCATAACAGAATCACATTTTCTCACCATGATAGTTATTTGTTAAAATAAATTCCAAGCACATAAACAGGAGAGAATGAAGCCATGGGTTCAATTCCTGGCAATAATAGTCATATATCACATAAGTAAAATACTAGACTTTAATCTAAATTATTTTTGGGGGGCGGGGGCATACCTGGTGATCCTGGCTCTGTGTTCAGGGACTTCTCCTGGAAGTGTTCAGGGAACCATATGAGGTTCCAGAGAGTTTACTCAAGACCAACAAATGACAAGCAAATGTCCTACCCACTGTACTATCATTCCAGCCAAGAATTCTAAACTTTATTTTGTAGTGCTAGGATTGAACCCAATAACTCCCATATGAGGCAGGCAGGTACTTTTCCACTGAACCACATCCCTTACCCTAAGAATTCCAAACTTTACATAGGCAACTCCTACATTTTAGTCTCTTGTCTCCTTTCCACACCAGACATATCAATGGTTTTATAAAAATGATTTTGTCCGACTATTACAAAATTTTAAAAACTTCTGCTCTATGGGGCCGGCGAGGTGGTGCTAGAGGTAAGGTGTCTGCTTTGCAAGCGCTAGCCAAGGAAGGACCGCGGTTCGATCCCCCAGTGTTCCATATGGTCCCCCCAAGCCAAGGGCAATTTCTGAGCGCTTAGCCAGGAGTAACTCCTGAGCATCAAATGGGTGTGATCTGAAAAACCAAAAAAAAAAAAAAAAAAAAACCAAAGAAAAACTTCTGCTCTAATAAGAAAGGTACACAAGGCACAAAATCATGAGTAAGTTATTGGGAAAACTCTATGACTTAATGCTGGAGACAATCTCTTCCTATTTATTTTATCTATAGATTCAGTGTAATAATATATAACCAAAGAAATCTATAAGATTAGAAATCAAAATACTTTTATTTTAAAATTCTTCTTATATGTTTCCAGAAGTAATTATAGGCCACTTGGTGTTTTACTTTATGAATGGTTTGAAGCAGACAATTTAAAATGTATATATGAAAACCATTCTGTTTCAGCATTTACTTTTTAATAGTAAGTCTGCTAGCTAAAGTTATAAAAAGAGCTTTATGAAGATCAATGACCAATTCTAGAAAATAACGTATAAATACTAAATTAATAATGAAGGAATGCAAAAAATGCGTGCATGTTAATTGTCTAGGAGAGTTCTGAGAAAGATGAAGAAATTTGGGACCAGAGAGATAGCATTGAGGTAGGACATTTGCCTTGCATGCAGAAGGATGATGGTTTGAATCCCAGCATCCCATATGGTCTCCCAAGCCTGCCAGGAGTGATTTCTGAGCATAGAGCCAGGAGTAACCCCTGAGCGTTGCCGGGTGTGAACCCCCCCCCCAAAAAAAAAGAAGGAATGGCGGGCCGGAGAGATAGCATGGAGGTAAGCCACTTCCCTTTCATGCAGAAGGTCAGTGGTTCGAATCCCGGCATCCCATATGGACCACTGAGCCTTCCAGGAGTGGTGATTCCTGAGCATAGAGCCAGGAGTAACCCCTGAGCGCTGCCAGGTATAACCCAAAAACAAAACAAAACAAAAAAAAAAAAAAGAAGGAATGGCTAGGTATACACTGTCAAAATATAGCAAGCACTGTAGAAAATACTTGGTTTGGGTCTGATGTAATTATAATGAAGGTTTTTGATTCAAGCAGTGCCAAATACATACAAATGTGAAAATAATAATAAGCTGATGTATTAATTCAGGATTCCCCTATTATGAAATTGCTTGTCTTTCAGGGGCAAAAATATCTACTTTCCTCCCTTGCATATGTTTTCTTTAAAGAGAAAGTGATTAACATAGCTCTACAGAATCTATTTGCTACACAGAATAAATATAAAATAATTTATTGGCCTATATAAAAGATATATGCTCTGGGATTACTCCTAGCTCTGCACTCAGGAATTCCTTCTGGTGGTGCTTGAAGAGACCATATAGGAAGCTGGGGATTGAACCCAGCTCAGCCAAATGAAAGGAAAGAATCCTATCTAATATAATATTTCTCCAATTCCCACAATTTTATTTCTGATAACAGTACACCCAACTGAAAAACCAATTCCCCTGCATACCTTGCAAATAAGTATAGAAAATGGTTAAGATTCTGGCCAAAGAAATTAAGTGCTATTTTGGAGTGAGATACTGGGAAAACAAACAGGTGAACAATGATAGTGGACATTATTCAGTCTTAAATATAGTAACTCTAAAAAGTCATGGTCAAGATAGCATAAGCAAATTTAGTTTTATGATTGTCAGTAAACTTAAAAAGCTGGAATTTTTTCTTTTCTTTTTTTTTCTCTCTTTTCTATTTTTGTTTTTGATTGTTTTTGTTTGTGTAAGGGCAACAGTAGGCAGTGCTCAGGCTTACTCCTGCCTCTGTGCTTAGGGATCAATTCTTGCAGGCTATGGGGAGGGGTGTGTACAATGGAGTGCTGGGAAGGTTGGGTGGCAAGGCAAGCCACCCTACTCGCTTATATTACCTCTCTGGCCTGGAATTTTATTTCTTGCAAAATTGCATTGTAAGAAAAATGGATAAAAATACATGTACTTACTAACTTTTCTTGAAAGTTTTCTCTTTTTTGTTTTATTTTGTTTGTGGGTCACACCAGGTGGCATTCAGGGGTTATTCCTGACTCTGCTCAGAAATCACTTCTGGCAGGCTTGGGGGACCATATGGGATACCAGGAATCAAACTCAGGTCCATCCTGGGTAGGCCTCTTGCAAGGCAAATGCCCTACCACTGAGCTATCTCTCTGACCCTTTCTTTTTGATTTTAGGTCTCTTCAAGCAATACTAGGAGATCATGTGGTGTCAGGAATCAAATGGGAACCTTACACTTGCCAAGCAAGCTCTCTGGTCCTTTCAGCTCTCCACATAGTCCCTTGAAAATTTGTTTTTAAGGCACTTATCTATAAATAATATAATATTTATGTTATTCCTTGAACTAGGCCCTCAAAGCTGGTGCCTCTCAGCCCTTTTAAAGTGAATTTTAAAAAGCCACTTTTACATTTATATTCCTAAAAAATACTTTTTTTTTTTTTTTTTTTGGTTTTTGGGTCACACCTGGCAGTGCTCAGGGGTTACTCCTGGCTCTACGCTCAGAAATCACTCCTGGCAGACTTGGGGGACCATTCAAACCACCATCCTTCTGCATGCAAGGCAAACACCCTACCTCCATGCTATCTCTATAGCCCCTCAAAGATGCATTCAAGGAAGATAAAAACAAAGCAAACACACAGAACCTTTTCCTAAGGAACACTGCTTCTTTCTTCTCTTTTGTGTCCTATTTAATTTCAGTAGCACATCTCGTCTAATTAAAATGAATCAAGTTTTTTTTTTTTTGCTTTTTGGGTCACACCCTGTGATGCTCAGGGGTTACTCCTGGTTATGTGCTCAGAAATTGCTCCTGGCTCAGGGGACCATATGGGGCACTGGGGATCAAACCAAGGTCCATCCTAGATCAGCTGTGTGCAAGGCAAAAGCTCTACCAATGTGATATCACTCCAGCCCCCATGAATCAACTTAGGTACCATGAAAATCTAAAGAAAAATTTAGAACTGAAGGAACCTTTAACAGGGCATTTGGAAACCTCCTGCCTCTCTGCCCTAAGAATGGGGCATAAAATAATATGAACTCATCATCATATGTTGTATGATTTTTATACAAGGCACAAATTAATCACTATTAAGAAAATAACTGGGGGCCGAGAGATCACATGGAGGTAAGGTGTTTGCCTTTCATGCAGAAGGTCGATGGTTTGAATTCCGGCATCCCATATGGTCCCCTGAGCCTGCCAGGAACGATTTTTGAGCATAGAGCCAGAAGTAACCCCTGAGCGCTGCCGGGTGTGACCCAAAAACCAAACACACACACACACACACACACACACACACACACACACACACACACACACACACACACACGCAAAGACTAAGAAAATAACTGATAGCTGCTCTAAAGCTTGTTGACTGAGTTGAATTCCATTCTGAAGAGTCCCAATGACTCACATTTATTTCTCTTAACATCTAAGTCTGAATCACTAAAGCAAAAATGACTAAATCTAAGTGAAAAGAATGTCATGCATCTATACCCTTTTTTTTGTTTTGTTTTGTTTTGTTTTTGGCTTTGTTTTGTTTTTGGGTCACACTGTGGCACTCAGCAATTACTCCTGGTTCTGCCCTCAAAAATTGCTCCTGGCAGCTTCGGGGGATCATATGGGTTGCTGGAGATAGAACCCAGGTCCTTCCCAGGTCCTCTGAGTGCAAGGGAAATGCCCTGCTGCTATACTATCTATCACTCTGGTCCCGCATCTATGCCATTTTTTTTTTTTTTTACCAAATATGGGTTGGGTTATCAAGTAAATGGTTTATATTTCACTGTTGACCCTAGGTGTTTTCCAAATTTTCTTATGCTTTCTAATAGAATATAAGATTGAAATTAAGAACAACAAATACTGAGTATGAGTAATTTAGGACTACTATTAGAAAAATTAAAATATGTTGCTTTTTGTTAGCCTAATTTCTTTTAGATCTCCCTAAATTTCCCTTAGGCTTATTTTATTATGATTATTGTTTTTGTTTTGGGGCCACATCTGGTGGTGCTCAGGATCATTCTGGCATGGAACTGCAGCATGCAAAGATTGAGCTCATCAGTCTGATTTATAATGCACATTTAATTTCTTTAAATAAGATGGTAGGAGAGATAGTACAGCAGGGTATGGTTCTTGCCCTGCATAGCACTGATCTGGGCTTAATCTCTGGCATCACATATGACCCACCAAGGCCTGCTAGGAGTAAACTTTGAGTACAACCATCAGGTGTGGCCCCAAAACAAACAAAATAATAATAAAGATGGTAATTTTAAAGTGGTAATAATTCAACTAAAGAGTGTCAGAATAGAAAAACTCAAATCACACAACTTAACAATAACAATACTAAGTCACATAAAATATCTAATAGTGGGAAAATACAAGGTAAACATAATAATGGGTTATTAAAGATATTACTTTTCTGACAAGCTAATTAATATAAGTGAAAAATACCTCAGCTCACACTATTAACCTCAAATTTCTCTCCCATGATGCTCTTTTGTATAACTAGAAAAAATTAAACAAGATTTTGATATATTTCAATCAGATGCTCGTCTCCCTCAACAAAATGAAGGAAATGGTCACCCCTTCCAGTGGGCAGCCATGATATTAGGTGTAATGTTTGATCCTGAACTAGTTTTGAATCCGGAAAAATTATTTTATTTCTCTTGCTATAAATATATTTTTGGTTAGCTGGAGAAATAGTACAGCGGGTAGGACATTTGCATTACAAGCTACTAATCCATTACATATGGTCCCGAGTCCCACCAGGAGTGATCCCTGAGCACAGAGCCACGAGTAAACACTGAGAATTCTCAAGTATATCCCCCAAAAACAAACAAACAAATAATTATACATACTATTGGAACAATTAACAAAATATGATTAAGTCTATAGATTTGATAAAAGGTTCTGTGTCATGCATGGTTAAGTATCTGTGTGTGCATGTTTCTAGAAACATACATTTAAATTAGTTACAAGTAAAGAAAGGGATACTACGTAAGTTATTTCCAAATGGATCAGAAAGAAATAGCATATCGATAAAGCAAATATGGCAAAATGGTAACAAAGAATTTAGGAGGATATATGGGAGTTCTTATGTACTATTGCAAAACTTTTTTATATGAATGAAATAATTTCAAAATGTTAACATATGATATATGACTGAAGAGCAACTTCTAGATGACCAAGATAGGAACAATTTTGATTTAGTTACTAATGTATTTAAATTATTAGTTATTTTAATTAAAGAACCAAAAAAGGCTACTTTATAAATACATTTTACCTTCACTTTATAGAAAGACAACAGACATTTAGTAAAGGTGCCCAAATGTAGCCAGTTGATTTTGGACTAGAGACAATGGGAAATTTGATTTTTAATTGACAACGCAATGTTAAAATGTGATATAGCTACACAAAGCAGTAGGTATTCATTTACCTTGCTCTATTGTAAATCACTGGCTCATTTTCTTCCTGCACAGTTGTCAGCATATCCAAGTCATGAAATATTTTCTGCATATAGTCGAGATACTTATATCCTGAAGCTCTTTCTACTATGGCTGCCAGTAGGGTATAGCCAAAAGTTGAATACAAAAACTGACTACCTTGAGGCATCATTGCAAGGGAAGAAAAAAGAAAATGCTTCATTATCATGTAAAAACACATCAATTTATTGTCCCACTGAAAATTGGTACTTTTGAACATGGAATGTTTAAAAAACACTATGGATGATATGTTAATAATCAATTTTGCCATGATCTGGCTTATTCCACATCCCAAACACAATAAAACAATTCATATACTTAAAATTTCACCCAGCAGTGCTCCTCAAACTACACCCACGGGCCACATATTTATTTCCATTTTGTATCTTCACTTCAAAATAAGATATATGCAATGTGCATAGGAAATTTTTCATAATTTTCATTTTTACTATAGTCTGGCCCTCCAACTGTCTGAGGGACAGTGAACTGGCCCCCTATTTAAAAGTTCTGAGGACCCCTAGTCTAGAGAGGCAGTAAGGAAAGTGGATAAGGAGCTTATCTTTCACGTAGTTAACTTGGGTTCAATCAATCCCTGGCACCCCGTAGGGTTCATAAGAATCACCATGAGTGATTCTTGAGAGCAGAGTTAGAATGTGCATGAGCACTACTGGGTGTGACCCTCTAAGTAAAAATTTCATCTGAATCTACTCTTTTCTATGATAATGAAACATACAAATAAGTTCAACAAAGACGTAATAAATATAATTCAGACTAGAAACAAATTAAAAAAACATTAGGTTTCTAAAGATACTACCTATTCTCAATATACCTACTCTGCTTTACTTGTCATAAATACAAGTTATTTTAATATACTATGTATAGGTAAAAAACCTTGTTCTGAAACATATGAAAATACATATGAAATATTGTTTCAAATATATACATTCATGTCTTGGATTCTGTAAACAAAACTGTATGATCTATATTAAAGTGATGCAGGATGCTCTTTTTTTTTTTGTTTTTGGGCCACACCCTGTGATGCTCAGGGTATGATGCTTCTAGCTATATGCTCAGAAATCGCTCCTGGCTTGGGATGCCAGGGATCGAATCCAGTTCTATTCTGGGCCAGCTACGTGTAGGCAAATGCTCTACCGCTGTGCTATCACTCCAGCCCAGATACTCATTACCACCCAGTGGCACTGAGGTTCAAGACAAGGTCACTCCCAGCAGACCTGAGGAGGGA